>NC_080064.1:47729218-48454604 GCF_949987535.1 Balaenoptera acutorostrata
TCAACATAGTTTTGGAAGATATAGCTACAGAAATCAGAGAAGAAAAAGAAATAAAAGGAATGCAAATCAGAAAAGAAGAAGTAAAGCTGGCACTGTTTGCAGATGACATGACACTATACATAGAGAATCCTAAAGATGCTACCAGAAAACTACTAGAGCTAATCAATGAATTTGGTAAAGTAGTAGGATACAGAATTAATGCACAGAGATCTCTTGCATTCCTATACACCAATGATGAAAAATCTGAAAGAGAGATTAAGGAAACACTTCCATTTACCATTGCAACAAAAAGAATAAAATACCTAGGAATAAACTTACCTAAGGAGAAAAAAGACCTGTATGCAGAAAACTATGACACTGATGAAAGAAATTAAAGATGACAATCAGATGGAGAGATATACCATGTTCTTGGATTGGAAGAATCAACACTGTGAAAATGACTATATTACCCAAAGCAATTGACAGATTCAATGCAATCCCTATCAAACTATCAATGCCATTTTTCACAGAACTAGAACAAAAAATTTCACAATTTGTATGGAAACACAAAAGACCCCTAATAGCCAAAGCAATATTGAGACAGAAAAACGGAGCTGGAGGAATCAGGCTCCCTGACTTCAGACTATACTACAAAGCTACAGTAATCAAGACAGTATGGTACTGGCACAAAAACAGACATATAGATCAATGGAACAGGATAGAAAGCCCAGAGATAAACCCATGCACATATGGTCACCTTATTTTTGGAGGCAAGAATATACAGTGGAGAAAAGACAGTCTCTTCAATAAGTGGTGCTGGGAAACCTGGACAGCTACATGTAAAAGAATGAAATTAGAACACTCCCTAACACCATACACAAAAATAAACTCAAAATGGATTAAAGTGTAAGGCCAGACACTATAAAACTCTTAGAGGAAAACACAGGCAGAACACTCTATGACATAAATCACACCAAGATCTTTTTTGACCCACCTCCTAGGGTAATGGAAATAAAATAAAAAATAAACAAATGGGACCTAATGAAACTTAAAAGCTTTTGCACAGCAAAGGAAGCCATAAACGAGACAAAAAGACCACCCTTAGAATGGGACAAAATATTTTCAAACGAAGCAACCGACAAAGGATTAATGTACAAAATATACAAGCAGTTCATGCAGCTCAATATCAAAAAAAGAAGCAACCCAATCCAAAAATGGACAGAAGACCTAAATAGACATTTCTCCAAAGGAGATATACAGATTGCCAACAAACACATGAAAAGATGCTCAACATGACTAATCATTAGAGAAATGCAAATCAAAACCACAATGAGGTACCACCTCACACCAGTCAGAATCATCAAAAAATCTACAAACAATAAATGCTGGAGAGGGTGTGGAGAAATGGGAACCCTCTTGCCCTGTTGGTCGGAATGTAGATTGATACAGCCACTATGGAGAACAGTATGGAGGTTCCTAAAAAAACTAAAAATAGAATTACCATATGACCTAGCAATCCCACTACTGGGCATATACCCTGAGAAAACCATAACTCAAAAAGAGACATGTACCACAATGTTCATTTCAGCAATATTTACAATAGCCAGGACATGGCATCAACCTAAGTGTCCATCAACAGATGAATGGATAAAGAAGATGCGGCACATATATACAATGGAATATTACTCATCCATAAAAAGAAACTAAATTGAGTTATTTGTTGTGAGGTGGATGGACCTAGAGTCTGTCATACAGAGTGAAGTAAGTCAGAAAGAGAAAAACAAATACCATATGCTAACACATATATATGGAATCTAAAAATAAATGGTTATGAAGAACCTAGGGGCAGGACAGGAATAATGATGCAGACATAGAGAATGTACTTGAGGACACGGGGAGGGGGAAGGGTAAACGGGGACGAAGTGAGAGAATGTCATGGACTAGTATATACTACCAAATGTAAAATAGATATCTAGTGGGAAGTAGCCACATAGCACAGGGAGATCAGCTCGGTACTTTGTGATCACCGAGATGGGTGGGATAGGGAGTGTAGGAGGGAGACGCAAGAGGGAGGAGATATGGGGATATATGTATATGTATAGCTGATTCACTTTGTTATAAAGCAGAAGCTAACACACGATTTTAAAGCAATTACACTCCAATAAAGATGTTTAAAAAATTTAAACATTTTTTAAAAAAAGAATGAAATAATGCCATTTGAAGCAACATGGATGGACCTAATGATTAGCTTTTTTATTTTTTTTGAAGACCTGATATACAATTTATACTACTTAATGAATCTCTAATCTACCTTAACCTCCCTTAAAGAAGTTGGGGGTCCTAAGTTTGTGCATTTGTGTCACCTAGCTAGTGATGATACTTGCACTGTTTCAAGAAAACCAAATTGAGCCATAGGAATGAAATACTACAGTCAATGTTTCTAAAGTGTGATCCCTGGACCAACTGTATCAGCTTCACCTGAGGACTTTGCTAGAAAGGCAAATTCTCAGGCCATGCTTCACACCCATTGAATCAGGAACTCTGGGCATGAGGCCCAGAACTATGTATTTTAACGAGCTCTCCAGATAATTAGATGCACGCTACAGTTTGAGAACCACTATCTTAAAGGCAGCGGGAAGTGCTAGTTAGTCAGTTGTCCTGAGTTAGCGCTTATAAAGAGACCTATTTGTCATCATGGGTAATTCAACCAACTAATTCCACAGATGAGAAAATGATGTCCAGAGAAAGAAAGTGACATATGCAAGGTCACAGAGCAAAATAGTGACAGAAATAAAGTAGAATCCAGTTTGGTCCTTCCAAATACCACAGTGGTTTGGCTGAAGCAGTATTTTCTGATGAACAGAACGTGAAAAGGCAGGGTGGGGACTGGAAGGAAGTTAATAACTTTTATAGGCCAAGATGTGGGATCTGGTTTAGGAACCAGCACACAACCGGGGTTGAGATGGAATCTGACACCCAATTTGGGACTAGAATAGGCCAGCATGAAGCACAGGAGGCAAAGGAGAAATCTGAGCTGGAGGTGGAAGGGCATCTCTCCCCCTTACCCTGTTTGGGCCACCTCCAGTTCCCGCAGATCCCACCTCTGTTTTGCCATTTGGATGAATTACCTAGCTCAGCGTCTGCTTCCTGGAACCTCCTCCACCCACAGCCCCTGGATCTGATCTCCATCCATCTTCACCCAGGCTGAGAGCCCCAGGGAGCTCTGGAAAGGCTCCAGTCCACAGTAGGAATGAGAAGCAGAACTTCCAGGAGACCTGCTGTTGGTGAGTAGAGTCAGGGAACAGGATCACCTAATCCTTGTGAAATTACCAGGTGTGACTGAGCAGGTAAAGAATATTTTGTTTAGGGAGAAAAAAAAAAGAACAAAACAACACAAAATCCCTCCATGACTCTGAGTCCACCAACTTTTCCAAAGAAGTTATTGCTGTGTTGTTTTTTTGTCAAACCAATCCCATCTAGAATATTCATTCAGTGGATATGTAACACTGAAGTGTCTGAATTGGTGAAAATAATTGGATTTTTTTTCACCTTTAATCCAGATGCTATTGATTTAATCCCAGGTGGAATTTCCATCACTTAACCAGTCTGGTAAGATACTTAATATCATCAATCCTCAGTTGTTTCATGTGTCAAATTAAAATAATAATTGAGATAATTCCTGCTTTATCCATCTCATAGGATGAGGTCAAATGAGATAATGGTTGTTAAAGTGCTTTGCAATCTGTAAAATATCACACAGATGTGAACTCTATGTTTTCGTCATCACTTCTAATTTCCTTGACCAACTTCTATAGCCCCAATTTACTAATGTATTTTATGGCTACATACTGCAGCTTATCATTAAAAGGAAATGTTCCACCCCTGACATCTTAAACTCTAATATATACAAATGTCTGATTCTAATTTCCTATCAGTCCAGTTTTCCCTTCCTTATGCCTACCACACATATTTTGTGACCTCATCACAACCCTCTAGTTCTTTGACCCTTTTTTTTCCACTGTCAGCTTCTTCCTACCTTCACTTCCTTCCCTGTCCACTAGAACTACATGTTTATCACTGTAATCATTTTGTTGCAAATGTTCTCACTCTCCCAATCTCTTGTTCTTCCACCATACTTGCACTCAAATGCTGTCTTATATCAATGTAACCATCTGCCTTCTCCCCATCTCATCCCCTGGTTATTGAGCACTGTTGGAAGAAATGACACAATTGGATGGACTGGAGCCATTCCAAATTTATGCTCTCCAAATTCATTGGGCGTTATTGCCAGAGCAAATATTCCACATCTTACTCTGGTCAAACTACCTTCCTAATTGCTGCTCCTTTCTCTTGGTAATAAACTGGTTGACTTTTCAGAGAGAATTGAGGCTATCAGATAAGCACTTGAAAACTCTCCTTCCAAAACCACAAACTTAAACATCTACATCTCAGTCCAACTTTACCTCCTGGGATCCTATAACAGACCAGTAAACATTCTTCTCCTATTCAAGGCAAATTCCTCCATTTCTTTTCCCTGTTGATCTTTACCCAGCTCCCCTAGAGATTTCCTCTTTCCTGGATACCAAATCTCTAAAAGGTTAAAAGGAAGCCACCCTCTTCTTCTAGCACTTCTGCTCATTTCACTTATCCTTCACAATCAAATTCTCCCGAAGAATAATCTACAATCACTTCATCTCTCCAATTCCCCCTTCAGTCTTCAATCCATGACAATCAGCTCCCCCTCATTGCTCTGCTGAATCTATCTTGGTTGAAGTTACCAGTCGCATTCTAATTGCAAATTGCCTAATTGCTAGTGACTCTTGGTGGATCACATTGCATCATCTCACTGATACTCTGGCCTCTTCTTCTTCTAACCCTCTCTTTCATTGTCTTCTAAGATATGACTCCTTAGTGAATCCCCTGACCCACTCTTGACATTTCCTTCTTGGTTATATCTATACATACATCTCCTTTATATATATATATATATATATATATATATATATATATATATATATACACACACACACACACACACACCAGATTCTTCACATATACACACACACACACACACACCAGATTCTTCATACCTTGGAGATATATATATATATTAGATTCTTCATATCTGCCACTTCCTGAAATGCTGTGTTTCCCAAGCCTAATTTGACTTTTTAAAAAAGATATTACTACTTCCTTGGTGATCTCATCTGCTCCAGGAATTTTGTACTGATGATTCTTTCATTGATAATGATTTCCAATTAGGAAACTTCAACCTCAAGTGTGCAGTCAACTGATTACTGGACATTTCCAATTAATCAATGTGTCCAAAAAGGAATTTAATATGTTCACCCCAAATCTGGATTTCCTCCTGTACTCCTTACCTTGGAAAGCAATATCACTAGACACCTAAATTCTGAAGGTAATTTTGGCCCTTTGCTGTCCCTCACTGTGACATCACTTAGCCCTTGTGGCCACATCTCTTCTCCCCATCTTCTCTGCCTCTGCCTGAGTTCAGGCTTTCATTCTCTCTCCCATGGATTGCTGCTATCATTTCCTAATTGTTTTTCCTTCTTCCAGTATTGGACCGTTCTGATACAGTCATCATATCAAAGTAATCTTTCTAAAACAAATGTCTGTCAGTATTCCTGCCATTTTTTTAAGTACTCACTATGTGTCAGGAATCATGCCATTCTTTACATTCATTGTCTTATTTGAGTCTCATAACAACCCTATAAAGGAAATAATGATATTCATATTTTCAGAAAAAATATGCCATGAAACTACTAAATGGGCAATTCAGCAATTAACTCAAAGCTTTGTGCTCTATGTCCATCTACTAATATGTTTCTCCATGGCCCAGAGGATAAGTCCAGACTCCTTAACAGGCCACCTCCCTGGAAACCTGCTCATATCCTAGTTTCTCATAGACTCTACATGAAATCTTTACCCCTCCTTCCCCTCCCTCCCCTCCTCTCTCTTCACACCTGAAGAACTGCCTGTTGTTTCTTCTGCACCCTCACTAAACTATGTAGAGACTTCTATCAGAGCACCGGACCAGTTTCATCATATTTGTTAATTTCCTTCCCATAAGACTGTACGTGAGCTTCTTGAGATCATCTTTGTCTCCAGGACCTATTATCATCTTTGGTATATAATACATGGGTTGGCAAACTATAGCCCATGAGCCAAATCTGGCTTGCCAAGTGTTTTTTGTAAATAAAATTTTATTGGAACAATGCCACTTCTAGTCATGTACATACTATCTATGGATGCTTTCATACTACGTCATAGGTGAGTAGTTACAACCAAGACTTTATGGTCTGCAATCCTAAAATATTTACTATCTGGCCCTTTACAGAAAATGATTATCAGCCTCTGACATAGTAGATGCATAATTAATGTTGGAGAAATAAAAGAATGCATGCAACATTGGCTGAATGAATCTATGAATTATTGAATCATTATTAAGTATAGTATCTTTTGGCAATGGGAAGTAAGAAATAAGAAAATTTGGATTTAAGCAAGAATTTTCTAGCAATTAGGAATGATCTCATTTTAACCACTGTACCCTGAGAGGAACAGAAGTGATATTCCCCTCCCCTTTTTTTATAATAAAGTAGAGGCTCATGGAAGTAAAGCCATGTGCCTGTGGTCAACTGACCAGCTCAGGCTGGAGCCAGGATTAGAACTCTATCATTTATGGGAAACCAGAAGACATGGAAGCCCATTGGGTCCTTAGAGATCAGTCTCCTGGGGAACAGAGCAAGGTAGAAAAGAATGAGAGTACAACCAGAGGGGTAAGGAAAAATATCCGACATTAATAATAATGACTCTACCTATCCTCTCAGAGTTGTTGTGAATGAGCATTGTTGTTTACAAAGTACTTAGAAAACATAAAGTATTGAGCGTTTCAGGATGACAAAGGACTTTTCTTATCTTGCTCCTTTTACCATTCCATCAACCTATAAGATCAGAATTCTTCAATTAAAAAAAACACAAACTCCGAAAGCTTAATTTTCACCCAACTGAGTGGTGTTCAAACTCTGATCTCTCCAGCTCTAAAACCCTTGTTCTTTTTCCTATTCTGGGCCACTTCTCTTCACATATGAACATATCCGTTGTAGCTTGAAGGAAGAGCTTATTCCCAGAGACTTTAGGCCTTGCTGTATATGTTCCATGCAGGCAAGTTCGACCATGCACTTTTGACAAGTTTTGATCATTATATTTATCCCTGCAGACTTCCCAGGAACAAACACTGAATTTGTTTTTCAAGTACTCCTGGTGGCTAGAGCTAGCCAGCCTATTTGGATAGAGGGTGTGGAGGCTTCCCTAACAACATCACACCCACCTAGATAAGGAGACCGGATGTTACGTGACCTTCCAACATTTGCCAAAGAACAGAGTAGCAGGGGGATCCAGAGGGGGTGGGTGTGCCTAGTTAATAGGGCAGAGCAGACTAAACAAGCCTACACTTTCTGACCTCTTCCTTCCTCTGGGTTCTAAACGAAAGTTCTTTCTACCCAAGAACAAAACCCATCATTTGTTCATTCATTTAACATGCACTGAGCACGGACCCCAGGACAGGTCTGGTGCTGGGCACAAGAGATGAAGAGATAAACAAAACACAATTCTTCCCTGCAAGGAGCCTCCAGTCTGGTGGGTGAAACAAACATGTAAATAGACAATAAAGATACACGGTGGCGAGTACTCTAAGAACTTGGAACAAAGCTCTAAGAAAAAACAAGCTCCTCTCTCTGGAATGTGGAGACGTCAGGAAGGAGGTAACATTGGAGCTGGGTTTTAAAGAATAAGTAGGTTTTCTCAGGGTATATGCCCAGTAAACCTACTTATTCTTTAAAACCCAGCTTCAATGTTACCTCCTTCATGAGAGTGAAGTAAGTCAGAAAGAGAAAAACAAATACCATATGCTAACACATATATACGGAATCTTAAAAAAAAAAAAATGGTACTGATGAACTAGTTGCAGGGCAGGAATAAAGAGATAGACATAGAAAATGGACTTGAGGACATGGGGTGGGAGGGGGCGAAGTGAGAGTAGCATGGACATATATACACTACCAAATGTAAAATAGTTGCCTGGTGGGAAGCAGCAGCATAGCACAGGGAGATCGACTCGGTGCTTTGCGATGACCTGGAGGGGTGGGATAGGGAGGGTGGGAGGGAGGCTCAGAGGGAGGGGATATGGGGACATGTGTATGCATATGGCTGATTCACTTTGTTGTGCAACAGAAACTAACACAGTATTGTGAAGTAATTATACTCCAATAAAGAGCTATAAAAAAAAAAGAATAAGTGGGAATTTACAAAAAAAGGAGAATAATTATAATAATAATTCTAGTAATTTACTGACCACAGATTATGAACCAAAAACTAGGCGAGGAACTTCATAGCCTTTGTCACTAATTCTCACTTTGATTACATTTTAGGAGCAATGAAACTATTGCTTAGAGAAGGAATATAGCACGTCCAAATTCACAAAGGCAGTAAGAGGCAGAGCTAGGTCTGGGCCCAGGTGTTCTTCACTTTAAAAACTGTATTTTGGTACTTCCATTTCCAATGAGGGTAAGAGAGGCAGAATGATATCTTCAGAGAAAAGTGAGCTGTTTCCCGTAGCTGAAACATACAGCCGCTGGAGGAAAGGTGTGAGAGCTGAGGCTGAGAGACAACATGGAGCTCAGATTTTGAAAGGCCTCGTATGTGTCACCCATTTAGATTTTTGCCTTGTGATTACTGGAAAGAAGCCATAATCAGATTTCTAATTTAAAAATGTCATTATTGCAGAAGTGAAGAGAAAAAATTGGAAGCAGATGGAAGGCAAGGAGACCCATCAAAAAGCTGTTGCCTCCATCCAGGTCAGAGACATTTGAGACCTGAATGAAGAATGTATTTAATGAGGATAGAATTTGCAAAATCAATGTGAATGGGAGCCACATTCTGCAATGGGTTCCCCAATAAAATGTGACTGTGCTTTGAGATCATTTGTGTTTTGTAGATGGAAAGTTGAGGCCCAGAGGGAGGATGAGGAAGGACATGGAGGGTGTTAGCCCCAGAGCCCAAGCCCATCTCTGGACCTTTGGGGTCTGATGCCCTTTTTCCCTCCTGACAGCCCTTCATGGGTGCTATAAGCCAGGGTTCCCTCCACCACCACATCAATGGACATTCCCTCCTATGAGTTGCAGCTGTTTCTCTCTCCCCCCAAGTCATCCTGGAGTATCTCCCAGCACATGGACAACATCCAGCCATCTCATAAGGCTGGCAGGAAGAAGCCCATAACAATGAACAAATGTTCAGGGAAACCCCCCAGTGATTCCCCAAACGAGCTGAGGCAAAGCAAACCCTCCTCGAGCTCATGCTTCGCTGAGCAGGCAGATTGTCTGAGCAGGATCAGGTGAGAAGGAAAAGCAGGATGGTGGAGCCTGCAATTCCCATGACAGTCTTTGAGGCAGAGGCCCAAGTGCAGTCAGTATTAGGAATAGAATTTACATTCCTCTGTGTGCCAGCAGCGGTGAGGGGGATGAAGGAACACTGTGCAGAGACACTGTCTTGCTGGAGACTGTGGCTTGTTCAAGATTCTGCTCTGTGTTAAACAATGACCACACCAACTCCAACATCCTGCACAGACTCCCACTGACCTCCTGTGGCCACCTGCCCAGCATCCAGGAGGCTCTTTTGGCTAGCTTGCCTTTCCTTCCAGCCAACCCATGAACCCTGACCCTCAGCAGAGAGAGGGCTGATAACATCCTATTTAACCCTTCTCCTCTGAAGAGGGGAACCAGCAACAGGGAGGGCACAGCCTGCGGCCAATGAGTCATGCCCTCCCTCAACTAGAGAAGATCCCAGGAGCCTGTTCTTCTCACAGGACGGAGGGTAAGTCCACCTGGGTGGCCAAGTGAGTGTGTCTGGTGAAGAAGAGAGGAGAAACTATAAGGCTACAACTAAAAGGCATCAGGCAACTTTGGGGACAGACAACGGGGAGGTCTGGAGGACTTTCACACAAGGGTTATAACCATCTGCAGTGGCTTTATGTGTCTTTTCAGTGCCAGCTTATTTGGGTGAGGTGGTTTCTTCTCAAGAGGCCAAGAAAAGGAACAAGACTCTCTTTTTGGTGTTCTCCATCATGGCTCACCACCAAGAACCTTCCATGAGAGCCAGCAGAAAATGTTCTAGCCAGTTCCACCTCCCTGCTTGGTCATTTCCTTTTCCTGCCTGGCATCCTCTCCAACCTCTCCCCTAACTCCTGCCCACAGTTAACTTTCCAGCCCATTTCACACCTTCTCTCCCACAAAGCTTTCTGTCTTCGTTCGGTTTCCCCAGAAAACAAGAGCCCAACTCAGAGACCTGAATGCTGGTACTTTATTTGAGATCCAGCCCAGCAAGCAGAAGTGAGGAGTGTGGTGAATTGAAAGGAGGAAGGAAAACCAACATAAGGTGCACTGTGAAGTCCGCCTTTGCTAGGACCTCCTGAGAAGCGTACAGCATCATCCACCAGTTGGATGGAAGACTGGCGTGTTTGTCCACCAGCTTCTCCCTGTCTCTTCCCCTCCTTCTCCCAGACTCCATCCCTGGATGAGGGATGCCCCAGAGCATTACCTTGGTTTATTTAAGTTCCCCTAGAAGTAGACCTTTAGACAAGGATCTCAGTGAAAGTCATGTGAGAGGTCAGGCAAGAAAGCAAGAGAGAAGGAAACTGTCACTGAGAGGAAAGGAAGCCACCGAAGGTGTGTCAGCAAGCTAGGCGCCCCTGTGGGCACCTGGAGCTCAGTCCTATTGGGGAATTCTGGGAGCCAGTGTGGAACTACATCTCAGAATTATCCCTGCAGAGAGGACGGGATGCTGAAGAGTCTCTCTCCACCACTTCCATCAGTCCTGCTTGGAGGTTTGAAGCCTGCCCCTGGGGTGGAGGGGAGAATTTAATTCCCTGGCACTTCCAGCATTCCCAGCATACAGACCAAGTGGGGTCTGGCTGTCAGAGCAAGCCCACAGGCAAAGAATTATAGCTACTGGCTGTTGGAATTCAGGTCCGTATACAAGCCAGGGGACAATGGTGTGGTACTGCCCCCAGGTTATGCTTGCCAGCTGGCAGAAAAAGCTCCCAAAGTCTAGAAAGCCCTGAGGTAAGAAGCTGAAAGACAAGAACGCTGCCAGAGGGAGGTGAGTCTGATCTATCCATCACAACGACAGTTGAAGTTGGAGGTAGGTTGAGGGTGGAGCGGGGCCAAGGGCAAATGGAGCACTAATGTTGTGTCTAACAGCGGCGCTTACTATGCCCAGCCACTCAGAGTTCTTCTTTCCTTGTTTGAATACCTATTAAGTAACCATTCCACAGGCGTAGGCTGCACTATACAAATGTGTAAGTTGAACACTTGAAAGTAGCTTGCAAACTTCTGGGGGGTCAGGCTCTGCAACTTAGTCTTTTCATCTCCTTTAGTACTTAGCACCAAGCTTTGTACCTAATTATGACTTCGTCTACTTTTGCCAGAAAAATTGAAGGCTTCGTGCATGAGCTCACTCCCTTCCCTATCTATAAAGTTATCTTCTTGTATATATACCAGGTCTTACATCTGTTATTTCTGTCTTGGAAATTACAAGAATGAGATTTCTCCTTTCCCTGATTAAGGTAAACTCATCTGCCCACAGTTTCGATGCTGCTGACTTTGCCTCTATTCTGGAATCCTCACTCCTTCAGTGTCATCCCTTCTCTCAATTGTCTGTGTAGCAGATATTTGGGCTAGATGGGCGTCCTGAAATTTGGGCCATCCTACTCCACTTATCCCCTAAGAAGTCCTTGGGATAAAGGGCAGGATCCGGAATGAGCCATCAGTTCTGGCTCACACAGGGCATCCCATCTGGCTTGGCAAAGGACTCCGCTCTGCATGATCAATTGTGTAACATTAGCCTGGGAAACGGGACACCTGTCTTCTTCTCTTCAGCCCTGACAGGGTAAGAACAAACAAGAGGTCTTGCAGGACTGGAATGAGGCGTGGAAATGCCGAAGGCATGCCCAACACATGTACCGTCCTCAGCTTCTCCTTCTCATTCCAGGGTCTGCCATTTCCTAAGACTCAGCTTAGCCTTCAGAAAATGAATTGCTCCTTGTCAAAATCATTTAGATTCCTTTATAATACAGATTGCTCCTGCTGGCCTCCTTGGAATCTAGAAAATTGAGGGGCTCAAAAAGTGGAATATGGATCTGAGAAGTTCAACAGTCTTTCTGCCTCCTCAAATCCCTTTGGGAACAAACTTGGGAACCAGTGAGTAACCTTACATAACTTTACAAAATTAATTCATGCATGGTGAATAACTGCTTGACCCTCTCCATCTCTACACCCAATCTAATTCTTCTTCCCCTTGTTGCCACAGGTGTCCATGTGAATGAGTCTGAAATATATCCTTAAATACTGGTGTATACTTGTAAAATATGTAGTGTTGGTTTAGATGCATATATGTTTTTAATTTTATAGAAAACATATGGTATTATAAATCTCATTTTGCTTCTTTTGTCACTCGACAATAGGATTTTAGAGAGGTGTATCCAGCAGTTTAATAAAAATTTTGTTATTTTTCTAAAAAAAACAAAAAACAAAAAACAAAAACAAAAAAACACAATAGGATTTTGGGGGGATGGGAGAACTTGGTTTTTGTTTTGTTTAACCTTTTTTTTCTTTTGAAGCATATCACACATAAAAAGAGTGCATGAACTTTGAGGGCCTGCTTTGTGGCCTTCCATGATATCAATTCTCTCTCCCCACTGAAAGAATCTCAAAGTGAAACTTTATTGTTAATCACTTTCTTCTTGCCGTTGTTTCATCTCTGCACAATATCCTGTTTATTTGCCTGGTTTTGCCCTTTATGTAAATGAATCATACAGAATGTATTCTTCTATGACTTGCTCTTTTCGCTCAACATTATTTTTTTTTTGAGATTTATCCATGTGGTTGGTGTAGCTGTAATTTATTCATTTTTATTGTTGTAGAATATAATGCTGTATGGCCATACTATAATTTGCTTATCTATCTACCATAGGTAACCATTCAGATTTGTTGCTGGTGGTGGCATTTGACCCATGCTTCCATGTGCCATTGGGCAGGAATTTATCTATGGAACATATCTAGGATTGGAATTGCTGAATCATACGGTACAGACCCACTTCTGTTTGAAGCAGTGCCAAACTGTTTTCCAAAGTAATAATAACTCACATTCTCTCCCACAGGTATGATATTTCCCTTTGTCCCAATCCTGGGAAACTCTTACATTGTCAACCTTCTTATCGTTGTCAAGCTTGTGGCCATAAAAATATATGAAAATATATTCATTTTAGTTTTAATGTGTATTCCTTAATTGCCAATGAGCCTAAGCATCTTTTTATAACTTCATGGGACATTCATGTTTTCTCTTCTGTAAAATTTCTATTTGCATTTTTGTTCATTTTCCTTTAAAATGTTCGTCTTTTTCTTATGAATTTATAAGAGTTTTAAAATATATACATTCTGGATTATAATCCTTTATCATGTATATGAATTTCAAATATCTTCTTCCAGTTTAGGGCTTTAATTTCAGCTCTGGTTTTGGTATGTTTTGATAAATAGAAGTATCTAATTTTATTTTATTTTATTTTATTTTTTATTTTCATTGCCTTTTAATGTTTGTTTGTTTTTATATCTTTATTGGAGTATAATTGCTTTACAATGTTGTGTTAATTTCTGTTGTACAACAAAGTGAATCAGCTATAAGTGTGTATATATCCCCATATCCCCTCCCTCTTGAGCCTCCCTCCCATCCACCCTATCCCACCCTTCTAGGTCCTCACAAAGCAAAGAGCTGATCTCCCTGTGCTATGCAGCAGCTTCCCACTAGCCAACCATTTTACATTTGGTAGTGTATATATATCAATCCTACTCTCTCACTTCATCCCAGCTTCCCCTTCTGCCCCTGTGTCCTCAAGTCCGTTCTCTACATCTGCATCTTTATTCCTGCCCTGCCACTAGGGTCATTAGTACCGTTTTTTTGGTTTCCACGTATGTGTGTTAGCAAACGGTATTTGCTTTCCTCTTTCTGACTTACTTCACACGGTATGACAGACTCTAGGTCCATCCACCTCATTACAAATAACTCAGCTTTGTTCCTTTGTATGGCTGAGTAATATTCCATTATATATATGTGTCACATATCTTTTTTATACATTCATCTGTTGATGAACATTTAAGTTGCTTCCATGTCCTGGCTATTGTAAATATTGCTGCAATGAACATTGTGGTACATGTCTCTTTTTGAATTATAGGTTTCTCAGGTATATGCCCAGTAGTGGGATTGCTGGGTCATATGGTAATTCCAGTTTTAGTTTTTTAAGCAATCTCCATACTGTTCTCCATAGTGGTTGTATCAATTTACATTCCCACCAACAGTGCAAGAGGGTTCCCTTTTCTCCACACCCCCTCCAGCATTTATTGTTTGCAGATTTTTTGATGATGGCCATTCTAACTGGTGTGAGGTGGTACCTCATTGTGGTTTTGATTTGCATTTCTCTAATGATTAGTCATGTTGAGCATCTTTTCATGTGTTTGTTGGCGATCTGTATATCTTCTTTGGAGAAATGTCTATTTAGGTCTTCTGTCCATTTTTGGATTGAGTTGTTTGTTTTTTTGATATTGAGCTGCATGAGCTGCTTGTATATTTTGTAGATTCATCCTTTGTCAGTTGCTTCATTTGAAAATATTTTGTCCCATTCTGAGGGTGCTCTTTTTGTCTCGTTTATGGCCTCCTTTGCTGTGCAAAAGCTTTCAAGTTTCATTAGGTCTCATTTGTTTATTTTTTATTTTATTTCCATTACTCTAGGATGTGGGTCAAAAAAGATCTTGCTGTGATTTATGTCATAGAGTGTTCTGCCTGTGTTTTCCTCTAAGAGTTTTATAGTGTCTGGCCTTACACTTTAATCCATTTTGAGTTTATTTTTGTGTATGATGTTAGGGAGTGTTCTAATTTCATTCTTTTATATGTAGCTGTCCAGTTTTCCCAGTTCCACTTATTGAAGAGGCTGTCTTGTCTCCATTGTATAGTCTTGCCTCCTTTGTCAAAGATAAGGTGACCATATGTGCATGGGTTTATCTCTGGGCTTTGTATCCTGTTCCATTGATCTATATTTCTGTTTTTGTGCCAGTGCCATACCATCTTGATTACTGTAGCTTTGTAGTATAGTCTGAAGTCAGGGAGCCTGATTCCTCCAGCTCTGATTTTCTGTCTCAAGATTGCATTGGCTATGCTGGGTCTTTTGTGTTTCCATACAAATTGTGAAATTTTTTGTTCTAGTTCTGTGAAAAATGCCACTGGTAATTTGATAGGGATTGCATTGAATCTGTAGATTGCTTTGGGGAGTACAGTCATTTTCACAATGTTGATTCTTCCAATCCAAGAACATGGTATATCTCTCCATCTGTTTGTATCATCTTTGATTTCTTTCATCAGTGTCTTATAGTTTTCTGCATACAGGTCTTTTGCCTCCTTAGGTAGGTTTATTCCTAGTTATTTTATTCTTTTTGTTGCAGTGGTGAATGGGAGTGTTTTCTTGATTTATCTTTCTGATTTTTCATTGTTAGTGTATAGGAATGCAATAGATTTCTGTGCATTAATTTTGTATCCTCCTACATTACCAAATTCATTGATTAGCTCTAGTAGTTTTCTGGTGGCATCTTTAGGATTTTCTATGTATAGTATCATGTCATCTGCAAACAGTGACAGTTTTACTTCTTCTTTTCCAATTTGGATTCCTTTTATTTCTTTTTCTTCTCTGATAGCCATGGCTAAGAATTCCAAAACTGTGTTGAATAATAGTCATGAGAGTGGGCACCTTTGTCTTGTTCTTGATCTTAGAGAGAATGCTTTCATTTTCACCATTGAGCATGATGTTGGCTGTGGGTTTGTAATATATGGCTTTTATTATGTTGAGAATATCTAATTTTAATGAGATAGAATTTATCAATTGTGTGTGTGCTGTGTCTTATATAAAAATAATCTTTTCTTTGTAATTATTAAGTATTGTTTTATGTAATCAAATTTTAAAATGGTACACCATCATGGTTTACTCATGTTATTTACTTTCTCTGAAACTTGATTTAAAAAAATACTAGTGTCTTGGGGGTTTAATTAGGGTTACGTGTGACAAATGTGTATGAAAGATCTTAGCAAAGCATTTCACACATAACTGGGACTCAATATGTATAAGTTCATTCAGTAGAGTGTAGACCTAGTTCTATATTTCACAGCTGTTAGATTTTTGCAAGTAATTTCACTTTTAAACAAGTGAATATTTATTGTTTAGTAGTTATACACTCGACATTTTGTTAAATGTTTTATTGTTCACAAAAACTCTGTTAAATAAATAATATTATCATCACCATTGTACACATGAGGTAACTGAGGCTCAGATAATAAGTGATTTGCCTTGGGCACAACCACTAAATGGCAGAGGCATTATTATATTTCCTACCTGATTTTCTACCTAGACTGAAATACTCTATGGGAGGATTTGTGTTCAGAGAATGGCAAGAGCCCTGTAGTGTTGGAAAATAAGTTATATCTATAAGTGTGTATTTGGGGATGTGGCAGAGGAGACAAGATAAATGCGGTCTACATACCCTATTGCTTTTCACTTTGCAAAACAAATGGTATGATTTGCCCCAGTCTGCATCTCCCATTTCCTTAGACCTGACTCAGTCTCTTGAACCCACCCATTCCCCTAAGTGACTGCTTTGAGCCTACAGTCCTTCTGATTTGCATTGTAAAGATAGTGCCCATAATTTAACCAACCACTTGGCTCCTCTCTGAGGAATTCCACATCAAGTGGAAAATTGCTCCAGTCATAATGTAACTGGACTCCAGTGATTATCTTCCTGTCATAATCTTGAATCACCCAGGACACACGTGTCAACACGGTGTAAAACTCTGTTTGTTTGCCTCCCAGACAGATGTTGAAACAGGATCTCCAACCACCAGTCAGACTGCCCAGACAACCAAGCAACTCAGTAACCACTTGCTAAAGCTAACACTCTTCTGGCATTCAGTTCCCACGAGATGAATTATAGCATGGGGTACACTGGGTTCATTCAAGTCACTGAATGCTAGATCTGGAAGGACCTTACCAGTCATCTAGACATGCTCATATTATAGTGGGAAGGGAAAAAGATGCAAAGAATGAATGCATGGGAGTAAACCCCTTTATGTTAAATGTATATCCTTAGTTGAAGGACATTATATGACTGGCCCTTATCTATAAAATGAAGATTGAAGATTAAAAAACCATACCCATCCTTCCTGCATCATAGGGTTGGTGTGATAATTAAATCAAATAATACATGTGCTTCTCAGAAATAGAGAACAGATTTGTTATTGCCAAGGGGGAGGGAAAGATTGGGAGTTTTGGATTAGCAGATGCAAACTATTACATATAGGATGGATAAACAACAAGGTCCTACAGTTAGCACAGAGAACTATATGCAATATCCTGTGATAAACCATAGTAGAAAAGAATATGAGAAAGAATATATAAGTACAAGTGAATAACTTTGCTGTACAGCAGAAATTAACACAACATTGTAAATCAACTATACTTCAATAAAATTTAAATATGTGTGTGTGTGTGTGTGTGCTTCTGTGATCATCTGCTTTAATCTAAGTATAGACTGTGTACGTAAGAGAAGAAAAGCAAGTACAAACATTTGCTGGGCTCATTAAGGATTTTTAAAAGTTAATCTTTAAGTAAATTATCCTGTAAAATGTATAACAAAATATTAGAGATTTGGAAATTTTTTTCTTTGTACCCAGATGAACACTGTAAAGCAAGTAATAAAAGTATACAGCAGACTCCACAAAGAAAACGTGGGTTAGTCTCATTTTTAACTTGTGTCAATACAGAATATAGATACCATTTTTCTGCCTTATCCATGCCTATGGAAGACACTACTAATTAATGACAGTTCTCTTTCAAATGAGCATCTACATGGTTTCAGAATATTCCTCAATGCAGCATTCTGGGAAGTCAGCAAAAATCAACCATTTCCTTATTTTATTTTTCTTTAAACATCTTTATTGGAGTATAATTGCTTTACATTGTTGTGTTAGTTTCTGATGTATATCAAAGTGAATCAGCTATATATATACATATATCCCCATGCCCCTCCCTCTTGCATCTCCCACACCCCTTATCCCACCCCTCTAGGTGGTCACAAAGCACCGAGCTTTTCTCCCTGTGCTCTGCAGCTGCTTCCCACTAGCCATCTATTTCACATTTAGTAGTGTATATATGTCAATGCCACTCTCTCACTTCATCCCAGCTTACCCATCCCCCTCCCAGTGTCCTCAAGCCCATTCTCTATGTCTGTGTCTTTATTCCTGTCCTGCCCCTAGGTTCTTCAGAACCATTTTATTTTTTTCAGATTCCATATATGTGTTAGCATATGGTATTTGTTTTTCTCTTTCTGACTTACTTCACTCTGTATGACAAATTCTAGGTCCATCCACCTCACAACAAATAACTCAATTTCATTTCTTTTTATGGCTGAGTAATATTCCATTGTATGTATGTGCCACATCTTCCTTATCCATTCATCTGTCGATGGACACTTAGGTTGCTTCCATGTCCTGGCTATTGTAAATAGAGGTGCAGTGAACATTGTGGTACATGTCTCTTTTTGAATTATGATTTTCTCAGGATATATGCGCAGTAGTGGGATTGCTGGGTTGTATGGTAGTTCTATTTTTAGTTTTTTAAGGAATCTCCATACTGTTCTCCATAGTGGCTTTATCAATTTACATTCCCACAAACAGTGCAAGAGGGTTCCCTTTTTTTCCACACCTTCTCCAGTATTTATTGTTGGCAGATTTTTTGATGATGGCCATTCTGACCAGTGTGAGGTGGTACCTCATTGTGGTTTTGATTTGCATTTCTCTAATGATTAGTCATGTTGAGCATCCTTTCATGTGTTTGTTGGCAATCTGTATATCATCTTTGGAGAAATGTCTATTTAGGTCTTCTGCCCATTTCTGGATTGGGTTGTTTGTTTTTTTGATATTGAGCTGCATGAGATGTTTGTATATTTTGTACATTAATCCTTTGTCAGTTGCTTCATTTGCAAATATTTTGTCCCATTCTGACGGTTGTCTTTTTGTCTTGTTTATGGTTTCCTTTGCTGTGCAAAACTTTTAAGTTTCATTACGTCCCATTTGTTTATTTTTGTTTTTATTTCCATTTCTCTAGGAGGTGGGTCAAAAAGGATCTTGCTGTGATTTATGTCATAGAGTGTTCTGCCTATGTTTTCCTCTAAGAGTTTTATAGTGTCCGGTCTTACATTTAGGTGTCGAATCCATTTTGAGTTTATTTTTGTGTATGGTGTTAGGGAGTGTTCTAATTTCATTCTTTTACATGCAGCTGTCCAGTTTTCCCAGCACCACTTATTGAAAAGGCTGTCTTTTCTCCATTGTATACTCTTGCCTCCTTTATCAAAGATAAGGTGACCATATGTGTGTGGGTTTATGTCATGGGCTTTCTATCCTGTTCCATTGATCTGTATTTCTGTTTTTGTTCCAGTACCATACTGTCTAGATTACTGTAACTTTGTAGTATAGTCTAAAGACAGGGAGCCTGGTTAGTCCAGCTCCGTTTTTCTTTTTCAAGATTGCTTTGGTTATTCAAGGTCTTTTGTGTTTCCATACAAATTGTGAAATTTTTCGTTCTAGTTCTGTGAGAAGTGCCATTGGTAGTTTGATAGGGATTGCAGTGAATCTGTAGATTGCTTTGAGGAATATAGTCATTTTCACAATGTTGATTCTTCCAATCCAAGAACATGGTATATCTCTCCATCTGTTTGTATCATCTTTGATATCTATTATCAGTGTCTTACAGTTTTCTGCATACAGGTCTTTTGTCACCTTAGGTAGCTTTATTCCTAGGTGTTTCATTCTTTGTGTAGCAATGGTAAATAGGAGTGTTTCCTTAATTTCCCTTTCAGATTTTTCATCATTAGTGTATAGGAATGCCAGAGATTTCTGTGCATTAATTTTGTATCCTGCTACTTTACCAAATTCATTGATTAGCTATAGTAGTTTTCTGGTAGCATCTTTAGGATTCTTTATATATAGTATCATGTCATCTGCAAACAGTGACAGTTTTACTTTTTCTTTTCCAACTTGGAGTCCATTTATTTCTTTTTCTTCTCTGATTTCTGTGGCTAAAACTTCCAAAACTGTGTTGTATAACAGTGGTGAGAATGGGCAACATTGTCTTGTTCCTGATCTTAGTGGAAATGGTTTCTGTTTTTCACTATTGAGAACGATTTTGGCTGTGGTTTGTCATATATGGCCTTTATTATGTTAACTAAGTTCCCTCGATTCCCACTTTCTGGAGAGTTTTTACCAAATATGGGTTTAGAATTTTTTCAAAAGCTTTTTCTGCATCTATTGAGATGATTATATGGTTTTTATCCTTCAGTTTGTTAATATGGTGTATCACATTGATTGATTTGCATATATTGAAGAATTCTTGCATTCCTGGGATAAACCCCACTTGATCATGGTGTATGATCCATTTAATGTGCTGTTGGATTCTGTTTGCTAGTGTTTTGTGGAGGATTTTTGCATCTATGTTCATCAGTGTTATTGTCCTGTAGTTTTCTTTTTCTGTGACATCATTGTCTGGTTTTGGTATCAGGGTGATGGTGGCCTCATAGAATGAGTTTGGGAGTGTTCCTCCCTCTGCTATTATTTGGAAGAGTTTGAGAGGGATAGGTGCTAGCTCTTCTCTAAATGTTTGATAGAATTGGCCTTTGAAGCCATCTGGTCCTGGGTTTTTGTTTGTTGGAAGATTTTTAATCATAGTCTCAATTCCAGTGCTTGTGACTGGCCTGTTTATATTTTCTATATCTTCCTGGTTCAGTCTCAGAAGGTTGTGCTTTTCTACGAATGTGTCCATTTCTTCCAGGTTGTCCATTTTATTGGCATATAGTTGCTTGTAGTTAGTCTCTCATGGTCCTTTGTATTTCTACAGTGCCAGTTGTTTCCTCTCCTTTCTCATTTCTAATTCTGTTGATTTGAGTCTTCTCCCTTATTTTCTTGATGACTCTGGCTAATGGTTTATGAATTTTTTTTATCTTCTGAAAGAAGCAGCTTTTGCTTTTATTGATCTTTGCTATCGTTTCCTTCATTTCTTTTTAATTTATTTCTGATCTGATCTTTATGATTTCTTTCCTACAGCTAACTTTGGGAGTTTTTTTTGTTTGTCTTTCTCTAATTGCTTTAGGTGTAAGTTACATTGTTTATTTAAGATTTTTCCTGTGTCTTGAGGTAGGATTGTATTGCTATAAACTTCCCTCTTAGAACTCCTTTTGCTGCATTCCATACGTTTTGGCTTATCATGTTTTCATTGTCATTTGTTTCTAAGTATTTTTTGATTTCCTCATTGATTTTTTTCAGTGATCTCTTGGCTATTTAATAGCGTATTGTTTAGTGTCCATGTGTTCATATTTTTTACATTGTTTTTCCTGTAATTTTTATCTAGTCTCATAGCATTGTGGTCAGAAAAGATACTTGATAAGACTTCAATTTTCTTAAATTTACCAAGGATTGATTTGTGACCCAAGATATGATCTATCCTGGAGAATGTTCCATGAGCACTTGAGAAGAAAGTGTATTATGTTGTTTTTGGAGGGAATGTCCTATAAATATCAAGTAAGTCCATCTTGTTGAATGTGTCATTTAAAGCTTGTGATTCCTTATTTATCTTCCTTTTGTTTGATATGTCCATTGGTGAAAGTAAGGTGTTAAAAAGTCCCCTACTATGATTGTGTTACTGTCGATTTCCCCTTTTATGGCTGTTAGCAGTTGCCTTATGTACTGAGGTGCTCCTATGTTGGGTGCATAAGTATTTACAATTGTTATATCTTCTTCTTGGATTGATCATTATGTAGTGTCCTTCTTTGTGTCTTGTAATAGTCTTTATTTTAAAGTCTATTTTGTCTGAGTATTGCTACTCCAGCTTTCTTTTGATTTCCATTTGCATGGAATATCTTTTCCCATGCTCTCACTTTCAGTCTATATGTATCCCTAGGTCTGAAGTGGGTCTGTTTTAGACAGCATATATATGGGTCTTGTTTTTGTATAAGTTCAGCCAATCTATGTCTTTTGGTTGGAGCATTTAATCCATTTACATTTAAGGTAATTATCGATATGTATGTTCCTATTACCATTTTCTTAGTTGTTTTGTCCTTGTTATTGTATGTCTTTTCCTTCTCTTGTGTTTCCTGTCTAGAGAAGTTCCTTTAACATTTGTTGTAGAGTTGATTTGGTGGTGCTGAATTCTCTTAGCTTTTGCTTGTATGTATAGGTTTTAATTTCTCTGTCGAACGTGAATGAGATCCTTGCTGGCTAGAGTAATCTTGGCTGTAGGCTTTTCCTTTTCATCACTTTAAATATGTCCTGCCACACCCCTCTGGTTTGCAGAGTTTCTGCTGAAAGATCAGCTGTTAACCTTATAGGGATTCCCTTGTATGTTATTTGTTGCTTTTCCCTTGCTGCTTTTAATATTTTTTCTTTGTATTTAATTTTTGATAGTTTGATTAATATGTGTTTTTGCACGTTTCTCCTTGGATTTATCCTGTATGGGACTCTTTGCGCTTCCTGGACTTGATTAACTATTTCCTTTCCCATTAGGGAAGTTTTCAACTATAATCTCTTCAAATATTTTCTCAGTCCCTTTCCTTTTCACTTCTTCTTCTGGGACCCCTATAGTTTGAATGTTGGTGTGTTTAATGTTGTCCCAGAGGTCTCTGAGACTGTCCTCCATTCTTTTCATTCTTTTTTCTTTATTCTGCTCTGCAGTAGTTACTTCCACTATTTTATCTTCCAGGTCACTTATCCATTCTTCTGCCTCCGTTATTCTGCTATTGATTCCTTCTAGAGAATTTTTATTTTCATTTATTGTGTTTTTCATCATTGTTTGTTTGCTCTTTAGTTCTTCTAGGTCCTTGTTAAACGTTTCTTGTATTTTCTCCATTCTATTTCTGAGATTTTGAATCATCTTTACTATCATTACTCTGAATTCTTTTTCAGGTAGACTGCCTATTTCCTCTTCATTTGTTTGGTCTGGTGGGTTTTTACCTTGCTCCTTTATCTGCTGTGTGTTTCTCTGTCTTCTCATTTTGCTTAACTTACTGTGTTTGGGGTCTCCTTTGCACAGGCTGCAGGTTTATAGTTCCCGTTGTTTTTGGTGCCTGCCCCTAGTGGGTAAGGTTGGTTCAGTGGGTTGTGTAGACTTCCTGGTGGAGGGGACAAGTGCCTGTGTTCTGGTGGATGAGGCTGGGTCTTGTCTTTCTGGTGGGTAAGACTGCATCTGGTGGTGTGTTTTGGGGTGTCTGTGACCTTATTATGATTTTAGGCAGCCTCTCTGCTAATGAGTGGGATTGTGTTCCTGTCTTGCTTGTTGTTTGGCATGGGGTGTCCAGCACTGGAGCTTGCTGGTCGTTGAGTGGAGCTGGGTCTTAGCGTTGAGATGGAGGTCTCTGGGAGAGCTATTGCTGATTGATATTACGTGGGGCCAGGAGGTCTCTGGTGGTCCAGTGTTTGAACTTTGCTCTCCCACCTAAGAAGTTCAGACCTGACACTCGGCCAGAGCACCAAGAACCATGTGGCAGGTGAAGTAATGGTCCCCCAAAGACACAGACATCCGAATCCCTGGAACCACCTGGCTGGTGCCTGGTGATGGGAACCCGGAACCGCCGGAGGGCAGGGCGGTGGCCTGAAGCATACAGGATGGCCTAGTCTCCTCAGAGTCAGAGCTGGGCCATATGTGCCACCCGCACCACCCAGCGTGCCAGGGACTCCACCTGAGCTTGACAGGCATCTGCACCCCAGTTCCATATCTGAGGCCCTGGATTTACGTCAGTGACCCCCTCAGTCAACCATTTCTTGATATTAAGTTTTTGATATTTTTGAGAAACAATGAGCTCAAACCAGTACTCAATGATAAACTCCTGTAATAGTTTTTCTCAGTTATCCTTTGCTACTTAACTTCCAACCCCAAAACAATGGCAACTAATTTTGTAGGTTGGCTTGAGGATTCCTCAGATAGATTTGCCCAGGCTCTCTCATGCAGCTGCAATCAGCCAGAGATCTAGCTATGCTGGAAGGTCCAAGATAGCCTCACTTACAAAACTCAAAGCTGGTGGAGGCTATGGGTTTTGGTGCCTCAGTTCTCCTCCATGTGGCCTCTCATCCTCTAGGAGACTGGGCTAATTTTCCCTAGGTGACATCTCAGGGCAGTATTCTCAAGGGCAAATGCAGAAGAAGCAATGTCTTATAAGGCTTAGCTTCAGAAGTCACATAACTTCACTTCTGTCATATTCTATTAGTAAAAGCAAGTCACTAAGTTATCCAGATTCAAGGATATCTATCTATCTATATCTATATCTATATCTATATCTATGTCTATATCTATCTATCTATCTATCTATCTATCTATCTATCATCTATCTCTCTATCTATTCCACCTCTTGATGGGAGTTGCAGCAAAGCCACGTTGCAAAAAGGGGCACAAATTCTGGGATGGGGCTACTAAACAATCTATTAGAGTGTACCCTCTTGCCATAAATTATTCATATTCCTCCTACATGTAAAATGTGGTCACCTCCAAACTAAGACCTCCAAAAGTCCCATCCCAATTATTTTAGTTATCTATTGCTTCATAACAAATTAGCCACAAACTCAGCTGGCTAAAACAACAATGAGCATTTGTTACCTCACACAATTTTTTGGTAAAAAATTCAGGAGGTTAGTTGGATACTTGTGCCTCAGTGTCTCTCTTGTGGGTTCAGTCAAAATGTCAGTCAGTCATAGTCCCATCTGAAGGCTTGAATGAGACCGGAGGATTCACTTTTAAGATAGTTCACTCACACACCTGTGGATAAGAGTCTTCCATTCCTCACTACACAGACCTCCCCATAAGACTGCTTAAGTGTTTTCACAACATGGGAGTCGGTTTTCTCCAGAGTGAGTGACATAAGAGAGGTCATTTGCAACCTTGCCATGGGAGATAAACATAGTTATTTCTATAATATCTCATTCATTACCCAGGCCAGTCCCATTCAGTATAGGAGGAAACTATACAATGTCATCAGGGGTCATTTTGGAGGCTGGCTACCACATCAATTATGGTATCAAGCTTAAAATCCAGAATTTCATGACCTGCCTCAGCCTACATGTGAGTGAGTCTCCTTAAGTGTGGTTTTCAGGTACAGGAACTCTTGAACAGCAGCATCTCCAGAGATTTGTGAACTAAAAAGACAATATATCTTCCCCAGACACATTCAACATACAGTACAGAAACAGGGAAAAACTATGTATAGTAGAGAATCTCAATCATAATGGGATAATGAGATAGCGGTAGACACATAGAAGTCATTGATCAATAGCAGTTCTGAAATCCCGATGTCACATGTGGTCAGGCTCCCTACCCTGGGGGTGGGACATGTGCCTTGATTAGGACAGATTCTACTCCCAGGGAATGGTGTCACTGTTCTCCTCAGCTCTTCACTCTACTTTCTGAGCTCTTGGTCTAGCATTCTGAAAGACTTTTCTTTATTTGTGCTTATATTTGAGTAGCTTTCTCCAGGAGCTTGTACTTCTTGCTTCTTACAAGCCTCTTTTCATTTGAACTATCTCCATCTCTCCCAATTCAAATCACCAAAGTTTAAGTTATCAACATGATTAGAAATATAATTTTCTTAAAATATTTGTGGGCTTCCCATCAATCTTCTCAGCATTCACTCCAAGCTCCTAAAAGCCAAATCCATAATTCTTTTTGAGGTATACCTCTTTATACTTTAGAAAATTCAGTTTCTTTGGGACAATGCCATTGAGATTATTAGAAGCCCCTTTTTCTAATGAAGAGGAATAACTGGGGACCTTAAATCTTATGAGATCATAACAAAAGGTATTACAGCCATACCCTTGATCTGATATTTGCTCTGAAGTTGTGTTTTACTTTGGTAATCTTTTGCGAGCTTCAGACACAGAAAATAGAAAGTAGTTTTGTTTTCCAACTCAGCAAGTCCTTGTTCTTTTATATTTTCTTTAAATTATTCTTGCAAACTCTGCAGTTCACTCATTAGCTCATCTCTCTTCTCATATGTTATTATATGCAGTTTAAGACACCATTTGGTATTTTTATCTTCTGCCTTAATATCTCCTTAGCCAGATCCAATAAATTTACTGAGTACATTTCTATCTTCCAAGTTACTACAGTTCTGCCACCATATACCAAGGATTGCCCTTTCTTTCTTTGTCTTCAGTAACCATTTCCTTTCTGCTCCTCTAGCTTCTCTTCTCTGTTCTCTTTCCAGCCTCCACCCACCACCTAGCTCCAAAGCCAGTGCCACATCGTTGAGGTTTTGTTATGGTAGCATTACACTTCTAGTTACCAATTTGTTTCAGTTTCCTATTGCTGCATAACAAATCATCCAAGGTTTAGTGGATGAAAATGACAGTGATTTATGATTTCTCACAATTTTGTTTTGGTTGTCTGGTTCCTCTGATGGTGTTTGAATGGCTCAGTTTTGTTTTGTTTTTTTATATTTTCACATTTTTGATTGTCACAACTGGGTGGGAGTTACTTGCATCTGGTGGTTAGAGGCCGCAGATGTTTGTAAACATGCTACAGTGCACAGGACAGCCCCCCACAGCAACAAATTATCTAGCCCAACACGTCTATAGTGCTGAGATTGTAAACCCTGTAAATTTGTATTTTTAAATGCATCATCTCCTTTAATCTTTACAATACCCCAATTAGGTCAGTAAGATCTTCATTATCTACAAAAGAGGAAAGTGAAGCTCAGAGGAGTTAAGTAACATGAACAAGATCACACAATTAGTAAAGGGCAGAGTTAGGGCTTAAATACATGTATGTCTGAGCTCTTAACCACTATACTATAGGATGTGCATTGTACCTGGATTATTGATTTTCAAAAAAGATCAGATTTTCTAAATATTAAAACCACACAAGCCAATAGCACAAACTCTCCACCAATTATTTCTTCTTTGGCTTTTTCTTTTCTAACTTAGTGGCTTCTCCTAGAAACAGAGCCCAAGGCAAGGATTACGTGCTAATGCTTTATTTAGGAGGTACAATACTACAGCTGCAAAAATGAGCAAAAAGGGAAGTGAGGCAGAGAAGGATAGGAAATAATGCAAGGTGATACATTCCAGCAAAGCTCTATATGAGGCAGCTTATGAGATGTCTCCAAATGGGTTATTCAGGGGGGAAAACACTCCTTGATTCAGTCTATTGGAGGGAGGAAACGAGAGTAAATTTATTTGCCAGATCCCTCACATCTCCTGCGTTCCATTGCTCTAAGTTTGCCTTCCAGGGATTTAACTCCACACTCCTGGGTGGCATTACTCAGCCCCTGTAGCAGCTGCTCAGGAAACCACTCTCATGCCTGCAGCTTGGTCTTCATCTGAGTCCAGAAGTGCTGTGAGACATAAATGCTTTCAGGCATGCTGTTGGTCGGCCTCAGGTAGTTTAACTCTGTAGGTCAGCACAGAGAGAGCTGAAGCAGCTGTGACAGAGCAGGTAGTCAGAGGTTCAAGAAAAACATCTAACCAAGAGAATCTGAGGTTGGACATAAGATGCATCTAATATACTCTTCAACATGCTCCTCTGTCACTGGAAGGAACTCTTTCCAGCTTGGATGACCCAACATAACATCTAGGATGCATTAAGCTGGAAGAGGCAGACAACACAAAGGGAACTACCTAAAATACTAAGGAAAGAAGGAAAGTAGTGAAATGACTGCTAGTAGTAAAATGACAGCAGTAACTATAGGTCTCTCAACCACATATCACCACATCCAAATATCCAGAGAAAGAAATAAACTGTCTCTCCATTTGGGTCTCTCTTATAAACAAAGAAACTTTTCCTAAAGGGCCCCTCAGTAAACACTCCCTGAATTTCTCATTGCCCAAGTTGGGCGATGCATCCATTCCTTAACAATGCCCATTACAGGAGCCTAATGAACATTGATTCGTTGATACCTGGGTCCCTGGACCAATCACTGTCAAGAAGGAGGGATCATCACAATTGTTTAAACCAACCAGGGGCCAGGTTCAGCCCTGGGATAATCCTCAAACTGCGTGGCTACTGCAAAATGGAAGTGACTAAAAAGGCAAATGATGTTAAAGAGAAAACCCCAGTGTCTAAAAGAGACAGTCTTCAAGAGTTCCTAAAGAAACAAAGACCAAGCTGCCATCTGCATTTCTTACTAGACAGTTGTCATGAGGTCTTGATTCACTTCAGATGAAGTGTGTTGCAGACACACTGTCCAGTTCTCCTTGGCTCTTACTATTCCTTCCACTGGGACCATCTCTCCCCCTGCCTCTGATGGCCCATTTTATCCTCAAGCTAATTTCCAAAGTCTGTGCTGATGTTTCAGAGCCAGAAAACATAGGCTACAGGAAATGAAGGCTTTGGAGTTAGTAGGGATCTTAGAAATCTAGATCAGGTTTTTTTCACACTGCATGGGATCCCAGAGGCTCTGTAAAGCGCTCTCCAATGTGGCCTTAGAGGGCTGAAGGGAAGAGCTAAACAGCTAGGGCTCTGGACATTCTGCACTCACCCAACCAGAGTATTGATTTGATTTGGTTTACTTGACTTGAATAATCAAATCAAATTTGAATTGATTTATTTTACATATTTACATTGTTTGTTTCAAGATTAATTTTCCTTTGTAGAAAGGATTTCTTATAAAAGTGAGAAAACTGAAGCTTAGTGAAGGGTCTGAGTATGTCTGGGATGTCATGGAGTTGATCTGACTCTCCTCCTCAGGACAACTGTGTGATATTCGGACAGATCCGTCCTGTGCTTCCTGAGTCCTTTTCCAGAATCGATGGCCCCAACTCTTGCCAATCTCACTCACAGAAGGACATTCCGAGTCATCTCACCAATTCATTGCTCAACGCCTTGTTAAAAATCACACTTAGAGTGTAGTGCCAAGAAACGAACATGATGATCCAGAGGCATCTGAGCAGGAGAGAGAAGAGCAGGACTACCTCATCCCCATCAGAACGCTGAACTCCTAATAATGCAGCCAGGGATCACATTAGTTAGTTGGCAGGCACAAAACACCATTGCCTGATACTATCCATTAAAACTCTTACAGCTTTTTTTCATAAGCTGCTGCGAAGACTTTTCTCCCCATCCTGTTCTCATCTGCTTGTTTATTTAGACCCAGTTACAGGGCTTAATATTTATTTCATTTATTCTAAGTGGCCAACAATTCTGAATGGCCAACCCTGTATATTTCTGGGCACTCCATGTGTGGACTGAGAATTCTAGGGCAGGAATAGCAAACCCAACCACCTATAGGGACAAGGCAGGTAGGGAGGGAGGTAAGGTAAATAAGTGAAAGTGGGCAGGTCTAATTCAAACCTGTGAGTGGGGAAACGTGGTAAGCTGAAGAACTCAGCCCCATCTGAAGCGACAGATTCTAATCAGCTTTGACTCACCATCACTATGCAAAAATCAAGCCCAGTATTGCTCAGTCTTATGATTCTTCAAGAGAAGCCAGAAATGTGGATGTTTACTGGAAATATCCCCGTTGGCCACTAATTCACAAAGATCTAATACACTCTATAAGCCAAACAAAACACATCTGCAGCCTGGGTTCAGCCCATAGACTGCAAGTTTGCAACCTTTGCCCTGTGAGAATGAGGGAGTTCGGCAGCTCTGATTCTTGAGACAAAAATATAAAATGATTTGTATTATCTTGGATTTAATAGCATAACATTTATTTTTTAAATTTCCCTGTTAATCATAGACTTGAGCATTTTAAAGCTGGAAAGAATCTCAGAGATTATATGGTGTAATTCTCTTGTTTAACAAAAGAAGAATCTGTGATTCAGAGAGAAGTGACTTGGATTTTAACTAAAAATACAGTTGACCCTTGAACAACACAGGTTTGAACTGTGCAGTTCCACTTATACACAGGTTTTTTGGTTTTTCTTTTCAAATAAATATATACCTGTATTTTCATTTTATAGATCTTTAACTGTGGGGGAATGTTTGTGTTCGATTAGAGATCACAATACATGGAATCAAAAGAAGTACGGTTTGAGTCCTGATTCTACCCAAACTGTTTCAGATTCTTGCCCTTGGGTGAGTCATTTATCAGTCTCTTTGTTTTTGAGGCAGAGATAGCAGTATGTGGATCTTCTACTGTGCGGGAGTCGGAGTCAGTGCCCCTAACCCCTGTGTTGTTCAAGGGCCAACTATATTTCAATGAAATAAATAACAAATCAGATTCTCAGAAATAGAAGAAATTGTGCTGGTCCCCCAATCCAGGGTTTTTCAACCTTGACACTACTGACATTTTGAATTGGTTAAGTGTTTGCCATGGGGTGGGGTGCACAGTCCTGTGCATTGTATGACTTTCAGCAGCATCCCTGGGCCCTGCCCACTAGATGCCAGTCATGTGAGGCAAAATAGAGGTAAAAATGTATCCAGATGTTGTCAGATGTCCCTGGGGGACAAAATCAACACTGCTTTTGAAAACAACTGCCATTCTCTAACCGCTATCTTACAGATGAGGAAACTAACACTCAGAAAATTCAAGAGTGTTGTCAAGGATACATGGGGAGTTATTGGCATGGCTGGCACCAAGACTCATTACCTTAATTCGCAGTAGAGTGTTCTCTCTACCAAAGACTGCAAATCTAAACCACAGTTTTATTAGTAAAAGAGCTGTCTAAAACTGCATATTTTAAAATAAGAAGCAACATGGCATAATGGTGAGGAGCATAGCTTCTAAGACTAACAGATCTGGACTTCATTCTCAGCTCTTCTAGTTAATAAGTTTGTGACATTGACCAAATTAACCTCTTTGTTTGTTTCCTCATTTGAAAAATGGATTGCTCTACAAAATAAGGTTTATTTGGAAAAACAGGTGGGAAAATTGATATAGTGCTTGCCACAAAATAGGAAATCAGTAAATGCAAATTGTTATTACCATCATCATCATCATCATCATTAGTAGTATTTTTAACTGGACCTGGGGTCGACAAACTATAGCCCCCAATCCAAATCTGTCCTGCCTGTTTTTGTATAGCCTGTGAGATAAGAATGATTTTTACATTTTTTAATAGTTTAAAAAGATCAAAAAACAATATTATTTTGTGATACATGAAAATTGTGTGAAATCAAGTGGCATTGTCCATAAATAGTTTTTTTGGAACACAGCCATGCTTATTCATTTACATAGTCTATGGCTACTTTCTTGCTATAATCAGTAGTTGCAAGATAGATCATATGCCTGGCAAAGCCTAAGATATTTACTGGCCCTTCACAGAAAATGATTGCTTAATTAGACCTTTGATCTCCAGGAAGAAAACAGGCAGCCATAATTGGCACAGAGCCCTCTAGTGTACAGGAGGAAATATAGCAAAATAATTCATTGTTCCTTTTTGATACTCTCTTGTAGTTCTAGCCCCTTTAACCATTGTATTTAACTCTGCTCACTTGAGACATTTCTCAGCATCTGTGTGCACCTAGTATTTTCAGAAATAGTTATCCGGAGGACTATGAAAAAACCTTTACTTTTTATAGATGTCCTTTCTTGAATAAACCTCATTAGAGACTTGGTACTTGAAGGTGTTTTTCAAAATCTGGAGTATTTATCAAAAGGAAAGGAAATGGTTTTCTCAGTGTTAAGCCAACCACATATTTTAAGTGTTGCATGATTTGTACAGGACAATAAAGAGGGATATCCGGTTAAAAGGAAAAAATAGATAGGAACTATCTGCCAAGACTAAAATTTAAGAGATGTTGTCATGTCACTTTTTTTTTTTTTTTTGTAATACCTTGAGCATCTTAGTTATGATTTAATTTGACTACAGGCCAAGAGTTTAAAAGTCAAGATACCTGTTTACAGTCCTAGCCTTGCCACTAACTAGATTTGTGGTTTCCAGAATTCTGTTTCAACTCAATACAATACTTATATTGATTGTCTAATGTGTGCCAGATGCTGTGCTGGGCATCGGAAGTGCAAGGATAAATCAGACATGGTCTTTCTCCTAAAAGTTTTCACTGTGGGTCTGTTTAAGTCATTGAACTCCTTTGAGGGTCAGTTTTCTCATCTGTAAGAGTAGGGCATTGCATTAAATATTTCATCCACTCGAGTTTTTATTGATTTCCTTTATCTTGACATACCCTCTGGCAGATTACAAGGAATGAAAATAGAACTGTGTCACTATAATCATTCAGTTATAAACCATGATAGTCACTGCTCTGGGAAGTAGTTCATAGGTAATTATAATACAATAATAATAAGCACAAAATAGATGTATGAAGCACATGAAACAAAGCCATTAATTTTTCCTGAATGAGGAAAGACAGACTTCACAAAACAAGTAACATTAGGATAAGTCTTAAATGATGAGTTCATTGATGACATGGTATGTTGGGAGCTCCCATCTCTGAGAAGGGATAAAGCCAGACCAAAAAATTTTAGGAGCTGGGGAAGAGGACGGTGGTCAGCAGAGTCAGCCCCTTTCCCATTAGAACTGGAAATTCAAAATGAGGTCCAAAGGAGATGGACAAGATTCAATCTAGTCCAGGACCAGGGAGAATCCGATACAAAGAAATGAGGCAAGGCGTGTCATTCGGGCTTCTAGACATTTACTGTTCTTGGTGTTACATGTAAACTAAAAAGATTCATTCTAAAGGAGATGACGGAAGTCAGGTACAAGCTTCCCCAGAGGAAAGGGCCAATGAGTACCGGGATAGAGTCAGGCCAACAGCCAACTTCTCAGCTTTTAGTATTTCACTCTGGACCAGTAGGACAGAAATAAGCACCCAGGATCAGAAATAAGAGTCAGCAACCCCAAGCTCATGGGTGACTGGAATAAGGGATGTACATGTAAAGCTACAGATTATTCCCAAATCTCATGTGCATGTGACAAGGGAGCTTTATATGACTTGTCAATCCTGGGGGATCATGATCTTGCTAGCATGGGCACCATGGCAGGAAACTCAGACATCAAAGGGGAAGGCAGCATTGGTCACGAAGACAGAGAAGTATGAGAGGGCTTTGTGGGTGGAAGCACAAAGATGTACTTACAACTCTCAAATAATCCCACCTCTCTCTTTCTTGCCCTCCAAGTTCCCTTCTGCAGATGTATCTGCAATGCCAATGAGAGGCCCCATTATGACTCTCCATTTGATGAACCCTGAGTAATTTGGCAAGAGATGTAGGATTAACACACATTGTTTAATGGTGCTCTGATTAAACTTAATGAAATTTCAAACTTCCAATCCCATTGCACAAGGCACAGAATAGAGCCAGACCTGCCTTCCTCAGGAAGGATCCCTCAACGTTCAGACCGCTGAGGACTCTTCAGAAATTTTGGTTGCCTCTGCCTGACTTGACAACTGCATCTTCTCCCTGTTTCCCATTACAACATCACTCTACATATTCCTCCATTTCCAAGGGTCTGCTGTAAAGGTCTGTCCCACTGCAGCCAGTTCAGAGCACACCTGGCCATGGCTAGTCATTGACCCTCTGCCCTCATCCCACTACTTCTCATGGGACCCAGGTTTCACTAAGTTCCCTGGTGTGCTGTGCCAAAGCCTTCCTCTCTACTCTCCCCCACACCCAGCCCCCAATCCACTCCTAGGCCACAGTGCACTTGGGGGAAATTCAATCCATATGTTTCCTTTTCTTCCTACAGAACGCATCCAGCCATTGTTTAAAGAGGGAGGCAACAGCCAAGAAGAGCCATGTGAGACCTCTCTTGGCTTTCCAATCCTTTATTAGGGAGCAGGGAAAGAAGGACTTTGCCAAGAGCAAGCCTGAAACATTTTGTTGGGTTTGGTTCAAAACCTGCAAGTCATGTTTCCACACAAACATGTCCCTAGGACTGAGTATGTAAGGCACTATTCAAGGGGTTTCTGGGATATGAAAGGGTGATAACAGCCACCAACACCACTGACCCAGCTCTAGGATGTGTGTGAAGGGAATCAGTTTGCAGGAGATCGTTTTACATTATTACCTTCCAAAGCTGACATACGCCATCTCTGAGAGTATAAACTCTTCCTAATTATAAGCACACACTACCTCAGAATCAATGCTGTTAGAGTTGAGTGGAACCTGAGATATTTTTCAGGTGTCTCAATCATCTCATTTTAAAATAAGAGAAAATGTAGGCTCAGAGAGGGCAAGGGACTGGTCCAAGGTCAAATTGCTGATCAGTGTTTCAAAAAAGCCAGAACTTCTGATTCCAAGTTCAGAGCTTTGGACTCAGTGCCTCATGCCCTGACCTCACACAAATGTTAAGTCCAATATAGACAGGATATATTTTCATGCTTTAACTTTCCTGGCTTATTCCAGACCAATTATTTTTGTAAAGCTTTCTTTATTCGCATTGTCTACTTTTCTTGTATTTTTTTTCAGAGGGGGTGTCATTCTTTGAACCCACAAGTTAGTGACTTCAAGGTTTCAGTAGAAACTCCTTCTCCAAGCTCCCCAACAGATCTCTATGTGGGCTCTCCTTAAATAATATTGAAGACAGGGAGCTCACTGCTCTCCGTGGTGGCCCATTCCATCTTTGGGCAGCTCTAGTTGCTGGAAAGCTCTTTCTTTCATTCAGCAGAAGTTTGTTTCTCTATCCTTTTCTCCACAAGACTGTTGCTCCCGGGATCTCCCAGAGCTGCTTCCAGGAGAAGCCAAATAAGGATGCTCCACAGTTCCTATGGAGCAAGCACTGCCCTCTGCCAGTATAAGAGCACCATTATCACAGTCACTCTGGGGCTTCTCCCCTTGCCCATAATCCCATCAGGGAGGGGCTTTTTTAAATTAAGATATAACTGGCATATAACATTGTATTGGTTTCAGGTGTACCAACATAATGATTCAATACTTACACATATTGTGAAATGATCACATAATAAGCTTAGTTAACATCCATCACCACAGATAGTTACAATTTTTTTCTTGTGATGAGAACTTTTAAGGTCTACTCTCTAGCAACTTTCAAATATAAAATACAGTATTATTAACTTTAGTCACCATGCTGTACATTACATCCCCAGGACTTATTTATTTTGTAACTGCAAGTTTGTATCTTTTGACCACCTTCACACATTTTGCCCACCACCCATTCCCCACCTCTGGTAACCACCAATCTGTTCTCTGTATCTATGAGCTCAGTTTTGGCTGTTGCTTTTTTTGCTGGTGGTTGGGTTTTTTTCCCCTTAGATTCCATATATAAGTGAGATCAAATGGTATTTGTCTTTCTCTGTTTGACTTATTCCACTTAGCATAATGCTCTCAAGGCCTATCCATGTGGCTGTGAATGGCAGATTTTTTTCTTTTTTATGGCTGTATAATATTCCATTTTATATATGTACCACATTTTCTTTATCCATTCATATGGATGGATATTTAGATTGTTTCCATGTCCTATTGTGAATAATGCTGTAATGAGTGCAGGTAGTTTTTCTAGTTAGTTTTTTTCATTTCCTGCAGATAAATTACCCAGCAGTAGAACTGCCAGATCATATGGTAGTTCTATTTTTAATTTTCCTGATTGTATTTTTTTAATAAACACTGTGGCAGATGAAGACCCAAGATTCTGTTAGCTAAAATTCAACTAGGAAATCTTAAGTGTAATATATCATGCTGGGATCTGAGAAAACACTAACAAGAATTTTAGTAAAAATTTAATTTATGAGGGGCTTCCCTGGTGGTGCAGTGGTTGAGAATCTGCCTGCCAATGCAGGGGACACGGGTTCGAGCCCTGGTCTGGGAAGATCCCACATGCCACGGAGCAACTGGGCCCGTGAGCCACAACTACTGAGCCTGCGCGTCTGGAGCCTGTGCTCCGCAACAAGAGAGGCCGCGATAGTGAGAGGCCTGCGCACCGCGATGAAGAGTGGCCCCCGCTTGCCGCAACTGGAGAAAGCCCTCGCACAGAAACGAAGACCCAACACAGCCATAAATTAATTAATTAATTAATTAATTAATTTAAAAAAAATTTAATTTATGAAATCACTATAATAATCATTAAATAAAATTGTAAAAATCAAGGTCCTTGTGTGTGTGTTTTAAAATTTAATTTAATACACAGGTATTTGGCACCTTTTTATATACCAAGTGCTCTTCTAGAGTGCTAGGGATCTTACAAAAACCAACAAGACTCATTGGCTCCTCCCTTTGTGGAGGTCCTTCCTGGTGACCTCTTTCAGCCTTAAACCTCCATGGCTCTAAAAAAGGATTTCAGACCACAAGGGAAACCTCTGCTGAAAGAGGCAGATAATAAGGATAAGACAGTGGGGCAGTTGTATGCAGGAGAGTGGAGGCAAGGTTGGAGGTTTAGAAAGTAGGTAGGAGATAGAAGTAAGTGGAAAAGGTAGAGGCTGCATTCCTCTACCCTGAAGATAATACTGGTTGTGGAGCATGATATCATAGAAAGACCATGGATTTCAGAGTCAAGCAATGAAGATCCAAATCCCAAATTCCACACTGCTAGTTAGAGAAGTTGTTTAACCTTAAGCCATCAACCATTCTAAACCCCCATCTCCTCACCTATAGAATGAGGATAACCACATATACTTCCAAGGATAAAACCAGAGCACAACAATGGTAAAATGTCTGACATACTTTGACCAAAATCCATAAAGTTCCCATATAAGATGAAGCCTAGAAAGCAGACCATTGCTCTGACCTTCACTAGCCTGTTCTGACACCTGATGGTCCTTTTCGGCTTCACAAGGGAGTCTTGGAGATTGGAATCTCAAAATAATCAAATCCCATGGGCTCAAGTTCCAGTTCGACTATTATGAAAGGATATATCCCTTCCCCTCTCAATCAGTGAGCCTGGTTTCATTCTTCCTACACACACCTTGCCTCGGGCAAAGTGAAACAAATCCAGATATCAAGATGCTCCTAGGGTAGGATGGGGAGACACCTATCTCCCAGTGTGCTCATCTATTTGAACAGCTGCAGTCAATTAGGTGAAACCGTAATTGTTTTATACTTTTGCTCAACGTTTAATCCTGGAGAAAGAAGAACGGATTGTTGGTTTTCCTTTTTCATCTTTCAGTATTTTTGTTTTGTTTTTATTTCTTGTCATAATATTTAGTTAGTATTTGTGTAAGGGAAGGCAATCATAATGAAATGGATAATCAAACAGAGTGCTCTAAGGCACATTTACAAAAGCCTTTGCCTCAGAAATGCTTCATTTACTCAGATAGTGGGCAGTGGAGGGCAAGGGAAAGTCTGTTTCTGTGGACAGGGAAGCGATTCATGCCAATCAGCTAGAGAGTCTCTCTTTCAAAATGCTCCATATGTAAGATGTAGCATAATAAATCACTTCAACAAGCAAACAGGAGTTACCATATGCCTTCTAGGTGCTGAACCCATGCTAAGGACTGGAGGTGCCAAAATGAATAAGAGATGAGGCTCAGGGCCAGGATTAGGGTGAGGCAAGTGAGACACTTGCCTCAGGAGTAAAATTTAAGGGGATGCCCCCAAAACTCAATTATCGAGATAAAAAATATTTTATAAAGCAATATTTTTAAAAATAAAAACTGATGCAACAAAAACCCATGGTGCACAAAATATCAAAGCTTTGGTATGATTTTACTTTTAATTATTAGTTTAAAAATGTATTTAAACTGCAAAAAACTTTAAGAAAGTCACAATTGGAGTAAAACACAAGAATGTTTACCTTACAAATCATGAAAGCAACCACTGAGTCGAGAAAACAAAAGATGGAGAAAATAGCAAGAAAAAATACATAAAAAGCAAAAGCCATATGAAACAAAACAATTATGAAAATAATCATACATGTTTTAAATCTCCCCTTTAAAGAATGAATAAAATCCCTTGATTTGAAGTTTGGGGATAAGATTGAGAGTAAAAATATATTAATTTCCTTTTCTGCTTCACAAGGGAGTCTTGGAGATTGGAAAATTGGAGATTTGACCCCCAAAATCATACTTCAGGGAATCTATCATAAGTAACACTGAAATATGGAAAAAACATCATTTATAACCAAAAAATTTAAAAGAACTCTCAACAGAATATTATTCAGTCATTAAAAATTATGGTTATGAAGACCAAGCAATGTTAAAAAATGACTGGACAACTTAATGAAGTGAAAAAACTAGGAAACATAAATGCATGCATGCCACAGTAACAACTATATTAAAAATGCATAGAAAACAAAAAGTAAAGATAAACACACTAAAATTATAATAGTGATTTTATTTTGGTGGTAGAAATTTGATTGTATTTCCTTTCCTTCCTCCTTCCTCTTTCCTTTCTTCCTTCCTTCCTCTTTCCTTCTTTCCCTTATTCTCCTTCCTTCCTGCTTTTAAGATTGTATATTACACTTTGTACTGTATATTATATCATATATTATATTGCATCATTCAGGGTTCAGGCAGGAAATAGGTGGCATACTCAAAGAGATCATTGAAAAGTATTTAATTACAGGACTACTCTCAGAGGTGTGAGCAGGGTTAAGGAGAAGCAACAAAATATCTGGTGTCTAGCAACAACTAGAAGTTTTTACTATTCCTAAGTCAGAAGAACGAGGAGGGAGCAGCTTCTGAAACCAGGAGAAAACTGGAGCTGCAGGAGAAAGCTGTCCCATAGGAAGAAAGCCTCTATAAAACTGTAGCATGAATGGGAATAAATATTTGAATCTCTCTTCTCCCTCCTTCCAGTCTCCTGCTAGTGGCTTCCATTGGCTGAACTTGGCTGAATAATAGAGAATAAGGGAACCTAGGTGATGCAGTCTGTTGAGGTCAGCCTCTTGGGGTATGGAGCAGGTAAGGAGAAGGGTGCAAAGTGGATCTGGAGGGACAAAGAGAACATCTTCCACAAAATCATTGTATCATTTTATTTCTAAAATGGAAAAATGTATAAATTAAGATATTGATTGCATTTGAAACTCACTTTCTCACCCATCAAACGCAGATAAAAATAATTCCTACCTGATACAGTTATTGGGTAATCTTGAAAGTCAGCAATGTCTGTTAACTTGTTTTGTCAATATTATAATAATCATTACTATATATATTTATGGTGATGATGGTGGTGGAGCTTGTGGTGATAGCGGTGGCCATGGTGGTGGTGATAATGATAGTGGTGATGGTGATGATAATGTATATAATGGTTATGGTTGTCATGATGGCATTTGGGGTGGTAATGGTGATGCTGATGATGGTGGCAGCATACATGAGGGTGAGGGTGGTGGTGATACCAATGCCAGTGGTGGTGGCGGTGGTTATATCATTAGTACATTATCTTATTACATGCAATATGAGCTTCATATGATATCAAATGTTATCTTTAAAGCCATATCCTCTATGAGATCAGGGACAATTAGATGGTAAAATATGGATCCTTCAGGGCCCATCTCTATGATATTTCTTTAATCCATAGAAAAATATAATTCAATCTAGGGTACATTCACTAAGAAACTACTATGTGGGGTCTTCAGAAACGAATGAAAGTTTCTACCTTCATAGCCTTTACAACTTGAGAGTGAGAACAGGAGGCAAACATACATTACTGCAGACCAGCATCCTCAGCTGTGAGCACCTTCGTTCCAGTGCCTAACCAAGTGCCTAGGACATTAATAACCTTGAAAAATATTTAAGGAGTGAATGAAAACTCTACTAATTTTTCTGGAAGTCCAGCTTGATTGTGTAGAGAGGATGATATTGAGTACTTAACTATTCTAACCCCTTCGTTTTAACTCAGTTAATCTTCTCAACAGTCTTATGAAATAGATACTAACATTATTCTTTTCATACAGATATGGCAATTAGAGCAAAGATTAAGCAAATAGTTCTACATTGCACAGCTTAGCAAGTGAGTAACTTGGTATTCAAACCCAGAAACTCCAGTGTTGGAGCACGGACTCTAGCCCTAAGGTCTTCAGAGAAAGTTTTATGGTGGAGGAGGCAGAATTAGATTTAAGTGTAGAGGATTCGGTAATGGCAGGAAAATCCTAGGGAAGGTCATTCAAGGCAAAGGGAAGAGCATTCAGCAAAGGCCCAGAGGAAACCACAGAAGTAGCCTGAAGGATATTCTCAGAGATAAACTTCAGGAAGATAATCTGGAACTCAAGTTACCGGTGGATTGCATGGACTCATGATTGGAACGATGAAATAAAGAGAAAACAGGTTGGAATAAATTATCCCGGATTCTTTAGGACCAACGAAGGATGTGGGGGTTTGTTTATTGGTTTTGTTTTTTGTTTTGTTTTATATTCAGAGGGAGCTCTCTGCTGGGTTACTTGCAAAAGTGAGCACACTGGTGGGGATGGGGAGGATGCATCTTTGTAAATTTGATGCCCCCTTTGCCATCAGCCTAACCAACATGCCAGCATCTGGGGCAAGAAGCAGGAATGAGCTTGATGACAGTACTGTCCTACACATGGGAGGCAGTGTTCAGTGTGGGAATGGGCGGAGGGGCTGCGACAGGGAGCAAGGAAGATTCGAGACGGGAACAACATCTTAAACCCAGGAAGGAATCAGGTAGGAAACCAGTGCCTGGCTAGCTTTCACAAGGGAGCATGGCCGGGCTCCAGCACAGGGCAACCTGGGGAAATTCCTCTCCAGTTTCCTGTTTCCCAGCTCTTTTTATTGGCCCAGCCCACCTGCTCCAACTCTGCCCTCTCCTCCAGCACCTAGAGACATAGCAGCACCTCTGATTGTTTCTGCTACATTAAGACTGGCTGGAAAATGTGAAAATGTACTCTACCTCAGGACAGGAAGATGAATGAGTTACAGGGAAATTATTTTTAAATCTCCTCAAAGTAAAAACTATAATGTCAGGGTGGTCAGGAACACAAAAGAGAAAAATATACATGTATATACAGGCAGGGAAACGCATGAGAAGAAACCACTGTGTGTGTGTTTTCATTTGGCTAGGTTTCATTCAATAAAAATGTTGTTTGGGAAATATTCAGTGTGAGAATTTCTCTGTTCGCAACAAGTTGGCTGTGTTTGGGCTCCCTGCTCTGAACACCAGGGCACTTCAGATCAAGTACAGGAGGTTACGTGTGGTCACCTGCAGTAGGCCTAGTTACAGCCTGGGCCAAGCATGTGGCTTGAATTCCTCTCTACTTTCCCTCGCTGTTCCATCCATCTTCTTTGACAGGCGGCCCGGGGACCTTGCTCTACCTCAGCCAAGTCACTTCACATCTTGTTTGCCTCAGTTTCCTCATTATGAAATGGGGCTAAAATGGCTTGCTGAACAGCCCTCGCCGAAGTGAAGAGACCCGTCCTCACTGGGAGTTTGGGGGCAGGTGAGTGCAGGGATGGACCACTTACAGGTGCATGGGCAGGAGAGGGACATTTTCGGATGGGTGCTTCTCATAAATGGGGCAACTGGCACCTTCCAAATGCTGTTTGGTGAGGGGAAGTTGGGGCTCAAAGGAAACTGACAGCCAATGGATATTTAACAAAAGATATTTAGGTTACCTTTACCATGGAGAAACACTCTAAACAAAAATAAGGGACCCATTCAATAGTATTGGTGTGATAATCATATATGAAGAATTTATTTTTTATAATTCGATCATTTAATTTGTATAAATATTTGGTAAATTGCCACTGTACACTCATGCACTAACTTAGTACTGATGTGTAATAGTGAAAAAATAACAAACGGATACATCTCTTCCCCAACAAATCTTGCATTCCAGCAGTGGAGACAGACGTAAGCAAATACATACATGCATGCATGCATACAAGTTTTGATTGATGCTATAAAGAAAAAGAATAAAATTCTCTAAAGAGGACCCCAGGAACTTAGTAAAGCCCACTCTGTGAAAGCAATATTTGAGCTAAGATCTGAAGAGTGAGCAAGAGATGGCTTGGTGAAGAGTGACAGAAGGAGCATTCTAGGCAGAGGGAACAGCATGAGGTAGAAAAGCACTTGGCAAAGAAGAGGCCAAACTATTTTAGAGAGCAGTAAGATGGGGCTGGAGAGGTGGGGAGAAGCCAGATCACACAGGATACCAAATGCGATGTTAAGATCTTTGGGTTTTAGGGCTTCCCTGGTGGCACAGTGGTTGAGAATCTGCCTGACAATGCAGGGGACACGGGTTCGAGCCCTGGTCTGGGAAGATCCCACATGCCGCGGAGCAACTGGGCCCGTGAGCCACAACTACTGAGCCTGCGCGTCTGGAGCCTGTGCTCCGCAACAAGAGAGGCTGTGATAGTGAGAGGCCCGCGCACCGCGATGAAGAGTGGACCCCGCTTTCCGCAACTAGAGAAAGCCCTCACACAGAAACGAAGACCCAACACAGCCAAAAATAAATAAATAAATTTAAAAAAAAGATCTTTGGGTTTTAGTTTAGCTGCAATGGAAATTTACTGGACCATCTTGAGCAAGGGAACCGCATGAGCCATGAGAGTGGAAGCAATAAGACCCATTAGGAGGCTGTCACCACAGTCTGAAGAGACGAGCAAGGTTGACGAGAACTAAAGTGAGGGCCGTGCAGATGAGAGGAGTTTGGAGAGGAGTTTATTTGGGAGTAAAATGCAGAGGGTTTGGTGACTTATTGATGTGGAGTGAAAGGGTAGAGAAGGGGGCAGGAAAAGCTCCTGGATTTCCAGGTTGAGCAACTGGGTGGGTAGAAGTGCTACTTATGTGATGGGGAAAATGATGGGGAAGCTGTTCTGAGGAGCTCATGGTCCAACATGCAGAAAGGACTTTAATTGCTTGAGTACCATGCTTGAGGTATATACAAAGTCTTACAGAAGCAGAAAGGAAAGAGCCTATGAATCTGGCTGGAATTAGAGGAAAAAGAATCACAGAAGGGGTGTCATTGAGGTTGGCTCCTGAAAGATGAGGTGTGTTTAACAGATTGAAAAGGGAAGACAGACCTTCTAGGAATAGGAACAGCATTTTTTAAATATACATAATAATGCCAGTCCTGCAAAGCATTTGAGAGGATTAAGTAAGATAATTTACATGGAAATACCTAAAACTTTGGTATTTGTGCTTTGGAATTTGTTGATGGTGTTTACACCATTGTCACCAACCCATCCAACAGCCAGCGTTGTACGTGTACATCTATCTAATTCTTCATCAATCAATAGGAGAATAAAACTGATTGGCTTCCCTGCCTCTTCCTAATACACCTGAGATACATATTTGGAATGATGAACCCCTGCAGGGCTAGTTACTGAAGGCTGCAAAAAAGGGAATTACCGCTGACCCTTGAACAATATGTTTTTGAACTGCATAAGCCACTTATAGAGGTTTTTTTCGATGGTGAATACTACAGTACTACACGACGAGATCCCCAGCTGGCTGAATCTCTGGATACGGAACCACAGATATGGAGGAACCGTGGATACAGAGGGCCGGCTATAAGTTATACATGGACTTTCAACTGCACAGAGTGTCAGTGCCCCAAGTTGTTCAGGAGTCAACTGTAATGTATAAGGCTAGCGGTTTTTAGGCTTGGCCTTTTTAATTATATTCCTTTACATTTTAAAGTACAGTTTATTTTGAAAATCCCATTCTCTCCATTTGTCGACATAACCCCTTAGCAGCCAGCGCAGGACCTAACGTAAAAAGGTGCTCAACAAAAGTTAACTAAACAATATGAATTGGTAGGGCATTTATGGGGTGCCTCCTATTTTCCAGACTATATTAGTCTGAGGGCACAGAGATAGTTAAAGCAAAGGTCCTGTCCTCAAGAAAGTCACAGACATAAATCTAGAGGAATAAAAACATATGCACACATACTCACACACAGCATGATAAATGTGTCCAAATAAATATATATAGTGTCTCTCCTGCCCGCCCCCCCCCACCAAATTCAGAAGTTAACAGAATACAGCCAAACCAAAATATTTTTCAATCCATAAGCATTTGCAGGCTTGAAATTGCCAAAGCAGAAACTTGAGGGTACAAAATCAGACTAAAGCACAGTCAGTGGAATTCCTTGAAGTTACCCATAAATATTCGCCAAGCTTTCCCCAGTCCTACACCTAGTCATAAATCCCCCTGCTTCTTTTCAAGAACTTTTACCTTTGATCAACGATGGAGGGTGATGTTTAAACCAGGCCATTTGGAATATTTGATTTTCATACATAGTTTTAAGACTTTAATTTCCACTCTGCAAGCCGGCTTGGATTTTCCCTACCCTGAAACAAATCAGGATTTCCAAGACATGAAAGCAGGCTCCAAGCACAGAAGGGCTTTCTGAATGTTCAGCCTGGTTGCATTGCTCAGTCAGGTCATATGTACAAACAACTTAACGTCTCACCTCATCTCGTTCCTGGGGGGGATAGCCTAAAAACCTGGCAGCTAATGTGGTGAGAGAAAAATACCCAGCACTCAAGATCAATCAGTCAAAAAGAGGCAAGAGTCATTCATCAAAGGATAGAGGGACAAACTCGAAGATGTTGTGAAACATTTACCCAACCAATCTGAAACTAATTGGTCCCTCTACTTAATCTCTTTCTCCCCTCCTTGTCAAGCCAGTGGCCACAGAGCTGTACAGGGCTAGCTAGCTCTTAGCAGTAGAATGGATGATGTACACAGGATATTGCTAATATATCACAGAATCAGAGCGTGTTAGAGCTGAAAGGGTCTTTGGAGTTCATTTAGCCTGGTTTGAAGAGTTAGCTCTAGGGGAGCAAGAAGAGCCCTGGACTTGGTCAGACTGGGACAGGGTTCTAGCCTCCACTCTTGTTATTTTCAAGCTATGAGCTCTTAGGGAAGTCATTTCAACCTGTCTGAAAATTATATTACTCATCTGTCAAAAGGGAAAAATGTCTTACTCATAGGGATTCCGTGAGAGTATGATAATATAAGTAAATGCACCTTGGAAGTACCACTGACCATATAAATAAGTGAGAAATTATTATTATTATTATTTACTTTTATTATTACAAAGAATCCAACAAATGCTACCTGAATCCAATCAGTAGTAATCGAGTAGTCTTAACTAAACCTTCACCTAACTGACCTGATAGAATCGATAGTTTCCATTCATTTTGTAAGAGATGGAGTCACACCATGGCACAGAGGATGTCCGATGCTAGTGGATTGGTTCCTAGCATATCAGAAACCTATCTCCCCCCAGTTCAGTGATATGCTGATCAAAAGTCAATGATATTTGTTCCCATACTCTTTATTCTAATTGTATTTCTGAAAGCCATTATAAAAATTAATTAAATATCATGTAAACAAAAAATATATGTTTTTATACAGATATTTGTTGTTTATATAAAAATACAGATGACTGCTATATAACAACTGTTTAAAGACAATGTGGTAAAAGACACTATCGTCAAATTAGTAGCAAGCAAAACCATTGTAAAAAACTAGAAGAAAACTCTAAAAATCTAGAAGTCCTACGCATTCAAGTTTCTTCAAAATGTCCTTTATATCCTGCTTCACTTTAAAGAAACTGAAAATATTAGCGCTTATGAGCACACCCATTCAAGAGAGTCGACTGTGACACTAATCAGTGGACCCATGGCCCTACTTTGAAAGATTGTCATGTGAATTTTGCATTAATATGATTCCCCTCCTAATTAAATCTAATAACTAACCAACTCCCTGTCCTAACTGACTTGTAGGTAATTATTTGTTGTCTTTTATATACCTGCCTATCTGCTGATCTATAGGAGCTCTGAATATAAATCATGTTTAACGTGAGTTCCTTGCCATTGAGGAACCTACAATCTGATTAAACATTAGTAAAATGTGAGATACTTATAGTTCAATCATGGACATCCAATTTAACTTACTCTTATCCTCCAAGGACAATGGTACCAAAGAAAAGAGAGCTAGATTTTTCAAAATAGTTGGAGCATTATTGTTTCTATCTGCCAGTACCATAAACAGCCTGGCTTTGACTGTGATCCTGTCAAATGTTTCAGGGATAATGTTTCCTTATTATCAATTCACTTTTAGTGCTTGGAACACAGTAGGTTCTCAACTGGTAAGAGCAATTGTCATGAAAGGTGTGAAGAAAGAGAAACATACACAGGACTCTGAGATGGGATTAATTAAGAGGGGGAAATCAGGAGGCAGAAAGAGATTGAGCAAAAGCCTATGAGAGGGATGCGTCCTGGATCCATTTGTTCTTGTAAAGATCTCTTGAGCACCTTCTTAGACATAATGACCTTTCTACCTGTATGCCAGAACTGACCTGGCTTGTCCAGCCCAAACAATGGGATTTTAAAATTTGAAGTAGTTGCCATCATTGACATATCAGTAGATTACATGTACAGATTAGCAGTTTTTCCTAAAATATCAGAAGGTCCAGCGACACCAGCATTCCCACATGGAAGCAATGGGCAGGCACTTTCCTGTATAGCGACATTTTCCTATAGATAAGACATGACCACATATGTCATGGTCACCATGGCTCCCTGGTTGGCTTCACTCATTAATGTTCCTGTGTGCTCCCTTGGCAGTTCTGGTTTTGATGCCTGACTATGTGCCCGGCACTGTGGTGATGCTGGGTCCCTACCCTGGAGGGGCTGCAGAATAACATGAAGTGACCCATGTGGCAGGTGATGTGAACCTCAACAAAGAAATGGCTATAGGAAGGGAAACAAATATATGTATCCCAGACATATTTCAAAGCCTGAAATCATGGAAATCAGTGAAAGATCATGTCTAGGGAAAGGAGAGACAGAGTTTAAAGTAATTTCAGGATTGTAGCCCAAAACAACAAGAAAAAGGTGACTAAAATGGGATAATTGGGGAAGAAATTGGAAGAGGAAGGAGAAAGGAAAGGGGGAAGGAGTCATGAAGGGAGGGAGAAAGGGAAGGGGGAAGGAGTCATGAAGGGAGGGAGAGAGGGAAGAAGAAAGTATTTAAGTGGCTACTCAACCAAGCATTTTCACATCAGCTGGTTTTAAAGGGAAATATTATGATAAATTTTGGACATACTGAGCTTTGGAGCTAGCACAACTTCCAGGAATGGTTTCTGATGGGCAATAGCTAAGAAAACAGGAAATTCATCTCTTCAACAATTTTTAATAATAAAAGCAATAATGATGAAAACATCTAATCTACATTGAACATGTACTCTATGCCAGTTACTATGCCAAACACTCCCTAGGTATGAGCAGTCTTTTGCAATCTTCCCAACAATTGTGAGAGCTAGCAATAATAATAAAAACGATAAATAATAATTGCTAATAGTGAGTTCAGAGTCACCGTGCCAGATGCTGTTCTAAAAGTTAATACATATATTAGCTTATTTGATTTTGACAACATCCTTGTGAGATAGGTATTTTGTCTACATTTTACGGATGAGAAAGCTAACATCAAGTGGAATTAGGTAAGTTTCCCAAGATTACACAACTAGTGAGTAATGACATTGGACTTCCTACCCAAGCCAGTCTGAATCGTAGTTTAAGCACTGAGACATTACGGTCTAACACTCTGTGCCAGGAAAGATTTTTGGCACTAATGACTCAAATAATAAAAGAAGATAGGCAGTCTCTACCCTCAAGGAACTCACAGTCTAAAGGGAGAGGCAGACGAGCGCAAACACTGCAGGCTAATCCTCACGACAATCTTAGAGATGCCTGTGTACCAGGTGCTCTGAAAGCAAGAGGTAGAGGAGCTGAACCTGCTCAGTGGGAGGAGGGCAGGCAAGTAAGTCTTCACAAAATTGCAGCACAAGAAGCTGATTCTGGAAAGATGGAGACAAATTTGACAGGCAGGGAAGAGAGAAAAAAATGGAAAAGGGCATGGAAGTATGGAAGCTTAAACCTTCTTTGGGGAATATCAAAACATTTTGGATGGCTGGGAATTTGTAAATGTGGAAAAGGTCAAGGAATATGAAATGTCAGAGCATGCAGAGCTAGACTGAAAGCCTTCAGTGTCATGCTAAGCAATGAAGGGATGTAGAAAGCTAATATTTCTTGTGAGCACTGTCATGCACAGGGTGTGCATTTTTGTCCTGTAGGTAATGGGGAGAAATTGAAAGAGTAACATGCTCAGATCTGTAACAGAAAAAATGTCCCTCTCAGGCAACCAGGTGGACACTGGATTGTAAAATGGCTAGACATTTAGAGAGGGTGTATTTAAGAGACTGCAGCGATAGCCTGAGTGAAAAAGGATGAATCCAGAGGGTAGAGAAAAAAGGGTAAACTAAAGAGAAATTTCAGAATTCTTTTGCAAGGGTAATGTATCCTCTGGCTTTCAATTAATCATTTAAATCATAATATGGTGGGAAAACTTCCACAAATTCAATTCATTCTGGCTATGCTGAATTAACTTGTTGTACTCAACCACAAGGAAAGTTGTTATTTTTGTCTCTTTATATTTATAACCATGATCAAGCTCTTTCCACAAAGGATTTGAGGTGCCTGGAAGATCACTAAATGAAATGCAGTCTTTGACAAGTGGATCCTTACTGAAAGAACTGATCTGGAAGCAGAAGTCAGCTTCTCCTGTCAAACGAGACAAGTTCAAGTTGAACATATCAAGAAACATCCTCTACGTCAGCTCAAGACTCCAAGTTACTGTTCCTTCCTTTGTCTGGAGAAACAAATGGTGAGAAAGTGTCCAGTTTGTTCTACTGCTAAATTGAGCATTTCACTAGGAAAAAGAGGAAACATTGAAAGCAGTGATGAGTTTCAAACAGCACTTGCACACCCTTTCCTGGAGACACTTAAAATTATATAAGAAGACGTGTAAATAAATCAAAACTTTAAACAAGACAATACCTTAATCCTAAAACAGATGAATTCTTAGGAATGTGAAGCATATATATATCACATTTGTGCACAGAGTATTTTTGACCTCTTAATCTCACTTAATTCTTTTCAAAACAACCTGCAAAAGAGTCTGGGAAAGAATTATTATCTCCATTTCACAGATGAAAAAAGCTAAAGGTCAGAGCTTGAAAATGGCTTCCTCAGATTGGCACAACTTTTGTTGTTAGTGACAGAATTAGGTTGAACATTAATTTTACTAATACTAATTTTAAGGAAAATGGAGTAGGATAAAAATAGTAGGAACTAATATTTAGAGTGGTCACTATGTGTCAGACACTATGCTATGTACATTATATGCATTATCATATTTAATTCTCAAAGCACCCCATGATAGAGGCAGTATCACTGTTTCCATTTTACAGATGAGGAAACTGAGGCCAGAGAAAATGATTAAATCAAGGTCACACAGGTAATTATTGGTGGACCAAACCCAGACATCCTGTGTCAAATGTAGCTCTTAACCAAACAAACATCTATTTAAATCTCACCTCTGCAATTAATTGTCTAGCCCTGGCCAAATTATTGCATTGTTGGACCCTCTGTTAAACAAAATTGTGTGTTTGTATCTGTGTGTGTGTATGTATTTGTGTATGTGTGGCCTGGTTCCACATCATAGTCTTTGTAGGTCACCAGTAAACATTATTTCCCCCTGTTTCAACCATAATACATTGTCACTAGACATTTTTATGACAGAAATAACCATATTAGTTAATCTAACACAAAACAGCAGCATTTGTATTGATAGTGGGAAAAAAAAGAACTGTACCTTAAACTCATCGTATAGTCATATTTGACTGCTAATCTCAAAGCTTTCTCCCAGGGTTCTTAGGGTAGAATTAAAATTTCCTTTTGAGTAGGAAACAAAAACTACACTTGTTCATAAAATTAATTGTCTTGCCAACAAAAGCCTATTTGTTATGGAATTCCCAAATGACTTAGGCACATTAAATCTGAGTTACTTAGTAATACTATAGTTTAAATAAGTAAAATCTTGTTAATCAAAGATGGGTACCAGAAAATTCTCCTCCAAACACTGCAGGTTTTAGAACCTCGAAATGGAGGCACTTGAATTTGAAACTATGCCATGTTTGAAAGTCAGAGCTCAAGTCTCATGGATTCCAACCCTTTCAGGTAAAAGTGTCCCTTTTTAAACATAAAAGAATTTGTGGATCTACCCCCTGACATAATGAGAAAAGTAGTGATATTAGTTTATGTTAAGTTTTAAAACTATGGTTATAAAAGTAGCTGTGTATTCATTCGTGCATAATTTGTAATTTATTAATCCTAACAGTATAATACACTTCTGTAAAAAAAATAATACTTTGAGATGCTAGACATTTTTTTAGCATACAGATTCTTGTGCTCATGAGTCCCTTTCAAAAAAATCTATAGCCTCTCACAGTGATCCACAGGGTGGAAACCACTGTTTTAAAATATTAGGATTAGAAGGGATGTTTAATGTTATATAAACTATCTCAGTACCTAATAAATGCATCCCAGGTACAACATTTTGAATGCTAGGCATGTGTTATCTGTTTGAACACACTCAAAGACCTGGGAGGGAGGAAGCTGGAGTAGGGGAGGTGTGGCCAAAGAGACAGGGGTGTGCTAAGTACCTCACAGAGTAGTTGATCTATGCTGCTGTGGAGATACTAGGAAACTCTTTAGAGTTGATCTATGCTGCTTAAATGTCTCATGTCCCCTGTATCAGTCAGGGTCTCCTCAGGAAAATCAAAATCATACTAGTTATTTCAAATAGTGGGTGGTGGGTAGAGGGTGGGAGTAACACAAGCACCTCGTTGCAAAAGCATTTGAAGGCAAAGGAAGTCAAGGGGGGGGCAGTGATAAATAACGACAGAGATTAGTTTCTACCACGTACAGAGCTGGAGGCACAGAAGGAAGGAGGTGATATTAGCAGAGCCTAGGAGAACTCACTGCAGACTGAGCAGCTGCTGAGCAAGCCGGCAGCCACTGCTCCTGCTGCTACAGCTGCCACTCCCTGACCACCTGATGCCCATACCCCTGAAGCCCCTCGCCTCTGGCAGCCACCGGCAATCACCCACCAGATCTACTTCTGCTAGATCTACTGAAGGCCGCTGCAGGACATAGACACCTATTTCTTCCAGAGAGAACACCAGAAGCAGAAACAGAAGAACAATGACCTTCCTCCATACCTTCCTCCTTTCTCCATTTCTACCCCGGCTTTATAGTCTAATTCCTCCCGCTGGTTAAATAGACAGGGAAACCAGCCATCAAGGGAGTTGGTCAAGTGTAACTTGCAGAAGTCTGGCCTGCTGTGGTACAAACCTGGGCATGGCAAACGTGGGGGGGAGCTGACAGCAAAAGGCAAATGATCAGCTTAATTCAACCCTTTAGCCACCCAGATCCACTCTCACCCTTTTAGTCATATTCAACTTGCATCAATAGCAGAATCATGATTCTACCTAATATGATGAACCTCTTTCTAATACAAATACCCTCTCATCTTTTTCGAAAAATAGACGAGATAAAGCCTTGTCAACTACCATATATATATATGAGTCAATTCCATGGAAATTCAGTAACCTTAAAACTAAATAGAAAGGCAACTACCACCAATACTCCTCATATAAAATATTATAAAATATTAAAACTAAGGGAAAGACAAAAAAAAAAGAAGGAATTGGTATATACACACACAAACACACACATACACACATACACACAAACATATATCAAATGCAAGAAAAAACATAGATAAAGCTGCTTCAATCTTTGTTTCTATAATGGGTCATTTATTCCATGTTTGATATTTATCTCCATTCCTTTGCTCTTGACAAGCACTCTGATTGAGAGACTCAAAGCTCACCTATTGTTATTTCCCATCACTGTCAGCCCTCCTAAATCTTTGTGTAGCACCTTCTAGAACTAGCCCTGAAAAATGAGAGGAAACGGTAAACACTACCCTCAATTTAGATAACTGTGACTTTGACATTCAATAAATATATGACTTTATAAACTATGTATCCTTGGTTCCTCCATATCTAGTATTCTGCATTCATGGATTCAGTCAACAATAGATCATGCAGTACCTCAGTATTTACTATTGAAAACAATTTGCTTATAAGTGGACCTGCACAGTTCAAGCCTGTGTTATTCAGGGGTCAACTGTATTTTCACTTCTCCTTCTCCCTTATTTTGTGATACTCATATTTTACCTCTGCATACATTAAAACTTCACAATACACTATTTTTTTTTAATTTTCAATAATCAGTGTTCTCTTAAAGATAATTTTTTAAATGGGAAAAAAAAATATTTTCTACTTACCCAGCATTTCCAATGCTGTTCTTTCATCTTGTAGATCTCCGTTTCCATCTGGTGTCATCTGCCTTCAGATTGAAGAACTTCCTCTAACATTTTTCATCATGCAGGCCTGCAAGTAACATATCCTGTCATATGAAAATCAATGAATTTGCTAAAGTTGTAGGATACAAAATTAATACACAGAAATCTCTTGCATTCCTCTACACTAACAATGAAAGATCAGAAAGAGAAATTAAGGAAACAATCCCATTTACCATTGCAACAAAAAGAATAAAATACCTAGGAATAAACCTACCTAAGGAGGCAAAAGACCTGTACACAGAAAGCTTTAAAACACTGATGAAAGAAATCAAAGATGACGGAAACAGATGGACACATATACCATGTTCTTGGATTGGAAGAATCAATATCGTGAAAATGACTGTACTACCCAAATAAATCTACAGATTCAATGTAATCCCTATCAAATTACCAGTAGCATTCTTCACAGAATTAGAACAAAAATTTTACAATTTGTATGGAAACACAAACGACCCCAAATAGCCAAAGCAATCTTAAGAAAGAAAAATGGAGCTGGAAGAATCAGGCTCCCCGACTTCAGACTATACTACAAAGCTACAGTAATCAAGACAGTATGGTACTGGCACAAAAACAGAAATATAGATCAATGGTACAGGATAGAAAGCCCAGAGATAAACCCACGCACCTATGGTCACCTAATCTATGACAAAGGAGGCAAGAATATACAATGGAGAAAAGACAGTCTCTTCAATAAGTGGTGTTGGGAAAACTGGACAGTTACATGTAAAAGAATGAAATTAGAACACCCCCTAACACCACACACAAAAATAAACTCAAAATGGATTAAAGACCTAAATGTAAGACTGGACATTATAAAACTCTTAAAGGAAAACATAGGAAAAACACTCTTTGACATAAATTACAGCAAATTTTTTGACCCACCTCCTAGAGTGATGAAAATAAAAACAAAAATAAACCAATGGAAAAAAAATAAACAAATGGGACCTAATGAAACTTAAAAGCTTTTGCACAGCAAAGGAAACCATAAACAAGACAAAAAGACAACCCTCAGAATGGGAGAAACTATTTGCAAATGAAGCAACTGACAAAGGATTAATCTCCAAAATATACAAGCAGCTCATGCAGTTCAATATCAAAAAGAAACAAACAAACAAACAAAAAAAACACCCAATCAAAAAATGGGTGGAAGACCTAAATAGACATTTCTCCAAAGAAGACATGCAGATGGCCAAGAGGCACATGAAAAGATGCACAACATCACTAATCATTAGAGAAATGCAAATCAAAACTACAATGAGGTATCACCTCACGCCAGTCAGAATGGCCATCATCAAAAAATCTACAAACAATAAATGCTGGAGAGGGTGTGGCAAAATGGGAACCGTCCTGCACTGTTGGTGGGAATGTAAATTGATACAGCCACTATGGAGAACAGTATGGAGATCCCTTAAAAAACTAAAAATAGAACTACCATATGACCCAGTAATCCCACTACTGGGCATATACCCTGAGAAAACCATAATTCAAAAAGAGTCATGTACCCCAGTGTTCATTGCAGCTCTATTTACAATTGTCAGGACATGGAAACAACCTAAATGTCCACCAACAGAGGAATAGATAAAGATGTGGTACATACATACAATGGAATATTACTCAGCCATAAAAAGGAATGAAATTGGGTCATTTGTAAAGATGTGGATGGACCTAGAGTCTGTCATATACAGTGAAGTAAGTCAGAAAGAGAAAAACAAATATCATATATTAACACGTATATGTGGAATCTAAAAAAATGGTACAGATGAACCTATTTCCAGGGCAGGAATAGAGATGCAAACATAGAGAATGGACATGTAGACACAGGACTGGAAGGAGAGGGTGGGATGAATTGGGAGACTAGGATTGACATATATACACTACCATGGGTAAATAGATAGCTAGTGAGAAACTTCTGTGTAGCACAGGGAGCTCAGCTCAGTGCTCTGTGATGACCTAGATGGGTGACATGGGGGGAGGTCCAAGAGGGAGGATATATATATATATATATATATATATATATATATACATACATATAACTGATTCACTTCATTGTTCAGCAGAAACTAACACAACACTGTAAAGCAACTATAGCCCAATTAAAAAAAATAAAGTTAAAAAAAAAGAATGGGGGCTTCCTTGGTGGTGCAGTGGTTAAGAATCTGCCTGCCAATGCAGGGGACAGGGGTTCAAGCCCTGGTCCAGGAAGATCCCACATGCCGTGGAGCAACTAAGGCCCTGTGCCACAACTACTGAGCCTGTGCTCTAGAGCCCGCGAGCGACAACTACTGGGCCCATGTGCCACAACTACTGAAGCCCATGGGCCTAGAGCCTGTGCTCCGCAACAAAGAGAAGCCACTGCAATAAGTCCGTGCATGGCAACAAAGAGTAGACCCTACTCACCACAACTAGAGAAAGCCTGCACACAGCAACGAAGACCCAAGGCAGCCAAACATAAATAAATAAATAAATAAATGTATTTATTTTGTTTTTCAATTTTGCAAGTTGTTTACTCTCTCCATTAGAGCCTGTAACATTTTAATCATAATTATTTTTAAATTTCCAATCTGATCATTTGAAAATCTCTGCCATAACTGAGTCTGGTTCTGGTGTTTGCTTTCTCTCTTCTTACTGTGTTTTTTTGCCTTTTAATGTCTCTTCTAATTTTTTGTTGATAACCAGACATGATGGATCAAGTAAAAAGACATGAAATAAGTAGGCCTTTAGTGTGAGGTTTAATGTGTATCTGGCTAGAAGTTAGACTGTGTTTAATATTTGCTGTAGCTGTAGATATCAAAGGCTAAAATTTCCTCTGATGTCTGTTTCTGTCTCCCTTGTTTTGGATTTCCTCAGAGACTCCTTCTTAAATAGGGTCTGAGGCTTGCAATTCTTTTAGCTGTAATCCTCTTTTATCACACAGTAGCCCGATTAACATGGTGGTAAGTGGTACAGGCTCCAGCAGCAGGCTTCTGCTCCTGGGCTGCTTCTTCCAGTAAACTGGATTATTTGTATTCTCCTATCTCTCCAAATTTTCAGGGTGGCAGCTTACCTTGTGACCTCAATTCTCTCATCAATCTAAGACAAGTTGTTGATTTTCAGTTTGTTCAGCTTTTTTCTTGTAAAATGGGAGTAATGACTTTCAAGGTCTTTACATATCAGACCAGATACCAGAAGTCTCATTGCCTTCCATTTATGCAGGATATTTTTTTTCCTGGATATAGAAATTTAGTTTGACAACTTTTTTTTTCTTTTAACGTATTAAAGAAATTGTTCCATTGTCTTCTGTCTTGCATTGTTCCTAACAAGAATTTGGTAGTCATTCTATTTGTATATAATGTGTCTTTTCCTCTGGCTGCTTTTATTTTCTCTTTATTGCCAGTTTTCAGCAATTTGACTAGCATGTGCCTTGGTGGTTTTTCCATTCATGTGTGTTTACCCTGTTGAAATTATTGGAAAAATTTCGACATTTATTTATTTAAATAATTTTTCCACCACCACTTACCATACTGTCAGGGTCCCTAATTACATGAATATTAAATTACTTTATGCTTTCTCAATGTCACTGAAGCTCTGTTTATTTTATTTCTTATGGCTTTTTTCTCTATGTGCTCTCACTTGGATAGTTTCAAGCTTGCTAATCTCTTATTCTGCTATTAAGCCCATTCATTAGATATTTTATTTACAATATTTCATTTTTCATCTCTCAAATTTCTACTTAATTCTCTTTATATCTTTTATTTCTTGACTTGCATATTTCTATTATTCTTTAAACCCTTGAAAATATTTATAATAGCTTTAGAGTCTTTGTCTGCTAATTCCATCATTTCTGTAACTTTTGGGTTTATTTCTACAGATTGACTTTTCTTCCAGTTATGGGTGACATTTTTTGTTACTTTGCACATCTATTAAAATTTTATTGGATGTTGGACACTAAGCCTTACATTATTAAATATTTGGCTCTTATTGTCTCCCTTTAAAGAGTGTGAAAGTTTGTGTTGTCAGGCATTTAATTTGTTTGTGAATCAGCTTGATGCTTTCAAGCTTTATTTTTAAACTTTGTTAGGGCAAGTGCAGAGTACTCAGCTACTATGGCATAAACCTTCTTGGGTCTCTACAGAATGGCCTAGATATTCAATAAGGTCTCTGCACTCTGGCATTTAGAACTCCCAGCCCTTTGAGGGCTCTACGAATTGTTTGGCTTATACCTCCTTGATACATATTTTTTGCCAGATACTTGTTCTTTGCTTGACCTCAGAGAGTCTCACTCCGCACATGCACAGGATAGTATTCAGCCAGACTCAAAAGGACCCCTGTGCATTTTACTGGATCTCTTTCTGGGCTTACTTCCCTCCTCTATGGTACTCAGCCCTGCAATTCAAGTTGCTTAGCCCTCCCCCAAACATCTATCTGTTTCCTCAACTCAGTGAATCTGTGAAGCTTTGCTTGGGTTCCCCTCCCTGTCCCATATTTCAGAGAATGCCTCCAGTCTGAAAGCTGAAATGATTGTGGGGTTAACCTCATTTGTTTATCTTCTCTCATGAAGCACAATTCCATGCTGTCCAATGTCTGAAAACAGAAGAATCATGTATATTGTTCAGTTTCTCTAGTTGCTTATGACCAGTGAACTAGTCTATTATACTAATTATAAATACTTTTAGCATTTCATTCTAGCAAAAAGTATATAGGCAATTCCACATGTTCTTTTATGCATTAATGTAACAAACAGCTATTAAATACCTAACAAGTTCCTGGCACTGTTCCCCAGGAAAAAGCAGAATGGTAACCTGGGAAAAAGTCTAACATCTGGAGTCAAGAGATCTGGGTTTCAGTCTAGGTTCACTATTTGCTCACTTTGTGACAAGTTATTTAAACCTCTCTGAGTCTCATTTCCTTACTGTTAGAGCAGGATAATGTTATGCCTACTTTGCAGGATTACTGGTAAGGCTACATATATTGTATGTAGAACAACTGGCCAAATCCTGGCACATAGCCTGAATCTGATTGATTGTAATTATTATTTTTATCATATATGCTATGGAAAGAATTGAAGGTACAATAAATCAGCAGACTGGGGTGAAAGAAATTCCTCCACTGGAGGCTAATAATAACACTATGTCTGAAAGTAAAGGCACAAACTGGGAGACATCCAAGAGAAAGAAAGAACAATGAAAACTGAGAGCTTAAAGAAATAAACTTTCCCTCTCTGGTTAAGTAAGGGAGAGTCTCAGAGTATGCAACCTGAGAATTTCAGAATAAGTAACACAGGCACACTCAGGCACTGAAAGGCAGACCAGCAGCTACTGATAAAGAAACTGGATTCCTTAAAGACAGAAAATGGAGCACCAGAAATGATGGGATCTCTGTATCAAGAAAGTAACTGTAGCATAGATGAAGATTGATGGGAAAATGCCCTCAGTGTCACTCTCCATAAATTGGGTGGAGAGCCACAGGTAATCTGAGATTTCATGACATGCAGATAGAAGATTTTGCCAACTTTATGGGCCAAACATGAAAATAATAGTGTTTCCAGTTCATCAAACTTAGTAGCAAAATCCTTTGATCTGAGTATGTGTTCTATTTTTCAGAATGAGTTAGGAGAGCTGCAAGAAAAGATTGAGGGTGAAAGAGGGGTAAATATTAAATCATAAATAATCCATGCTACTAATTAACTGGAGATTGAAATGAAAGAATGAATGATGTGGGTGTTAAGCTTTACATCAGGCCATTTCCCAACTTACACCAAAATTTACTTTTTGTGCTTTCCACTTCAACATTATTTTTCAAAGTAACCTTAGCAAAAATGTGTTCAAATAAATTAACATTGTGTTAACTTCCTTGTGTTTGGATTTCTCTCCTCTAATAGGATGTAAAGGCCTTGAATTGAATCAATGATGACTTATTTTTCTTTATATCATACCAGCATCAAATGCTGTTATGTTGGCCTGTAATAGATTCTCAATAAGTATTTCAAGTATTAAAGTTTGAATGAATTAATGAAGGGAAAGAAAATCAAAATTTCTGACATAATTAGCAAGAAAAAAATTATGAAAGGGTGACTTTTTCAAATGGAGCAGACCATTGAGCAATCAGAACTCTGATGCTTATTAAAGTTGGGGCACATTTTTGTACACAGCTTTTAGACAAATCATCTTCCTCTCCCTTCCCTCACCCAAATTAGCCATAGAAAATACAAACAGTCATGGTTACTTTGAGAAGAACTCTCAGAGGCACTAACAGCAGGAAATAAACTAGGACAATCTGTGGGATGAGAACTTGATGAAATTTGGGACATTTTATATAACATTCTCATTTTGGTTGGTTTTGACTTTATTAAATTAAAATTTTTAAAACACAAGGCAATACCAATGAATAAATTCAGGCATAAATAGGCCATGTTAAATGATATCCTATAAGGGAATCTGTTTATGTGATTTTTGTCTTCCAACTTTATTAAAACAATCAATAGGGTTTATTTATCAGTAACATTCCTGGGATTACTCCCTGAAGTGGATTTCTTTGAGTGTGACCAAATTACATTATTGAATAGAACTATATGTTGTTTTCTATGTAGTTAATTCAAGAACAATTATCGATACATACGACACATTACAAACAAAAGTAATAATTGAATTGGTTTAAAAACTACCTGACTTAGAGCCGAAGAGTCCATCATCCAACCTGTTCTGAATTCCTTTATATGCATTGCCCAAGTTCTACAACACTTTATTACACCAAGGTGTCACTTTTGGTATCAAGGCCTTTACTACTATTTAAGCAGGCTTCTAATTTCTGTGATCATCTACAACTGCTCAAAGTTTGACTACCAAATTGGTATCAGTTGTACTTTAGGAGATAAGGTGCCATACAGAGACATCCTCTAAAATGTCTAACACTGGTTACTTACCTTAGGGACAGTATCCTTCTTTATTTCCTTGGTCCTGCAATATCAGTTCCTTCTGGTCTATGTGCCCTATTCTCTCTGTAGTCAATATTTATCTTTATCTGAAGCCAGTAGCCTCTCTGTGATGCCTATGCTCTAATAGTGTGAGAAATGCTTTAAAATTATTCTCATATGAATAGGAACCTCTTGACCAGCTCCTAAGCCTTAAAAATTTGCATTTTCCCAAGTAGACAAAAATAAAGGAGGGTTCCTTTTTAGGTTCAATTTATATTTAGTAAATGTACAATACTAAATGCATAACAGGGTGAGTTTTGACAAATGTGTACACCTGTATAACTGACATTTTTATCAAAATATAGAACATTTCCATTGCCCAGCAGGACCCCACATGCCCATTCACCAGGCAATCTCCCATGTCAGAGAGAGCCATTCTAAAATTTGTTTTCTTTAATAAAGTAGTTTTTGCCTGTTTTAGAACCTCATATAAATTGAATTATACATAATGTGCTATTTTTTACCCACATTTTTTGGCTTAGCATAGTCTTTGAGACACTTAACCATGAAATTCATTCATTGCTGAGACTCCATTTACCTGTCTAGACAAAAGGGTTGTTTCCAATTTGGAGCTGCTATGGATATTCTTGTACGAGTATTTTTGCGGACATTTGCTTTCATTGCTCATGGAAATATACCTAAGAATGGACTTACAGGGTCATGGGGTAGGTGTGTTTTAATTTTACAAGAGACTGCCAAAACCTTACCACAGTGGTTTAGTGCTGCTGCGGTGTGCTGTCCGGATTCCCCCTTCCAAGACTAAAGCACACATTCCCTCATCTGCTAGAAATGTTGGCAGCTGACGGCTCTGAGCTAAATCCTTCTCTGGGACTTGCCCTCAGCTGCAGAGAGCCATCTCACCCAAGGTAACACAGGGCTGGGAACAGGGTGAGGCAAGAAGATGCCTAAGGTGCAAAATTTAAGGAGGTGCTCACTCTGAGGTCCATGCAAGTGTGGCCCACTGTTTCTCCTGCCAATATATATCCATACATGGCTTCAGAGTCTCTTTAACCCTCTTCAAGGCTAGGCCTGTTATCAAATGAAAGGTAGAAACATTTAGTTTTTACCATCAATAATCACTTTTTCAATCTGTAGAACATAATACAGTTTACCAAGCATTTTCATCTGTATATTCTCTTTTTATCCTTGGCTGAAGCTTAGCAGGTCCAGAAGGGCTTACAGATAGAGATTTGTTCAAGACATTGACATTGCCAATAACAAAGGAGAATTGAGTCCAAGTCCTAACACATCACAACTACCAACTTTATCTATAATTCCCTTCCCTATATGCTATAAAGCCTTTCCTGGCAATGTTGGTTTGTTTGCTTTTTCTAAGGGTGAATGAGTGGAAAATGCATAGGCACTGATGGCTTACATAAACTGTCCTTCAGCCAAGATACAAGACTATGGCAAGGCACATTGGCTCTGCATTAGTCAAATTTCTCTGAAAGCAGGGATTTCTTGAACATGTGAAAACCACTTTTCTCGTTATATGTAATTCTGTTTCCTCAGCCTGCGCTAAACTATTGATCAGTAGACCTAAGGTTGACACCTGTACTTTAAGGACTATGTCATTTTAAGGAAATAATATCACTTGAGGTTCAACAGAGTTTCATTTGCCCCATCTGTGAAACTGGTTCCCAGAATCTGTGATTTCAGAGGTTATATGTGTTGGGGGGTGTGGAGTGAAAGCTACCATACTATTCTTACTATCAGTCTGTCATTTCATGACAGAATAAAGGATAATCCTTTAAAATGAGTATATTCAGCTGATGAGATGGATGTAAATGCCATCATGACCAAGCCTAAGCTGAGAACTGGTCTTTAGGAATCCCGTATCTCTATAATCCTTTTAATTTCTGAAGTTATCCACCTCTCTGAAGGCAATATGAGAGTGTTTGTTAAAAAAAAAACATGGTCCATTGGTGGTAGACAGCAGTTCATAATGTTTCTGATTTTCTGGGGGAGTTTAATTAAGCAGTTTGCCACTGGGAGCTTGACACCAGAGAGGAGGCCCAACCCAAAGAAATCTGGTGATTAAAGACAATGTTTGATTGCTAGCTTATTTTGGTTGGGAGCTATCCACATCCAGCAGAGCGCCTGAGGTTTGAAGAGCCCCACAAACAACACACTGCTCCCAGAGCACTGTGAGCCCAGCAAGGCAGACTTGATCGGTAGCAGGTAATGGCCCTTTCACTTGATGGTTGAAGTAGGAGATAGGCCTTTCATTCACAACAATCAGTTTTAATAGCAGAAAACCTAAAAAGACCCCTCTGACAGGGGAAGAGTGACAACTAGCAGTTTTCAAGCCTTATTTGACAGCAAAACAATTTAACTTCACTCCTTAAATTTGCTCTTCTCCCAATTTACTTTTGTAAAACGTAGGGTGTGAACTGTTACAGTAATAAGTAAGGCTTTATGCTATCGTTCATGGTTTATGAACAATGTTTTATATGACTTTTCATTTAATCCTCATTACAATCTGTGGAAACGTATATTCTTTTTTCATGGAGACAATGAGGCACAGACCAAGGAAATGATTTTCATAAAACCACATAGCCAGAGACCAGTGGCATCAAACTATTTGCCTGGAGTATAATCACACTAAGTTAAATGTCTATGGGTAGACATCAAATCTGCATCCACAGCACCAATCCCAGTGCCCAGTATGTGAAAGGCACTCAATAAATATTTTTTGAGTGAGTGGATGAATAATTATACTAAGGAACTAGAGTGTAAGATTTATCCTGCGTTTTAGCCATCTTTGGCTAGATGTCATGGACTTCCTAAGAGCCTCGAGAATGGCAAACACGGAGATTTAGCTGGACAAGATCAACTTCCTGTTTTTTACTTATTCAATACATATGTGCTGAACAACTACCACATGAAAGGCAGGGTGTTAAATATTATGAAAATTTTACTAGAATATGTATGGTTCTTATTCATCTATGTCTGGAAAATACTGTTAGTGAGTAGAAAAATCATAATTTTCCTACACCCTTTCCACCTCTTCCTCCCACATCATATGCTGCCTGCTTCCCACATCAATAAGGCCAGAAAAGGCAAGCATAAGCCTATAGAAACAAAATTAATGTTAAGATTTCCTGTTACTCATCCCAGATTTCCATGACAGTCAAATAAACAGGGAAATAATAGAAAGGTATATTACTTTTTCCATCATGACCATGTTTCTGGTAAATTATATGTCTTATAAATCAAACGCTTTGTTCTACTGACAGTAAAATTGGAGAGTTTCATTTTCATTTATGGTCATCTTCAGTTAGGAATAGTTCCTAACACAAAAACTTAAATTAATAGTTCTCAATCCTGAACACACTCACCAAGGGAGTCTTAAAAGCATACAATGCAATTTCCTGACTTCACCCAAGATCCACTAAAACTGAATATCTTAGTTTCATTTTCAAATTGCTTTTCCAAAGAAGAGAAAGTTAGGAGCAAGTATATAGTTTTACTATATGGGAAGCAAAGAAATGAGGAGGTAGCTGGAGGGGGATGTGGAGTAAAGGGAGGATTATTTTTGAAGATGAAACATCTAACACCATGTTTATATCCTCATAGTAAGATCCAGGTGTGGGGCGGAAGAGGGGGAGATGTATTAGTGATTCAGGAGAGAGTGTAATCCTAGAGGCAAGTCACAGAGTAGATAAAAGGGGATGGATCCAGTGCACAAGGAGAAGGGCTCACCTTTGAGAAAATCATGAATGTACATCTATATTAAAGGAAGAAAAGTATGGCTGGTTGGGAGATGCTATGGTGAAAATATGCAAAAGTTCTATTTTCTCAATGAAACTAGAAGCAAGGTCATGAAGAAAAGAGTGGGGGAATAGGATAGAGGTATGCTGGAGGTTTGAAAAGAGAAAAATTACATGAAATTCTTACCTAGGAAGGCATGGTCAAGATGGAAGAGTAGGAAGACCCTGAGCTCACTTCCTCCAACAAGCACACCAAAATTACAACTATTTACAGAGAAACTGTCTATGAGAATGACCTGAAGACTAACAGAAAATACTTTTCACAACTCTAGATATAAAGAAAGAATTACAATGAGATAGGTAAGAGGGGCAAAGACATGGTATAGTCAAGACCAATATCCTGGGTAGGTGACCCGCAAATGGCAGGATAATCACAATTGCAAAGGTTCTCCCCATGGAGCAAGGAGTCTGAGCTCCACATTGATTTCCCCAGTCTTGGGGGGCAGGGGGTTCAATAAGAAGATGAGCCCCTTGAAAGCCAGTCAGGCTTGCATACAGGAGAGCCAGAGGGCTGTAGGAAACAGAGAATCCACTCTTAAAGGGTGTGCACAAAAGCTCACATACTCTGAGTCCCAGAACAGATGCACTAATTTGAAAGGAACCTGGGTCAGTCCATTTGCTGATCTTGGAGAGCATCCCAGAGAGGCAGGAGGCAAGTGGGACTTCCCCTGGCAACACAGACACTTGCGGCAGCCATTTTGATTAGCCCATTCTACCACAAGGACACAGGTGCTGACAGTGGCCACTTTGGAGCCCTCCCTCTAGCCCATAAATGCCAAGGGCTTACCTGCTCACCAGTGGGTCAGCACCAGTCCTGGAACCCCATGGACTGAGCAGCCAGCTGCACAGGAACCGAAACCCACCCACCAGTGGCCCAGCAGCCACCACACAAGACAGAACCATGCAGCCAATCAGGCTGGGGGCCAGTCCTGCCTACCAGTACACCCACAGTAGTCAGCCCTGCCACAAAAGAAGGGCCCACACAGCCCACATAGAGGGCATCTCTGGAGCATATAACTCTGGGGACTCAAGAGGAGTGGGATGCTGGGCCCATTGTATGTCTCCTACATAAAGCCACTTCTCTAAGATCAGGAAATGTAACCAACTTACTTAATATAGAGAAATAAACACAGAGAATTAGGCAAAATGAGGACAGAGAAATATGTTCCAAACGAAGGAACAAGACAAAACCCAAGAAGAAGAAATAAGCAAAGTGGAGATAAGCCAAAAAAGAATTCCAGGTAATAATCATAAAGATGCTCAATGAACTTGGACAAATGGATGAACTCTTTCTAACAAAGGATAACCAAAGAGAACTGAAGAATACTATAACTGAAATAAAAAATATGCTAGGAGGAGTCAACAGTAGGTTGGATGATATAGAGGAACAGAACAGTGAACTGAAAGACAGAGTAGGAGGAATTATTCAAGTGAACAGAAAAAAGAATATCTAAAAATAAGAATGATTTAAGAGACCTCTGGGACAACACTGAGCATATTAACATTCACATTTATAGGAGTCCCAAAAGGAGAAGAGAGAGAAAATGGGGCAGAGAATTTATTTGAAGAAATAATAGCTGAAAACTTCCCCAACCTGGGAGAGGAAACAGACATCCAGGTCTAGGAAGCACAGAGAATCTCAGACAAGATGAACTCGAAGAGGTCCACACCAAGACACATTATAATTAAAATGACAAAAATTAATAATAAAAAGAGAATCTTAAAAGCAACAAGAGAAAAGCAACTACTTATATACAAGGGAACACCCATAAAATCATTAACTGACTTTTCAGCAGAAACTTTTCAGGCCAGAAGAGAGTGGCATGATACATTCAAAGTAATAAAAGGAAAAAAACCTACATCTAAGAATATGGGGCAAAGCTATCATTCAGATTTGAGGGAGATATAAAGAGTTTACAGACAACCAAAAGGTAAAAGAATTCAGCACCAGTAAACAGGATTTACAAGGAATGTTAAAGAGACTTCTCTAAGCAGTAAAGAAGACCACAACTAGAAATACGAAAATTATGAAAAGAAATTTTCATCAGTAAAGGCAAACATAAAGATAATAGATCAACCACTTATAAAGCTAGTAGGAAGGTTAAAATACAAAAGTAGTAAAATAATCTATATAGACACAATAAGTAGTTAAGGAATACACAAAATAAAAAGATGTAAAATATGATGTAAAAAACATTAATATGGGGGGGGGAGTAAAAACACAAGGTTGTTAGAAAGCATTTGAACTTAAGAGATCAGCAACCTAAAATTATTGTATATATGTTATATATGAACTTAAAATAATGTTATATATGAACTTTAGGTAACCACAAACCCAAATATATAATAGGTATGTATGCAAAAAAAGAGAAAGGAATCTAAACATAACGTTAAAGATAGTCATCAAATAACAAGAGAAGAGAGAAAAAGAAGAAGAAATGAAGAGAACTACAAAAATAACCAGAGCAGAATCAACAAAATGGCAATGAGTACATACATATCAATAACTACTTTAAGTGTTAATGGGCTAAATGCGCCAGTCAAAAGTGAAAAAAAAAAAGACATAGAGTGGCTAAATGGATACAAAAACAAGACCCATATATATGCTGCCTACAAGAGACTTACTTCAGAAAAGATAACACACACAGACTGAAAGTAAGGGGATGGAAAAAGGTATTCCATACAAATGAAAACGAAAAGAAAGCCAAGGTAGTAGTACTTGTATCACACAAAACAGACTTGCAAACAATGACTTTAGCAAAAGACAAAAAGGATATTACATAATGATAAAGAGATCAATCCAACAAGAAGATATAACAATTGTAAATATATATGCACCCAATATAGAAGGACTTAAATACATAAAACAAATGAACAGAAATAAAGGGAGAAATTAACAGTAACAAAATAATAGTTGGAGACTTTAACACTCCATTTACATCAATGGACAGATCATCAAGACAGAATATCAGTAAAGAACCACTGGCCTTAAATGACACATGAGACCAGATGAACATAATAGATGTATATAGAACATTCCATTCAAAAGCAGCAGAGGGGCTTCCCTGGTGGCACAGTGGTTGAGAATCTGCCTGCTAATGCAGGGGACGCGGGTTCGAGCCCTGGTCTGGGAAGATCCCACATGCCATGGACCAGCTGGGCCCGTGAGCCACAACTACTGAGCCTGTGCGTCTGGAGCCTGTGCCCCGCAATGGGAGGGGCCGCGATAGTGAAAGGCCCGCGCACCGCGATGAAGAGCGGTCCCTGCACCGCGATGAAGAGTGGCCCCCACTTGCCGTAACTAGAGAAAGCCCTCGCACGAACCGAAGACCCAACACAGCCAAAAAATAAAGAAATAAATAAATAAAGTAGCTATAAAAAAAAAAAAAGCAGCAGAATACACATTCTTTTCAAGTGCACATGGAACATTCTCCAGGATAGATCACATACTAGGCCACAAAACAAGTCTCAATTAAATTTAAGATTGAAATCATATCAAGCATTTTTTCAACCACAATGGTATGAGACTAGAAATCAACTACAAGGAAAAAACCTACAAAAAACACAAACATGTGGAGGCTAGACAATATGCTACTAAACTACCAATGAGTCACTGAAGAAATCAAAAAATACCTGGAAGCAAATGCAAATGGAAATACAATGATCCAAAATCTTTGGGCCAGGCTAGCACAGTTTTAAAAAGTAAATTACAGCTTATATAAAAGTGTAAAAGTCTAATCTCAGGGAACAAGAAAAATCTCAAATAAAACCTAACCTTACACCTAAAGGAACTCGTAAAAGGAATGAACAAAACCCAAAAATAGTAGAAGGAAAAAAGGAATAAAGATCAGAGTGGAAATAAATGAAATAGAGACTAATAAAACAATAGAAAAGATCAATGAAACTAAGAGCTGATTCTTTGAAAGGAGAAGTAAAATTGATAAACCTTTCACCATATTCATCAAGAAAAAAAGAAAGAGGACCCAAATAAATAAAATTAGAAATGAAAGACAAGTTACAACGGATACCACAGAAATATGAAGGATCATATGAGATTGCTATGAACAATGACACACTGATAAAATGGACAACCTAGAAGAAATGGATAAATTCCTAGAAATGTACAATCTCCCAAGACTAAATTAGAAAGAAATAGAAAATATGAATAGACAAATTACCAGTAAGGAAATTGAATCAGCAATTTAAAAACTCCCAACAAACAGAAGTCCAGGACCATTTGCTTCCCAGGTGAATTCTACCAAACATTTCAAGAAAAGTTAACACCTATCCTTCTCAAACTATTCCAAAAAATTGAAGAGGAAGAAGCACTTCCAAACTCATTCTACCAGGCCGGCATCACCCTGATACCAAAACCAAAGACACCACACACACACAAAAAGAAAATAATAGGCAAATATCACTGATGAAAATAGATGCAAAAATTCTCAACAAAATATTAGCAAACAATTCAACAATACATTAAAAGGATCATACACCATGATTAAGTGGTATTTATTCCAAGGATGCAAGGGTGGTTCAATATTCTTGAACCATCAATCAATCAATGTGATATACCACGTTAACAAATTGAAAAATAAAAATTATTTGATAATTGAAATAGAGGCAGAAAAATCATTTGACAAAATTCAACATCAATTTATGACAAAAATTCTCAACAGAGTGGGCATAGAGGGAACATACCTCAACATAATAAAGGCCATATATGACAAACACACAGCTAACAGCATACTCAGTGGTGAAAAGCTGAAAATTTTTCCTCTAAGATCAGGAATGAGACAAGCATGCCCACTCTCACCACTTTTATTCAACATAGTATTGAAAAGTACTAGGCATAACAATCAGAGAAGAAAAAGAAATAAATGGAATCCAAATTTGAAAGGAAGAAGTAAAGCTGTCACTATTTTCAGATGGCATGATACTATATATAAAAAACCCTGAAGACAAAAAACAATTAGAACTAATAAATGAATTCAGTAAAGCTGCAGGATAAAAAATTAATATACAGATATCAGTTTCACTTCTATACACTAATGACAAACTATCAGAAAGATAAATCAGAAAATCAATCCCATTTGCAATTGCATCAAAAGAATAAAATACCTAGGGATAAATCTAACTAAGGAGTTAAAAGACCTGTATTCTAAAAGCTACAAGAAACTGATGAAAGAAATTGAAGACAACATAAACAAATGGAAATTTGTACGATGCTCACAGAGTGGAAGAATTAATAGTGTTAAAATTACCGTACTACCCAAGGCAATCTATAGGTTCAAAATACTAATGGCATTTTTCACAGAAATAGAACAAATAATTCTAACATTTGTATGGAACCACAAAAGGCATGAAATAGTCAAAATCTTGAGAAAGAAGAACAAAGCTGGAGACATCATGCTCCCTGATTTCAAAGTACACTACAAAGCTACAGCAATCAAAACAGTATGGTACTGGTACAAAAACAGACGCACAGATCAGTGGGACAGAATAGAGATCCCAGAAATGAAGTCACACTTATGTATCAATTAATCTGCATCAAAGGATGCAAGAGAATGCAATTGGGGAAAGACAGCATCTTCAATAAATGGTATCAGAAAAATTACATGCAAAAGAATCAAACTGGACTACTTTCTCACATCATATACCAGAACAAACTCAAAATGGGTTAAAGCCTTAAATGTAAGACCTGAAATCATAAAACTTCTAGAGGAAGACATAGGCAGTAAACTACTTGACATCAGTCTTAACTTTTTTTGAATAGTCTCCTCAGGCAAGGGAAACAAAAGCTAAAATGATCACATGGGATTACATCAAACTAAAAAGCTTTTGCACAGGAAGGAAACTATGAACCAAATGAAATGGTTGCCTACTTATTGAATGGGTGAAGATATCTGCAAACAATATATCTGATAAGGGATTAATATCCAAAATAAACAAAGAACTCATACAACTCAACATCAAAAAAATAAGCAACCCAATTTTAAAAGGACAGAGGACCTGAATAGACATTTTCCCAAAGAAGATATATAGATGGCCGACAGGCACATGAAAAGATGTTCAATATTATTAATCATCGGGGAAGTGCAAATCAAAACCACAATGAGTTATCACCTCACACTGTCAGAATGGCTCTTATCAAAAAGACAAAAACAAGTGTTAGCAAGGATGTGGAGAAAAGGGAACCTCTGTGCACTGTTGGTTGGAATGTAAATTGGAGCAGCAACTAAGAAAACTGTATGGAGGTTCCTCAAAAAATTAAAACTAGAACTGCCATAGGATCCAGCAATTGCACTTTTGGGTGTTTATCCTAAGAAAACAAAAACACTAATTCAAAAAAATATATGAACCTGTATGTCCTTTGCAGTGTTATTTACAATAGCTAAGATATGGCAGGAACCTAAGTGTTCACCAAAAGATGACTAGATAAAGAAGATTATCTTTATATAGGAAGATTATATTATATAGGAATAATATATAATATAGTATAATAATAATACATTGGAATACTACTCAGCCATAAGACCAGAATGAAATATTGCCATTTGTGACAACATGGATGGACCTAGAGGATATTATGCTACGTGAAATAAGTCAGACAGAGAAAGACAAATACCATATGATTTTACTTATATGTGGAATCTAAAAAATAAAACAAATGAATAAACATAATGTAACAAAACAGGAACATACTCAGAGATACAGAGAACAAACTGCCATAGGGGAGGCAACTGGGAGAATGACTGAAATAGGTAAGGGAGATTAAGAGGTCCAAATTTCCATCTATAAAGTAAATAAGTCATGGGGATGTAATGTATAACAGAGGGAATATAATCAATAATATTGTAATAACTTTGTATGGTGACAGATGATAACCTGTCAGACTTAAAAGTGGTGTTTATTTTGTAATGTATAAAAATATCTAATCACTATATTGCACACCTGACACCAATATAATATTGTAAGTCAATTATACTTTAATAAGAAAAGAAAGAAAGAAAGAAAGAAAGAAAGAAAGAAAGAAAGAAAAAAGAAATTGTTACCTAAGAAAGTAGGATAGTGATTGAAATAGGAAATTATGAGGCATGCAAACACCACAGCAAAAAAACTGACAAAGACAGACCTACCCTTATGGTACTTACATTCCTATGACAGAAAAAACAAGCAAACAAACAATCCACCTAATGTCAGGTAAATGCTATGAAGAAAATTAAATCAGGGTAAGGGCATAATGGGGTCAGGATACCCCCAATAGGGTTGTCAAGGAAGACTTCTTGATTCTATGACACTTGGAGAAGATCTGAATAAACTGAGGGAGTAAGATTGGTTGAGCAGAGAGTGATTATTCTAATAAAAGAGAACCCCAAGTGCCAAGCCCATAAAGGAACATGCTTGATGTATTCAGGAACAAGTAGATGAATGTGGCTGAAATGGAGTGAGCAAGGGGAAGAGTGAGGGTATGTAAAGGCAGGGAAGAGGCCAAGAGACAGACTGAGATAGGCCTCATAGAGCATGGTAAGGATTTTGAGTTTATTCTACATATTTAGGGAAGCTGCTGGAAGGGTTTAATCAAGAAATTAATGATCTGTCTTCTTTTTAAAGAATCCCTCTGCTGCTCTACTGGGAATAGACTTCAATGGCAAGTGTGGAATCAGGAAGACCAATTATGAGATTGTTTCAATAGTTCAGGGGAGAGATGATGGTGGCTTGGGAGTAATAGCAGTGGAGTGGTAAGAAGTGGTCAGGTTCAGAATATATTTTGAATATAGAACATAATAGGATTTGTTGATGGATAGATACAAAGTGTGAAAAAGAGAGTCAAAGGGAGGGTCAAAGATCACTTCAAGTATTTTGGCCTGAGCAATGAAGCAGATTACAATGCCATTCACTGACACAGAGAACTTTAGGGGAAGAGGGAATCAAGAGTTGTTTCAGCATTTTTCACATAATATTACCGTTATTAATATATGTGACTATCACTCCATTAGATGATCAGCCATCAGGGCAAGACCACGAATTCCCCAAAGCCCTGATACCTAGCCCAATTTTTAACATATGATAGTGTGATAGTGTGATATAAGAAATGTATGTTTAATCTTTGTCCAGGCACAAGAGCTTCTGGGACCCTTGGAATTTCTTAAGTGATAAAGGTAAGAGGAGAATTTTTTGTTATTCATGATTAACCCCTTTCAGCCCCTCCTGGATTTATGCTAATGAGGTAACTGGTTGCTAGGGGCTCCTAGATGGCTTCAGGATATGGGCTAGTTGCCAGAAAGACCAAGGCATGACTACAGGGTTGGAGTTTTCAGCTCTACTCCCCAGCCTCTGGGGAGGAGAGAGAGGTTGAAGACCAAGTTAATCACCAATGGCCAATCACACCTACATAATGAAACCTCCATAAAAATCCCTAAATGGTGGGTTCAGAGAGCTTCCAGGTTGGTCAACACATTGAGGTGCGGAGAGGGTGATGTGCCTCAAGAGAACAAGGAAGATCCCCAACCCCATATTTTGCTCTAGGCATCTTCCCTTTGGCTGTTCCTGAGTTGCATCTTTTATAATCCTAGTAATAGCAAGTAAAGCACTTTCCTGAGTTCTGTGAGCCTTTCTAGCAAACTATCAAATCTAAGAAGGAGGGATCTGTGAGAACCCACAACTTTGTAACCAAATCAGACAGAAATGTGAGTAACCTGGTGGCCCAATACTTGGCACGGGCATCTGAAGTGGATACTAATTCTGGGTAGTTAGTGTCAGAACTGAATTGCATTGTAGGACACCCAGTTGGCATCTGAAGAGTTGGAGAAGAGTTCGGTGTGACAACGACCCATACACATTTGGTGTCAAAAATGTTGTGAGTAAAAACGTAGCAAAGGTAGATAGTCCTTAAAATTCATTGAACAAACCTTTATAATATAGTCTGTTAAAAGATTAACTATTTGCCAAGAATTTTATTATTGATATGTTCTAAGTCATGGGACCAAAATGTAACTTTATATCCCATATGAGAGGTAACTTAAAAACAAAACCAAAAGCTTCTTTTTAAAGGACTTACAAAATAGACAAACTTTTGGCAAGGTTTATTTAAAAAGAGAGAAAATGCATTAAAAAAAATTATTAGGAATAAAAGTAAAAGTATCTATTGATACAGATTCTGAAAATCATAACAGAGTAATACCAATCATTTTAAAACTTAAATATTGGACAACTTCTTAGATAAATATAACAAACAAAACTGAGAAAAATGAATGAAGTTTCTTTAAAGTAACTTAATATAATAGATTAAAAACTAATTATAATAAAATAGATAAACAAGCTGGATCTATTTTATAGATAATGTCTATAAAGCTTTCAAGAAACAAATAAGCTATATCTCATAAACTATTCCAGAGAATAATAAAAAACTGAAAAGACCCCTAACTCATTTTTGAAAATATAAACCTTGAAAATATTCTACATAAAATAGTAACTTTCACTCTTAAGTAATCTATACATTCAGAGTCATAAACTTCACTATTATGAAAATCCAAACAAGAATTTTCAGAGAACTTAACAAGCTGATCATAAAATTCATACAGAAGAATAGATGGCCAAAGTAACTAAGACAAAATGGAAGAAGGAAAATAATGAAGTGGGATTCAGTTAGCTGCATATAAAGACTGGATAGCATCCTGCTGAACTGTGGTAGGAAAAGATTTCTTAAGACAAAAAAAAACTACAAACCATTAATGAGAAGATTAAGAAAATTCACTGCGTTTAGATTAAAAACTTTCATATGACAAAAGATACCATAAAATGAAAAATCAAGCTAAGGACTCAAAAAATATATTCACAACACGTATAACTAACCAATGATTATTATTCAGAATATATGAATAGACCTTACAAATTTATATAAAGACAATCCAATAGAAAAATAGGCAAAGAATATAAACTTTTGGTTTATAGGGAGCAGGGAAGCTGAATGACAGGCTTATAATAAGACATTCAAATATTATTTACTAGAATTCAGATTAACAAAATTAATAAATGAATTAAAATCATTAATAAATGAATTTAAAATACAAATTAAAACAATGAGATATTAATTTAGAGTGCTAAGATTTGCAAAATTTAATAAATCTGGTAACACTTATGTTGGCAAGGATTTGGGGAAGAGAGATACCTAAACTTTATTGATAGAATCATTCATTAATACCATCACTTTGGAGAGTTATTTGACAATACATGTAAAAAGACTCATATACTCTATAACTGAGAAATTCTGCTTCTGGATTTCTATCCTAAAAAACAAAAACAACAGCAACAATAAAACTATCTTACACATGTCCAAAGAGACTTGTACAAAGATGTTTATTGCAGAACTTTTTGGAATGTCAAAAAGTGGAATCCCAACTCTTTCTTAGTGGTGACAGTAGGGAGATGGATACAAATGGAGCAGCATTTGTGTAACATAAAATAATAACAATAATAATACCTATATGTTATGGCTGAACTGCATCCCCCTCAGATTCATATGTTGAAGCCCTAACACCCAGTACCTCAGAATGTGATTGTATTTGGACATAAGGCCTTTAAAGAAATGGTTAATTTAGAATGAGCCTGTTAGGTTGGGCCTTAATCTAATATGACTGGTGTCCCTACAGGAAGAAGAAAGTTAGACACACAAAGAGACACCAGGGATACCTGTGCACAGAGAAAAGACCATGTGAGGACACAGAGAGAAGACAGCCTCTTGCCTCAGAAGAAACCAAACCAGCAGGCATCTTGATCTTGGGCTTCCAGCTTCCATAATTGTGGGAAAGTAAACTTCCACTGTTTAAACCACACAGTCTGTAGTATTTTGTTATGGTAGCTCGAGCAAACTAATATACCATTCTATTCTATACACTAACTGCATGACCTCCTTAATCTTTATTACAATTCAGTGATATTGATGTTATTATTCCCATATGACGTATGAGAAATGAAGACTATATAAATTGAAGATTATGTAAACTGCCCAACTCCATGTGCTTAGTTAATAGTAGACTCAGATTTTAAACCCAGAAAATATGATAAGAGTTGGTTCCTAACACGATATTAAATCACTTAAAATGAATAAGCTAGATCAAAAATTCTTCAGAGATAAATGCCAAAAATATAATGCTGAATGTAAAAAGCATCTAGCTAAAGGATACTACCAATATATCAATTATGATCATTTTAAAAACACACAAAATAGACGTTACACCTTTGAAAAAAAAGGAAGGAAGAGGGTTGGAGTTAACTATGTTTCTTTCTTTCCCCCCCCCCCCTTTTTTTTTTTAAGAGATAGCTGAAACAAATATGTCAAAATGTTAATATGTGTTTAATCTTTGTGAGAGATAATAGGTATCTGCTAGGTGATTTTCTCTGCATAAAGTGTTTCAGAATTTTTAAAATATTTTCTTTTTAAAAGGCATAATATATTGCTTTAAACATCTTTCTTTGTGATTAAGTCAGGCAGTAAACCCTTTGTCATAAAAGAGCAGTTCATTCTTTCATATAAACAGTGAAGAAAACGTTTCTTATGTGTTTGTTTGTTTTGCAATTGGAATATTAAAAGGGCAATTTTCTTTAACATATGTTGGTTGTCTTGCAAAATAGTCTGGATCCCTTTACAAGTCAGGTTGCTGAGTTGATCGTACAGTGAAAGACCAAAGGAAGTGATTAGAAACAGATGTGACATTTAAAAAGCTTTCACTGTAAAAAGCAGAAAAGAGACAAAGATGGAGCCAGCCGGGGCATGGTTGAAGGGCATAGTGTACTTCCACAGGCATCCTCCTGCCCTTACTAGAGTGAAAGCTCATCGCCACCCACCATCCCAATTATATAGAGAAGATCATTTTCCTCCAAATACACAAGAAAGAACACTAATTCGGAGCTGTTTGCTCTGAGACACAATTAAGAATCAGACCAGAATCAGTGGTTGGAATCTCATGTTGCCTATTTAGAAGGAAAAAACCATTAATGTAGGATTTATACGCTGGAAAGCTCTCCAGAAGCTGAAATACAGTGGTAAAAGAAATAAAGCGTCTTAAGAAACCAGGGGGAGTTATGAAATTAACTGGGTAGACTAATTTTTGGGACCCTGGTAAAAATCCCTATAGATCAATTTGCTCTTTTCCAAAGGAAGGACTATTACTGTGTTTTGGGGAGACAGTTCTCCACGTGTCTCTCCCATTTCTGCACATCTTTTGAGCAGAGGCACTGACATCTTTTGTTCTGAACTAACTTATCAAGGATATTTATACAGTAAACAACCTGAGAAAATAGAGTATCTCCCTCAGGAGCGAGAGGTTTGTTGGCTGTCCAATATAAAGCTGATTCACTTTGATATACAGCAGAAACTAACACAACATTGTAAAGCAATTATACTCCAATAAAGATGTTAAAAAAAAAAAAAAAAAGATAAAGGTTTCCTGAGCTCAGGATTTCTCAGCTGTGAAGCAAACTCACTCTGTACAGCACCCACCTGGGTCATGCCACATCACCCCCAAGGGATTTGGAAGTAAAGGGGAGCCAGTGAAAACAGAAAGATCATGCTGCTTGCTGTATTGTGAGTAATAAGTCCTTCGTCTCTGATCCAGGAGTCTTGTGACTTTTGTCAGCATCCGTGAAGCTGTGGCGGAGTAACCTGTATTAGCTTGCAAGCTGAATAAAGTCTTAGACCCTGTACAATCCTTAACAAGTGTTACTTCTAAGGTTAATGGTTAAATATACCAAATTCAAATTCAACAAATACGTAGTGATCGCTTACAATGTGCCCGTCACTGTGATAAGTGAGCACTGGAGGTCTATTATCTTATTTAACCCTCCATTGGCTCTAGGAGGAAATGAGGCATAGCCAGGTTATATAATCTACTGAAACTCATACAGTTCATGAGTAACAGCTTCAGGCTTCTAGCCCAGCCAGTCTGACTAGAGCACCCACTCTTATGACTTTCTATCCATGCAGCAACATTTTGCTGTCCCTGTTAACAATAAGGAAACCGAGATTCCGAATGGTTAGTGCTTGTTCAAAGTCACAAAATTCACTCATGTGAAGTTAGGATATCAACTCCATTATAAAACCAAAAGGCAATATTGATTATTAAGCAGAGAAGTCACCTCCAAACATTTTGCCTTAAAATCATGATTCTTGCTATAAGCTTCCAATATTGTCTATTTATTTTGTAATTATTTTATTAAAAGCAAAAGAACTAAAAGATGCCAAAATTAGTGGACAAAAGTTTGAGGAGAAAAGGGGTCTATGTAATTTCAAATTATTTTCCCCAAAAAACTTATCAACTGCAAAGGGAAAACTAGTAACTTTATGGTAGAGAAACCTAGCAGATACCAAGTTATCCCAGTGATGAAGGTGCATTACCAGCAATAAGACAATCAACATCATAAACTCCTTAATATGATACACTGAGAAGGACACATTTTTTTGGTATTCTTGCCAAAATAATGCATGTCTTATTCCAATCATGAGAAAATATCAGACATACCCAGATTGAGGGACATTCTACAAAATAGCTAACCAGTAATCCTCAAAAGTGACAGGGTTATGAAAGCCAAGTAAAAACTATAGAACTGTTATAAACTAGAAGAGACAAAGGAGAAATAACAAGGAGACACAATGCGAGATCATGAATAGGACTTTGGAACAAACAGGGAAAAACACCTGTGTTAAAACTGGTAAAATAAGAAAAAGATCTGTAGTTTAGTTAACAATGTTAATTTCCTGTACTTGATCATTGTACTGTGGTTATTTAAGATGTTAACATTAGGGTGAGCAGGGTGAGGAATATAAGGAAATTCTTTGTATTTTTTTTCATCTTCTCTATAAGTCTAAGGTTGGTACAAAATAAAATGTTTTTAAAAACTTAATTATGTCACTTACATAAAGCAATGTTTTATGAAATGTATGGTTAAGAGTGGTTAAGAGTATGTTCCCCTTATTCAAACCCCAGGTCTTCTACTTATTAACTGTATCATTTTGGACAAGTTATACTAATCATTCTATGCTCCAATTTTCTCTTCTCAAAAGTGAGTGGCATTATATGGGGAAAGACTCTTAAAAAGAGTGGATATATGTATATGTATAACTGATTCACTTTTGCTGCACACCTGAAACTAACACAAGATTGTAAATCAACTATATTCCAATAAATTTTTTTAAAAGTGAGTGTCATAATAATTCCTACTGTATAAGATTATTGTTGTGAAGATTAAATAAGGAATCCTTGATAAATGCCAAAAACAGAGGTCATTCCAGAAGAAACACTCAAGAAACACTGTCTTTGTTGTTGTTCACATGCAGTGGTTCACCTATGCCAGGCACCCTTGGGTTTCACCTGTTGAAGACGGCATAATCAGAGACTGCAATCAGATCTTGGATGTGAGAAGAAGGAGAGTACAAGGAGCAAAGGCGGCCTCTCCAGGGCATCCTCTGAATCGGGATGGTCAGCTCAAATGCCAACAAGCCCATGCCTGCGACACCAGAGAGTAAAGTCAATCTGGGTGGGAATGTGGTGAACTGGAGAGCCTGTGCCCCATCCAAAGAGACAGCTGCACTCCTGCTGTCACCATGACAGACCCTGGCCAAATATTGCCGACTCTTCTAATTTTTCAAGGAAAGCAAGAATCTTGGCTTTTTATAGGAAAACCCCCAACTCTTAAATGTTGACAAATAATTTAAAAATGTAAAACTCTCTGAAGCTAATACTACAAAGGCCCAGTCAAACTCCTTATAAATGAGCCAGGTGCTACAGGTGTCTCCCTCTCGAATGGCCAACTTCTTGGCAGGTACAACCAATGGACTGTCAAGAGAGCAGGGCTTTGAGGTCAAAATACCTTGGTACACATTTGCTTCTGCCATGAATTAGTATAACCTACACACACATGTTTACTCACACACACACACACACACACACACACACACAGAGACATCACCCAGTCATATAAACTTGAGAAATTCAATTAAACACAATTTTTTGAATTTCAAGTCTCAGAATTTTCATATGCTCAGGTCTGTTGTGAATCCAGATTAGAAGTTCCGCTATGCCTTTTCTTTTCCAATTTCATCTGCCACTGGGCATTTTTCTGAGGAGTTATTCATGGGACAAGCATTGTGTGAAAACACTTGGGGAACAGAGGACTAGATGGTCTCTGATGCTCTTCCCTAACTGGCTGTGACTCTCCACCATCCTGAGCTCAGCATCAGGACCACTTTCCCTCTTTTTTCCCACAGGCCTTGGTGTGTGGTGGACTCTTGCTCAGTGCTTACAGAATTAATTGCCTTTGCAGAGGAATGTGGGGTTCACAACGCAGCCTGTACTTCAGCTTAGAAACAGAAAAGAAAGCCAGATGCCACACTGGACTGAACAAGCTTGCTGGTTCTGCCAGTTGGCTCTGATTGTTTACAAAGGAAAAGCCAAACAAAGAAGGAGGTGGGATTTATTTCAGTAAACAGCATCTTTCAAAGAGAAAGAACTCAATCTCCTCCAGGAGAGGAGGCCTCACTTCTGTTACAATCAGAAAACATTTGCAAACAACCACTTGGTTAAAGAAAACAACATGGGCAAACAACGGAACTGTGGGTTTCCTCTGGGCATTTGGGGGGTGGGTGTGTTCTGAAAGGAGGGCAGGGAGAGATGCAATTACGTACATCTCTATGCTGAAGAGCATTTGTTGTCTCAGGATCAGAGACTAAAAGGTTTATACACACAGTGCATTTAAGCACCAAGGGATTTTACACCCTATCTTGCCATCACTCCTCAATTGGCACATGAGGGAAAGAAGTCCCAGAGAGGTTGAGTGGCTTTCCTAAGAAATAGATTCCAGCCCTGTTCCCATCCTCTCCTACTCCCTTCTGCCTGATGTTCTCTTGCCAAAACGCTGCCCCTTAAAGCATAGGAGCATTTTAAGAAATGGTTTACAAAGCCACAACTCTAAATAGATAATACCAGCAATAGCAAAACAAACAAATATGGAAAATGGCAAAAGAGTTGGGCGTTGGTCAAGGTGAGGAATTAAACTCCAAAACAACAGAGTGGCATACTCAAATCTAAAGGAAATCTAACCACGTTGCTGGGAGATATCATAAACTACTCCAATAATAACACCCCTGCCTAACAACTAACATTTACTGAGTGCTCCCTGTGTACCCAGCGCCATCCTGAATGCTTTGTTCTCCATCTCATTCAATCCTAACAGTTACTCTCTCTGCAGGAAAGGCAGCACCATCACCATTTTAACACATGGAAGAACTGAGGGTTAAGAGGTCTAAATAAGTAATGTCCAAGGTTATAACGGAGAAGTAAACATGTTGGGATTTGGACCCAGATCTGTCTGGTTCCAAAGCCCTGAGATGTTCTCCTACATCAAAAGGAATGACAGCATCGACAGATGAATGGATAAAGAAGATGTAGCACATATATACAATGGAATATTACTCAGCCATAAAAAGGAATGAAATTGTAGAGACATGGATGGATCTAGAGACTGTCATACAGAGTGAAGTAAGTCAGAAAGAGGAAAACAAATATCGTATATTAACACATATATGTGCAACCTAGAAATATGGTACAGATGAACCTGTTTGCAGGGCAGAAATAGAGACACAGCTGTAGAGAACAAACATATGGACACCAAGGGGGGAAAGTGGCAGCGAGGGGTGGTGGTGTTGGGAGATTGGGATTGATATATATACACTAATATGTATAAAATAGATAACTAATAAGAACCTGCTGTATAAAAAATAAATAAAATTAAATTTAAAAAAAAGGAATGACGGGAAGCCACTTGTATATTATAACGTAGAAGTCAATTTTTGTACATCTGAAGAAAATGCTCATTCCTCATCTACAGTGTCCAGCACAAGTTAGTCACTGGTCCATTCTGAGGATGAAGCAGTGAATCAGACCCTGTCTGGGCACTCAAGGTGGGATCAGGGGAGGGTGAGGAAGACAAGATAAGAAGGATGATCTGAGCCATAGGAGAGCACTGTGGGGGCCATTACAGTCAATTAATCAGGGGTTCCCGGAAGGGTACTTGGAATTGATGGCATTTGAGGTGGTCCTTGAAAGAGGAAAAGAGTCCTCAAAGGGAAGGCAGAAAGAAAATACCATTCTAGACACAACCAAAAGATTGGAGAGCAATGGGATTGTGTTGGGGAAAAGCATCCACTGGATCATGGCTGGGGCATGAGTGTGTCAAGAGGTACAGGGAGATGAATTCAAAAAGCCTGGGTATCTTGAACTTCAGGCTAAGCAGTTTGAGCTTCATGTTGTAGGTAATGAGGATGGGATGGAATAGGTTCAGTTCATGTGACCATAAAATGACCCAAATGCAACAGGAATTAGCCTGTGTGGAACACAGGTTAATGGGGGACAATCTTTTCTAGTCAGATGTTGGATTTGCAGCTCTGCTACCCACTAGCTATGTGACCTTCAATAAGCTCCTCACCTCTCTGAGCCTCAACTTCCTCATTTGTAAAATAGGAATAATAAGAATATCTAGCTCACAAGATTCTGTGAGGGTTAAAGAAAGATCTACACAAAGTGCCTCTGAAAGTGCCTTACACATGTGAGCTATTATTCACATGGTGGGTTCTGATTTACATAACGTTTGGTTTGTCAGTGGTTTGGGATAATCAATGCCAACATCTTTTTTTTTTCAAAACTTGCCCCCTGGCTATTATACACAGAGATCCCGCGGTGTAGTAGAAAGGACCACTAGTTTTAGAGACAGGCAGGCTCAGTTTCTGATTCTGACTCCCCAAGTTGCTGGCGGAGCATAAATTGAATGACTTTAGGCCAATTATGACCCCTCTCTGAGATTTGGGTTCTCTTTCAGCACAACGAGTAGCACAGAGTTGATTATCAACAGATATTGGTGCCCTTCTCTTCCTTTTTAAGCCTGGTATTGCCTGTGATTTTAGTATGTCACTTAACTTCTCTGGGCCTCAGTTTTCTCCTTAGGAAAATGGGAATAATAATCTGCACTGGGTGCTTTATGGGATTATTCTGAAGATCAAATAGCAGATGGGATAACATGGACCAATACTTTGTAAACTGAATCTCTTTGCAAACAGGTAGGATCATCATTATAAATTCAGCCAATATTCAAATAGTTTCATTGACATTTTGAAACCATGAGGCAAAATGGAGTCCATATTTGGAGTGGCCACATGAGCTCCAGGGAAGAATAACAATGAAACTTTCATCTCCTGGCCCAATAATAGAGAAAAACGGTTTACCTTCATGAGCCTCTTCAGTGCTACTCCATGAAAACAGGGCTAAATGCTCTAAAAGGAGGCCAGTGAAATCTACACAGTTCTGTTTCCTGCCACCCATCAATTTCACTTCTTTCTCCTCCTCTCCCAAATAATAGCCACGCCCACCCTTCTAATCATGGTGAAGTCTTACATCTGTGAAGATCATAAAACGCACAACACACATTGGAAAAAAATCACCCTAAGACACACAGAGACACACATAAAACATGTGCAGATACATATGCACAGGGCATATCAGCACACCCCTTCATAATAGTGTCTTTAAGAAAGAAATAACCAGTTTGGAAGAGCTGATTTGATGGAGTCACTGAGCAACCCTGGTGACATGGCCATGAGCATTTCTTGAATCCTTTCCACATGCTCTGGGCACCAAGACACACAGGCTTAGGCTAGAACCAGCCCTGAACGAACAGTAAGAACCTAAATGCCCTTTAACTAAACAAATATCAAAGCATTGGTTCCAAGGGTCTGCAAGAGTTACTGACCAGAGGGGACTTCCCTTGGGTTTCTTTTTCTGTTATTGGGAAATGGAACGATCACCCACCAGATCACCCATGGATGTGTAATATCCTGATTTGGAAATATTATATTTTAGTTTTTACTTTCGCTCCTTTGGGAAAAATATGAAAGAGAAAGGACTGGGCTGTGGTAGTAAAAAAAACCCACTGGACTTGAAGTGAAACTACCAGAATTTAAGTACTTATTGTTTTCCATATAAGCTATGCCATGCTGTGTGAGCCACTGCTCACCTGAAATATGGGGTAATGATGCTCACCTCCCAGGATTGTTGGGAAGCTCGATAGAAGTAGTCCAGAAATAAAAGAGTCTTTTATATGTTTAGTGTTGAATAAACATGAGTTGTTATCACTCTAAAGGGCAATGAATTAGAGTCGGGGGACATAGGACCTGAATTCTGCATCTGCCGCTAAGTAGATGGGTTGACCTTCATGAATGATTTACCTCTTGGAGATTCATTTTCCTCACATCATTCAAGAAACATTCACAAAACCTCTCTTATGAGGCAGGTACTGTGAATCATTCTGTAAAGTGTTAGTCAAACATAATAGATAAACACTATGTTATTGACTAGTTACTACAGTACTTGTTAATTATGTGAATTATACAACTTTATCATTTCAGTGTGGTATCTTCCCCTACAATCTATATTTCTAGGTTATATAATCTGAAATTTTAATCTTCTATTCTAATTTATATTTCCCAGTTTCTGAATATTAAATATCTTAAATTTCTACTTGACTATTTTAGTATAGCAATATTGAGTAAGCTGCTACAAATACTTTATAGGATGAAATGTGATAGTGATATATAAAAACACAAATAAGAGTGGAGGAAAATCCTCCAGGATTAAAATTCACTAGATTTGCCTGCATTCATTCCAAATAATTCTCAAGTCATTCTCTGGTTACCCAACCTCAAACCTATCCTAATGTGAGGATTAAAATAGAGGTACTTGCTTTTATAAGATTAAATAATGCCAAAAAAAGGGAAGATACACTCTAGGAAGGTTGCTTTAATTCATACATATTATAAAGAACAATATCAGCAGTTTTTCTGGTAACTAGTTTTGAGGGAAGAAAAAATATTGAAATCAAAGAGTGCTCTTTGAACACTGTGGAATTGGTGGTAACTCCCACAGGGAAAGGGCTTGGTGGGAGAAGGGGAAAGAGGAGGGCTTGACTGGCCAAAGGCACTACTTTTATGGAACACCTACTATGCTAAGTGTCTTACAGCTACTGACACATTAAATCCTCACATGCATGTAAGGGAGACAACACCATCCCTCTTCACAATTGCCCAAGTCCACATGGCTATGGAATTCAGACCCCAATTTTTCTGACCAAATTTGCACCATCTTTCCACTCCATGGTGCTGATTCCCTTCCTAACTTTGCTGAGTATTAACACATCTCTGGCAACAGCCCCTTCTGCTGTCCTAGGATGCCCCTGAAATGCAGATGAGTTTAATGGGGACACAGTACACCCAACCCACATTCTCTTTCCTTCCTGTCTGACTCCTGGTCCATAGCTATTTCACACCAGCCACATACAGGACAGAGTAGACTTAGTAAAGAAACAGCCTGAGTCTCAGTGTATGCTCCATCCAGGGTGAGGAGGAGAAAGCTTCTAGTTGTTCTTAGGAGGAACTGTCTTTCATTTTAGATGCTTGTATTATGTGGGACAACTCAGGTTGATATAATAGAAGGAGAACACAATTGGGTCATAAAGATACTAGTTGAAACCCAGACTATATAGCAGCACTTTCTATAATGATGGAAATATTCTACATCTGTTCTGTCTAATATGGTAGCCACTAGCCACGTGCAGCAATAGAGCACTTGAAATGTGGCTAGTGCAGCTGAGCAACTCAGTTTTTAATTTTATTTAGAATTCACTCATTTAAATTTAGATGACCACATGTAGCTAGTGGCTGCTGAGTTGACAGCACAGCTCTCTTGCTGCCTAACTGTGTGACCTTGAACAAGTCACTTCATTTCTCTGAGCCTGAGATCACTCATCTGTTCATGATCCTGCCGCCTCACAACTTCATTGGACTGACAAGGTGAGAAAAGAACCACGTGAGCGCCTAGCACAAAACCTTGCACTTAACAAGTACTCAAGAGACTTTAGTTGAATCTGAAAATACGAATCTCATAGCAGTCCAAGAGAAATGCATGTTAAAAGTCTAAGCCTGGATTTTTCTCCAGAATTGATTCCTTATGATTGCTTTATTCATCCAAACGTCATTTGCCTGCCAAGAATGACCTCTAAGAAAATGAGGGCTGAAGATAGCCACACTAGTTATAGGACTGTGGGTACCATCCCTACTTCTGACTGCCCTGCTTCCCCCTGGAGTTCTAGCATGTCATTTTCTCCAGGTGGTAATGATGGGAGGACCTAAACGCAGGGGGATGTGCTATGCATCTGATGTAGCCACACATCATAGAGAATTTTGCCAAAAAATTCCCTCCTCCTCCACTTTTCTAACACATTGCTTTCAGGAAAATTTGCCCATCTGGTTCTGATTCATCTGCACTTAACTCATCAGAGGGCGGTGTTGTAATACCAGACTGACTGAAAAGTTACAATTCACATATCCCACAGCCTCTTTCCTTAGAAACAGGAGAATGGGTTTGGCCAGTAGATGGGACAGAGGGCACGAGATGGCAGTTCCAGCTCTGCTACAAACTCTCTGTATATGAGTACATCCTTCATTTCTGGGGTCTGGGCATCCCCTCCTGGGAAATGAGGGTTTCAACTGAGTGGCAGCTCAATTACGCAGTGATAGTTCTCTAGTGTGGAAAAGCCGAGTAGTTTTACAAAGAGCACTATTATCACTAAGAACTTACACAAAATTGGACAGTTTGATGAAAGAAGTCTAGAATATGTTTTGTAATGACCCCCCAGAAAAAAGGAAATGTGGTCATCGGAAATTCAGAAAAATCAAACAATCTGAGACTGGCCTTGCTCTTTAACTGATAAAATCACTAGATTACTAAACAAGGTCTGATATTTGAATAGCTCTATGTTGAATAAAGTCTTCTGGGATGATCTGATGGATGAAAGATAGCAGTGAGGACTGCATGGTAGTATGGTTTAAATGGCAAACCCTGGAATTAAATGTAGGTTAGCTTGAAACCAGAAACCTGCTCCCTTTGCACTAAACTATGTTCTTAGACATCTGCTGAATACAGCATATTCAGGTCTTGCTAGGCCTGCCTGGTGGACTGAATACCTCATCGGTTCCTTTATTTCTTTATTTTTTTATTCATTAATTCATTTAATCATTTCTTCATCCATTACATATTCTCTCAACACTTCCTAAGTGCCAGACCATGAGCTTAGTGTTAAGATAACACAGATGAACAAATAAGATGAGGTTTACAGTCTAGTGAAGAAGATTAAATTTCAGTGGAAATTTCTCACCAACAATCAACACCCAGTCTGACTTTCCTGATTATTTTTCTCTCTTCTCTCTCTCTCTTTAAAGTCATTTGTAGTGCCTTTTCCTCCTCCCAGCTTACCCAGTATTACGATAATGACTTCAAACACCAAGCATTGCTATTCAGGGCACTGTGAAAATGTGTTTTTCTCATCAGTCCTGATGAAATAGTTTCCACTGTCTGTTTCCCTTGCAGATAGCAATCAAAGTCCAGGCACAACAATAAAAAAAAGTCTAAACTCTTGTCTGATATAGAATCTAAAAGTTGTCCTTGGAAAGTGACACCCAAGGAAATTTAATCACACATGCTCTTCACTTGGCCCAACCCATTGCTGTTAAATACAGAATATTTGGAATGATTTGTTTCTGGGAGCCGATTTTCCTATTCTTCCCCCTTAGTCTTCCCAGAAGTCCAAAATAAGAGGCCTTTGAAGAATGTTATTCCCTTAAGACCTCTGCTGGGATCTCCAGGGTCTCATACTAGCCTGTAAATCTCACTGTCATCTTTTTACTACCTCCTCTGGCTATAGACCCCTTTATACTGCACCATTCTCTGAGCATTTCAGTTTCTCAGATTGGTTGACTTTACATCACCAGGTCAATGCCTATCACTTACTATCCATACCAGGCCCTATAACTTACTAGTTACATGACCTTGGACAACTATTCACCTCCTGGTCTCAGTGTTCCCAGTGATAAAACAGGAGTATGCACCTGTGTCTCACAGAATAATTTTGAGGTTAAATCATGTAATATAGCAACACTACAAGGAAATTGATCCTGAACTGGTTGGAGGATTATAAAGTCTCCTCCTCCTTGTCAATCTCTCTTTTCTCTGAATTTTGTAACACTGGTAGCATGCAAACAAGTCCGGAATGGACTTGGAGATGTTCGTCTGAATATTCCATTTCAAATGCTTAGTACACACACATACACACAACACAGACAACACAAACATACACCATACTACACATACAAACCACGAACACATACACACATATCCTAAGCTGGGCATTTGGACATTTGCCATTTCAAATTCCAAGGATGGCGTGTCTTCACTGCCCTTGTCTCCTCGTGTGATTTGGCCTTTGTAACTAGGAAAACAGCCCTGGTTCTCAGTCCAAAGATGTTATGAGGAAATGCTGTGGGAAACATAAGGAAAAGGGACGTGCTGTTTTTCTAAAGCCTTTTGTTCTTTGGTGATTTTAGACCTTATTTCCATGTCCACTGGTGATGGTCATTAATAAGTAACTAAAAAGTAATGTATGTACAGAACATTCACCCTCTATCAGGCACCATGCTGGTGTGTTACTTACAGGATGCATTTAACCCTTACAACACACCTATACAGCTACAGCTATGAAGCAATCTGGTTGCAGAGGGAGCTGCCATCCCCAATATTCTCTACTGCCAGGGTTCTACCCAGCAGTCAGACTCCCCACTACAAGTTTGATCACTGGCAATTAGAAGAGCAATTGTATATCAAGCTGGGAGTGACCAATGACTAACCAGACAAAGGGCACCATGAGTGTCAGTCTTACTGACATAAATGATCCATAAAAAGTAACAAGTGGGCATCCAGGGATCAGGAGATATGAAGGTCTTTGCCATTTCATCATCCTGGTCATGCTTGGTATCTCTCAGAAGCTCACAGTCATTCCAGAGCCCTTGTGATGCCTGGCACTCTTGCCTCCAGACTATAATCAGTAAATATAGTTTTTTTTTCCTCAAAATGCAAAGCAATTTCTGTAAAGACCAAGCCAGATGTTCTTTGCTAACCTGTCACTGACCACTGGGTTGACAGAAGGTTGTGGGCTTTTGCTGGAAAAGGGCAGCGCTAACAAGCCACCCATGTTATCATGTACGACTAGTGTAGGGCATAGCCGTCCCAGCCCCAGTGATTTATAGAGGCACTGAGTTGCAATAAACCAAGCAAATGGAATTCCAGTGATATCATTTAGGGAGAAGGCTGTCTTCTTTGGGACAACTTAGCCATGTAGATAATATCAAAAACTACTCTTACCCCTTTAAATAACATATACGGAGCACATGTATCCATATCATATATGGAACTTCTGAGGTTCCAAGACAGTGTAAGACTGGCTCCTGTCAGGGTTAACATTTTCTATTACTTGTTCCATCTCAATGCTGGGTCAGATACCCTATGATCAACTTCTTGCCTTCCATTCACGTGGTTTCCAAACTGCTTTTGTGTTCATTAGTCATTCACAATGACCTTGAAGGGTTATCATTTGTATTTCTCAGATGTGGAAACTATGCATCAGGTAGGATAACTAATTTACCAAACATCCCACAGCCCACAATGGCAGAGATAGAATGATGCGATTGTTTAGTGTTCACACCACTGCTTCCAGCCAACCCAGATTTCTATCTGCAAGTTGGTACCAACAAACATTCTGGGGGATGACCTAGGCTATCTGATCTGGGTGAGTGGAAGAAGCAAGGGGGTCCCTTTTAGACCTTGCTAGACTCCATTTCTTTCCACATGCTGATCGCAACTGGTCTTTGACTCCAATTCATCTTTAAGTCTCAGCTCAATGCCACTTTCTCAAGGTGGCCTGTCCTGACACCACTATCTAAGTTAGGGTTTCCACCGTTATATGTTCCCACAGCATCTTGTTCTTCCTATTTAGTGATACTCTTCATACTCATAATAGCTTTTTCAGTTGCTATTTTCTTTATTAAGCTATAAGTTAATAAGCTTATTAAATGAAGCAGGGGCCATATTTAGCTAGCATAATTCCTAATACCTATTAGGCACTCAATACATGTATAGAATGAAAGAGCAAAATATTTCCTCTCACGGAGAAGTCTGGACAGGGCCAGAGAGTGTCAACCTATCAGTCAGAAGGAGACTTACCAGAAGTAGCCAGGGAGAAGTACAAAAACATGGCCAAGAGCTCAGCAGCTGGTCAAATGATGTAAACCATTTGATGTCAGGTCTAAACTGGGTCTAGGAGCCAGGAATAGGACCACAGCCGAGGGGAGAAGACTCAGAGCCTTTGTTTCCAGCAGGGTAGTCACTCAAATGCCCCTCTAGGGGCCAGAGGACCAGCATCCCAGCAATATGACCAGGAAAATAAAGTTTACAGCTCTCTTCAGGGCTGTTCAGTTAAAACAGATGGCTCTGTACCTCAACAGATGCTTTCCTTCTTATATGGCCGACCATTTCAAATAGTAGGTGATAGGGAGTTATAGATAGATGCACTGGTGGAATATCATGGCAAAAGGTGTGTTTAAAGAAGATTATTGTTAGGATAGAGAAAAGCCACACAAGAATCAGGAAGATCAGGGACTTCCCTGGCAGTCCAGTGGTTAAGACCTATGCTTCCACTGCAGGGGGCATGGGTTTGATCTCTGGTCGGGAAATTAAGATCCTGGATGCCATGCAGCGTGGCCAAAAAAAAAGAAGAGCATTATTTAAAAAAAAAAAAAAAAAAGAATCAGGAAAACCAGCTAAGATGCTAACAGACAAGAAAGAAGCAATGAGAAAATGAATTCAACAGGGACAATTGGAACAGAATGAAAAGAATTGAAATATATTTCAAAATATATTTCAAAGGTACATTTTGTTGAGCTCGGTAATTGATAGGGTATGTAATAGGATCCCCTTTGGATTTGCTTTCTGTTTACTAAGTACTTTTATATCCTTTACCTCATTTAAGCCTCATAAGAAGCCTGTGTGTTGGATAGATAAGGAAACAGGCTTGAGAACTGACCTGCCCACATTACACAGCTCAGAGAAGTTGGCCTGGGGCTGGAGTCCAGTCTCCTGACCACCATCTCTGAGCCTCCAGACAGCATCAGGCCATTGTGTATCCCAGAGTTCAGGTTACAGAAATGAGCTCACCTCACTCCTCAAGGATTAAGCAGGCTTTGATCTAGTTTGTGTATTCATGTTTATGTAAATGCATATTTATAGGCCTGCATTTCCCAGAAGAGAGGTCGGAGGATTCCCATCAGCTCTGGGAGTGTGATAACAGCCTCAGCAGCTGCTGCACCAAAGACCCCAGTGCCTCTCGACAGGCTCCGTTCCCTGTGAGTCAGGCCTGTTCTTCGTCTTTACTGTTTTTCCTGATTACTAAAGAAATTCCAGGGTCATTGTAAAATATCCAAAGAAGAAATTTTAAAAAGAGAAAATACTATATACTCTGTGACAACTTACTTTTTTATTTGATAATGTAATACAAAACACTCACTGACATTTATGGATCCTCTGTTAGTTGCCAGGAACTGGATGAGTCACTTTAAATGAGCATCTCATTTAATCCTCAAAACAGTCTCCAACAAGTGCTATTATTACTGCTCTTCTACAGATGAGGAAACCAAGGCTCCCATGGAGTCAGGTACCCAAGTTCACAGAGATGGTGAATGGCAGAGACAGCATTCTGGGCAGGTCCTATGATCCGGAATGCACACACCTAACTGCTGCTGTGTATCCGGGATATCTTTCCAAGTCAGACATATTCAATCATATCTGTTTCTTGAAGAAAAGGTTGTTGTCTTCTTCTAGTCCCCAAAATGTTTCTTGGGTTTAGTTAACTAGAGTAAAGGGGCCAATCCATAATTCATTTTCTTTTCGAGGTTTTGAAAATACATTTTTTTTAATTGAAGTATAGCTGATTTACCATGTTGTGTTTCTTTCATGTGTATAGCAATTGATTCAGTTATACATACATATGTATCTATTTTTTCAGATTCTTTTCCCTTATAGGTTATTACAAAATATTGAGTATAGTTCCCTGTGCAATAGTAGGTCCTTGCTGGTTATCTATTTTATATATAGTACTTTAAAAAAAAAAAAAAGCAGTCACATTCTTCAGCTAATAGGTTTTCTCGTATCTATTTGTTGAGTCAGAAATCCTCATAGTTATGTCCCCTTACCTGTGATAGACAAATCACGTGGCTAAAACAGGAAGCTCAAATCTTGGGTTAGGTCCTGGCTACACTATTAGTTTACTGAGTAATCAGAAGCAATACCCTCTCTGTCTGCATCTCAGTTTCCTCAACCTTATGATGAGAAGTTTGGGTGGTCTCTGAGGACCCTTCCAGTTCTGACCCATCACATGTTGTCTCTCGTGACTTTCTGGAATGTGGATGGGCTTATTTTATAAGATCCTTTATTTAAAACAAAATTTAAACTTTCATAGTAACATTCAGAATAGTAGAATGGCCGGGGAAAGGAGATGAATGGTGTATTGGTTTTCGAAGGCCATTGTAACAAATAAGCACAAACAGTGGCCAGAAATAACAGAAATTTATTGTCTTAGTTCTGGAGACTTTGAAATCATGGTTTTCACAGGGTTTTATTCCCTCCAGACTCACTAGAGGAGAATCTACTCCTTGCTCTTTTCAGTTTCTGGTGCCTCTTGGCTTACACTACATCCCTTCAATCTGTTTCCAGTCTCTGTGGTCATGTTGCCTTCTCCTCTTCTTCTGTGTCAAATCTCCCTCTGCCTCTCTCTCATAACATTTGTGTTTGTATTTAGGGCCCACCCAGGTAACTCAGGACATCCCCATCCCTAGATCCTTAACTTAATCACATTTGTAACAACCCTTTTCCAAAGAAGGTCACATTTACAGGTTCCAGGGATTAGGAGCTGATATCTTGGGAAGCTGTTGTTCGGTCTATTATGCAGAAGCACTGAAAACCCCATTTCAACTGCTCCATGATGACACTCAAGGTGATCTCTCAAGGACATCATCATGAACAACAAAGGCCAACAGACATAAATACAAACATGCTGTGGGTATTTGATAGAGGAAAGGAAGGAAAGCAGAAGGAAGAGGTCAAGAGAGGTTGATTGCAATGGAATTGTTGTGTAATGGAGAGAGTGCTTGCTACCTGAAACAACACACAAGTGCATCACACTGACTGGCTGAAGGGTTCCACCTCCACAAACCAGGGCAAGACTACCACAGAACCCTAGATTGCCCAACCAATAAGAAGTTTTATGACACTAACTGTTTATTGTAAAATCAAACAACTTCTTGGTGTCAGATTTCTTCTCCTCTGACCCATTCAATTCCCTACAATACATTTAATTATTTTCTTTAAGGAAAAAACAAACCACACTTTTCATTCCCACTAATACTACACATACGCTCCTTAAACTGGCATAGGATTTACCAGCTCATCTTTTCTCTGGAGAGTTCACTAACTTCAGGAAGCGTTCTTAAAAATAAATGCCCAAGCAATATTTTAGTAAACCTGAAGAAGTCTACCTTTCTGGAAATTTGGATTCAAGACGGGATTCTACCAGGTACAAACTGGGTGCCTTTGGGTAAGTTATGCCATACTCAACCATTCAACCACTGAAAAGTTGGCCCCTCCCAGCCACCTGCTCTCTCCCTTGGTTTAGAATAATGTTGAAAAATGTCTTATATCCACTTCTAAACTCTGAGTTCCCTGATGACAGGGAAAATGTCTTGAAGAAAATAATGGCTGATTTACTGACCCTCATGGTCCATCCAGCACTCAGTAAAGTCTCTATGAATCATGAAAATGATTCCCGTTTTAAAATGAGGAAATGTAATGCTTAGAGAGGTTAGTTGACTATTCGAGATGGTACAACTAAAGAAAGAGGAAGTCAGGATTCACACCCTAAGCCCAAATTTCATACTCTTTCTCCCAGATCACGCTTCCTCCCTTTATCTCTAGCACCTAGTACAGTATCCAGAACATGGGACACTCTGGAGGAAATAATAGTTGATGGGTATGAATAAATTAAAAAGTGGAAGATGGAAGCAAGGACTTGTTTACACTATGCATGAGCTATGCTACCTCTGCAATGTTGGAAATCACAGGTGTATGTGTGAGAGAGGGCAAGCAGAGGCAGACGGAGAGAGCAGTGATATACAAAATAAAGCCTTACAAATTACAACTCTCTACACTGCCTAAAGCAATTTTCACAGGGATTGCTGCATTTGATTCTCACAAAATACCTGGGAGGTACGAAATGTCAGGAAGTGGATTCTCACTTTTAGTAATAGAAATACAATCTTAGGTGTTACCTAACTACAATTCCTAAGTGGTAGGGACAGGATTCAAAGCCAGGTCATAGGACATCTTGTCCAGTACTTTTCCCACTGGGCAGCATTGCTCCCTCTCGCCATGGACTCTCCTCTTTGGCCACAAATCCCTTACCTATAGCTTGCTCACAGGCTCTGGGGCCAGAAGCCTTCCGCCACCATAAGTAAACACACCACACACACACACACACACACACACACACGCACATTTCCTTTTGCTATATTTACAATGCCCTAGGGCTGAAGAAACAAGGATGGGGAGCCTGGGGAAGGTATAGAGAATCTGTAAAGGGTACAGGAACCAGACTAATGATATTGTCATCACAGCTTTCCCAGAAGTTCTTGAGAATTTTTTCTAATGGCTACTATAAATTTACTGTATATGTGTATATATTTCTAGGTGTGACTCATGGCCATGACTTAAGAAAAATCACAGATCATCCAATACAGTCATTGTGTCCTTAAAAAGCTTCAAAGTCAGACCTGGGTGAACAGCCAGCTCACCCATCCTCTTGCTGTGGGACAGGGGACCAATTTCTCTCATTTTATCTGTAAAAAAGAACTACAGAATGATTTTAAGTATAAAAGTGATCATCAGTATAACATGCCTAACACTATTCAAGCAGATAATTATTATTCAACTTATTCAGTTAACCATTAAATTCTTATATAAAATGGATATATTTACATATCAATTCTTTGAAAATGTAACAACTCCACTTCATTAGTTCAATAACTCTAGTAGGTCGCAAGTCATAAGTTAATTAGATGTAGCTTGTAAGTTCCTCTAGACTATAACCTCCATGAGGATGGGAATGGTTTTTTTTATTTAACATTCTATTCTCAATGTAAGATACAGTGTCTGGTACATATTAAGCAGTCAGTCAATGGGTGGTAGAGAAGGTTCAAAATAAACAACGCATTGGACTGAGTAAAAATATCAATATATGCAACTACAACTTTTACTCATATGTATGTAAAGGGGGTTTCAAAAGAAGCTCCTTGAATGTATATTCTAATTGAAATTCATCTTTTGCTTCAATTGTAGAAGACTTAAAAATAATGTTGCTTTTCCTTAACACCAAGAAATCAAACTTATGGTTTTGTGTAACAAATTTATAATTCCTAAATTATCATGTACTATATCAGATATGTGGTGGGCATTTGTAGTTTTGCTGACTTATTTTCTTTTCCCTTATCATCTGGACAGGTCAACACAATTTTCTTTTGGGAACCTCCTTACTACAGTCTCAGTCCATTCAGAGAGGGCTGATCCCCACTTCTGGATCCAAGGGTGAGAGTATGACTCACCAACCAATGAGAATACAACAGCACCCTGTACACTGTGACTGGCCCAGATAAGAGCATATAATGAGCAATCCCTGGATTTGAGTTAGATTATTGGAACAGCATCTCTGTCTTCCAACTGATATTGTCAAACTGGTAAAATATATGCCTGAGGACCTGAAAATGTTATCTTGTTGCCAAAAGAATTTGCTTGAGAATGAAGCCAGTCAGAGGAAAGCAGGTCAAGATAAGGAATGAGGCAAGTTGCTAAAGAATCTGGGTCCAGCCATGTCAGGTAAGTGAGCTAATTAATTTCCGTCTTTGTTTCTTTAAGTCAGTTTCAATGTGTTTCTTTCTTAAACAACCAAAAAAGTAATTCTGATACATATTATCACATCAAAATCACCAACGGTTTAAGAAAAATTGATAGGGGAAATAATATAAATTGGGACAACTCTATCCATTAATTAATTTTGCTGTGTAGGATAAGAGCACAATCATTTGCTTTTCAAGAGCAACTAATATTCAATCATATGATCATCTCAACAGATGCAGAAAAACCAGTTGACTAAATTCAATATCCATTTATAATAAAAAACTCTCAATAGAGAGGGTATAGAGGGAACATACCTCAATATAATAAAGGCCATATATGACGAACCTACAGCCAACATCATACTCAATGGTGAAAAGTTAAAAGCTTTTCCTCTAAGATCAGGAACAAGACAAGGATGCCCACTCTTACCACTTCTATTCAACATAGTATTGAAAGTCCAAGCCTTAGTGATAAGGCAAGAAAAAGAAATAAAAGGCATCCAAATTAGAAAGAAAGTAGAAAAACTGTCACTATTTGAAGATTGCATGATATTATATATAGAAAACCCTAAAGACTCCATCAAAAAACTATTAGAACTAATAAATGAATTCAGTGAAGTTATAGGAAACAAAATTAATATAAGAAATATATTACATTTCTATACACTAATAATGAACTATCAGAAAGAGAAATTAAGAAAGCAATCCCATTTACAACTGCATCAAAAAGAATAAAATACCTAGGAAGAAATCTAACCAAGGAGGTGAAAGACCTGTACTCTGAAAAGTATGACATTGATGAAAGAAATTGAGGACAACATAAATAAATGGAAAGATGTACTGTGCTCATGGATTGGAAGAGTTAGTGTTAAAATGTCCTTACTATCCAAAACAATCTACAGATTCAGTGCAATCTCTGAATACCCATGGCATTTTTCACAGAAATAGAACAAAGAATCCTAAAATTTGTATGGGACCACAAAAAACCCTGAATAGCCAAAGCAATTTTGAATAAGAAGAACAAAGCTGAGGGTATCACACTCCCTGATTTAGAACTATACTACAAAGCTATGGTGATCAAAACAGTAGGGGATTAGCACAGACACACAGATTAATGGAACAGAACAGAGAGCTCAGAAATAAACCCACACTTATACAGCCAACTAATCTATGACAATGGAGGCAAGAATACACAATAGAGAAAAAAAAGCATCTTCAATAAATGGTGTAGGGAAAACTGGACAGATACGTGCAAAAGAATGAAGCTAGACCAGTTTCTTAAGCCATATACAAAAGAAACTCAAAATGAATTAAAGACTTAAATGTAAGATCTGAAACCATAAAACTTCTAGAAGAAAACATAGGCAATACACTCTTTGACACCAGTTTTAGCAATACTTTTTGGATACCTCTCCTCAGGCAAGGGCAACAAAAACAAAAATAAACAAATGGGACTACATCAAACTAAAAAGCTTTTACATACCAAAGGAAACCATCAACAAAATAAAAAGGCAACCTACTGAATAAGAGAAGATATTTCCTAATAATAAGTCTAACAAGGGGTTAATATCCAAAATATATAAAGAACTCATACAACTCAATATCAGTAAAAAGCAAACAACCCAATTAAAAAGTGAGCAGAGGACCTGAATAGAAATTCCTCTTAAAAAAAGATATACAGATGGCCAATAGGCACATGAAAAAAATGCTAAACATCACTAATCATCATGGAAATTCAACTCAAAACCACAATGAGATATCACCTCACACCCGTCAGAATGGTTATTATCCAAAAGACAAGAAATAACAAGTGCTGGCAAGGATGTGGAAAAAGGGAAACCTTGTGTGCTGTTGGTGAGAATGTAAATTTGTACAACCACTATGGAAAACAGTATTAAGACTCTTCAAAAAGTTAAAAATGAACTATAATATAATCCAACAATTTCACTTCTGAGTATTTATTCAAAGAAAATTAAAACACTATTTTGAAAAAATGTATGCACCTCAGTGTTTATTGTAGCATTATTTATAATAGCCAAGATGTGGAAGCAACCTAAATATCCATTAATAGATGAAAGGATAAAGAAGATACATGCACACACACACACACACACACACACACACACACACACACAGAGAGAGAGAGAGAGAATGGAATATTACTCAGCCATAAAAAGAATGAAATCTTGCCATTTGCAACAACAAGGATAGACCTAGAGGGTATCATGCTAAGTGAAATAAGTCAGACAAAGAAAGACAAATATCATATGATTTCACTTATACGTGAAATGTAAAAAACAAAACAACCAAACATAAAACAGAAACAGACTCATAGACATAGAGAACAAATTGGTGGTTGCCAGAGGGGAGGGGAATGAGGATCAGTGGAAGGGGATTAAGAAGTACAAATTTCCGGTTATAAAATAAATAAATTACAGGGATGTAATGTACAGCATAGGGAATATAGCTAATAATATTGTAATAATTTTGCATGGTGACAGATGGTAATTAGACTTATTGTGGTGATCATTTCATAATGTATATAAATATCAAAACACCATGTTGTACCTGAAACTAATATAATATTGTAAGTCAATTATACTTTGATTAAAAAAAAAAGAACATCTAACATTGATTGCATTAATTGAGGACAGTCAATATTTATGAACACTGGGCAAGGTTCTCACACAAACATGCACAGGGCTAGCAATTGACTTTGAGGGTTGACACAATGAAAAAATGCCAATGCATGAGGATGGATGGGTTTTCCTTCAAAGGGCCATTAAGTTGGCTCTCTCTTATTTCTGGCATGAAGCATGCAAGTGACTCTGAATGCCTTTATTAAAAAGTGAATTAAAGGTCAGAAGTGAATTTCCCTTAGTCCTTAATTTCCTGTGTGTATGCCAAGGGCAGGAAGGGGAGGGGGTGTTGGGGGGAGGGCACAATTTGTTAAACACCAGATGAGGATCCATGGCTGGGAGAGCTGTACCACAGGACTTGGCCACCTGGGCCTGGAGGCTGAAGCTGTGGAAAATGGTTCCACATTCCTGTGGTGGAATGTTTCTTATTGTCAAGGATGACAGTTGAAGGAGTGATTAAACAGGGGGAAAAATCAGGGCTTGTCATTTAAGCATATGAGGTGTAACAGTGAGAAACAGCTGCTCAGCTTTCACTACATGTAGGCAATTGAGGACATAGAAAAATTCCAATATCACTTTCACTTTTTGGTTTGATTCTATTATTATATGTCTTTGAAACAGTCCCCTGCCACTGAGCTTTCTTCTAAGTGCTAGGTTATTACAAGGAGTCAAGCTGATTTGGGATTGAACAAAGGCTCTGCCACTGACTTTCTGGATACTACACAGTAAATCACCAATTCTCTGAGCCTCACTTTAAAGTCAGAATGCAAACTCTCCCTCTAGGATGGTGTGAGAACTGTGTAATGATGCACACAGAAGTACCTTAATAAAGCCTGTGCATGTAGGAATACAACAAATAGTTTTCCTTCCCTCCCTTCTCTGGTTCACATCATTCAGCAAACATATTAAGGCACAAGATGGTGGAATGGAGCAGACTCATGATTGGGGTCAGACAGCTGGAATTTGTATCTTACATCTGCTATTTACCACCCATGAGACTCTGACTTTTTCTTTTTTAAGGTTCAGGGTTTTTTTAATCTTTAAAATGAGCATAATTACTATTGTCTCCTCTACTTTACAACATTGTTAAAAGGGTAAAAGGAATCAATAAATTTTAAAATACTTTGTAAATGGACATGTGTCAGATATATGTGTGTGTGCATACATATATACACACATGTATGTATAGTTATATATCTATCAAATTGTACATGATATAAAAGACATACTAAAAAATTTACAAACATTAAAAATATATCGATCTTCATGATGTTGGATTTGGCAATGGATTCTCAGATATGACACCAAAAGTGTGAGTGACAAAAGAAACAATAAATAAATTGGACATTATCAAAATTAAAACCATTTGTATATCAAAGGATATTATCAAGAAAGTGAATAGACAAACCACAGAATGGGAGAAAATATTTGCAAATCATGTATCTGATAAGAGTCTAGTATCCAGAATTTTAAAAAACTTACATGACTTAACAACAAAGAGACAAAAAAAATTTTTTTAAGGGTGCCAAAGATTTGAATAGATACTTCATCAAAGAAGACATACAAATGGCCAACAAACACATAAAAAGATACTCAACATCATTAGCCACTAGAAAAATGCAAATTAAAACCACAAGGAAGTATCACTTCACACCCACTAGGATGGCTATAAAAAAAAAGAAAACAATAACAGTGGAAGATAACAAGTGTTGGAAAAAATGTGGAGAAATTGGAACCCTTGTATATTGCTGTTGGGAATGTAAAATGGTTAAGTGGAAAACGATGTAGCATTCCCTCAAAGAGTTAAACAGAAAATTACCAGCTGACCCCTCTTATCATCTATACCCAAAGGAATTAAAAACAGGTACACAAGCAAGTACAGGTACACGTATGCTCATAGCAGTATTACCCACAATAGCCAAAAGATGGAAACAGTTCAAATGTCCATCTATGGATGAAAAGATAAACAAATTCTAGTACATACATGTAAATGGAATATTATTCAGGTGTAAAAAGGAAAGAATTACTGATACATGCTACAATATGAATGAACCTTGAAAACACTATGCTACATGAAAAAATCCAGGCACAGAACATCACATATTGTATTATTCCATTCATGTGAAATATTCAGAATAAATACATTTATATAGAGAGAATGAAGCTTGGTGGTTGCCAGGGGCTGGGGGGTGGGGAGGGGGAATGGGGAGAAACTACTTAAGGGGTAAGAGATTTTACTTAGAGGGATGGAGTGTTTTGGAAATATATGGAAGTGGCCTTTGCTCAGCATTGTGAATATACTAAATGCCACTGAATTGTTCACTTTAAAATGGTCAATTCTAGGGACTTCTCTGGCAGTCCAGTGGTTAAGACTCCACGCTTCCACTGCAGGGGGCATGGGCTCAATCCCTGGTGGGGGAACTAAGATCCCACAAGCCACAGGACATGGCCAAAAGATAAATAATAATAATAATAAAAGCTTCTGTTTAAAAAAACAGTTAATTCTATTGTGTGCATTTCACCTGAATAAATTATTTTTCAATAGATTGATAGTTTCAATAATGTTCAAAGAAGGTCCTTCAAAGGACTGTTCTACATCTATATATTTTGAGTTTTCTTAAAGAAAATAGTCATCCCATAAATGTTTTTAACAAACAAATAAGTACATCAATAAATCAATTAATATTATCTTGTAAAAATAGTCTATTGTTAGGAACACAGAGAAGACTCCAAATAAATTTTCAAGCAACATAACAGAATCATTGCCAATGATATCACTGTTTTGTGTCAAACCATTACCAAGTGAAACTGAAAAAAATTAAAACTATCCATAAATTTGCCAAGATAGCATGTAATACTATGACATAATGGCAAGTTTTTCCAAAGTATGTTACTTGTTTATTTTATTTTTTGGTAATTCCTCTCCTGTCTCTACTGAAGAATGTTCTTTCTTCAAATTAAAACTAGCTAAAAACTATTTAAAGAACACTAAGTGACAGCATTTATCTCAGCTCTGAAGCTCAGTCAGCTGAAAAAAATAAAGTTGAAAAAAGTACAATTAATTTTGTTATTGCTAAATCACAATGAAGACCATTCTAAGTTTGTTTATAATTTTGAAGTGTGCTCATATTGACAGGATATTTTCTTTTCTATTATTTGTTTTAAAGCTTCGAAGTTTATTTATGTGAAAATATTTTTCTGTTGAAAAGACTGTTATTTGATCATTAATAAAATTTGGTCTATGTGTGTTTATATATCACTCAGGATCTAACCTGTTCAACAAAAACTACTCCAAGGGTCTAAAATAGAAGGAATTTAATATAAGGAAATGGTTGTACAGGAGATAGAAAAGTGAGAAGCTACACCGATAACCAGGGGTCACTCCAGAAGTTAGCCATGGCAGGAAGTTGCTACCACCCCATAAACAAGAAGGACAAAGCAAGGTGCCCAAGAGCCAAGGTCACCTGGCTGAAGCTGGAATCATTGTGAGCTGAGGGTCATGAAAGAGATAAAGCCTCAGCTTGAGACAGAAGACATACAGAAAGAAGGGAAAACACCCTGGCTCTTCCTTTCTCCCCACCCTCCAATCTCGCACCATTACATCCCACTAGGGAAACCCATCCAGAAGTTAGCTGGTTGGTATAGGAGCCTAGGAAGCAAAGACTTCAGGGCCAGCCCCCCTGTGACATAAGGACAAGCAGGGAAGGATGAGGAATGGATCTGAGAGCAAGAAGGTCAAGGACCAACACAGAGGGCAAAACTAATGAGCATGTGACAGAGACAATATCACATGAACTAGAGATATCCAATCGCAGACATTCAGTCTCTGACCTCAAGGATCTCACCATCTTCTTCAGGAAACAGGCTCTCTGATCATTAACTTATTAGTATATATTATAGTTCACTCCTGGACATAATAAATAGAGCATAGATAATAAATAAAGCACTGTATTCCACGGATAATGAAACAGCACGTTACATAGCACTTTCACACACATTATTTCCATTCTTGAGATATTAAAGCTTGAAGAGTTGCCATGAACCTGAACCCGCCATGATCCTTGATTCCTTTCTCTTCATCAAATCCCCTCATTCATACCATCACGAAGTCCTATCTGTTTTTCTCTTTATTTCTCAAATCCATCCACTTCTTTCCACCCAACATCCGTTACCCTGAGGCAAATTAGTCTCTCACCTGGATTACTATCATTAGCTACAAATAATTTCCCTGTGTCTACCCTGTCCCTCTCCAGTTTGTTTTTCACACAATAGCAGTGACCTTTTAAAAAATACAAATATGACAGTTCTACTTCTTTACTCAAATGCCTTCAAATTCTTCCTATTGTTCTTGAGTTACAGACCAAAACCCTTAATGTAACCTAAACTGACTTGCTAATTTGGCCTCTCCCCAACTTTTTATCCCCATCTCATGCCCCTTCCCCCAAGCTCTAATCATACTAATCTGATATACCAGTTTTTACAAAGTACAAGCTCCCTCTAACCCCAAGGGTTTCGCATATGCTGGTCCTTCTGCCTAGAATATAATCTCCATCTGCCCCAGGCCTCACTCCATAATCCCAATTGTTATGAGATAATAAATAGCTTTTGATTTCTGGAAAGAATGATTTATTCATTAATTAATTCATTCAATAGATATTCATAACTGCCTCTCACACACAAATTCTCTGCATAAGTGGTAATTCATCTCCCTGCCTCTAAAATCTGCCCCATCCAGTCTTTCCTATAGAAACTAAATGCCTTATTAATAATAACAATGACAGCAATAATAAAAGCCAAAGAAGAAATGTTACTATTTATTTAGAATTCTAAAGCCTTTTAGTCAGCCTGGGCCATGGGAAGAATTGAGTCATTGGATCCGTATATTCAAGTTGGCAACAAACATATTCTTGGTAATGTGGCTTTTGAAATCCTGTACATGGAAACAAGAAAATCTGAAACCCTTTGGCCCATGGTATTATTATAAGGCCTCACCCTAATAATGAGCAGTGTTTTTCCTATTTTCTCACTAAGAGATTTCAGGAGTCCTGCTTACTTGGGGCCCTAGCTGGCCTACCAGCTGTATCAGCAACACTAGAATTCTGCAAGAATTACCACTGCAACAAAGGAAATTCCACTCAGGCAGAGCCTCCTGACCTCTAGGGCTTTTGTGTAGAAGTCTGAGCACTCACACTCCCTGTTCTAGCTCTTTGAGAGGAGGAAGTGTGGGCTGGTGTTCTCCAGGCTACCCTCCACCCTCAGGGCTGCTCCTCTTCTGCTGGTTGTGGATGGGGGAGGGGTCCCTTCCACCCCCCAAGTAATAGAACAGACTATAAAAGAACCAGAAAGCCTCTCTGTGCCTATTCACATAATGGAAAGCGTCCTGGCTTTGTAATCAAACAGACCAGGGCTCAAATTCAAAGTCTGCCACTTGCTAGCTGTGTTATCTTCTAAAGCTGCACTGTCCCATATGCTGGCAACTAGCTACAGGGGGCTACTTAAACGTAAATTAATTAAGATGATGTAAAACTAAATAGTTTCTTAGTTGCACTAGCTACATGTCAAATGACCAGTAGTCTAGTGGCTACCATACTCGAAAGCACAGATGGGATATTTTCATTAATAGAAAATTCTATTGGACAGCAATGATCGAGAAAAAGTAATTTAATCTCTCTCTCACTCTTTCTGATCCTCCATCTCCTCACCTCAAATGAGATCATACGTGAGATCATCTATACAAAATACAGCGCTTGGCACAGAGCAGGTTCTCAATATGTTATGTGTTCTCTACCTTCCATTCTTCAAGGTGTATGTGTTACTTGAAGGCAGGAATCTCATTTCAGCACTTTTGTATCCCCAGTGCCTTCCTAGCACAATAGCCAACTCGTAGGAGGTGCTCAATAAATATTTGTTGAACTACATGACTTACCCTTTCAAATGAAGCTCAAACCTAACTTTTCCCTGCCATCACCTGAATGCAATGCAATAGGGATGAAAGAAAAGTTCTATATATATATATATAATATAGTATATTAAATGATATATTAATTTAATAACATATCACTATTAATAATTAATTTTATATTAATAAAATATATTCCCGTTAATAATCATTAATTTTATATTATAAAATATAGTAATTTTATAGTAGGAAAATATATTATATATATAACAGAAGGAAGGAAAACTAGCTAACAACTGTTAACATTTATTCAATGCAGTGTGATGTGCTTTGTTTATATTATGTCATTTAATCCTTACAAAAGTCCTATGACATGACATTTTAATATACATTTGACTGGTGAAGTAACTGAGGTCCAGATTTCAGAACCACAATTCAAACGCATATCATTCTGAATTCAAAGTACATGCTCTCAGCTATTATATCCTACAACCTCCCAATGATGAAAGAATATTATCCCTTGCCTACTCTAGTAGATTCTTGTGGTGATAAAATGAGATCATACATGTGAACACCCCTCATAAACTCTATCCATGCAAAGTGGCCATTAATATTTTGTACTTATTATTGTTAAGTACTCTAATTCTCAAGCCAGAGTGCCTAGGTTGGAACACAGGCAAGTTGCAAATTACCTATCCAGTCAATGCCCAATCTCAAACTCAGAATACCAGTAATAGAATAATAATACTACACATGCCTCATAGACTTACTGTAAGGATTATATAGAGTAATGTGTTTAAAGTGCTTTGAATAGTTTCTGGCATACTTTTAGCCATTAATATCACTATTATTACTATTACTATTACATGGTGAAGAAGTAGGAATGAAAATTGCTTAGAACTGAAAGATATCCTCAATAAAAGTAAAGAGTCTAGTTTCTCCAATTTTTTTTCTAAGCCAAAGTAAGTGAAAGGGTTTTCCTTGATCTTACTTATCATTTAATCGGGACTCTCCTAGGGACCATTCATCTGGAACACTTCAGTATTTGGGGCACAAAATTCTAATCAGTCCCAGCCCAAGGGCTCATCTACAGCCACCAGATGTATCAGCCAATGAAACACCTGGTGCAGCTCAGTCTGTCAGGTGGAGGCATTGCAGGGAGAGAAGTCCTAGGTTTTCATGGCTCAGAGAATGGAACCTGAAGGCTGCAACTGGGCCAACATCCCCCTAGGCAATCACAAAGCAAGTTTTAGAAGTTTCTGGACAATTTGCAGCAGACAGGTGGACAAAATTTCACACTCTCTAGTCTTGTGGAAGCCCCAAAGCTACTTTGTTAATAGTAAGTAAAAGGATGAGAATTAAAATTAGAGTCCATTTGTTTGTTCACTCTAATGGTGTTTATTACTAACACACACTTAGTATAATGCATCTCAAGTAGATGTTCTTTCTTTTTTCCTTTATTTGAACAAGTATAGAAGACAACTCCCCAATAAAATACTGAGAACCTGGCATAAGAGTTGACCAGCCCTCTTCCTCCAGGCAATTCACAGAAAATAAGTAATAGGGATTCCTAGAACCTTAAGCCACTGAGAATCAGCCTCACAAGTAGGAGGGACTTGACATGAGAATGGGGCTATAGGAAGTGTTGGATGAAAAAGTTCTATTCCTCATGTAACGCATTGAATATGATTGGGAATTGTTGAATGAGAATGACAAGGGTAAGAATGTTTATAAAGGAACTCCAAGATTTCATTGAGCATTTGAGAGGATGGTGTGTTATTTGCTGAGAGACAGTTTAAAGGGAAGAATGTGGGGAAAATGGGAAAAATCAGCTTACAGTAAACACCTGTATGTGCCAAGCACTGAAGTAGGCACTTCACATACATCCTTTCATTTAATCTTCACTGAAATCTGTAAGGTAGATATTATTATCATCCCCATTTGACATATAAGGAAATTGAGGTTCAGAAAGCTAAGTAACTACTGTAAGATATTAAGTTCTTAAATATTAAGATGCTATTCAAACTTTGGGCTTTGTTGCCTGAAAACTCATGATCTTGCTAATACATCCTTATGGATTTCCAGGGTGTAAACCTCATTACACCCTGTTATGTAGCTATTATTAGCCCCCTTTTACAAATGGGGAGATTGAGGTTCAGAGGGAGGAAATGATGCATCAATAGAACTAAATGGAGAGAATCCAGGCTCTGGAGGCAGGTAAGTCCTAGATTCAAATCTCAGTTTTGTTATGTATCAAGTAAGTGACTTGGGTTTTTAATTCATAATGTAGGAATCACATGCTTAATGAGGTTGCTGTGAGGATCTAAAAAGGCAAGACATGTAAAGTACCTGCATGGCATGAATTCTCAATACAGAGTAGCTGGTAGTTTTGTCATTATTATACGACTTACATTTCCTTTATGAAATTAAATGAAACAATGTAAATGGCATAGCACACTACCTACTACATAGTAAGTATTCAATAAATGATAGCTATTATCTTATTGTTAGGTATCAAAAATGGCCTTGGCTGTCTCATCTCTGACTCAAAAAGCCACAAGAGAAGCCCTCTCCAGTCTTGCCAGCAGGATTTCCTCCATAATAAAACTCTCTGAGTTCACTCAGGTGCAATCTGATCCTTCCTCCCCTTGACTCTGGTAATCACTGGTATTCTACCTTTCCTGACCTCCTCCTCCCCTCAGGCTCAGGACAGAATAATATCCCTGTCCTTCCTCTGAAGGATGTAAAGCGGCTTAAATAATTAACAGTTGTGAGGTGCTTTGAAAAGAGAGCACAGAACACCATAAATCCCAAGAATTAATTCATAAAATCAATGGTGGGCTTGACAATTATATATGTCATATTTGTTCAGCTGTGAGAATGGGGTAGAACGTCAAAGTTTGGAGTGTGGTCCAAATCTCTCAAGACTAAGGATTTCCTGCAACTCTGTATTATCTGTATTCTCTAAGGCTAAGATTGTAAAGTTCCAATCTCTTAAACATGGCATTAAGAATAGTTGCATTTTATTATGACTGTTTTTTTTTTTTAAAAAAAGCTCTCCACTTAGGTCTAACCTGCATTGCAGTCTGGGTTTAGGAAGGCAAACAGTGGAATGGAAAGCACACAAGACTTGGAATTACTAGAACTTTCTTAAAGCTCTGGTTCTGTCACTCTCTGACTGGGAACATTTTAGTTCATTATTTAACATATTGTAGTCTTCATCTCCTCATTAGAAAAAGAAAAAGGCTAATAATAGTTCTAGTAATTCAGGTTGTTATAATGAACTAATGAGATGGTGCTTATACATTCATTCACCAGAAGTTTACTGAGTATCGTATTCTGTGCCAGACTTACATTAGGCAATAGCAATCAAAAACAATTCCTTGGTATCATAGAGAACAGACTTGTGGTTACCAAGGGGAAGGATGGACTGGGAGTTTGGAGTTAGTAGATGCAAACTATTACATATATTGAATAGAATGGATAAACAACAAGGTCCTTTTGTGTAGCATAGGAAACTATATTCAATATCCTGGGATAAACTGTAGTGGAAAAGAATATAAAAAAGACCCTGTGCTCTAGAGCCTGCAAGCCATAACTACTGAGCCTACGTGCCACAACTACTGAAGCCTGCACACCTAGAGCCTGTGCTCCACAACAAGAGAAGCCACCGCAACGAGAGGCCCGTGCACCGCAACGAAGAGTAGCCCCCGCTCGCTGCCTCTAGAGAAAGCCTGCGCAGCAATGAGGACCCAATGCAGCCAAAAATAAATAAATAAACAAACAAATAAATTTATAAAAAGAAAAAAGAATTTATATATGTGTATAACTGAGTCACTTTGCTGTATAGCAAAAATTAACACAACATTGTAAATCAACTGTACTTCAATAAAAATAAAATTTTAAAAAATTCCTTGGTCTTAATAACCCAAAAGGACAAATAAACTGATGATTGCAATAGGGTGGGCTAAGGCTTTGTCACTCCAAGTGTGGTCCATGGACCGCAGCAGCATTGCCATCTGGGAGATTTTTAAAAATGCACAGTCTTGGTCCCCCCTCAGACCTATTAAATCAGAATCCACATTTTCATGAGGTCCTGGGGTATTCCTATGCATGTTAAAGATTGAGATGCACGGGGCTCAGGGCAATGCTAAGATAAGTACAGGGTGCTATGGAGAATGTAAACTAGATAAAATATAATGCTGCTGTTATCTAGATGGGTGGGGCAGGTGGGCAGTGAAGAGAGGCTGGTGGAACTTGTTGTGCATTCAATCCAAAGAGAAGGATATATGTAAAAGCACAGAGGTATGAACCAGCGTGGCAGCTTCAAAACACTATAACCAGCTCGATATTTCAGCATTGGGATTGGGATATTATCAATAAAGTGCTACTGATCGTTAGTGGTCCTTAACATTCAAACGTAACCCCTAAGATCCTTTCCAAGATGTTTATTTCATAGTGTACTACACGCATATCAACCTGCCTCTGAACTTCAGCTTTAACTACAAGTGTTTCTGTTGTATAAACTGCAAATGCACTTACTGGCAAGAAATCTCCAATAGGAAATAGAGGGTCAGATTAAAATCTGTCATCTGTGGTCCCTCAAACGTGTTTGATGTTGTTGAGAGAGAGAGAGAGATTGGAAGGAGGGTAGGAGAAAGGAGGAAGAGAAAGAACAAAGGAAAAGAGGGGGAAAAAGAGAAAGAAGAAAAGAAAAGGCACAATTCTTTTTGGATTAGCTTTTCCTGGATCTTCATGCCTGAGTTTGTGTTCTTCATTGTCACTTTCATCATCTGGATCTTTTCACTCTCTTGGTCCTTTATTGAGTTAACTTTGTTATCTTTCGTACATAGTTTTAGGAATGCTTTGCATTTGTTCAATATATTTAAACTTGTTAAAACACCTTACGTCTGGCTCACAAGGCCTTCATGATGGGGCATTTGCCTGCCTTTCTAGCTTCATTCAATTCCTGTTCCCAATCGCAAACAAAAATATTTTCCCTTCCCAGAGAATACCCAGCTCTGTCCCATTCAGTCCTTTTGAAATACTCTTTCCTCTGCCTGAGCCCCTTTATCCTCAGGAAAATTCTCATTCTTTAGTAGAAACAGTTGCCATGGCTACCACCTACTTAGGACCTATTACATGTACTCAACAATTTTTATTCACTCTTTTCTAATTACTGGGGATGCAACTGTATTATCTGCACCTAATTCCTTGTCTCAGACTCTGTTTTCTAGGGAGCCCAAACAATAACCCTAAAAATTTGCCAAACACCTTCACATTGATGATCTCATTTTAACCTCAAACTATCCAAGATTGTACGTATCAATTACATTCAACCTTAATTTTAAGCATTGATCATTATTAACTGGATTCAAATATTCATTTATTCAACAAATATTCCCTGAGCAACTACTATATTCTAGGCACTGTTCAGTACAATTTATTACTCTACTCTCTGACACTTTTGTAAATTCTGCGATTTAATCCTTGCCTTTTATATTCTCAGGCTCTTAGATTTAGTTGGTCTTTGTAGTCATCTCATCCAGCCTTTGACCCCGCCCAGAGAGCCCCGCCCAGAGCACCCTTGACTATGGTCAGCCTCTGCCTGAACACTTGTAATGAAGGAGGAATACTTCCTCTATCCTTTATCATATTCAGCTAAAATCTTCCTACTGTGTCTACAACCCACCAATCTGGTTCTGCTCTCTGTTCCTTCACAGAATGTCAGGGCTTGCTTTTATGTCGTTTTTACAGAATCATAGCATAGAAATATTCAGTGAAACTCAAGGATCATCTTCTACAATTTCCTCATTTCAGATGGGAGTATTGAAGCAACTTGTCAACAACAAACTGCACATTAGTGAAATGCCTGCAATTAAAACCTCCTCAGTTCTAGGCCAATGCTCTTGCCATGACAGTGCACGGTCTCTCATTCGTTCTGAGTGATTTACTCGACACGCCAGCCACTTGTGCACATTTCGTGTGTGTGTTCTTCCTGTTGTTTCCACTAACAACTCTTAGCCTTGACAAGACTTGTTAAATAAACACAGATTCGTGGCTTCAGTATGCCTTATTAAGCACTCAGTTGCTTCTAATCAGTTATTAAATTATTTTTCTAGTTTCTATCAGAACCATGATTATGGAAGACCAACTTATTCATTTAACAAATGTGTATTCAATGTATGCTGTGTGTCAGGCATTGCTATGTGCCGAGAGTCACAAAATTGAAACAGTCATGGCATCTGCTGTAGAGAAGCTCACAGCAGTCAAGTTGGGAAGATACAAACACTAACCTAGAGGTCAGGAGTATGGACTCCAGTGTCAGAAGGACCTGGAAGAGAAGCTAGCTCTCCCACTTACTAATTGTATAACACTGGACAAGTTATTTAACGTCAGTATATCTTTATTTCATCATTAGTAAAATAAGGTTATGTAATATAGCATTAACCTCAGTGTACACTAATGATGATTAATGGCTCAATAAATTGTAACCATCTTTATATGGTACATAATTACCAATTAAGAAGTGATCGCCATTATTATAATTATTATCATTAATGAAAATTATGTTAATTTAGCAAATGTTTATTATGTTTCCCCCAAGAGGCAAACTAGTATATACGGCTGACATGGATGGGGCCACCCAGACTGCCTTCAGGGAAGGACTTTCTGACCAGCTGTGGAGTGTGTGATGGACAGCCTCCAGCTACCAGCAACCTCAGGGTCTACATTAGTTGGAAGGAGCTGTTTTACCCATAGTCACACCTTCCCCAAGGCAGCCCATATCTGGAGACAAGGCAAGGCAGGGATATAGAGGTCCAGCCCTCCGAGCCCAAGTCAGATCAACTCTAATAAGAAATACATTCCAGCATTCTTCACCAACTCCGCCCAAGTTGACTTCTCCCTCTGCCCCATCCTGCTTCTTTACAGGGACTCATCTTTAGTAAACATGCCACATCCTGAACTCTATCTCCCTGTCTGCCTCCAGAGAACCCAACCTGCAGCAGTACTGTGCCCAAGAATATGGGCTCTAAGCCACATTGCCTAGGTCTGAATTCTGACCTCTGCTCTCTGGGCTCCTTCAAATGAATCACTTAGTGGAATGTTTTCTTGGTTTCTTCATCTACAAAATGGAAATTAGAGTAGTGCCTACCTCATAGAGGTGTTGTAAAGAACAAATGAGTTCATCTCTGTTAAGTGCTTAGAAGGGTGCCTGGCACTTTTAAGCATTCAGGAAATGTTGGTTGTTATTCTTTCCAACATTACCATATACTCAGCACTGTACCACAACCTCGACACACAGAGGAAGATCAAGCGTGTTGGCTCTTGCCCATGAGGAATTCTATTAAGAATTATGGAAGATGTGTCTGCATGAGAAAGACATTCTGTGGTTGTAGAGTGAATTATGTTATGTGAGAATCCATAATTGGGACACAAAATCCTCCTGAGGCTGGAAAAAGTATGGGGAAAGTTAATCACTTCATAAAGGAGGGGACAGTCATGGGACTGCACAAAGAATGAGGGGGATCTTGAAATGAGGTTCAGGTCATGCCATGATATCCAGCCTACCTCAATTCTGCCTTAAACAATGGTAGACACGAACAATAACGTGCACTGCTGTCCTGCCAGAACATAAAGAACTTTCACTTCTGTTCCCTTTCTGTTAGCTTCTTCACTTCCACTAAAAGACAATACTCTAAACCCCCAACAATTACCTGAACTCCAAGGTCAGGTAAAGTCCTACCACCAAGTTTGCCCAACTAAAAGCAAAACCAGAAAATGCTACGGCAATTGGATTTCTGAGGGTTTTGCTCAGGAAGTGCAAGAGTTATTTTACCTGGACCAATCATGAGGCTATGTCCATCCTGAATACTGCGCTCAGGAATTTCTCCCATTCACAAGCTTTACCAGTTAGGGACAGCTAAAAACAAACATATACAGTATTAGTCCCTCTGAACTATTTTTTCTCATAAATTTTATTTATAACAAATAAAAAGACAAGGTTTGTTACTTGCACTTATAATCCATTCAAAGACAGAGTGGGGTGATTTTTACTTTTGATTACCATCTGCTTGACTTATGTATTTTAATAAAACGAGTAATGTGTATATATTCTCCCAATATTCATGGGAGGTCATGGGAACTATAAATTACACTTACACTAACTTGCTTAGGATTGACACGGTTACATAAAAACAACTGACATATTCAACTTTTTTTTACTGAGCCTCTGTTTAAAGAACTGAGTGAGAAAGAAAAGTATGAGGAAGGAAAAAAATGTTTTCATTTTACCCCCATGACAACTTTGATGAAACAGAGAAAGTATTATTCCCATTTTACATATAAGAAGTAATGAGGCTCATAAACAAAAGAGTAGGACAGATAAGCAATGGCCAAAAAAATCGTGACCAAAATGAAACAAACAAAAACAAGTGCCCTGCTATGACAACCATGTTGTATGGGAAGAATTCAAGCTTTGGAGCCCAAAAGACCCAAGTTCAAATTGTAGGTCCGCCGTCTATTGTTTGTGTGACCTTAGGCTTGTTTTGAACTTCTCTGAGCCTCATTCACAACTGTAAAGTGGTAGGCAGAGAAACACCTGTCTCCTAGACTTGTGAGAATTAAATGAGGTGTTCAATAATTATTAGTCCTCCTTTTTCACTTCTCACCATATTCCCTGCACCTCTCACTTGACCTGCAAGTGAAGGTCTGGGGAGGAGGATCGCAGAGGGCATCCCAGACACAGGACAAGGCTTGTGCACAGGCATGGAGGCCTGGGACAGTGTGGGGAGCTTGGAGACTTGCTAATATGCCTCACTTGGTAACCGAGCACAGAGCGGGAGGCTTATGGTGTTCCCAAAGCTTGGGACCTGTCACTTTCCATCCTACTCTTGTTTATTTACTAATTCATTCACTCATTCAGTCATTTGACAAATATTGATTAGCATTTACATTGGGTTCTGGGTATGTGGGATACATCAACGGGTCCTTTCTACCCACCCTGCCTCCAAGGCTCTACTCATTCCCTCTCTCTCATGCATGCACACCCACACACATCCTCACATGCACACACACTCAGTAATATCTTTCTCTTGGCTTAATGAGCACAGTAGAGGACAGTAATTGTTCTGAGTGTAAGACAGACTCCATGAATCAAAACTCCCCCTGGCCTGATAAAACTCTCCTCTAGCTTTGAAAACTACCTGCCCTCCTGGCTCTGGGCAGTTCTCACATTTATAAGTGCCCACTGCTCTTCCCTGGGACCTTCCCACGGTAATAGCTGTCCTTCAGAAAGTTGTGCTTTGCTCCACAAATGAGAGAGAGTTTAGTCTCTATCCACCGTGCCCACTGGATACTGCAGTATCCCAGCTCCTTTTCATAATTACAGAAGCACTTATAACTCAGGCCCAACTCTTCGTACATTACCTGTCTCTGAGATTGAAAGAAATGCCATCTATTTTGAGACAGATCTCTTTTCTTGTGAGAATTTCCTTTGAGGAGACACAGTATGAAGTGCCAGCAAAGCACTGAGCTTGGTAATCAAAGAGAACTGGCTTTGATTTTTGAATGATTTTAACTTTCTGAGACTCTATTTATTGCATCAGTGAAATGGAGATAGTAGGGCCTTCCCGATAGGGCTATTACTAGCACTAAATAAGATAGCATGGGTAAAGACCCTGAAATACGATAGGTGTGTAGTGACTATTCTAGCCCTTTTTTGGCTTCAACCATGCAGTGTGTGCTTCTTGACAAATTGTGAGGTCTCAAGTCTCCAAAGGAAACCAAAGGCAGAATTCACCAAAAGAGAGTGTAATAATTGGCTTCTTTGTCTATTTCCTTGAACTAGTAACTCATTAATGTTCCTGCAAGCTAAATGTTACACTTCCTTGTGGATCAAATTACAAATGCTATGTATCTATGGGAAATTCCACATTTAATTCATAACTTATTAATGAAAACAGAATGTTTTTTCCTGGTTATCCATTTGAAAGTTGCACTTCTTACAAAGAACCATGTGTCCCTAAGCTGGTTACCTATGTTCTTTGACTCTTAGTTTTCCCAACATAATAATTACATATGTCATAGAAATATCATGAAGAATGAATGAGATAAATGTACATATAGAACAATTTTTTTCAATATTATTTCCATGGTCATTAAAAATGAAAGAAAATTAAAACTCTCCCTGCCTACCATCAGTTAGTGTTCAGGAAAATAAAAAACAAACAAAAGAAAAGAAAAAAACCCAAAAATGTTAGCTGTAAAATAAAGAAACATTCATTATGAATTTTATTACTCCAACTACTGTAAACTGTGTAGGAATCTGAGTTGCAAAGCTACCCATTAAACTGTCTGCTCTTTCCTGTTTAAACAAGGCCCCTCTTGGGTCATGGCTGCCTGAGCCTTCATGGGTCTGCATCCAGGAAGGAAGACGTTTCTACGGTAACCACTGAGGCCTTCTCTGGAGGTTCGCCGGGAGAGGCCAGGGTCTGGTGCAAGTGACAAACCCCAGTTCCCTTGATAATGTACAGAGAGGTAGCCGCCATGATGTCCAAGCGTGAGCAGAATAAGAGCATTCAGGCATGAAATCTCTTTCAATTGCTCATTTGTTTCCTGTGATGGAGAATTCACTTTGTGCTGCCCTTGAGAAATGGCCAATCTAGGCTCAGTGATGTATAAATAATAAATGCTCCAGAAGGAAAGATATTTTTGTGATTTGGGAAAAGGGGTTGTTGACATCCCATTGTCACTTGGGTCAAGGTTTTAGAAGGCCTGAAACTGTAAGAGATCATAAAGAATAGCCCAATAGCCTTATTTTATAAATTGAGAAATAGATCATGAGAAAGGAGTGGGGGAAGATGGGTTAAAGTCATAGAGAGAGGAGGATGGTATCAAAAAATATCCTAAGCTCCTGTGGAATAAGGCTTGCATTGTACAGTGGTGACTGTCACAATAGAGTGTGGTAAGTACTCAGAGGGAAAGTTGGACAAGAAGCAGTGAGAATATGAAAAGGGGATACCTGAAGCTACCAGTTACAAAGAAGAGTTAGAGCTTGAGCTGAGACTTGAAGAATGAGTAAAAGTTGCTGTCCTTTATGTAGCATTCATGTATGACAATGTGCTAAACACTTCCTATGCATCATCTCATTTAATCTTCACAAGAGCCCTCTTATGTGGGTACCATTACTAGCCACTGTTTTTAAGATGAAGAAACAGGCCTAGAGAGGTTAATTACTTTCCCACACAGCTAGTAGATGGCAGACTTAGGATTCAAACCCAGGTCAATCTAATTCCTACACCCAGCTCTTTATTGACTATTGGTGTACTACCTTCTATAAATAAGTGCAAGAGTCTAGCACGTGGGTAAGTTGAGAATAGTGTTCTGGTCAGGAGAAAAAGCCAGCCCAGGCAAAGGCACAGAGGAAGACCACATGCTCCATCTGGTACCTGTCAATGCTTAGTGGCACTACCAATCTCCCACAGCCTTGTCTAGGGCTAAGTAAGCCTCACCGTTGCTTCTGACTCCTTAACAACCTGGCTCTGGCCATAATGAGACAATCTGACACTTACCCAATAATAAAAATCCACACACATTTGGTGGCCTGGATAAAGCCCCTACATCCTCCGTGCAAGTCAGAATACTAAAATCCACTGTGAACCACTTTCTCTTTTACAACTCACTTTTACAGCCTGTGGGTTTCTGGAGGCTCTCATCATTTGAGTCTCCCTTCATTCTGGACACTCAGAGTAGAAACAATTTCCATCTCAGCTTCTTTTCACGGGGACATGTTGACCCTTGGTGCTTAGAGCCAAAGCGGTGCCAGTTCAGTAAAAAGTCTTTCATGGAAAATCCATGGTGGAGCTTGAGGGGAAAAGTGCCTGCTCATGAGGAGGCTACACCAGTCCATGCCAAACAGAGTGAAAAATAAAGAAAGTTTTCCAGATGTCAAGGCCAAAGTAGCCACGTTGTGGTAGAAGTTATCCAGGTTATAAGAGCCAACATTAAGTGCTTGCTCTGCAGGTCTTCTTTATATACAGATTCTTATCCTCTTCACAATCCTTCTTTACCATTGTACAGATGAAGAAACTTAGGCTCAGAAAGGTTCAGTTGCCTGCCAATGATATAGAGTATTCCTACCCAGGACTCTTTGATCCCCAAACCTCCACTTTTTCACATCACCCCAAAATCATCAATCTAGTGGCTGGTTGGAATTATCATAATTTTTGCCACTATTTTGTTCTGGGTTCCACAGATGCCCATTGGTTAGCACATATGCTGATGCTTTGGCAAGCAAGTACCTTCTGTGTCCCAGGTGCTATACTAGGTCCAGAGAATTTAGAGATTGCTTCATTCTATAGGTTAGTTAGTCACTGAACATGTTCAAGGGCCAGTTACGAGCAAGGTGCTGAGGCTAAAAGGGTGAGCAAAAGGCAGAAGCAGACCTGCATGAAAACACCCTCACCCTGTAGTGGGTGCCATGAAGAAGTGGTACAAGGAGCCATGAGTGGGCAAAATGGGTGGGGGAGAGGACTTGGTGCTGTCATTAAAGTCAGAGTCATCCCCGAAGAAGTCCCTGGGTAAGACGGGGTAACGGTACAGGTGGGGGAGATAAACTGGGGAACCGATGAAAACCAGGAGGTAGAGGGACGAGTAAAGCAGGAAGCTATAGGAGAGTGATTCAGTGTTATGGTCGGGTAAACCACCATGCCTGGAAACAGAGAGGAAGGGGAGCTTAACTGCCCGAGGGCGGGGCTGGCTGTAGAGCACCTTCAGGAGGTAGTGATATCTAAGCTGAGAACTGAGGATGCACAAGAATCCAACAGAGGAGGAACTGTTTGACTGGTGCACACAGAGGAAACAGAACACACACAGATCCAGAGACAAGAGAGTGTGTGACGTGTTTGGGGAACTGCAAGCGCTTGTAGGTGTTGTGGGGACTAAGAGAACAAAGGCAGGCCCAGGATGAGGGTAGGGATGCTAAAGGGAGTGACACTGGTGCTAAATAATAACAATACTGAAGAACATTATTCTGATGGCAAACTCACAGTCAGAGCAGGAGATGTGTCCTCGTGTGGATATTAACAAGGCAGATGCCAGCATCATGAAAGGGGAGAGAGGTGGGAAAGAGAAAAGGAGTTAGAAAAGGAACTAATATTTATTGAGCACCTACTAGGTGCCAGATACTGTCAGGTAGAGCTCCATTCTATGGATGAGGAAACTGAGGCACCAGAAGGTGAAACAATCTGGCTGAGGGCACATTCATGTTTCATTCTTCCTCACTGACTTCTGGGACTGTCTTGTGCCTCTATTTCCAAGGGCTTTCTTGTCCCACCAGAATACTACCCAAGTGGGTGATTAAGACTGGCATTAGTCAGGACTCTTATCTGTAAATTCAACTAGCTTAGGTAAATGATACATAGCAGGTATGTCTGAATTAAGGAAATAATTAGGAAATGTTCAGCACTAGGGCATAAGAGGGGCAGGAATTCACCTGGGTCTCAGGAACAGTTGAACTCACTAGGGCCCTCTGTCTCTCCTGTGTCACTCTCTACTCATAAGCTTTAGTCTCTCTTACTACCAACCATTTCCTTCTTCCATGTAGTAGGAGCTTGGTTACCCATAGTTCTGGGGCTTTCCACTACAGAGGGACATGCTGTCTGTTTTAGTTTTTAAATTCAAGGAAAGATCTCTGATTGGCCCAGTGCGGGTGGTGTCCCCCCATGAATCAATCAGCTACAACTAGGAACACAAACATGGCTACCAAGGGTTCATCCCTGTGGATTGGGGGTCATTCTTCAAAACTCTTGGTGAGTCAAGAAGCCACTCCAAAGAGTATCTATGAAATTTATAACAATATTTATCATTCATGGGATATTTAAGACATAGCAGGCTCTGAACTGAGAAAGCACGTTGTTCTTTGTTAACATTATTTGATTCTCCCAATAACCATGAGAAGTAGGGATCTCTAATTTATGTATAAGGGAACGGAGGCTCAGAGAGGCCTATCAATTTGTTCAAGGTCCCACACTCATAAGGAGTAGGAGTAGGATTTGAATCCTGGACTGACTCCAAAGCCATGCCCTTAACTCTCATGCTTAACTACCCCTACTTTGGCTTCCTTGGGAACTGAAGCGAGGGTGGTTATAATCCAGGAGTCCTGGGATCCACCTCTGCCACTGTGTGGCCTTGGACAAGACCCCCTAAGCTCTCCATGCCTCAATTTTATTGTGTGCAAAATGAGAATAATAATTCCTGCTTGCCTACTTTTATAGTCATCAGATTAAGTGAGACTGAGAGTGAAAGTGCTAACAAAGGTGAGGCTTTATTATCATTTTATGTCTCCTAATTCCAGTATGCCATGATTTTGAAACTTCCTATAAAGCAAAACCTGTTCTTTGAAATAAGAGTATGTTTATGAAGAGCCAATAGACAGATCTGAATGTTTTAGGCTGTGTTTTTTTTTTTTTTTTTTTTTTTAATAACTCCAGATTGACAGAATTTAACAGAGGAAACAGAAATAGAGTTAATTTATCCTGGATCCAAATGTTAGGCTCCTCTTGGTTTTTTTCAAAACAGACATTAGCATTGTTCCTCTGGATTCCTTCTGTGCTGACACCACCTGGTTTCTGCTTATTTTTTTCATTTCACTCGCTTCGGTGACATTGAATTATAATTGGTTTCTGCTGAACTTTCTCATGCTGTGATGTACTGATTAACCAAGAAAATGAAATCTTTCATTTGGTCGCCAAGTTCTGCCTCACTGCAATATCTCAGATGGCAGTCCTTTAAGGAATTAAGGTTCTGTGGCATAATTTCCATGCTTAGGAAACAACTGCAAGGCTCCAATGAAAGCCTTTGTCAGCTGACATTCTGTTTATGGCCCATCAGCTACAAATTTGCTCAAACTAGGAACTGTGGCGTAATGCTCCCACCCCTAAACCCGTGCATGGAATCAGGCACTAGGCTGGGTGATGGACTTCCCCAGAACACCTCCATCCTCGGTCCCCTTCCACTCTGTGTCACAGCCTCAGCCCAGGCCTTCACACTGCCGCCCTGAGACTATTTAAACAGCCTCCTACCCAGGAATTCACCTCCACACTGGTGCCAGGGTGATCTTCGAAAAACATAGATTCTGACCAGGTCAGGCCTGCTGGTCACCTTTCTGCGGCTGCCTATTTGCTAGACAATAAAGGCCAAATCACTTACCGGTGTCCCCCTTAACTTGACCTCTGCACACCCTTGTAGCATCATCACATTGCCACCCTGGCCTACCACACCATCAGGATCCATCTTACTCTATCATCATGACAGTGATACTTACTAACATTGCTATCTTTTATTGCATGTCTGAGTCTGTAGAACCCTTTTTTACAAATTCTCAGAAACATCCTACGAGATATTTTATACCTTTATTATACACAGATTTAGAAAGTTAAGGAAACTGCCCAGGATCACACAGCTGATCTCACAGGTGACAGAGTTGAGACCCAAACCCATGTTCATCTGATTCTCAAACTCTTTCCACTCTGTCACGTGGACATTAGGATATACTGGCAGTTCTCTGAATGGGCCATGCCCTTTATACCCTACCATCATCTTTGCAATTGCTCTTCCCTCTGCCTTTAATACATCTTCCCTTTCTTTGACTGGCTGGCTGACTACTACTCATGCCCTAAGATTTGTCTCAAATATCACCTTGGGGTGAAACTCTGAGCAATTGCAGATGGAGAGATAAAGAAAGAAATAGAATCAGACTGGAAACCAGGAAACTGGATGAGTCTCCACAACTCTGTCAGCTAAGCCTCCATGTCTATAAAATAGGGATACTAACCCTGCCTACCACCTGGAGTTTCAGGGAGGAGCAAATGGGACTTTGTATTTGAAACCACTTTGCAAACTATTAAGCCCCATATAAATGTAAGTTATTATTGTTATATTAATTAAATAATTAAATCTCAGCTATAATAATGATTCTTAAAAATGACTATTAATGGCTATTAATCAAAACGCAGGCTGATGGTAATCACACTAATTAAAACTCTCAGTAATAATGATAATTAGCCCTGATACTGAGAAGTGGTCCATGGGACGCAGACTAGCATGAAACTGGGGTGTAAATAACACAAGTGAAAGTTGGCAAAAGGACCTGGAAGCAGGTTGATGAACAAGACAAGCAGATGAGCCATGCTCTTCCTGGCTGAGAGTTCTGTTGTGCTGAGGAAAAAGGGACTGATAAACACCAAAACCACCTATTGTTATATGAGCATTTGGCTTGCAATGGTCCATGTAGTTGTCTGTGTACATACATCTCTGTGTGGTGACACCTTCATATTAAGCTTCACTGCATTGAACTGCACATGGGTCCATGACCGTGCCATTCCCTAACACCACTTACTCATCACATCACCATGTCTCCTGACAAACCCAAGATCCTTCATGGCCTGGTTCATGGAATTCTCTTCAATGAAGCCTTCCTGGATTTTTCCTGGAAGACTAGGATGTCTTTCTGATCTCCTTCACTTTCTGCAAGCCTCCCCTTAGAACTTACGGTCCCAGGTCCATCACTTACAAGCTGTGTTTCTTCAAGATGTTACATAAAACCTCTTTTATGCTTCAGCTGCCTCATTTACTAAATGAAGATAACAGCAGTATAGACCAGATAGGATTGTTTTGAGAATTAAATAAGACATGTAAGTCTTTTAGAATAGGATTAGACATATAGTACTCCATTACTGTTTGTTATTATTACCATTACTATTTTTGTAATTATTTGTCTCTATATCCATCGCTCTGCCAGACTGTGAACCCCTTCTTTTTGTGTCCCTATTTCCTAGACTTACTACATAATTGCTGCCCCTTTCATTGTTGATATTACAATGGAAATGGATGGGAGATGTTCTTAAGGGAACTGTGGACAAGACTAAAGGCAGTGGGCTGGAAAATTCATTGACCATGAAATCAGATTTGGTTTAAATCTTGGCTCTGCTACTTGTTTAGACATTGGTTTTGTGCAAGTCACTTCCCCTTCTAGGACTCAGTGTTTTCATCTAGAAAATAGAACCAATAATCTCTGGCCTATTTCCTCACAAGCTCCATCATGAGGTTGGAATAAGGACACAGATGTGAAACTGCTTTGTAAACTGAAAGGCACTAATCAAATATAAGATACTTTTACTGTTATTAGAACCATCTGGAAGTTGTTTGGACTTACAAATTGATAGAATCAGTCAACACCTACTTGACTTACACAGAAAGCAGTTGTTATGCTTCGGTATTTTTTAAGCCCTTAACCCCATGGATATTCCAAGTCTTTTCTCCAAATTCACGCCCAATTTGAGAATGTTCAAGTTTATTTTCCCAAAGACTGAGTAAAAATAGGAATTTAAAATATAGCTAAGGCTGAAACTTCACTAAAGATTTCAGTTTCTATTTCCCTTAAGGGAGTTTCTAGAGCCCTAGTTCATAGCTGAGTTATTAAATGCAGCTTAATTCATAGGGTTTCTCAAGGTACCAGGAAGCTCAACCTCAGAGGTTACTTTAGGATAATAGGGAGTTTAGATTAAGATGGTCAGTAAATTGCAAAAAAAAAAGAAAGAAAGAACCATATAGATGGTAAGAACACTGGACCAGGAGTCAGAAATCCTAAATTCTGACCAGCTCTACAGCCTTCTAGTTTGAACATCTTCCCTACTGGGCCTGACTTTTCTCAGTAAAATGTGGATAATCTCCTCCCATTTCATTAACCTTTGCCATATAGCAAATCACCCCAAAACTTAGTGACGTAAAAGATCAAGAGTTTGTTTCTGACAATTCTGTGGGCTAGTTAGGAAGTTCTGCTTATCTTTCTGGGCCCACTCATGGAGCAGCGTTCAGCTGGTGAGTCAACCAGGACTTGGGCCCAATGGACACAGCTAGGACTCTGAGCCTCTTTTTCTGTATAGGGTCTTTCACACTTAAGGTGCTAGCCTGGGCCTCCTCACATGGCAACGCTGTTCCAAGAGAGAGAATGTGGAATTGCTTGGCTTCTTAAGGCATAGCCTCACACAGTGTCATTCCCTCCGTATCCTATTGGTCAAAGCAAATTACATGGTCAGCCCAGCCTCAAGGGTTTGGGAAACAGACTAGATCCTTCAGTGAGAGAAAGGCAAAGTCAAATTACCAAAAGGGACATTGTCACAGGGAGGCATGATTCATGAGGATTCATGGCATGGGGGATGGGGGGATCTTTTTGTACCAATCTAACACACATCTATCCTGCCTCCACGGCTATTTACAAACATCTAAGCTAATATAATTAGAGACACTTTGTAAAGAATAAAGTCTTATGTCATACAGATGGAAGAGCACTCAATTTTTGTCCTAATATTTGTATTCATATTATTTAACTTATTTCAAGATGATTTGGATTGTTTTCAGATTTTGATTCCCTGTTAGTTAAGAAAAGTTTATGAGAATATAAAGAGAAGAGTTCCAGACAGATTATAGAATTAGAATACCATGATTCTGCAATCCATCATGAATTAGTGGATGCAGACCTCAAGCACCAATGACTGCTAACATCACAAAAAACAAGACAACTAGATCATATGTGTCTGTTGAGGAGGAGCACATCACCTATGAAGCGGTCTTGCTAAAATAAAAAAATTGAAACTTAATCTGATCAAGCCTCTAGTTACAACTACCAATTTTCAGGAAATATAGAAGACAAAGGAACATGTAAAACCATACCACAGAAGTACAATCAGCAAATCCAGACTAGAAAACCACTACAGGAAAACCACCTGGTTTTTTCAATACCTAAATTACAAAGGAAAAGAAGAGGTGGGGAAGAAGCATGTGCATTGAAAGAGACCAATAACAAGGTGTGGAACTTATTTGGATCCTGATTCAAATAAACTACTTTAAAAATTATGACATTTTTGTTATTTTGAAAATTTATAAACTGACAGGATAATGAAATTAAGAAATTAAAACTAATTTTAGGTGTGAATTGGTATTATATTTATGTATTTTTTTAAAAAACTCCTTAGCTTTTAGAGTACATATTCAAATACCTGTGAATTGATATTATAGCTGAGATTTATTAAAACAGAGTGGGAATAAGTGGATGGGGGTACAGATGAAGCAAGAACATCCATGAGTTGATAACTGTCCAATATAGGTGATGAGTACATGGGCATTCATTATTCAGTTCTGGCTACTTAAGTATATGTTTGAAATTCTCCATAATACATTTTTGTAAAGAGTTGGACAATAAGTCAGATAGCCCTGAGTTCAAGTAGCAGCCCCATGTCTCCTTTCCTTAGTCATATGTTCTAGGGAAATTCATTTCACTTCTCTGAGCTTTCATTTCCTTACAAACAACGTAGGGATAATCTCCTCCCATTATTTTCCAATGATGCTCTGAGGGCCAGATGAGTCCATGAAGGTAAAAGCATCTTATAAACCATGAAAGCCTACACACATTCTCAGAACTGTTTTTGCTACTAATTATTGACCTGAAAATAATTTAGATCTTTTGGGTCCTGTCTTCCCTTTAGTAAGAGTATCTCTTCATCCTTGGTCTGCTCTCATGAGAAATTAAGCACAGTGAGCTCAGAAAGCTCATTGGGCAGTGGTTATGAGCTTGACAAAGGGTCTGAATATTATTTTTTAAATCTTATCTTTTGTCTTTATCTTAAATCCAGGTGGGAAGAATTTCTGCTTCTGGACAAGACGGAGCAACAGGGACTGTATTTACCCTCCTGCTGGATACAACCAAGAAACAGACTATATAAATATGTATTTACATATAGTTTCATATATGTATGAAAGAATGGTTTTCAAGGAACTGAGTATCAGGCCAAAAAGGATAGTGGTCACTGAGACATAGGAAAATAGGAAACAAACAAGTTGAGTCTCACAATTGCCTCAGTTTCCTGCCTCAATTGAGAGTTTCCAGACCAAAAAAAAAAAAAAAAAAAAAAGGAATAAAAGATATCCAGATTGGATAGGAAGAAGTGAAATTGACTTTAGTCACAGATGACATGATCATCTATATAGAAAATCTAACAGAATCTACAAAAAAAAAAGCTATTAGAACTGAGTGAAACTAGCAAGTCTGAGAGGTACAAGATCAATCGTACAATGATCAATTATATATCTATATATTATCAATAAAATATCAGAAATTTTAAATTTTAAAAATATATCATTGTCAATAGCATAAAAATATGAACTATTTAGGGATGAATCCGAAAAAGCTGTGCAATATCTATACACTGAAAATGGTAAAACATTGCTGAGAGATGTTAAAGAAAACCTGAATAAATGGAGAGATTACTGTAATCGTATGCTGGATGACTCAGTATTAAGATGTCAATCCTCCCTAAATTGATGGACAGATTCAATGCTATCCCAATCAAAATTCCAGTAGAAATTTTTAAGTAAATTGATAAACTGATTCAAAAATTCATATGACGCAAGAGGGTGGGGATATGGCAATATATGTATACATATAGCTGACTCACTTTGTTATACAGCAGAAACTAACACAAAATTGTAAAGCAATTATACTCCAATAAAGATGTTTAAACAAAAAATTCATATGAAAACACAAAGGATCTAGATAAACCAAAACAACTTTTAAAAAGAAGAAAGTTGGACAACTTCCACTATCTGATTTCAAGACTTATTATAAATTACATTAATCAAAACAGTGGTAGTGGCATAAAGATAGACAAATAGACCAATGGTATAGAATAGAGTCCAAAGATACAGGGAGATGAATATATCTATCTATCTATCATACATATATGATTGTTAATATAAGTGCAAAGGCTATTCTGTCAAGAAGACTAGTCTTTTCAACAAATTGTGCAAACAAACAACAACCTTCAATCTATACTTTGTTCCATAAACAAGAATTAACTCTAACTGGGCCATATACCTAAATGTAAAATCTAAAACTATAAAATTTCTAGGAGAAAACTTTTGTGACCTTGAGCCAAGGAAGGATTCCTTGGATCCAGCCTTACAAGCACAATCTGCAGAAGAACAGAGTGGATTGGGGACTGAAGGAGTCGCTCTGCTGGTGACATCATTACCAGATGGTCACTTAGGTTCTAGAGAGAAAGGGAAGAGTTTAATGAAAGTTCCTATGACTCTTTTCTGAAGAAAGCTAGACTCATGTGGGTTTTCTGAAATTCCTCGGAGGCAGAAAGGCCATATCTGAAAAAACAGATCCTCTTTAGTTCCTTTTATATAAGACCCAAATCCAGAACTTTCTTTTTTGTTTTGTTTTGTTCTGTTTTAGCATTTGCCACCACCAGCCCTCCTCCAGCCCCTTAGGGCTCTTTTTCTGCCTTTTGAGACTTGAGGAACTACTGTTCAGACCCTGAAAAGTTCCTCTTGCCTCAGACAGCCTGCTCCACCATTTTTACATAACCACTGAGCAACCACAGATGACATACTGCGTCTCTTTAGGTCTCAGTGTATGATAAAGCTTTTGGGGAGCCAATCTATAAAACCTTTTTTAACTCTGAGCCCCTCTTATTCTCTGCTTTCCAAGAAGAATGATTCAGCGATCAAACAGCATGAACAAGATTTTTTTCCTATTTAATACCAGATTGTACCCGAGAACAGGAGTGAAAAGTGTTATTGCCCAGATCAATAATTCAACAAGCTACATTGGAATGAAGCCACATTGGACTTAAACAAATTCTGGGGTGTCTGTTAAATAGCCAGTCATAGTTCCATTTGGCTCATGCCTTCATCCATTCATTAAACTAATATTTACTAACCACTTATTATGCCCCAGTTGCTCTGCTGGGTATTAAGATTCAGGGCTCACATTCTGGCAAGAAAGCCCAACGAAATTCTTCCCGCTGCAGTGCCAGCGCACACATGTCCCTTCTGCCTGGGGCAGCCTTCCCCTCCTCTCTTCTCCTGGCCAACTTCTACTCTTCATTCAAAGAACCCAGATGTGACTTCCTCAGGGAGAACTTGCCTACCACGAATTGAATGAAGTTCTCCCATTATTTATTGCCTTGTGTCCCTCCATTCTTTTCCTTCCCAGCCCTTAATGAAATCTAGGACCATTTTATTTCTCATTACAGTCTCAGCACACTTAGCCCAGATCCAGAACTGAGCAGATGCTTAATCAACATTTGTAAGCTAACTGAATGAACAAATGAGCAGATAAAGGGCACATAAATGGATGGGGAGAAGCTGGGTGGAAAGGTCTCCTAGAAGAATTGTTAGGCCTTCAGGGTGGTAAGGATTTAGGTAGGTGAAAGGTGAAGAAAATGGGCAAGCAGATGCCTCTTCTCCATTCCATGATCTCTTATCTGGGAAACAGTCTCCCAACTTGTCTCAAAATTTCTGGTCTCTTTAGTTTTTCAGGCTAAGAGTTATTATGTTACAAAGTCAGTTATATCACTTAACGTCTCTAAAATGCAGTGGGCTCCCTACTGAAAAAGAGCCAAATTCTTCAGCATGGTGCCACCCCCTCCTTTCAACCATCTGTCTGTATACATTTCCCAGTAAATCTGCCCATTTACTTTTTGATGCAGTCATGCATCGAAGATGCCATTCCCCACTGACCAGACACAGGTCCTGCCCTTTCCTATTTCCTTGCTATGCCCTGTCCTCCATTCTCCCTCTGCTGAAGTTCTCATCTGAATCAAGTGTAACTCAAATGCCATCTTCTCTATGGACGCTTCCATGGTAAGGTACCCTCCTCCTCCGAAGGAATCTCTCCTCCCTTTCTGCATCCACTCCACATGCTTATCCTTCCTTTTTGTGCACAGAAGTCATTCTTCTTCACGCCACAGTTTCTATCGACGTATCTTTCAGTAGCTGGTGAATTCCTTTAGTTCAGAAGCAGCTCTGAAACTGCTCCCGACATACGGTAAGCACTCAATAGATGTTTGCTGGACTAAATGTCCTGATCTATCCACCCAGGAGATCCCTTTATATTGTTCCTCACTTCCTGTGGTGGGTCACTAGGAGAGCATTAAGATACTGTCCTCTTGAAAACCGGACTACAGCCTTCCCCCCAAATCTGACAATTGACTTATTCATCAGATGTTTATTGAATACCTAACATATTTTAGACACTTTTCTAGGCACTGGGGATACAAAACAATAGAAAATAAAATATTTCTGCCCTCACAGCACTTATATTTAAGTGAGCAGGAGACTCAGTATAATATGAAGTGCATCAGGTGGTGAAAAATATTGATACTATGGAGAAATATAAAGTGCAAAGGGGGATAGAGAATACATTGCCTCCTGGAGGTAAGGGGATATTTTAAGGAGTGTTCTGATACAGCCTCTAATAAAAGGTGATTTTGGAGCAAGACTCAAAGGAAATAAAAGAGTAGGCAGATACGAGTGTAAGGCACTCCAGGCAGAGGGAATATATAGCACCAAGGCCCCAAGGTGGCAGCAATGCCAATAATCCAAGTTAAAGGAAATGACCATCTGCCCCAGGGTGTCATGTCTGAGGATCAAGTCTGAGGCCAGTGTGGGTAGAAGAGTGTAAGTGAAGGGGCAGAGTGGTAGCAGACACGGCGGGACATGGGGTGTAAGAGTGTGTAGAGCCTGAAAGGTCATAGTAAGGACTAAGACCTTCCCTGTCTGTGACATAGGAAGCTGTTGGAAGGTTCTGAACAGCAAAATGAGATCAACTGACATGTATTTTAAAAACGTAAACTAGTCATGGTGTTGGGGAGACATAGTAGGGGAGCAAGAACAGAAGCAGACAGAGACCGATTCGTGCAATAATCTAGCTGAGGAATGATGGAGGCTCAGGACAGAGTGCTGGCTGATGTGGGCTACAGGTGGACAAAGTCTGAATTTATTTTGAAAGCACTTGCTGACAGATGAACTGTGGGTATAAGAAAAAGAGAGGACACAGGAAAGGCTGTAAGTTTTTTAGTCTGAGCAACTAGATGGAAGGGGTTGTTGTGGAGAAAGCTGTGTCCCCAGCTTTACTGAGATATAACTGACATATAATAGTGTGTAAGTTTAAGGTGTACAACATGATGATTTGATACCCATTATCTATGGAGAAATGATTACCACAATAGGGTTACTTAACACCTCCATCATCTCACATAATTACCCTTTTTTGTGTCTGGCAAAAACATTTAAGATCTACTCTCTTAGCAACTTTCAAGTATATAATACAGTATTGTTAACTATAGTTGCCATAACATACTTTGGATGCCCAGAACTTATTCATCTTATAACTGGAACTTTGTATCCTTTGACCAACATCTGCCCATTCCACACACCACCCCCTGCAACCACTTAGCATAATTCCCTCAAGGTCCATCCATACTGTCACAAATGGCAGGATTTCCTTCTTTCTCATGGCTGACTAATATTCCACTAAGTATATAGCACAGCTTCTTCATCCATTCATCTGTAGGTGAACATTTGGGTTGCTTCTATATCTTGAATAATGTTTCAGCCAACGCGGGCATACAGATATCTCTTCAAGATCCTTTTCATTTCCTTTGGATTTATATACAGAAGAAGGATTGCTGGATCACATGGTAGTTCCAGTCTTAATTTTTTGAGGAAACTCCATACTGTTTTCTGTAGCATCTATACCAATTTTCATTGCCACCAACAATGTACAAGAGTTCCCTTTTCTCAGCATCCTTGCCAACACTTGTTGTTATCTGTTTTATTGATAGTAGCCATCCTAATGAGTGTGAGGTGATATCTCACTGTGGAAGACTATGAGAAAAATAGATCTTGTGGGAGAACAAGGGGGATTCAGGAGTTCAGTTGTGGGAAATTGAAGTCTGAAATATTTTTATCATCCAGGTGAGATGTCAAGTTGGCAGTTAGAAAGAAGATTCTGGAGTTCACTGAAGAAGCCAGAGCTAGAAACATAAATTTGGGATGTGTCAACCTCAGGATAACATTTCAACCCACGATAACCTAATCAAAGGAGGGGTTGGTAAAGACAGAAAAGAAAAGAGGGCCTGGGGCTGAACCTGATATTAAGGAGGTCAAGAATTTATGAGGAACCAACACAAAGAAAGAGCAGCCAGCAAGCTAGGAGAAAAACCAAGGGGGTGTGGTGTATAACCAAGTGATGAAGGGATCAATTATGCCAATTGTTGGGCCAAATAAAATGTGGACAATTGACCATCAGTTTTAACAATGTAAAAATCGGTGATCTGGACAAGGTTTTGTGAATAATGGTGTGTAAGCTTGATTGGGGGGAAGGTTCTAAAGTGAATGGGAGGAGTGGAACTGGTGACTGAGTATAGACAGGGCTGCCATGTGCCTTTGTTTGCCTGTGGCAATCCCAGTCTGCACCTGCAAACCAGTGGTACATCCAGTTAAAAGTGTTCCAGTCTGGATAATAAATTATATAACAATCCTAAGTATAGTATCTATTAACACACTGTACCCATTCATCCATATAACAGTGCACTTTCCCCTTTCTAATTTTCTAACTTTCCTGATGTAAATAAGCGTCACATCTCCCAATCCAGAGAGCAAAGGCCTGGAGAACTCTCCCTAAGGTAATCATTCTCAAGATGATCCTTGTGTCCACACAAAGGGGACCAGGGCACTACCCTCAACGATGTTAATTCCATTGATCTGAGATACAGCCAGGAGATTCTAATGTGTAACCAGGAGTGGGGACCACTGTCCTGGTTAATGAAGAAGCAAGCAGGTGAGTCTGATGGAGATTATTATATAACCCTCCCTCTTCAGCCATCTCTTCAGAATCTTCCTCCCTGCCCATCCCCTGGTCAACGCTCTGGTTCACGTGGTCATTTTCTCTACCTTGGACTATTGACGTTGCTCTCCAGATAGCTTCTCTGACTCTGGGCTCACCTCATCCAGTCCATTTTCTCTCATATTACCAACTTATTCCTCTCTGTTCTTCCTTTGAAAACTTCTGATGTCACTTTATTGACTTAAAGTTTAAATTTAAAGTTTAAATTTCTTAAAATGTCATTCAGAGTCACGTGAGTACTCAAGAGTTGTATTGTACATGAGAAATGAATGAATGGGCTCAGACCTCTGGGGTCAACAGAGACATAAACAATGAAGGAGTGACAGGACCTACAACATGGGCTTGGATGGGTGGCTTTTAAAATCCCCTCATAACTTTAAGAATGTTACCAGGGGGAAAAGGGGGGGGGGATAAATTGGGAGATTGGGATTGACATATACACACTGCTATATATAAAACTGGTAACTAATAAGGACCTACTGTACAGCACAGGGAACTCTACACAATACTCTGTAATGACCTATATGGGAAAAGAATCTAAAAAAGAGTGGATACATCTATATGTATAACTGATTCACTTTGCTGTACACCTGAAACTAACACAACATTGTAAATCAACAATACTCCAATAAAAATTTTAAAAAAGAGTGTATGAATCCATGATGGTAAGGAATTTCCCATTTGACATATCCTTGAGCACATTTTGCTCATGCAAACCTCACCTGGACATGAGTTGGAATACAGAGAAGAGAGGAAAAGTGGGGAGTGAGATTCTTTCACCTCTCACTTGTGCTCACTCTGTCTTTACCCCAGGCCCATGGGGGAAATTACATTCATTCCTCAAATAAGCCATGTTCTCTCACCTCCAGGGTTTAGCACATATTGTATCCTCCTCCTGGATTACACTTCATCTCCCTTCTTCAATTTCTACTCATTCCTGAGATCTCAGCTACATGAAAAATTCCTCTGACAAGCTTTTCCCAACACCTGTCACCCTCTACTTCACCAACCCCACTAAGGCCAGATTGAGGGCGTTTCCTGCAGCATCCTGTATCACCCTGTACTTCCCTCACCATGGCCCCTCTCTCACTGTATTGTTTTGTTTGTTTGTTTTTTGAATTTTATTTTATTTATTTTTTATACAGCAGGTTCTTATTAGTTATCTACTTCATACATACTAGTGTATATATGTCAATCCCAATCACCCAATTCATCACACCACCATCCCCATCCCCCCGCCACTTTCCCCCCTTGGTGTCCATACATCTCTCACTGTATTGTAATTGTCACTTTACGTGTCTATCTTTCCAACTAGACTGCCAAGACCATATCTATCTGTTTCAAGGCTCAATAATTCTTTGTTGAATTAACACTAATATGAATTCAATCTAAAGTGCTGGTAGAAATACCTAAAACAAGCACTAACAATTCACAAGTGCAGAACTCTCCTTTGAAATTTGACAGCCCCAAGGATGTCCCACCTAACCCTGTCCTTGCTTTGCCCCACACCCACTGGTGGACATGTGCTTGACGTTGGCCCCGGTGCCCGTGACTTATGATTCATGCTGAAAGCACATTGGAAGCCCTCATCTTTATAGCTCTTTTCTGAGAAAATTACCCAATCTGGCAGTCCTTCTAGCCCCAAGGCCATTTGACAGATCCCAATGAACAAGGCCAGATGGGAGTGGGGGAAGAACTCCACCATCAAATTGTCCAATGCCTGAAAAATGTTGGCTTTGGAATGATGCAGGTCCTCTCTTGTGCACTGCCTAGAATCAGAGGAAGGTGTTCTCCGCCAGGCCAAGGCAGTGTGGTCTCCGTGTTCCTGGCTGAGGCCCCCAAGCCAGTGCTGTCTCTGCAGCAGAGCTCCCTGCCGGGTGGGGTGTCACAGCTGTGGAATCAGAGAAGTTGCGCAAGAGGAGAAAAAGAAGTTTTCCAAATGAGCAAAAGAACAAGTCTTGGAGAGAAAGAGCTCGGGGAGAGTGGGAGTCCAAAGCAAGGCCAAGAATCATGAAATAAAGTCCACGTGGCAAGAACTAAGGATCTTAGCAACTGCAAGCTCTAGAGGAAAGTAAATGAGCAGAAAGTTAGAGGGAAGAATGAGCTTGGTCAGGAACACATAAGGAATTCCAATGCTTTCTTACAGCCTGACGTTAAGTTGCAAAACATTCTACAAAGTCAATTTGTATATTAATTAACTCACCAAGCATTTATGGATACTTTGTACCTAACATAACTCCCTTGATCTGCACAACTACCCAAGCTTCTATTATTATTGCCATTGTAGGAATGAGGAAATTGAATTTCAATGAGGTTCATAAGTGATTAAGACAAGCTTAATGCCCAGGACCTGTCTGATCCACAGGTCCCTGTTCTGGATTGAAGCCCACCCCAAACCACCTTACAGGCTAGGCAACCCTGAGCAAAGTCATTGTCTCTTTTCTTGTCTATAAAATGAGGGTGCTATACCCACTGAGATAACCTACAGGAAAGGATTTCCTCAACCGTAAAGCATTGTGCAAATGTAAGTTACATATACTTGTTTATTTACTTGCTTGTTTCTTTATATTCTATTTCGTTTCACAATGAGGCTTTGCATGAGACCACACGCAGTGAAATATCGCTGTACAGTCATCTGAATACCGGTGCCGAAGAGATTGAATTCTCTGCTTGACAAGTCTTCATGGAGGAAGACCCTGCAGGCGCCGATCTCACATTCAAAACATCATTCACTCAACAAGCCCTTACGAAGCCCCTGCACCGGATCAAACTGAGTGCAGTATGTAAACGTGAGTAAAGCACAGTCCCTACCTCCAGAATCTCAGTCTAGAATAGATGGTAGAGTAATAAAGAGGCCACTTTAAGAGTGTGCTCAGCACAACAGGAAAATGAAAGACAGCAAGTTGCAAGTTTAGGGAATGTGACAGAGGCACTTAACCCAGGAAAGTGCCCCCAGAGGCAGGAACTTCTGAGCTGTTTCCTGAAAAATGGACTGGAGTCTCCCAGGCGAAGCTTGGGGGTGAACGACAAGAAGGATATTCACACCCAGGGAAGGGAGGGTGCGCAAGTTGGCAGTGTAGTGGGGCTGCAAATAATTGGCCTGGCTGAAGCTTCAAGTTGCAGGGGAGAGTGGGATGTGTATGAAGAAGCTCCCAGAGCTAAAATAACTTCCTTGGCTCTACTCATGTGCCCTCATTCCAGGGCACAGTGAGATATCAGGGAGGCTTCTGGAGCCTTCAAGAGCCTTCTGCCTCGCTCAGATCCATCGGCTTCCCTAGCTGCTCCGATACATAAACCAGGCCTCAGCAACCTCTTACCTAAACCACATCTCTCTTCCCTCATAAGCAAAATGAGCTGCTCAAAGCTTGAACAGGTCCTGACTTTTTCCTTTTGCTGAGTGTGTAATAGTTCAGGCCTTGGGTTCTGGAGTCAGACTGGCCCATCTTCCAAGCCTGTCATGGCTGCTTCCTTGCTATGTAACTTTGGGCAAATAATTTATCTTCTCAAGCCTCAGTTTCCTCATCTGTAAAAGGGGTCAATAATAGCACATGCCACATAGGGTTTGTGTGAGAATTAAATGAGATAATACAAATAAAGAACAAAGAACAATGCCTCACCCATAGCAATTATTCAGTAAGTGTTACTTATTATCATTATTATGATAATTACCTGCAGCATCAACTTCTACAATCCAGCCACTTTATTTTTAATTGCAATTCTTTCCAGTGACTGGGGAAATGTGCATCAAGAGTGAGAATGAGAGAAAATATACATAAGAATCATTGATTAATATGGAGGGAAAGAACACAGAAACCCAGACCATAAAGTCTCACATGGCTACGTTGGATTAGTTTCAAGTTTGACGTCCAGTTTCCTGGCAGCCAAAGCAAAAAGGAGAACCAACTTGTAATTACTTCCCCAGGACAGTTCCAAAAGAATTTTTTCCACCAGCTTCACACAGGAGGCAAGACATGATGTAGTGAACATATTCACAGTGGGGTCTGGATTGATCTGTCAGAGCTGCCATAAGAGAGTATCATAGACTGGGTGGCTTAAACAACAGAAATTTATTTGAAATTTATTTTCTCACAGTTCTGGAAGCTAGAAGTCAAAGGTCAAGGTGTTGGCAGGGTTGTTTTTTGAGGCCTCTCTCCTTGGCTTTTAACTGGCTTTCTTCTACCTTGTCTTCACATTGTCTTTCCTGTGCATGGCTGTGTCCTAATCTCCTCTTCCTATAAAAACACCAGTCATATAGGATTAGAACCCACCCATATGATCTCATTTTACCTTAATAAGGCCTCTTTAAAGACCCTATTTCCAAATACAGGCACATTCTGAGGTACTGGGGGTTAGGACTTCAACGTATAAATGGGGGGAGACACAATTCACCCCATGACAGCATCCCTGAAGCAGAGCAGGGAGGAAATAACACAGCTTGATTCCACAAGGCTCCCTGACAATGCAGTCCTCAGACCTTCTGATGCCCAGCTGATTCCAGAAGAGAACCCAGAGCATCCAGAGGGGTGGATGCACTGTTTACATTCCAAAGATTTGGGGGGAAGATCACACCCCTCACTCAGTGCTAGGAGGTAAAGGTGGGATAAGATAAATAGAGACCCTATTCCCGCTGTGAGCGGGGAGTGAGTTCAGCCTTGGGTGCTGGGTAAAGAACCTTTAAAAAGGTAGTATTGTTTTTAGGCATGCTGCTCCAGCACTGGTGTATGGCTAAGACAACAGGGAAAGCAGTTAAGAATGGTTTGTAATTACCTAGGTCAAGGCTACCAGTCTAAACTGGGCCATGGCAATGGAGACAGATGCCAGGAGATGGGTCTGCCTCATGCAACCTACTTCACAGTTACAGTTCAGAAAATGTCTCCACTGGGTTGAGAAGTGGGAAGAAGTGAGGATGATGAATGGGGCAGGCTCGGAGAAGAGGATTCGAGTTTTCAGTCAGTAAGGATCTGGGTTAAAGCCTCTGGCGTAAGAGAGCCAGTCTACTCTGCTACTGTTTTTCTGTGGACCCTGCCCTTCGGGAAAAGGAGAGGAGTGGCCCTTACCGAGCATCTCTGCGCCAGACACAGAGTTAGTCACTGTTCTTACATTTTATCATGCAATTCCCAAATGGACCTACCAGTTAGATGTTATTATCCGTATTTAGGGATAAGGAAACTGAGGATCAGAGGGGTAAAGTGAGTCACCTAAGGACACATGGTAAATAACAGAGCCAGAATTCAAACCAGAGTCTGATGACTTCCATAACTGTGACCTTAACCAATAAACAGTCAGTGCCCTACTCACCTTACTGAGATTTCAGAGGTTAACAACCTTCAGCATGTTTTACGTCAATCAGTAACAACTGACACAATGTTGCTTTTGCCTTCTTGATCACTAAAACCTCCTGAAACCATTTCTCTGAATGGAGGTACCAGAGTCTTTAGCCTGACTGCATTTTCATGGACAGAAATGAGACAGAAAGGGTCACAAAGCCGTTAAGCAATGTCAGGGCCTCACAGCCTCCCAAATACCTTTTCTTGGGCCTTTAATTGTCCTTTTAAAAAGAAACCCAAACAATGAAGAATCATCTAGTAAGCATCCTACCAGCATGATGGGCAACTCCACAATGGCCCAGAGTCAAATCCTGGAAGAGAAAACAGAGGCCCAGACCACTGCATCCTGGTCCTTTCACAGAATTCTCATTCCCAGAGGAAAATATCCATCATTTTCAGCATTCCAGAAACCAGCTGCCCTCCCATTTCATGAGGTCCACTGCACCCCTTGACTGTCCTTCATGGGAAATAAGGAGATGGAGGTGGGCCTGGAACGGACAGCTTCCTTCATTCAACGCAAATGCGCTGAGCCCCTGCCCTGCTACCACAGTGGTGGGAGGAGCAAGGACCTCAGCATTAGGCTCAACCTGGGTTTGATTCCCACCCCTGCCATTGGGTGACCTTGGGTGAGTCATTTAAACTCTCTGAATTTCAGGCCATCATTAAAAAATTAAAATAACAATGCTGGTGGAACAGGACCTGCGACTAGCCAGGTCCGTTGAAGTAAAGCAAACAAGTGGGCCAGCACGCAGGGGCAGAAAGAGTTACAATTAAAGAGTCGGGTTCAAGTCTCAGCTTCACTACTCGCAAGCTCTGGGACCTTGAGATCTCACTTAATTCCTCCGACCCTCCATTTCCCCCCCTATAAAATGGGTTAACAATACCTATCTTACAGGCCTGTTATGGGAATGTGAAACACTCTTGCAAGGCATCTGAAATACAGCAAGTCCACAAAAAGTAGTGATTTTTATTGTTTACCAGATGCCATGCTAGACACTAGGGATGCAAAGATGAAAAACAGTGATGCACCCTATCATGAGAGCTCACATCTCTGTGTATCTATTTCCTCATCCATAATATAGGGTAACACTCTCTTCCCTGACTTATTCATAGGGCTAAAGACAAAATTAATAACGCAACTGTAATTATAATATCTAACACTTACTGAGTGATTAACATATGGCCTGGCATGTTATTGAGTGTATTAGATGCCTTTTTTCATTTGCTCTCTGTGGTACGCAGAATGTCCCCCAGAGATGTCCATGCCCTGATCCTTAGAACCTGTGAATATTACCTTACATGGCAAAAAGAGCTTTGCAGATGTGATTAAGTTAAGAATTTTGAGATGGGGAGATTATTCTGGATTATCTGGATAGGCTCAATCTAATCACATAAGACCTTAAAAGCAGAGAGTTTTTCCAGCTGGAGGCAGGAGAAATGAGGCATAAGGAGAGGTCAGACAGCAGATTCGAAGTATAAGGACTTGACATGTTGATGTTTTGAAAATAGAGGAAGAGGGCAGTGACACAAGGAGTGCAAGTGGCCCCTTGAAGCTGAGAACGACTTCTGGCCAACAGTCAGAAAGGAAATGGCAACCTCAGTCCTACTACCACAAGGAACTAAATTCTGTCAGCAACTTGAAAGAGCTTGGAAATAGATTCCTCTCCCATGTCCTCCAGAAAGGAAGACAGCACTACTGACCCCTTGATTTCAGCCATGTGAAGCCCGGAGCAGAGAACCAGCTGAGCCAGGAGGTGCACCTTTGGAATAATAAATAAGGATGATTTTTAAGGTATGAAATCTTCAGCAATAGAAAATCCTCAACACAGCCCTGTGAAGAAAGAGTCATTGTAACTCCCATTTTGCTGATGAGTAACTGAGGCAAAGATAGTTAAACTCATCCAAGTTTACACAACTAGTAAGTGGCAGAGTTACTTGATCCAGTCTGATTCAAGAGCCTTTATTCATGAAAGCAGTCCCTGGGGCATAGTAGGTACTCAATAAATATCTGTGAAATCAATGGATGGAGGGACAGATAGGTGAGTGGAAAGAAATATTGAGTGTGAAAATGCTGAGGACATAGAAAGAATTGTCACTTGTGTTACATTAAGCAGATCCAAATCTGCCATTTCAAGAATAGCCTGAGACCATCAAAAGGTACAAACTTCCAGTTAGAAGGTAAATAAGTACTAGGGATGCAATGTACAATGTGATAAATAAAATTAACGCTGCTGTATGTTATATATGAAAATTGTTGAGAGTAAATCCTAAGAGTTTGCATCACAAGAAAATTAATTTTTTTTATTTCTTTAATTTTGTACCTGTATGAGATGACAGATGTTCACTAAATTTATTGTGATAGTCACTTCATGATGTATGTAAATCAAATCATTATGCTGTGCACCTTAAACTTATACAGTGCTCTATGACAATTGTATCTCAATAAAACTGGAAGAAAAAAAATTTTTTTTAATATCTTTAGAAATAAAAGGCAATTTGGCAATTTAAAGAAAGAGCACTGGATGAGGAAGCCTGTATTTTGTTCCTGGTTTTCCAGTTTATTTCTGTGTGACTTAGACTAATCTCTGCACAGCTCTGAACCTCAGTTTTCTTGTCTGTAAAATGGAAACGCTAAACCGAGTACAATCTTCCCATCATGGGTGCCATGAGGCTCACATGGGATGCAGAGACATAAAAGTGCTTGGTAAACTACGCTCCACAATCCATTCATCCGTTTTGTCATTAACATTTACTGAGTGCTTACCCTGTAGCAGGCAGTGTGAGAGGGGCTGGGGGTGCAGCAGTGAGAGAGACCGAGCCTGTCCTAAAGGTCCCCCAGCCTTGCTGTGGCAACATGTGCAGGAACATGTTATTGGAAAACCAGATGAGATGTGCTCAAGGTCAAGTGAGACCAAGAGAGTAGTGTGATCAACCCTACACGGTGCATGTATGTTGCGTGAGTGGGCAGGTAGGGGTACAGGAAGGCTTCCCAGTAAAGGTTACATTTGAGCCACTTCCTGAATAATTATGAGTTGACCAAGTGTTTGTGGGAAGGGAGGACCTTTCAGCCAAAGGAACAGCCTTTCAAAGGCATCTGTGTCCTGTGCAGAAGGCCTCCGTGTGGTCACTAAGGATGGTCACCAGTATCTGCTCCTCCTCTCCTTTTACACACATGTTAGGACAGCACTGCCCTGCCTCTTGGAAGTTAGGTGGGGTCTGGGACTGGCGTTGGCCTATGAAATGTGAACAGAAGTGACTGCTGTTATTTCTGTAAGCCATAGATGCAATTTTAAATTTTCTAGTAGTCACAATAGCCACACTAAAAAAAAAAAGAAAAGAAAAGGGTAAAGACAAACAGATAAAATTAATTTTAATAATACATTAAATATTTTAACCTAATATATTCAAAATATGATCATTCACTGTGTAATCTAACAAAAAGTATTGAGATATTTTATATTATTTTTCTTTTTTTTAAAAATTTTATTTATTTATTTATTTATTTGTGGCTGTGTTGGGTCTTCGTTTCTGTGCGAGGGCTTTCTCTAGTTGTGGCAAGTGGGGGCCACTCTTCATCACGGTACACAGGCCTCTCACTATCGCGGCCTCCCTTGTGGAGCACAGGCTCCAGACACGCAGGCTCAGTAATTGTGTCTCACAGGCCTAGTCGCTCCACGGCATGGGGGATCTTCCCAGACCAGGGCTCGAACCCATGTCCCCTGCATTGGCAGGCAGATTCTCAACCACTGCGCCACCAGGGAAGCCCCTATATTATTTTTCATACTACGTGTTTGCTTTGTGCTACAAGTGTGTATTTTACACTTACAGAACATCTCAGTTTGGGCTAGGCTGTTTTCAAATGCTCAGTAGCCACATGTGCTGGTAGCTGCGATATTGGACAGCGCTAGGGTGGCTGGCAGAGCCTCCATGACCCTTGGCTGGTGAGTGAGAGACAAAGAGCAAGGGCCCAGCGAACACTCAATGAACATGTAGCATAATCAAGACATGAGCCATTGCTTCTGAGATGTCGTTTGTTATTGCGACATAACTTAAGCTAACCAGCACAAGCCTCATGTTGCTAGAGTATAAAGCAAAACCAAAGGAGAATGGAAAGTGAGACAGGAGTCAGTTAACGAAAGGCCTTTTATGAGGTACTTAGATATTTGAATTTTCCTGACACCATTCAGATTTACTGGAGGCAGGGGAAGTAAATAGGGGGCTGGTGCAACATCCAGGCAATGAGGCCTGCTACTGCGACAGATGAAAGCTCATATAGAAAGGCCATCCCCCATTGACCTACAAACGGTGCAGCTTGTTTTTTGGGTTTTTTTTTTAAATTTATTTATTTATTTACTTATGGCTGTGTTGGGTCTTCGTTTCTGTGCGAGGGCTTTCTCTAGTTGTAGCAGGCGGAGGCCACTCTTCATCGCGATGCGTGGGCCTCTCACTATCGCGGCCTCTCTTGTTGTGGAGCACAGGCTCCAGACGCGCAGGCTCAGTAATTGTAGCTCACGGGCCCAGTTGCTCCGCGGCATGTGGGATCTTCCCAGACCAGGGCTCGAACCCGCGTCCCCTGCATTGGCAGGCAGATTCTCAACCACTGCGCCACCAGGGAAGGGCACAGCTTGTTTGACTCCGTGTAAAAGGGGAGCTTCTTGGTCCAGCCAGTAAGGGAACCATCAGCCTGACCTCTTACATTCTGCTGTGGCTTCAGTTTCATCTCGTAGCTGTTGGCTGTGAGGAATGATTCCACATATCCATCGTGGTAGAAGGCTTTGCCCTGATGAAAAGGATTATGGATCCGTTTCAAGGTCATTTTCACATGACAAGGTCATTTTTTTCTTATTTTTCTTCTAGCCCAGGGCAGACCTCAAAACCGCCAGCTTTTCAAAGCACTCCAGCTGGGGTGGGGATTTTTTTCCCCCCTGTACTTTTTTCCCTACAAATGGCATGTCATGAAGAAGAGATAAAGAGAAAAGAAACAGTGATTGTTTGGATAATTCTGTGCCATCCACAGAAGAGGAGCCAGGGACTGGGCTGAATAAAGAAGGTCATGCAAATAGATTGGTGTTGATTAGAAGTCAACACATCAAAATCCATTCCATAGATCTGAATTATTGTATTTTGAGAATTCCAGTTGTTTATCTTTTTAAGCAGGGGTCAAAGGACACACTTTGATCCTGCGTTACCACAAAGAACTCTTTAGGAAACATTTTGGCGAAATGAGAGTCATAGCCATGAGACAGATTTGTTTAAAAACCACTTTAAGCCTTTTCACTGAGATTTTTGTACAGAAGGATGTCTGTCGCAGTGATTTTCATAGTATTTAATCAGCCTTAGCTGTCACAGTAATGTGGATGCAAAGCCCTTATACAGGCACATAGGCATCAGGGATTATTTGTTAACTGCTGTGTAATGAAGCAGAACTCAAACTAAGTCTGAGTTCTCCCACTTACTTGCTGTTTGACCTCAGGCAAATCCAATAACTTTCTAAGCCTTGGTTTCCCTATCTGTAAATTGAAGGCAATGATCCCTACCACCCAGGGTGGTTGTGAGGATTGAGTGGAAAAACTGGTATGTTAACTGATGTTCCATAAATCTCAGTTTTTTTAAATGAGTAAAGAAGTACATGGACTTGGGGCCAATAGACTTAGGATAAAGATCCAGCTCTGGCACTCCTTAATTGCATGGCCTTGGACAACTCATGCACATCATTTGTCTACATATTCTATAAAATGGGCTGTCAAATACATCATGTGATTAAACCGCATGATGTATTTGACATTCAGTTTTGTCTTCATCCTCTAGAAAGCAGTCTGAGGCAAGGATTAAAGTGCTGGTGCTTCCAGTTGGAGGTGAAAGCCAAGGGAGGCCAAGGTGAAGAAGAAAAGCAGAAGTGAATGAAAGAAATACGTAAGCTAATGTGATTTGTACGTTGCTATGATACCACTCTTCAGGGTGAGCTGCAAAGAGATGCTCATCCCACAGAGGCACGTTCATTCCTTCAGCCACTATCAATTTCCAGAGGCTTTTCAAACAGACACTGCAACTCAGCACTCCCCAGAAGGGAGGAAAGAGAGAAATGTATCTGCCTTGCTCCTCCTGGTCTCCCTTTCCCATTGATGAAGGTTTACCCCATGGGGAGCTAATTCCCCACATCTCTGAGTCGTATCATGTGGCCCCTCAATAGCTGATCAGGAAACAGTTCATCTCTCCCAGTGGAAAGGTGTGGACCACCTCCGTGTGGTCCAGCTGAGCCTGTGCGCCATGCGGACCAGACAGGCCCGGGCCTTGCAACCCTTGACAACTCAGGGAGCTCCATCACCACAGTGGCACCAGAACACTCCAGCCCCTTCATGCTGCGCTCTACCCTTGGGCAGGGGAGGAGGTGGCATCAGTGGCACAGAGCAGGAGTGAGATTCCAATTTTTAAAAGATACTTTGAACGCTTAAGTGTGACCTGTCTGTTTTAGAAATGAGGAATTGGAGCCCCAGAGAGGGAAACGGACTTCTCTAAGTTGCATAGGTGCCATTGTCAAAGTCCATCCGGCCTGTGCTCCTCCAACTCTGTGCTCCTCAATCTAGCTGGCCATTTTGTTTGAAAGGAGATTCTGACCCAGTAGGTCTGAGCTGAGACAGAGATGGGGATCTGTGGATTACATTTTGTGTAGCGAGCCTTTCAACAGCCAGAGCCACCTTGGAAATCTACACTAAGTGCCATGTAAATGAGACTTCGGCATGTTTCCTCTTTCATCCACCATCTTAGTCCAGAATGGTCCACTTTGCCCATCACTTGCACCTGACTCCCTCCTGCTACTTGACTTTTACTGACTTTGCCTATTATTTTCTCACCACTGGCCTTGCTGTCTTTGCCCTAATATGATGCTTAATGCTCCACTCTTCCTTCCTTCTTGGTTAAGATTTTGGCTACCCTCACTATCACTTAAGCTATGCCATGTAAAGTTGTGCTGAGTACACACTCTTTCTCTACAGCTTGGGCCCAGAATCCTCCAGCCGCAAGGCATTCCTTGTGGTCAGTGCCTCTGATGGGCTCCACCCAGCTTCTTTTATGTGAAGATCAAACTGATGAGAACCCAAGTCTTCCAGGCACTTTCCACTATACCACCCAGCCTTAATTCTAAGGTTTAATAAGGCCGAAGGGGATTTGCAGGGCACAAGAATATTTTTGTGCTGGAATGTGTACTTGTTCTCAAAAAAAAAAAAAAAAAAAAAACCACAAAACTTACATTCAAGCTGGAATACTCTAGTTTCCTAAAAATCACAACAGAAATAGATTTTCTTTCCTGTTTACGTATGAATCAGATTGTGCTTCAGAGTTACTGGTTTGCTGAATGAATGACCAGAAGCAGATCTGAAAGTATTTATGAAATGCCTACTATCTTCAATAGTGAGCAGAGAGCACAGAACAGGCTAGAGTTAGTCAGTGAAACAGAAACTGAGTTACTGAAGGAGAAGGAAGCGGTGGGTGTGGACTGGAGAACCGTGGGAATTAGATTTCCCAAGCTCTTCATTTACTCTGACCTAAAGCAGTTGGCTTCAGAGCGGCAGGATTTCTCATGGCTACGAGTAGGGACTCTGCAGCCCAACTGCATCAATTCAAAGTCCAGCTCTGCCATTCACCATTTGTGTGATCTTGAGCAAGTTATTAAATGTCTTGTTTCCTTGGCTTCGCCAATTGTAACATGGGAATAATAATAGTACCCATCTCATAGAGTTGGCATAAGGATTAAATGAGTTAATCATTTAAACATAAGCCATTTAAATTTTTCTCACCACATAATAAGCACCCAACAAATGGTAGCCAGCATGCTGCCAGCTGAAACTTCACTGCTTCAACTCCCACTCAAGAGATTATATTGGAATGCACGTAAGTGAGAGTGGAAAGAGAAAACAAGTCTTAATAAATTTGAGAAGATTGAAATCATATCAAACGTTTTCTCCAACCACAAAGGAATATATTCTAGATATAGCAAAGAAGTATTTATGCTAATTTTATCAAGAACCAAGATTTTTAGTGTATGAGAAAAGAGAAACAAGTATAACTTCAATTAAGTTAAATTTGATATTACTGTATTTGGATTGTCAGTGATTAGCTTGAATATAATTTTTTTAAATAGGTATTTTCTAGCTCTGCCCACTAAAAAGGCCTAGAAGCAATCACAGTCTCATGGCCGTGAGTATCCCTAGCACCCGAATTGTGGCTTATAAAGACCATTCCCTTCCAAAAGAAACAGGGACTCCTCTGAAAAGTGGATGATGATTAAGATCTGGGGGAAAGAATTTCCATAGACTCGTACCAGAATGTAGGGAAGCTATCAAACAGTACTGAGGATGTGATAAAAGGACTCATGGCAAGTGTCTTGAAATACACTGCATATAAAAACCCATGTGCTCAAAAGGATACCCAATAGAAAAATAAATAAATAAGCTCAGCACTCAAACAATGTTCACCATCAGTGGTAACTAGGTACCAACTCAACTGAACATCAGTCGTTAAAGGGACAGAACCATTTATCTTCCCTTTCCTCAATGGAAAATATTTCAGAGTAAACAGATACTCATAGTTTATCAGCATAATGGGTCCTTAGAGAAGAATTCCAGCCAAGACATGGGAAAGGATGACAGAATTAGAAAACGTGCCCATTTTCAACCCCTAACAAAATAATTGATTCAACCAAAGTTTGTCTGTAGATGACACCATTAGATGAAAGTTTAAAGGAAAATTTAGAATGGAGATATCAGACTGTTGCCATCCGAAACCCTTGATCAAATTAGCATCATTAAAATGGTACAATCAGACTTTCTGCGCCTTCTAATGTGACTCAGGGTGAAGTGCATAGTGCCAGCAACGAAATGCTCTTGGAAAAAACCTTGAACTCGAGTCTCAGCAAAGACTTTAGAACTAGCTTCTAGTGTACTGTAAGTAGAGAGAGTAGGTAAATCAGTTAAATGACACCACAATGAAGCAAATAGACACATTCAGAATGTGGGATTTTCTATTAAGACCTGGTTTCTTCCACAGGAAAAATGGCGTAAAAGAGGAGGGATCAGGGAAAGGGCCCAGGGAGGAAGGGCTGTTCTAGACTACAAGAGACTTAAGAAACACAACAACTGAATGCAATATGTGTGGATTTTATTTATATCTCGATGTGAACAGTGTTACATCACATTCTTGAGATAATTGGAGAAATCTGAATACTACACTGAGGCCTTACAGTGAATTTCTTTAGGTATAATGATAACCCTATGGTTAGCTCAGAAAATGTCCATATTCCTATAAGACATACCCTGGACTATTCACAAGTGAAATGATATGAGATCTGGGATTTGAACAAACAAACAATTGGGTGGAGTTGGGGTGGGGGGCAGGTGATGAAGCAAGAGAGGCAAAGTCATTTATACATATATATATATATAATTTTATATATATATATATATATATATATATATATATATACACATACACACACACACACACACACACACATACACACCACACATGCATACTGGTTATATGGAGTTTATTATACTCTTGAACTGTATTATGCTATACTATATTATTATTGTACCATTATTATTATTGAACCATTATTATTATTATACCATTATTATTATTATATTCTCACCACTTTTGTGTATATATGAATGTTTTTATAATAATAATATTTTTAAATAACATGGGAAAATCCAGAATCAGACTTAATACACATTTTGTTAAAAAATATTTACAACCTTTGATTTTTTTCACTAATAGCAAAAATTCCCTGCTCCATCACCCACCACCAAGCCAAGGCATCCCATTATGTCACCACTCATGCTGCATGTGCGCCATCCTTGAACTAATCAGTTTGAATGAAATGGGGGTGCTCATTTGTCACTCACCAGGCTGTGGCTTGGGAGCAGGAACTGTGTCTTATTCAACTTTGAACCCCAGCACTGGTACACAGCCAGTGCTCACAGTATATTCACATAGTAGGTGAATATGAATAGGAATCAACCAGAGATGATTTAAAATGCTGATCCCTTGACATTAACTCTAGAACTTCTGAAGCAGAAAGTCTGTGTGGGGTCTGAGGAATCTTCATTTTTAGTAAATTTCCCAGTGATTCCTATGCACAGCGATTGGAGGCCACACCTTGAGAAACACTTTTTTCTCTATTAAACAGTCACGTGGGACAGTTTCACAGGGGAGCTTGGGAATAAGCAGAGTCAATAAACAAATGGATGGCATGTATGCAGTTATACTCATCAGTTTCAGAGGCTCTGATTTCTGAGGTTAAATAATGAGAAGGGGTGATTAGCAAATGCAGAGGGAGCAGAGCAGCTTCTAATGCAGCATTTGATTTCAATTTTATTTTTATTTAAACGGAAACTTCTGCGAGAGTCAAAAGCAAAGCTTCTCGATTACAGACAGAGCAGCCATGGATAAATATAAATCCTAGCTTTCCAGACAGCTTTGTGAAATGGATAAGGAGCACACGGCACTAACTAGCGTGATTATATAAGGCATGTGCTTGTAATAAGACTTAAACGAATATGGGCTTCCTCAGAGTTGAATTTATAAAATTTCTCATTCTCTCCCATCAGCCCCGTAGGCATCTGTTTGAATCTGCCAGCTCACTGGTTGGAGTAATATTGTTTCCACACAATTCCCATTCCATGCCAATATATTGTTAGTGGTGGGTAGTTAGTTTCCTCTTGAGCCTAGAATTGCCCACCCCTGGAGTTCAAGTAGAGGACAGAGGGATGATCATTGAATGATTATGTGATCTAAAAGATCCTACATTGGGTCTTGGAGAGAAGGCTCAAGATTCCTGCCAATTCCTTTCCTCAGTTGCCCCCTTATTCCTCCCGGTCTCCAAGCTTGGCAAATGCTCTGCCTTTGCCTAAAATGCTCCTCCCCATCTCTGCCTGACCAGGTCCATTGAGCCCCAGCCCAAGGATCAGCTCTTCCAGGAAGATTCCTCTGACTCCAGGTTGATGTCAAAGCTTTTCTCTGTTCTAAGTAATCTGAGCTTACCTCCATCACTATATAATCTTTTTAATATTTATTTTATTTAGTTGTATTTATTTATTTTGGCTGCTCCGGGTCTTAGTTGCGGTATGAGGGATCTTTAGTTGTGACATGTGGGATCTAGTTCCCTGACCAGGGTTCGAACCCAGGCCCCCTGCATTGGGAGCACAGAGTCTTAACCACTGGACCACCAGGGAAGTCCCCATTATAATATAATTGACTATTAAATTTTGTTAGCCCTGCCTCGACTGTGAGAACTGTATCTCACTCAGTGCCATATCCCAGGTAACTTGCACAAACCTGGCAGACCGTAGATACTCAACAAAGGCAGTAAAACTGAATGAATGAATGAATGAATGCCTAACCAACACATCTAAGTTACTCAACCAATCCAGTTCAAGTATGCCCCTGAATTGAAATAGTAGAAACATTTTGAGGAATTTCTTAAATATTGGAGAATTAGAGAAATGCCACAGACAGGAGATGGATACTAGTGTTAGTTTTTCAAAAAGCAACTAAAGGTGAATTTAAGACCATGAGCAGATTAACTTGTAACTGATTACTAGTAAAATGTAGGAGCATTTTAAAAGCAAAGAAGTGATGATTAGGATTTACATAGTTTTTCAAATCATAAATCCATTCAAGCATTTGACAAATCTTGTATAACGTCCATGTGAAAAGAGAAAAAAATTAGCAGGAAGACAATGTCATTTAGACAAATTTGTAGTTGGTTAAATTTATGTATTAATGAATGTATGAAGATTAGTCTGGAGGGAGAATACTGTCATCACTTCTTTGCCTTTGCCATTTAACAACTGTATAAATTACTTGATAAAGATTCACAAGATAAGCCCATTAAATACATTCATCCATTCAATAAGTAACTGTTGAGCCCTTGTTTTGTGCTTTCCCTTGAGAAGCTCATTGCATAGTAAATAGCTAATTATACTATAATGTGACAGATGCTATCACAGATAATGAAGCAGAATCTCAGGAGGCTGACCTAGAAATCACAGTTGTTAATAAGAGCCCCAGGTAATACTTGTAATCAGACAAGATCTGGGAAACGATGGTAGATGACACAATCAAGTTTAAAGTATATCTATCCAAAAATGAATAAATAAAATCAAGGGAAAAAATGAGAGCAAAACTTTAAAATACCTCCACTGGCAAGAACAATGGGTTGAAACCTAAAAGGAGAAATGTAATGATTAGTAATGTTAAAATATGCAAAAATTGGGCTCTACCTATTATACAACAAAATAATGCATGTGACCTGGTTTGCTAGATCTGTTAAAGGCAGGTAAATCCACATATCTCCAACTTACTATCTTTACTACAGTAGTAGATAAAAGAGTATGACCATAGCAATACGATTTCTTGAGTCTCAGTGTCCTCATCTATCTAATGGGCATAATAATAGGACCGGCCATGAAGGCTTGTGTAGAGTCTCCAGGTATAGTTGTGCAGGAGAAAATTAAACGAGATTATCTGCTCATCAAATATTTATTGACTGACTACCATATTCTGATGTTAGGCTCTGGTTATGTCTAAAGCACTTTGCACCATGCTTAGCACACAGTATATGTACCAAAATAAAATGGTAGCTATTATTATTATTAAGCCATTTGTAATGATCCTGGTTATCCCTCCTGCATCTAGAAACAGAAACTGCACCTGATTTTTTATGCTCGACAATAGGAGGGTCTGTGCTGGGCTACTGTAGTTAGCACATTGTAAACCTCTTCAGAGCTCTTTCCTTATCAAGTGCCACTGAGAGTTCCAGCCAGAGGCAGACTCTCAGTATGGTGTCCGCTGCTAGACTTCTTAGGACAATCAAGTGTTTTCAAAATCAAGTCACAATTAATCCCTGACTAGACCAGCTTTCATAGAAATTCCTCACCTCTGAACTTCTAAGCATTGTTAGTCTGTAACATGCAATGTAGCACTTAATTTTACCATCTTGGAGTAGAAAGAACACTTAAGATTACCTTAAAAGGTGTTAGTTAAGAGACTGGGCTTCTTGGAGTCAAACAGTCCTATGTTCAAACCCCTAATTGTCTGACCTTGGGAATGTTATTTTGTTTCTTCATAAGTTCAATGCAGTACTGTGAAGACTGAATGAGATTATTATGTACCTTGCAGTGTAATAGGGAAGAAGAGATCTGACTCCATATTGGATCTGTTTCTTTTACCTTTGCATTCTTTTGCTTTTGCTTGGAGTTAAGAATGTTGCCTATAGCCTGAAATATACAGGATAGCCCATTCTCAAGGCTCTGGCCTTTAAGGGTTTAACAATTTCCATTCACATAGAGATAAAAAGTTGCAGAACAGAGAATAACATTGGTCTTGTTGGAGGTTTACAGGAACATCATGACCTGATCTATGTGGACAGCTGTAAGAACAAAGGATTCCAACACCAAGAGGTTTGCAACAGTCAACAACACTCCCTCTCCTTTTAGTATAAAAGAAGCCTGAATTCTGACTTGGGTAAGATGGTTCTCTAGGACACTAGTCCACCATCTTCTCAGACTCCTGGCTTTCTGAATAAAGTCATTATTCCTTGCCCCAACACCTCGGTCTCCCGATTTATTGGCCTGTCGTGCGGTGAGGAGAACGAGCTTGAACATGGTAACAGCAGGAACTCACTAAATGGTAGTGGTCAAGAGTAGTAACTGCTCACTGGTTCATAGCTGGTTGTTAGAAAGTCCTCAATGAATTGAACCAGAAATTTCCTTCCTCTAGCTTTGTTCTTCCCAGTAGTCTAAAGTCTGCCCTCTGAAGGTACACAGAGTCACATATCTTTACTTCCTCTCTCTAGGAAAGTGCTTCAGATAGTTGCAGACACCAGTGATGTCTCCCTAGGGTGACCAACCATCCTGGTTTGCCCAGGACTAAGGGGTTTCCTGGGACATAGGACTTTCAGTGCTAAAGTTGGGAAAATTCCAGGTAAACCAAGATGGTTGGTCACCCTATCTCCCTCTCTGTTCTCCTCCAGGCTGAATAACCCCATGATCTTCAATCATTGCTCTTGTGACCCATGTGTAGTCCCCTCATCATCCTCTCTCCCTCCTTATAGGCATTAGTTTTTTGTCAATGCCCCTCTTAGTGTATAGCACAGAAACATTTATGCTGCAGTATAGATGTGGAAGATTTTCTCCTGTGATATATAACATTGGTTCTTCTTTTCTTTTCCCCATCTCAGGTGCAAAGATCATTCTCCTAAGTTCATGGGTCACTATGTACAAAGTCACCTTGTTTCTTTATTCCTCATCGTCTGCATTCCTGACTTTTATTTCTCCCTCCTGATTAGGCACTCAGTCTAATGTGAGAAAGATTAGATGAGGGTTTATGTCAGTGTCAATCATGTAGTTGTTTTTTATGCATGTATATTTCAATTTGCATAAATGGTATTATGCTATAAACTACATTTTCTTTTTTTTTTTTTAAACTAAAGGCTATTATTAAGATCCGTCCACATCACCATGTGGACAATCATTTCCTTGACTATAATTGCTGCATAGTATTCCTGAGTGTACATCCAGCTCATTTTCTAAATCTATCCCCTCAATGACGGTAAACAGGTGACCTCCTTCTCCCAGCTGCTGCATGTAATATTGTGATGAGCATCCTCATTCACATCCCATTTATGAGAAGTTCTCTTGGATCAGTTTTAGTTGCCAGAATCTCCTTGAGCTAGTTTAGGAAAAAAAAAAAAAAATATATATATATATATATATATATATATGAGAATTCTTATTTTTAAATGGTTGGAAGAAAGCAGGATTTAGGTCAAGCTTCCAGGAATGACACCTGGAACTACACAGCAGAACTGACCCACCAGGGAGCAATGGGCCAGAGGATCTAGAAACCAACACCACCTCTCTGAAAGCAGGGAGGCCCATTGCCCAGCTTCTTGATACTCACCATGTTAGGACCAGATATCAGGCCCTCTACTACATCTTCTGAAAAATAAATTTCAGCTACCTAAAAGTCTTTGTGACCACACGTACCAACAAAAATAACAGACACATCAGCAACAAGACCTCTGCCTCATGATAATCACTTCCACCTTCCAAATATCACATACATACATTGCTTGGAGGAAGCTAGGTCATTAATGGAACCTGAACAATAAGGGCATCTGGAGAATATAGATTTTACCTTTCCATCCCCTAGGGTGCAGGAAATCACATTCTAAGTGAGGCAGAAGGAAGTTGGCTGAACCAATCTATAGAGTTTGCCACAAACAAAGAGTGGGACTGACAGATCACAGGCATATACAAACTTAATGTGCTCAAGTAGTGCCAGATTGTTCTACAGAGTGACTACATAAGTCCGCACTCCCACCAGCAGTGCATTAGGGGTCCCAATGCCCTCTTCCCTGACAATGCTTGGCATTACACAGCTATAAAATGTTTGCCAACCTAGTTATGATGCCAAAGTAAAAAGCACATTTTTAGTGTTCCAGTACCCCATTGGAGTCAATTGAACTTGATTTCTAACAATTTTTTCTGGTGTTTCTGACATGAGCTGCTACCTTACTAATTTTCCTCAAGCCAGTAGTTCCATTTTATATGTAATCTTAAATTCTGGACTTGACATTTATTTTTTTTAAATTTCTTGTAAATAGTATTAGCTTAGTGCCCTGGTCTATCAAGATTATTTTATAATCTTTCTAACTGTTATCTATTTTTTAAGTGCCCCATTCAACTCTGAGAGAGTAGAGGGAAAGGGTGTTAATTTTCTATTTTACACATGAGAAGCTCAGAGAAGCTAAGTAACTTGCTCAAAGCCACCCAGTGATATGTGGAAGAGGCATGCTTTGAACCAGGCATGTTTGCAACCAAAGCCTTTCACATGCAGGGTCATATGCTTTGCAAAATCATACAGGGGTATCTGAGGACTAACCCAGACTCCCTTTGGTTTAACCATTTAAAACATTATTTTCAGGATTACAATAGGCCCTTTTATGGCCTTTGTAAATAAAGTCTAATGAAAAGACACCAAAAGTGACTTAATGGAAAATTTTCAAGATCTTAAAAGATATTATTGCAAAAAATGAGTTTCTCATTAAAAATGGTTCAGGATGGGAAAAGTGTGTTTTTCTGTGACCTCCACACTTTTGCACCTGCTGTTCACTGGAAATCTCCTTTCTCCATCTGGAAAATTCTTGCTTATCCTCCAACACCCAATTCAAGGTGATCTCTTCTGTTTTGTCTCCTCTGATCTTTTCAGAGAGAGAGATTCAAATCTAAGCACTTTGATTCCGGAACCCACGCTCTTGACCTTTATACGCAAAAATTAATGTGGAGAGGAACATAAAAACAAACACATAATATGATGTGATTCATCTTACAGAAGACATAACACAAAGGCACAAAGGGCACAGAGAGGAAGAAGCAGCTGATTTACCTGAGAGAATCATGGGAGCTTTTCAGGGGATGTGATTGTTGAACTGACCCTTGAAGAAGGAGCAGGATTTGCCAGGTAGACAAGGTAGAGAGAGAATTTCAGAGAGAACAGTAACAGCAAAGGCAGGGAGGAATGAAAGAGCATCTTTCTCCTAAAAGCAAAATGATAACACTCTTCCCCCAAATGTCAGTCAAAGGGTGTTTTATAAATAACTCTGGATCTTAGAGATCATCTTTATAGTAAATTTTTACTTTACATTTTTAAAATGTATTTTAAAACTAGCTTGTTATCACTAATCAGTCAATGGTACAGCTAGGATTGCTGGTGTTTCCCCAAATTCTCTGATGACAAGACTTGTCTGGGGTTCTTGTTAAATACACAGCCTCCTGGGTCCCTGGAGCTCCTCATTCAATGGGTCTGGGATGAAGTCAGAAACTTGTAAGGTCTAACAAGTACCCCCAGGAAATTCCCATCAACAGAGAAGTTTGACGAACACTAGGCCAGCCTGGGCCCTGATATCCAGCACTCCTCTGATGACACTTTGCAGAGGAGGAAAACTCCAGTGCAGCAGTCAGCCTCCTGGTCAGTTAACAATTAAATCGTGTGAACCACTGTGCTGTATAACTCGAAGATATATTTCGTTAAAGAAGGTGACCAGGAGCAGTGTGCTTGGTGGTCCCGTGGATCTGTCTCTTGCTTCAACAGTGTTTGGGCAGAACCGACCCAGGGACACCCCTTCCTCTAGCCTCCGACCACCCGCCAACCATTTTTCCAGCCACAACTTTCAGAACCAACCAATCAGCTATCCTCAGCCTCTGGGACCAGCCAACACCATTTGTTGAGCTTAGCTCCTTATTGCTGATCAACCATGAGCTCCCGGATTTTTCAGAATTATTCTACCCAGGTGAAGATCGCCATCCACCACCTGGTGAACCTGCATCTGCAGGCTTCCTACACCTACCTCTCTCTCTGGGCTTCTGTTTCCACCACGATGATGTGGCTCTGGAGGGCGTGGGTGACTTTTTCCATGAATTGGCTGAGGAGAAGCACAAGGGCACCGAACGTCTCTTGAAGATGCAAACCCAGCGCTGAGGCCATGCCCTCTTCCAGGACCTGCAGAAGCCATCTCAAGATGAGTGGGGTAAAGCCCAGGCTGCTGTGGAAGCTGCCCTGTTCATGGAGAGGAACCTGAACCAGGAGCTTTTTGCTCTGCATGCCCTGGGTTCTGCCCACACAGACCCCCAGCTCTCAGACTTCCTGGAGAGCTGTTTCCTGGATGAGCAGGTGAAACTCATCAAGAAGATGGATGACCACCTGACCAACCTCTGCAGGCTGGCTGGTCCCCAGGTGGGGCTGGGCAAGTATTTCCTCGAAAGGCTCCACCCTCAAGCACCACTAGGAGCCTCTGGAGCCCAACGGCCTTTGAGAAGCCCCCTCTGGTGTCAGTGCTTCTGCCTGAAGCCTCTCTGTGCAGCCACTGAACAGCTTTTTAACTGTCCTGGAGCCCTCTCCCAAGACTTGGACCAAATGGAAACAATAAAGCTTTTTGCAGCAAAAAATACTAACAATAACAGTAATGTGAATTCGAAGCCTTGTACCGTATTTCTCTTTATAAACCCAGTGCCTGACACTTTTCCTGCACTGTCTCATCCAATCCCCTCAACGCTCCTGCCAGGTAGATATTCTTTTACATTGTACAGGTTTGGAAACTGAAACTCAAGAGGTTTGGGAAATTGTAGGTCATGAAGCTTATAGTAAGTAGCCAAATTGAAATTTAAAGCCAAATTCATCTGAATCCAGAGACTATGTTCTTCCCATTATCCCAGATTCTGGAAGGGTCTATGGCAGATTCTGTCTTCACAAAGTCAATCTATACAAATGTCTAGCCACAGTTGAAGTCTGCATGATTTTCCTCAGGATCTCTCCATTTTAGGTTGACCTTTCACTGACCTTTCCTCCCCCACCCCACCTGCTTCACCCCAAGAAGCCATCCTGTTTTCTCCTTGCCACTCCATTGCAATTTTCCACCGAGATTATTTGTGTCTATAACAAGCAAGGCCACACCAGTGTCTGGCTTTAAAAGAAGCATGAGCCTTCATTCCCGAGGTAATAAGACCTTTTTTTCCAAGTTCCTTCCTTCAAAGTTCATGAACTTAATAAAAAATAAGACCAGCTCTATTACAGCCCAGACCTCTGCTGCAGGAAGCCAGGGCTGACTGAGTAAAGGCAGCGCCTGAATGAAAAAGAAAATGTATTCAGAGATCAGCACTGTCTTTGCCTTCCACCGACCAAATCCACAGACACGCTGGGAGGCACCACAGCCCACATCTGAGCTTCCTGGTTACACACTACAGGTGACATTCACGTCACAAGGGCAAAGTGGACCTTGATATAGAGACGTTTACAGTCTTTGTTTATAGTCTTTTCTCCCCCTTGGAAGTAGAGCTTTGGAGAAGCCTGACACTTGACTCTTCAAAATTGTTAGAGACGTGCATCCATCCGATCCCCACACAGAATAGTGTGAAAGACCCAGGGGGTGCATGCAAGGAGTTACTCCAGGCTGTTTCTCATTGGCCTCTTGCTCCTCAGCGCCAGTGGCCATTGCGACATGCTTCTGCAGCTGCCCAGTAATGGTCCCACGGTGGCCCTTGCCATCACTTCATCCCTCCAAATGGCTCCTCTTCTGAGAATCTTAAAGGTCACTAGTATTCCCCCCGCTAGTATTCCCCCACTAGTATTCCCAGCTCCTAGCAGCTCACTTGTATACCTACTGCTCTAAGGCCTCCCTGGACCCTCCAGGAACTTGGCTCACCTGCCCATCAGTCCCCAGTTAGCATTCACACATCTGTTCAGAAGACATGTTCTGAGTGCCGATCATGCTACCGGCATGAGGGATTCACCTTGAATAAGACCCATCCTTGCTTTCCCACCAGCCTCACCTCCTTCCCTGCCCAAACTCTCCTCTCACCATCCTATGGATGCTTCATTTTTCTCCACTCAATCACTCATCTTCTCTGCTTTGGCTGCCAAGCTGCTGGAGAAGTTTGCCTAACGAGGCTGAATTGCAGCAGAAAAGAATTAGCCAACCCTGACTTGGCTTCAGTTTCTACATCACAAGGCTGCAATGAGAAATAGAGGAGGAAAAGAACTTAAGCCCCTAGTATACCATGTAACACAAGTAGGTGTTCAATAGATACTCCATCCAATTGCTGTGTGCTCTGAGCCACAGCCCCTCATCAGGAAAATGGAGGCAGCAAAACAGCAAAGTCTTTAGGCCATAGAGGGGATTCAAAAACAAACATGTCAACAGCCATTATTCCCTTGTGCCTTCCCCCAAACGAACATGGTCTGCCTGGGCTTTGGATCCCACACCATTGCCTGAGTTCTAGGTGGTTTTTGATCACCAGCTTCATCCTATTGCATCAGAGGAGCTCTGCTGATGACAGGTTTAAGACCTGCTAGGCTCCTAGAGCCTGTGCCACTGCCTCCTAATTCTCAGCTAAGACCATCAAAAAGATTGCAGAAAGATACAGGAAACAAATCTCAGGAGGCCCTGCAGCCCGGGAGGTTTGGTGCAAGGAAATGTAACATCTCAGTGCCTGGAGCTCAGGGCTCCCAGGCCCTGGGCCCCCATCCCAGATGTTGTGGGCAGCAATGATGAGGAATGGGTTGTATTTCCTGTGAATTAAGCCATCGGGTGGGAGAACAATGTCGTCATTGATGGGGAAAGGTCACTGAAATTCCAAGGACACTTGAGGCCTTTCACTGGGTTGAGACAGAGATGCCTAATGTTAATCCTACGTAATATGAGACAACCCACTTTCTAATGACAACCCACTTTCTAATGGGCCTACTGGAAGCTCAATTGGCCATTCACTGTGATTCAGTGCATCCTCAAGGAAGTGGTTTGGAAGGGAGGGAACTTTCTTTTTTTTTTTTAATCTGTGGTCCAAAACTCTCCCAGAATATATTAGCACGGGCTATTCTGATTCTTGGTGGAAAAGGTGTTTGCTCCATTCAAGACATACTTAGTTGGAAGGCGAGGGGTTCCAACCTCCAAAAATAGTGAAATCAATATTCTTTCATTTATTAAACACACATTAATGGGGCACAGAATGTAATGAACACACAGGCTATTTCTGCTGCCCTCCTTAGGGTGGTTTTTGGCCCGTGACCTTGGCTCTAAGGCCCATGTCTTTGCCCTCGTACTTTAGAGTTCATTCCTTTATTTGACAAATACTTAATGTGTGCTTCCCTTCTTCCAGGCACCGTAGTGAGGGATAAAATGGCCAACAAGACAGAGCCATTCTCTCCCCTTACATGGTTTATTGACTAACTGGAAAGTCAAACCATGACTTTATTCATTACAATTAAGTGGCACAAGTGTAATGCCAGGGAAAGTGCAGGGTCCTCTGAGAACATAGGGCAGGCCCTCTGCAAGGGGAGAAAGGAAGGAGAATTTAAGAGGATCTTTGGAGAAGCTGACATTTCAGCTGGGCCTGGACAGAAGGCTAAGAGTTAGCCCAGGGAAGGAGGAGCAGGAAATAAGGGGGACAAAAGAAGGGCACTGTCCCTGGGCTGGAGGGAGTAGGGAGTGGAAGGGGTGAGGCGTGGCTGATGCAGAGCGAGCAGATGCAGGGGAGGGCTGCCTGCCCCGCTCACTTCAACTTTCCAGCTGCATGACGTCTCCAGACCTTCTTCAGTGCCAAGCTTTGCAACCTACTTAGCTTGGGGACGGGAAGTTCCAACCTCCAAACACAATGAAATCAATATTCTTTCATTTATTAAACACACATTCATGGGGCACAGAATGTAATGAACACACAGGCTATTTCTGCTGCCGTCCTTAGGGTGGTTTCTAGCCTGTAACCTTGGCTTTGAGGCCTATCTTCAGTGACAGCCCAGCCCCCAGAGTCCCAGGAGAGGTCCAGCTTCCCAGGGGCCACTTGTCAGGGAGGGGAATCCAGACCACCTCCACTCATGTCTCCAGGGTCAGATTCCCGTAATTAGAAGAATTGGTCGGAGTGGGGAGGCCCAGGTGGTCCACCGAGTGGGACCCATGGTGCAGTGTTTCTGACACAGCGAGCTGTTTCCTCGCTCCTTTTCTTTGTCTTCGCTGGCAAGGAAATGATCTTCAGGAGAGTCGGGCACTGGAAGTGAACTCTTTGTCTCCCTAAATGACTTCTCATCTCCTGGTTTGGATTAAATTAAACTCTGTCCCAGAAATGAGAGTTTCTGCAGATAAAACTTTAAGGAAACATGAAGAACAAGAGCAGAGTTGAAGGATAGTGGTGTGACCAACATTATTTTTATTTTCAACTATGAGAAAAAAGTAGACACAGGAAATGTCAATGGTGGCCTTGACACCGAGCCCAAGCCAGGATGAAGACAGGTGATCAAGGAGGAGACCCCAGGACATCAGAGAAGGAAGCAGTGGTGACCAGGAGAGCAAGCTCACTCAGCTGGCTGCCTGTTTTTTGGACAGATACGAGTTGGCAGTTTAGCACAAGTCCATAGTTTCTCTGGGATTCAACAAAACAGGTGTCAAACACTTCCTTGGCAATCCCTTAAGATACATTCAACTAACGTACGCTAAATGTGGTGTGTCTGCAGAGTCAAGGCCAGAGCGTATGAGAGCACGGAACAGAGTCACCTACCCCAGCCTGTGGCAGGTCTGAAAGGCATCCTGAGAGAGGGCCACCTGAGCAGATAAAGCACACATCTGGCACACGGTAAGGTATAGGTTAGAAGCAGGTAGTACAGCATGGTACAAACACTACAGCCAGACTGCCTGGGGTCAAAGAGGACCCTGCCATTTACTAGCTGTGCAACCCTGGGCAAGTTCCCCTAACCTCACTGTGCCTCAATTTCCTCATCTGTAAAATGAGAATAATAATAGTACTTCTCTCATAAGTTTGATGTGAAAATTTTGAAAGAGTCAATATATGCAAAGTGCTGAGAATGGCACGTGGTAAGTGCTACATAAATGTTAGCTATGATTAAGGAGATGTGTGGTTAAGTTTTTTTTTTAATTAATAGTCTTTATTTTAAAGCAGATTTAGGTTTATAGAAAAGCTGAGCAGAAAGTACACAGAATTCCCATATACCCCTCCCTTCCACACACAATTTCCCCTACTGTTGGCATCTTGCATTAGTATGGTGCATTTGTTACAATTGATGAGCCAATACTGACACATTATTATTAACTAAAATCCACAGTTTACACTAGGGTTCACTCTGTGTTGTACATTCTATGGGTTTTGACAAATGTATAATGTCAGGTATCAGCCATTACAGAATCACATAGAATAGTTTCACTGCCCAAAAGAATCTTCTGTGCTCTATCTCTTCCCTTCCCCCACCCCCAACTCCCTATCCCCTGGCAACCACTGATTTTTTTTTTTTTATCTCCATAATTTTACCTCTTTTAGAATGTCATATTGTTGGAACCATACAGTATGTAGCCTTTTCAGATTGGCTTCTTTCACTTAGCAATATGCATTTAAATTTTCTCCATGTCTTTTCCCTGATTAAGTTTTTATAAATGGTGGGTATATTCATACCAAGTTGAATGACAATACTCAAAGGAAGCTGAATAAAGAGTCTTTACCTTGTCAATCTATAGAAAGTTCTGCTAATATTTGCCTTTGGAACTATGCTATTTCATCCTCCAGTGAAGTCCGACCACTAAGGGTTTTTGTCCCTAGTTAAGTAACTCCTTTAAAATACAAACATTCCTGGGAGGTCACATTTTAAATATTTCAGGTCTAGAACTATAGCATTGTTCAGCTTGAAGGAGCTTCAGTATCAAATGTTCCCAAACCCGTATTTTTTTTTTAACATCTTTATTGGAGTGTAATTGCTTTACAATGGTGTGTTAGTTTCTGCTTTATAACAAAGTGAATCAGCTATACATATACATATATCCCCATATCTCCTCCCTCTTGCGTCTCCCTCCCACCCTCCCTATCCCACCCCTCTAGGTGGTCACAAACACCCAGCTGATCTCCCTGTGCTATGCAGCTGCTTCCCACTAGCTATCTATTTTACATTTGGTAGTGTTTATATGTCCATGCCACTCTCTCACTTCGTTACAGCTTACCCTTCCCCCTCCCCGTGTCCTCAAGTCCATTCTCTATATCTGCATCTTTATTCCTGTCCTGCCCCTAGGTTCTTCAGAACTATTTTTTTTCTTAGATTCCATACATATGTGTTAGCATACGGTATTTGTTTTTCTCTTTCTGACTTACTTCACTCTGTATGACAGACTCTAGGTCCATCCACCTCACTACAAATAACTCAATTTCATTTCTTTTTATGGCTGAGTAATATTCCCTTGTATATATGTGCCACATCTTCTTTATCCAGTCATCTGTCGATGGACACTTAGGTTGCTTCCATGTCCTGGCTATTGTAAATAGAGCTGCAATGAACATTTTGGTACATGACTATTTTTGAATTATGGTTTTCTCAGGGTATATACCCAGTAGTGGGATTGCTGGGTCATATGGTACTTCTACTTTTAGTTTTTTAAGGAACCTCCATACTGTTCTCCATAGTGGCTGTATCAATTTACATTCCCACCAACAGTGCAAGAGGGTTCCCTTTTTACCACACCCTCTCCAGCATTTATTGTTTGTAGATTTTTGGATGATGTCCATTCTGACTGGTGTGAGGTGATACCTCATTGTAGTTTTGATCTGCATTTCTCTAATGATTAGTGATGTTGAGCATTCTTTCATGTGTTTGTTGGCTATCTGTATATTTTCTTTGGAGAAATGTCTATTTAGGTCTTCTGCCCATTTTTGGATTGGGTTGTTTGTTCTTTTTGATATTGAGCTGCATGTAAATTTTGGAGATTAATCCTTTGTCAGTTGCTTCATTTGCAAATATTTTCTCCCATTCTGAGGGCTGTCTTTTCATCTTGTTTATGGTTTCCTTTGCTGTGCAAAAGTTCTCAAGTTTTATTAGGTCTCATTTGTTTATTTTTGTTTTTATTTCCATTACTCTAGGAGGTGGGTCAAAAAGGATCTTGCTGTGATTTATGTCATAGAATGTTCTGCCTATGTTTTCCTCTAAGAGTTTTATAGTGTCTGGCCTTACATTTAGGTCTTTAATCCATTTTGAGTTTATTTTTGTGTATGGTGTTAGGGAGTGTTCTAACTTCATTCTTTTACAAATAGCTGTCCAGTTTTCCCAGCACCACTTATTGAAGAGGCTGTCTTTTCTCCATTGTATATTCTTTCCTCCTTTATCAAAAATAAGGTGACCATATGGGTTTATCTCTGGGCTTTGTAGCCTGTTCCATTGATCTATATTTCTGTTTTTGTGCCAGTACTATACTGTCTTGATTACTGTAGCTTTGTAGTATAGTTTGATGTCAGGGAGCCTGATTCCTGCAGCTCCGTTTTTCTTTCTCAGGATTGCTTTGGCTATTCGGGGTCTTTTGTGTTTCCATACAAATTGTGAAATTGTTTGTTCTAGTTCTGTGAAAAGTGCCATTGGTAGTTTGACAGGGATTGCATTGAATCTGTAGATTGTTTTGGGTAGTATAGTCATTTTCACAATGTTGATTCTTCCAATCCAAGAACATGGTATATCTCTCCATCTGCCAAACCCGTATTTTAGAGATGGGAATCAGACAGAGAGGTTACTTAGTGAAGAGTACACAGTTAAAGACAAGCAACACGTCATTCATCTAGGAAGTCACCTGTCACTTGAATGCAGGTTTGGAGAGGTAGGGCCAGTAACCACACAACCTGAACTGAAAAATTAAGATACAAGTTTCAACAAAAAGATCTTTTGAATTTCATCCATGAACATATACATGTACAATCATTTAATTATTTCATGTATAACCTTTATCAATAATAACAACATTAAAGTTAGGGCTATTTATTTACCAACATATACTTATTGGGTGCCTACAAAATGTAGACAATAAGCTAGGTGTAAGGATATGCAGGTAAAAATAATACAGGCTTGCAGAAAGTAGGAATCAATGACTGCCTGGGGCAATCCAGGAAGGTTTCCCCAAAGAGGTGGCATTTGATCAGGCACTGAAAGATGAACAGATATAGGTGGGAAAAGAAGGACACTATAGTGAACCTGGGAAGAGGAAAGTGTGGGATGTTTATTCAGGAGTAATGAGCAGTTTTGACTGGCCGAGAAGAGAACACACGGGGAAGTCACAGAAGTGAGGCTGCACATTCCCCATTACAGTGTCAAGGTGACCGTAGGCTACAGAGGGGCTGGCCTGGGCAGAGCCCTCAGAAAGCTAACTCCTCCATGTCACCACTGTTCCCAAGGCCCAGGTTGTTCCACCAGTGTCAAGTGTCCAGCCACCCACTGAACACTTGCCAAAAGGCAGTCTACAGCAGGTTCTTAGAGAACTCAAAGACTCCCTGCTTCCTCCCTGTGTCCTTGGCGCCGTGTCCTCATTGTGCTCTCTAAGGAACAAGTTTCCTCTCGAAGGGCAGACAATAGAATTCTTTTGAGAGAGACTTCTCAGGCATGAGTCGTCCCAAGACAACCTTAATTCAGCCTGGGCGGGGTGGGGGGGGGCGGTTAGAGGGTGGGCTTTCCTTCCTGGAAGTCCAGCTTATTAGCGAATTGCCTCCCCACCCTCATCCCGCCCCTGCTGGCAGCCCTGCACTTCCAGCCCCCATTCCTCTGCTAACGCAGCAGCCTCCCACCAGCCCTTGCAGTCAGGATGGGCTTAAGCGACTTTCTCCATTAAATTCCAGACTCCTTATTTGATGCAACCGTTTTTCCACCAGCCTCCCCAAGCTTGTCAGAGAAAGGAAGGCTCTGGGTCTGCAAGACTCCCCACTCAAATAAATGCCCAGTTGACAAGCAAGCGCCGCCATGTCAAAGAGGAATCAGGAGTGTGGTTGACAAGGAGGGGGTCTTGGGAAAGTGAGGGCTTTTTGGGACTGATCTCCCACAGTCCTTTCAACACTTACCTCCCTCCTGACTGCTTCCCCACCTCTGTAGATGAAGGCACGCATGCGCACGCACGCGCGCACACACAGCCCTGGTCCTCTTATTCCCTGTACTCACCCCATTATCTCTCCCCACTGCCAAGCTTTCCTGACTCCTCATGTCCCCACTAATTCTGATACCGTCATGCACCTCAACACCACGGGACACAGTGGGATGGAGTGGCGAGAACAGGGGTTTTCAAATCCTACAGACAGGGGCTATATTGCAACCCTAGTACCTATGTGTTGTTTGTACCGTGTATAAACCTCCCTCAACCCCAGTTTCTGCACCTGCAACCTGGAGATAAAGAAAATGAAAGGACTAAAGTATATAAATTGTGTAAATAACCAAGAACAGTAGCTCACACAGAGTGTAATTCCAGGTGATTTCCTTTCCTCTGCCTCCCTTAACAAATTAAACTCAATTGCATTCAAACAAGCACAGTACCGGAATGTCCCTTCAAGGGCACGAAGAAACAGTATCATGGGGAGGACAAAGGCTCAGAGACAGATCCTATCTCATACAATAAAAATTTTTATTGCAAAGAACAGAAACCCCAACTCAAATTGGCTTCAGGGAGGGGAAAAAAAGAGTTAATTGCTTTGGCAAAATTGATCAGTACTCCCAAGATCTGTTCTCCCATCCTTCTCTTTAGTAATAGAACTCCCTGTCTCCCATGATGGAAAGGTTGTGACTGTCTGTCCCACACACACTCCAGAGGCTGCATTTCCCGGCCTCCCTTGAATCTAGCTGTGACCGTGCAGTGGAATGTAAATGAAGGAGATGAGTACAGTTCTCAGGTCACTTTCTTTAAAAAGAAGCTGATCGCTCTATGTATCTTCTTGTGTTCTTCCTGGGTTGAGAAATGGGTCAGCTGAAGCAATCACTTGGGACCTAGAGATGGAAGCCACATGTTGAGAATGGCAGAGCTACTCTGGCAGCCCTAGACCACTTACCTCTGGGCTGTTATGTGAGAGAGAAACTTCTATGTTGCTTAAATCCTTTTGCTGGGGAGTCTATATAATAGCAGCCTAGCCTCCAACTTACTAACACAATTAATTTCAGGTGAGACTTGATTCAGCAGTTTCCAACAATGTCACCAAGAACCTGTTTTCTTTCATTGTCTCTGTTCTGCTTCCAGTGGTGTCTGTCTTATTCTCAGACTCTGCCTGACCCCCTCCCATAATTGGTCCCTAGTCCCCCAGCCCTTAAACAGCTCCCGGGACTTCCCTGATACTAACAAAAATTTCTGCAGCCAGTACTGACCTCAAATCCTCACACAACACATTGTAGAGAAGAGGAATATTTTCTACCCTTAGCATCACGAATTGGCAAGAGGGACACTAAAGGACAGACAGATAAGCTAGTAAACTTAAAAGGCTGACAGTTACTCATTTTCTCCTTTGCACATCTTGCTTAACTGTTTAGCTAGAGCCATTAGCTTAGGATTTATACCAAGTACTGTGGACTTTAGAATCCAGCTCTAATATTCAGACCATGCTCCTTCAGAGCCCTCTTGGGTTCCTACTGTGGGAGACAAACACCTGTTTCCCACAAAGTCCAAGATACACGAAGGAGGACACTAATTCCCCAAAATGAAATTAAGTCCTGTGAGGAAGTGGAAATCAATGTTGGGAAGCTAAACAATGGTAAATGTCCACTCCATCACCTATATACTTATATCATTCAAACTTGTAATTCCAGCCCAAACCTCTCTCCTGTGACTCAGACAGGGACAGGACCAGAGTGACGCAAGCAAGGAGCCCAGGAAACTTTTAATTTCCTGAAAAATCTAAGGAAACACTCATTCTCAAGTACTGACCCTGCACTAGTCGGACCCTGAGAGTGAATGCCTCCTTAAATTTTGCTCCCTAACTCTAGTCCTGACCCCTGACCTTCAAGCCTGTGTACTGGCCATTTATCTACCAGGATATTTCTTAGGCTGCTTAAGTTCAAGCATGGTTAAGATAGATCCTGTCACCTACCACTTCCCAACCTTGTCTTTCGACGCTCCCTATGACACTACCACCTACCACCTATCTAGGTGCTCAAGAAAGATTCTTGGGAATCATCTTTGGTGTCATCCTGTCTTCACCTCCCTCTAGACAATCACCAAGTCCTAACCATTCAACTTTGTTTAGTCAGCCCTCCACAACCACAGATGCAAAACCCCCGGATACAAAGGACCGACTGTACTCATTGTACTATGCCATTTTATGTAAGGGACTTGAGCATCTGCAGATTTTGATATTCAGGGGTCTCTTGGAACCAAGCCCTCACAGATACTGAGGGATGACTGTACATATCTCCAAAATCTATCCCCTTCGCCAAGCCTGCCATGCCTGTGGCACGAAACTAAGTTACTCTCATCTTTCCACTTGAAATTTGCAACAGCCCCATACCTGGTCTTCCCACTGCCAGTCTTGCTTTCCTCCAATCACTTTTTCCTATCATAAACAGAATGGTCTTTCCTAATATTACTTACAAAGTAGTCCCCCACAATTTGACCCCACTGACTTCTCCAGGCTTGGTTATTACAACTACAGCCATATTGTCTTCTCTTGGTTCCGCAATCCCTCCATGCTTCTCGAACTTTCTTTACATGTTCTTCCTCCTCCCACCCACCTCCCCCATAACTTCTTTATTCTTAGAGTATTAGCTTAAACTTTATTTCCTCCCAAAGGCCTTCCTGACCCATAAACTAGGGGAACCCCTTCTCTATGCTCCCATAACACCTAGTTCTACTTTTAAGACACTCATCAGATTTTTGAAAAACACTTGTTTACTGTCTGCCTTTCCTGACTGGCTATACGATCCTTGAATTGCTTATCATACGTTGGATGAATGTTTGAGGTTAGAACCAACTCTACAAATCCCAAAATTACTACCCTGACAATGCATTTATTTATTCAGCTATCATGTACTAAGCCTCCAGAGGGTGCCAGGACTTTGCTAGGCATCGAAGCTGCAGAGATTAAAGAAACATGATCCATACCCTGAGGTATGAAGGGCAGAATGAGAACAAGCAAAGGAGCCCTTAAGTTTGGAGGAATCAAGGACACTTCACAGAGGAAGTTTCTCTTAAACTGAGCTTTCTTAAAGGCCCACAAATCAAAAGAGAAAATTCCCAACAAGGGACATAGCAGAAAGGAAAACGTGACATATGACAGAACATGGCATGTTATGGGATGCATAAGCAGTTCCGTATCATAGGAGGGTTAAGAGAAGGTTTATGAGGGGTAGAAACTGAGGGCACGGAGTGTGGCAGAGGCTCAAGGAATCCCCACCAAGGAGAGAGGCAATGTCTGAGGCTCCTACAGAGAAGACCTGCCCAGGCTCTCCTGCAGATAGCCGCTCAGAGAGGGACACATAAGGTTCACCATCCATCTACACATGTGCTTTCCCTGCTCCTGTTTATTTACACTCTGCGTGGCTGGAGAGAATCAAGGCATAATTCATGACCCACCCCCTTCAGCACCCTGCAGAGAGGGGGAAGCAGGGAACATCCCTGTCAAGTGCCAGATGTTTGGCAGGGCCCTAAGGGCTGCTGATGGCTTTGGAGGTGAAACAGGAAACTCTTCTGGGGCAGGAAGACTGGAAGTGCAGAAGTTTGCTGAATGAAAGACAAGTGGCTTCAGAAAAGTAGGGGCTGATGAGATGGAGTCGAGTCAGACACATCTGGGTTCCAGTCTCAGCGTGGCTCCTTCCTGACTATGTGGCCCCTGACAAATCACTTCCTCAACCTGAACCTCAATTTCTTCAGCTCATGTCCCTTTTAGAGCCCTGAGGTTCAAGGATGCTATGAGGCAGTATATGAACTTCACTTTGAAGGTTGAAAAGGATTTTGTTACCCCAAAGCTCCTTTTTACTTGGAATGAGTAGACCACCAAATGAGATGTCTTTGACCCAAAAGGAGTTCAAAAAAATACCAAAAAAAGCTCAGAGGCCTGCTCACCTGCCTTTAGAGTAAACGATGACTTTTAAACAAAGGACATACAGAACAATAGATTAATGGGGGGTTGGGGAAGGAGTTGGAGGGGAAAGAATCCTACTGGGTATTTAGAAATGCTAGTTGGCTAACTTTCACTTTCACCTGGTTACTTTAGTTCCAAACTGGTAGCTAAGAGCTCATAAATTTTTGCTGAAGTTTTTTCCAGTCTCCTGTCCCACGCTGCATCCTACTCCAGCCATGCTGAATGAACCGCTCTGCAGTCTCCTAAAATGCCCTCATCTTCTATTTCTTTGTCCTTGTCCATGTTGTTCATTCATTCAACAAACATTTACTAGGTCCCATTTGTTAATTTTTGTTTTTATTTCCATTTCTCTAGGAGGTGGGTCAAAAAGAATATTACTGTGATTTATGCCATAGAGTGTTCTGCCTTTGTTTTCCTCTAAGAGTTTTATAGTGTCTGGCCTTACATTTATGTCTTTAATCCATTTTGAGTTTATTTTTGTGTATGGTGTTAGGAAGTGTTCTAATTTCATTCTTTTACATGTAGCTGTCCAGTTTTCCCAGCACCACTTATTGAAGAGGCTGTCTTTTCTCCATTGTATATTCTTGCCTCCTTTATCAAAGATAAGGTGACTGTATGTGTGTGGGTTCATCTCTGGGCTTTCTATCCTGTTCCATTGATCTATATTTCTGTTTTTTTTTTTTTTAACATCTTTATTGGAGTATAATTGCTTTACAATGGTGTGTTAGTTTCTGCTTTATAACAAAGTGAATCAGTTATACATATACATATGTTCCCATATCTCTTCCCTTTTGCATCTCCCTCCCTCCCACCCTCCCTATCCCACCCCTCTGGGTGGTCACAAAGCACAGAGCTGATCTCCCTGTGCTATGCGGTTGCTTCCCACGAGCTATCTATTTTACGTTTGGTAGTGTATATATGTCCATGTCACTCTCTCACTTTGTCACATCTTACCCTTCCCCCTCCCCATATCCTCAAGTCCATTCTCTAGTAGGTCTGTGTCTTTATTCCCGTCTTGCCACTACGTTCTTCATGACCTTTTTTTTTTTTCCCTTAGATTCCATATATATGTGTTAGCATACTGTATTTGTTTTTCTCTTTCTGACTTACTTCACTCTGTATGACAGTTTCTAGCTCCATCCACCTCACTACAAATAACTCAATTTCGTTTCTTTTTATGGCTGAGTAATATTCCATTGTATATATGTGCCACATCTTCTTTATCCATTCATCTGTCAATGGACACTTAGGTTGCTTCCATGTCCTGGCTATTGTAAATAGAGCTGCCATGAACATTGTGGTACATGACTTTTTTTGAATTATGGTTTTCTCAGGGTATATGCCCAGTAGTGGGATTGCTGGGTCGTATGGTAGTTCTATTTTTAGTTTTTTAAGGAACCTCCATACTGTTCTCCATAGTGGCTGTATCAATTGACATTCCCACCAACAGTGCAGGAGTGTTCCCTTTTCTCCACACCCTCTCCAGCATTTATTGTTTCAAGATTTTTTGATGATGGCCATTCTGACTGGTGTGAGATGATATCTTATTGTAGTTTTGATTTGCATTTCTCTAATGATTAATGATGTTGAGCATTCTTTCATGTGTTTGTTGGCAATCTGTATATCTTCTTTGGAGAAATGTCTATTTAGGTCTTCTGTCCATTTTTGGATTGGGTTTTTTGTTTTTTTTTTATTGAGCTGCATGAGCTGCTTGTAAATCTTGGAGATTAATCCTTTGTCAGTTGCTTCATTTGCAAATATTTTCTCCCATTCTGAGGGTTGTCTTTTGGTCTTGTTTATGGTTTCCTTTGCTGTGCAAAAGCTTTTAAGTTTCATTACGTCCCATTTGTTTATTTTTGTTTTTATTTCCATTTCTCTAGTAGCTGGGTCAAAAAGGATCTTGCTGTGATTTATGTCATAGAGTGTTCTGCCTATGTTTTCCTCTAAGAGTTTGATAGTGTCTGGCCTTATATTTAGGTCTTTAATCCATTTTGAGTTTATTTTTGTGTATGGTGTTAGGAAGTGTTCTAATTTCATTCTTTTACATGTAGCTGTCCAGTTTTCCTAGCACCACTTATTGAAGAGGCTGTCTTTTCTCCATTCTATATCCTTGCCTCCTTTATCAAAGATAAGGTGACCATATGTGCGTGGGTTTATCTCTGGGCTTTCTATCCTGTTCCATTGATCTATATTTCTGTTTTTGTTCCAGTATCATACTGTCTTGATAACTGTAGCTTTGTAGTATAGTTTGAAGTCAGGAAACCTGATTCCTCCAGCTCCATTTTTCTTTCTCAAGATTGCCTTGGCTATTCTGGGTCTTTTGTGTTCCCATACAAATTGTAAAACTTTTTGTTCTAGTTCTGTGAAAAGTGCCATTAGTAGCTTGATAGGGATTGCATGGAATCTGTAGATTGCTTTGGGTAGTGTAGTCATTTTCACAATATTGATTCTTCCAATCCAAGAAGGAATGGATAAAGAAGATGTGGCACATATATACAATGGAATATTACTCAGCCATAAAAAGAAATGAAATTGAGCTATTTGTAGCGAGGTGGATGGACCTAGAGTCTGTCATACAGAGTTAAGTAAGTCAGAAAGAGAAAAACAAATACCATATGCTAACACATATATATGGAATCTAAAAAAAAAAAAATGGTTCTGATGAACCTAGGGGCAGGACAGGAATAAAGATGCAGACGTAGAGAACAGACTTGAGGACATGGGGTGGGGGAAGGGTAAGCTGGGACTAAGTGAGAGAGTAGCATTAACATATATACACTACCAAATGTAAAATAGATAGCTAGTGGGAAGCAGCTGCATAGCAGAAGGTCAGCTCAGTGCTTTGTGACCACCTAGAGGGGTGGCATAGAGAGGTTGGGAGGGAGGCGCAAGAGGGAGGGGATATGGGGATATATGTATACATATAGCTGATTCACTTTGTTTTACAGCAGAAACTAACAGAACATTGTATAGCAATTATACTCCAATAAAGACGTTAAAAAAAAAAAAAAAAACATTTACTGAACAGGAGCCTCTCTGGCCTGGGTTCTGAACAGTGAAAAAAAACGAAAGACGTGGTCCCTGCCTTCGTAGGCATGTAGTCTAAGATTAACTAGATTAACTAGGTAGACATTAACTAAAAAGTGGTACACAAAATGGAAATGTCAGAGGTTGTACATGCTACAGTGGGGCAGAATATTGTTTATGAGAGTCATAGTAGAAGAAATTGATTTAGTTATGGAGGTCAGGGAAGGCTCTTGGAGTTAGTAATGCCTTTATGTCCTTCCTTTTAAGGACAAAGTCCCATTCAGCTTTACAAGGCAGCTCAGATATCTCTGTGAAGTCATCTGCATCTTGCCAAGCAAGACATTCTTTCCTTTGCGATCTGTAGGGTTTTTGTTATGGACATTAACGAAGCTTTGGGGGCACTGTGTTAGTATCTTGAGCTATGTTCTAGTCTGTCTCCTCATAAACTGTGAGTGCCTTGATAGTGCAAGGACTTCATTACCCACTTCTGCATCCCTGACGCTGCACCAGATACAAACGAGAGGAAACTGGAGTTAGTTGAAATGTAAATTGGCTGCAAATTCAAGATATTTTTGTAAGTGAGTAACTTATTTCACAATTAGCAATCTAAATAATGTTCTGATTCATACAAGTTTTTCTTAATAAAACAAATTCTTTTCTAATAAGTGTTCCTGGATGTATTATATAATTAGTAAAAATAAGCCATGTATGAAAACTCTAGACCTGCCATTCAACTAACGGATCATAAAATTCCTTCACTGGATTTTAAAGATATTCATCTGTAATTTCTCCATAAGCCCAAAGTCTGGCTGTCAAAGTGACTGAAGTAGTGAGGTTTCTTATTTCATATATGAATTTTTATGATGTGGTCTACCTATGTGGGCAGGATCACTTAGGAAAAGGCAGGTGGGTTTTTGGGCTTTGAAACAGAAATAAAAAGAACTTGTTGAAAGTCCGTTTCTCAGAAGTAAATACGTCTGTCGCCTTTCCTCCTTACATGGTAGAGTTGTTACAAAACAGCGCCAGAATTATTTGGTTTCCTATCACTGGGTAGGAAATTGCCTTGTACTTTGCCCATTCAATTACCTCCACCTGGAAAGTCTTTGCTCCTATCAAAATCTTAGGCACACTTCAACCCCCATCTCAAACATATCCTTGTTTATTTTACCAATGGTTGGATGGCTGGAATTTACCCAAGGTCATAAAACACATTCGTGGCAAACTAAGAGAACAGGCCTCTAGCCATCCTGGCCTATATTCCTTGCTCCCCACCAGGGTTTTCCAAAGGGCATGGGGTCCCAGGTATTTGGGAAACAATATCTAACTCCCTCTTCCCCTTTCTAGAGAAGTTTTAATCCCTATTAACACCAAAAAGGCTATTAAAAAATCCTGTAGCTTAGATGCAATTTAGAAACCATTATTTTTTTATTTAATGCAGCATTTTCCAACTCATTTGAGCCCTTTACCCCATCCATTAACTTCCCCTAGAATTATCTTTCCAGAAAACAATTTGGCAAACACTACTGTCTGTCATGATTTCTCTCACTCACTTTCTCCCTATCTTTTTAGATGGGGGAACCACAGGCAGTTATTATATAGGTGAGATGCTAAGATATTTGGATAATCACCTCTCTTCACGGCCATGAGAGAACTTTATTTTACATTTAAATAAGAATCAAATCCAAAATCAAAGGGGAAAGGAATGAAAGGGCAACTTATGAAGGAAGAAAAAAATTGTCATTAAGTTATGGAAAGGTGCTATGTCTCACTGAGTATCAATATTCATAGCAATGCAAAGTGGAAAAGATAAAGGGAACCGAATCTCTGCACCTCCCCCTCCCTTCCCTTTTTCTAGAGCAAAACAAATACCTCTTACTTTCTGAGGTGGAGAAGATTGCCTATTCTTTTCTTGCTTAAGTTCCTCATAGCACCTTTATTCCCAAGTAGTTTATCAAGATATTTTCATAAGAAAGACAGTTATCTCCCTGAGAGGAATTCTGGTAATGGCCATTAAGATTTTTTTTTTTTAATTTACTTCATTACACACATATACAGAGGCAGTATTGCACAGTAGTAAGGAACATAGTGGGCTATATATCTTGTCTTCTTGCTGTATATCTTGTCTAGCTGTGTGGCCTCGGCAAGTTATTTAAACTTGGTGTCCTAGTATGCAGAATGAAGATTATAATACTACTGAACTCATAGGGTGTTTATAAGGATTAAATGAGTTAATACATGTAAAACGCTTAGAACATTGCTTGGCACAAGATAAGGTCTCAATGAATATTAGCTATACACTTTTATTAAACAAGTTTTTACTGCATTTACTCTGACCCTTTCTCTTCCTATGGGACTTTATCCCTTTGGGTCAACTCCTTTAAATTCAGTCAACACTTATAAGGCATTAGCAAGAAGATGTACCATTGTGAGCATTGTAGATCATTATTGCAAAAAAAAACTTCTGGCCAATGATATATGACTGCAGATAGTGATAGGACTATGCGAAAGTAATGGACCAGCAGGATAGCATAACAGCTGGGAGTCAGGGAACCTGTGTTCAAATCCCAACTTGGAAACGTACTTGCCATTTGACCCTAGAGAAGTTGCTTGACCTTATCCCTAAGCTGGTTTCCTAATTTGATTAATGTGAGTTAAAATAAAGCCTACCTTACAGAACTGAGAGGATGAAGAGACATGACGTAGAAGGAAAACATGCCTAGTACACATTACATGTTCAATAAATTAGATGGAGGTAGTAATGAACAGTCAGCATAACATGTGTGTTTAAATGAGGGTCCCATTCAATGTTTTTCACTCTAGAGGCTATGTATATATCTCAGTGTTACTACCAACTTCCAAATCCTATTTAGATATGATCCTTGGAACACCTGAGAATATCTGTCATCCACAAACTCATCAACTGCAATAACTATGGGCAAGATTTTTTACATTTTCATTTTGTTCATATATTTTTATGTCCCTGAGATCATTCTGTATAAATATTTTATACCCTACTTTTCTACTTAACATGATGTTAAAGGTACGTTCCCATGCTTTTAAATTTTTTAGACACTTTAGCAATCACATGTTATTCTATTGTAAAGATCTGCCATAATTTATTTAACAACCTTCTTTTTACTGATCATTTAGGTTTTCAATTCTTGATTATTATAAATAATACAGCAAAGTTTTGGATTCTTTCCTTCAGCTAAATCCCTAGACATAGAATTACTGGGCCAAAACAATACGAACCCATGATTCATATTGGCGTATTTTTATCCAGATCCTTCACATATTTGAAGACAATAATCATACTCCCAAGTCTTTTCTCCAAACTAAACACTCCCAGATCCTTCTATCATTCTTCATCTAATTCAATTCCCAGTGCTACCACCATTCTTGTCCCTTTTCTCTAGGATCAAAGCACACACTTCTAAGCTAGCATTCAAAGTTCATCCACTCTGACCCACTTTATCTTCGCCTCCTCATCTGCTGCATCTCACCTCACTTTCCAGGCACCTTTCCCTCCAATCAACCATGGCTCCCTTTGTACACCCTGCTCTTTCATTCTGCCACTCATTTGTTTATTCTATTTTTTCAGTCCAGAAGTCTTTCACACTCTTGACACCTGGGAAACTCAAGCTCCTCTTTCAAGACAAGGCTCAAATCCTACCTCTTCTCTAAAGCCTTCTTGGTTCCCTTTTCCCTGCCCTGGACAGAACTAGCTGTTCTGTCCCTTCTACTGCTGTGCTACCTAGTAAAGTAGCAGTCAGAGTCCCATGAAAAAACTGATGACCCGCTCAATTTGGGGTAATTCAAGGAGAAATTAATGAAGGAATTATTTAGGAAGGTGTGGGCAGGTTGTGGAGAAACTATAAAGACTAACACATACCCAAGGGCCAACAGGCTTTTAACATCCATACACCTGAAGGAGTGAGGACACGGAGAGATTACCGGATCTTGGTAGGAAAGGGTCGTGTGGAGAGGACCTGTGACTTCCATGAAGGGACAAATCAGCCCAAGGTAACCCCAAAGAGAGGGACCCAGGAGAATAAATCCACTTGACTTCACTCTACTCTCTCCTTTCCACATCTTGCCTGGGCTTCCATTAGCAGAACCCAGCTAGAACCAGAGGGCTAGGAAACCACTGATACGGTCTATATAGGTCAGTGCCTTGGGGCACAGAGCATGGAGGAGAAGGATGCAGAGTAGATCTGAGAGGCAAAGGGAAGAGCTCCATCTTACCATATGAAAGTTCATTATCCTTTATTACAGTTCACTGTCAGCAGGTATGCTTCATTCCCTGGACTGAATACATATTATCTAACTCAGTTCCAAACCAATTCTACCCTATGGAATGGCCATCGTGCTCTCCTACTCAGCACTCCTCAGTGTCCCACCGTGCCCCTGCCCCATTGCCTGCAGAGCCAACTATAAATGCGTAAGCATGACTAATGTTCCTGGTGACAGGGCTCTGGCCTTTCTCACTTCCTCAGGACCACCTCTCACTTTCCTCCTACTTCACAATCCACCACGTGAACATGTCACTCCCCAAACACAGCATTCTTTCTAAAGAGGTTATCCTCTTGCCTTGAACACACTTCCCCAGCTGGAAACCTCCTGCTCATTCTTTAACACAAACTCTGTGTTAAACTCTGTGTAAGTAAGGGCTACTTACACAGTGAAATTCCCTGCCTCTCTCAAAAACTCTCAACCTGGGCTTCCCTGGTGTCGCAGTGGTTGAGAATCTGCCTGCCAATGCAGGGGACATGGGTTCGAGCCCTGGTCTGGGAAGATCCCACATGCCGTGGAGCAACTGGGCCCGTGAGCCACAACTACTGAGCCTGCACGTCTGGAGCCTGTGCTCCGCAACAAGAGAGGCCGCGATAGTGAGAGGCCCGTGCACCGCAATGAAGAGTGGCCCCCACTTGCCGCAACTAGAGAAAGCCCTCACACAGAAACGAAGACCCAACACAGCCATAAATAAATAAATAAATAAATAAAACTTTAAAAAAACCCCAAAAAACTCTTGACCTCCTTCTCCAAAAACTCCTTTAACAGCTTATATTTTATAGTACTTTATATTATAGATGTTTATCACCTTAAACTACCACCTCCCTTAAGGCAGTAAGACACAGTCTTACTTCATCTATTTCCTTAGAACCTAACAGAATCTCTGGCACACTGTAGACACTCAATATTAAACGAAAGAATGAATCATAGAATCAAATAAAGATACTTGCAGTTAATTTAGATTTCTCATTTGGTGGGTAGGTGTTTGGTTTTTTTAATGTATACTTGTTCTTTATGCACTTCTAGGGTATGTGTGCGACAGAGGCCAGAAGCTTATGTCCTGAGCATCTCTCATCATCAGCTGGCACTGGCTTCCATCTGCCCTCAGTAGAACCTCTGCAGGAAGGTAGGCATCCTTGGGAGGGCAAGTAGGAGACGATCCATATAAGGCCTACCCATTGTACATCCATTTGACATATGGACCCTGTTAACAGGTAACTTGCCAACAAGCCCTTAGAAGTTTTTGTGTCTGCTTCCTAAACCCATTTTGGAGCAGAAATCCATTTTATTAGCTGAAGACAGAATAGACCAATTCCAAATATTTGGAAAAGCTTAATCTTGCAAATTAGCTAGCTGTCCTCTGGCCACATGGTGGCCACTTGTGTGGGAGGAAAGCAGGCCCATCTCAGGACAGACCTTTCTCTGTTTCTTGAGAAAACACAATAAAACACCCTTCTCCTTTCATCCACATCTGGCGGCTGCAAAAACAGTGACCCGTGGAATTCACATTTTCATACTTGACTATGATAGGCTAGCGTGCAGGGGTTATTCTTGTTGTGTTTATGAAAGAGTGAAGCCTGTCAGGATAAGAAGGCTTCTGATGGAGTGCTTATTGAGAAAACATGCAGAGATTTCTGTTTCCCCAAATTAGAGAAGGAGCTTATGATAAGAATCCTTTTCATTGACTTCTCCTCCTCAACTGCTTTCCCACTGTCCTGCAGTATAATTACAAGCCCTGAAGTCTAGACTTTTGAAGGAAGTCCGAGATAAAATTCCCCAAAGTGGAGTAGCTCAGGGGGTCCTAACTCTCAAAATTGCACAAAGCTTCAAAGAAATCATATTGTACCCATAATAGGGTCGCCACACTAAATGAACTGAAAAGGGATTTTTGTTGTCTCCATTTTGGCTGGCGTTTTATCAGTCTGTCCTGTTCATGTTACAAACTGTGCGCAAGGAAGGTCTGATCACCTTCCTTGGGTAAGTGGGAATGGCCTTGGAAGAAGAGAAAGGCACCTTCCGCAAGTACCAGAATGGAGGCAGGTAAATCAGACCATGGAAGGTGGCCATCAATCTAAATAGAGCTCAGCAAAGAAATTATGAGGACAAAGAAGACAGAGACGAGAGGACAGTGCTGGTTCAATGTTCGAGTGGGCATGGGATGCTTAGGGCAATTTCTGAGCTAACTAGCAGGCAGTTTGATCACTTTTATCTGCTACCATGTTTACAGGCCTGAACGTGCTGAGAGCATTGAGGGGACAATCAAAGTGGACATTGATGAGAAACTATATTCAGCAGTACTTTTTGGCCTAGTTATTATAAAATTGGGGGACATTAGTTCGCAGAATCATTGACTAGTTCATTCAACAAGCATTTCATCAAACTCTTACTCCATGACAGGCACTGTCCTGGGCCCTGAATTTACAAAGGTATGGAGAACATTCTCTGTGCGCTTGAAAGGCTTGTGGATGAGAAGAACTCCCAATCTCCCTGATCTCCAGACTGACACCCGGTTGCCTACTCCTCCCTAGAGCGGGAGGTTTGTAAACCACAAAGCAGGCCAGATTAAACCCTGCAATGGCTCCTTCTTAGGAAGAGAAAGTAAGTCGTAGCACCTTAGCATGGCAATTGGCCCCTTCTCAGCAGCCTCTCCAGCCTGATCGCCACACCCCATCCCATCCCAACCCACACAAAAGTCTCTGCCTCCAGGCCTTTGCTCGGGACTCCCCTGTGCCCACACTGGCCCTTCTCCTTCTGTGCCTAGCCAGCTCCTTCTTGCCCTTCAGTTCCTCACTTAGACATCAGGGTCTCTAAGAAGTCATCTCCTACCCCAATGCCAGATCTGCAATCCTCCTCATATTCTGCCATCATAGCCCACGTGTGCCTCTGCCCCTGTAAGCACCACTGCTCTGCTCTAACTGCCTGCTAGGCTTGCATGACTCACTAGATTGCAGATTTCTTGAGAATGTGCTTTTATCCTCTTCCCCTTTGTTTCCCCACATGCAATATAAGGAAGAGCACTTGGAGTCAAACCTCAAAATCATTATTAGCCACCTACTACTTTTCACACCTTTCATAATCATCTCAGGTAACGTTTACAAAAATCATAAGAGGATCACATTATGATCTCACCTTACAGATGTGAAACTGTGACTCAGAAAGGTTAAGACAGCTGCCCAAGATCACACAGCTCTGAAGTGGTGGGTGGCATCAGAGAGTACTCTCTTTCTCTACCCAGCAGTGGCCTGCAGGGACCTTCTTATTGCATCTGCTATTTGCACTTAGCTAGAACACTATATCCAACCCTTGTGGGGAGGAATGAGGGTAACACTTCTTAAAGAAATAAAAGCATTTTTTTCTCTCTTCAAAGAGATAATCAAGGCCACTGTTATGTTTTATTCCTAAAGACATAAAGATGTAGCTTTCTCTACCTAAAGGTTTGCTGCTAAGGATTTGGGATCTGGTCAAAGGAACCACTAATCTCTTTCTAATGGGCTTTGAACATAATAATGGGAGAAAATATGCAGAATGAAGGCTTTTGTGTGTGACGTTTCCTGAGAATGTGGGAACCAATCCCCAGGAAGGAGATGGGGGAAGGGACCCTGAATGAGACCCTGGATCCCAGCTTCTGGATCCTACTCCTGAGGGTAATGGAGAATGAGTGGAACACCGCTGGCCCACAGAACAGAGTCCAGTCCCCAGGCCAGGAATGCCTTGCCAGGCAGGCTCCGTAGAGCAGTGGTCTGCAAACTTTTTCCTCCTGTACCCTTAAAACAATTTTGTAAAAGCTCTGTACCCCCTCACACATTTTAAGTTGACATCTGAAATTTTTCATCAAAACTTTAAACAACATGTTATAAATATTGACATTTTAAAATAAAACTCTTACATTATGCTTTTTGCATGTACCCAGTTTAGTCTAAATACCCTAGTGACTTCAAACCCACCACAATCCATCTGAACAATGTATAAACATGCTCTCCTTTAACAGTTGGAAATTTTACATTACTCTTTTTTTCTTTTTGAAAAACTCAAACTCCTGTTTCCTTCTATTTCACTTCTCCCACAGAATTTTATACCAATGTATTAGATTCTTATGCTAGAATCTAGTCTTTGATCAACCATCCAGTACTTCTGTCAGGTGTGTGTGTGTAATTCTTTTAGTTGATTTAGTTTCCTGAAACCATAAGGCAATAGGTGTTTAAATGGGGGTTGGGAATGGAGATTATGAAAAGGGAGGTAGGAAAGTGGGGAGAATCTTTGCCAGTACTGATGCCCTTGGGAAGATCAATGCTGGGAAAGAACACACATGGAAATTGCAGTGCTAGACATTGATTCCTCTAGAACTATCTATGCCTGCACATTTCATGAGAAGTCTGTAGGTACCTCCAAGGGGGTATAAACCTCAGATTGAAGACCACCAGCCTGAGGTCTGAGTTAAGGCCATGCCTTCCTGAGCCTGGACCCTTGACCACCAGCTGTCGAGCTGTGTGATGGTCATGGAGAGAATGTGATCTATGCCCACTTGTGCCTCAAGTTCAAACCCCAAATCACTCGGCGACCCTGAGAGGCCATTCAGAGGGTTCTGCAACATCTCAAAACACCCTTTAGCCCTCAGGGAACCAGCGGGTACCCAACCTGTGAGAGCACCCCTGCCTGGGCCTCAGGGCTGGACTGGGGCACATGAGCTCACTGTGATCTGGGAAGAAGAGGTCATGGTCACCACCATAATTCCCACAAGCCCTCATCTCCAGACCCTGTTCTCCATCTGCCAACCCCCCAGCTACTCAAAGTCATTTCCTCTCCACGCCATCCATGCTATTCATCCAATTGGATGCATTCATCCCTTTGACTGAAAATTTTGCTTAAGTATCACCCCCTTCTGACACTTTTCTGGCAAAGCTGATTACCACAGCCTCTGCATATTAGGTAGAGGTTATTATTAAACTTAGCACATTGCACTATATGTGTGTGAATGACTGTGTCTTGTCTTCTTTGGAGGCATGAATCACATCTAACCTCCAGTGTCCTGCTTAGTCAATGATTGGCGAATGATTACAGTCACCAAAGGACATTCACAGGAGGTGTTTTCAGATTCACAGACTTAGAGAATGAACTTATGGTTACCAGGGGTGAAGGGTGTGGGGGAGGGATAGATTGGGACTTTAGGACTGACATGTACACACTGCTATATTTAAAAGAGATAACCAACAAGGACCTATTGTATAGCACAGGGAACTCTGCTCGATACTCTGTAATAACCTAAATGGGAAAAGAATTTGAAAAAGAATAGATACGTGTATATGTATTACTGAATCACTTTCTTGTACACCTGAAACTAACACAACATTGTTAATCAACTATACTCCAATATAAAATAAAATAAAATAAAAAAGAAAGTGAAAAGACAACACACGCACACATACAAACACACACACACACACACACAAAAGGAAGTGTTTTCTAGAAGGAAGTTTTATGGGCCAATTTTATATATATGAGATTTAGGTACTTTTAGCACCAGTTGTTAAAGCTACTTCCTTTGGCCTCTAAAGCAAAAGTGCCAGGAAGAATGACTTGGCCCGCACACTTTGGGAGTTGGAGCACGCAGAAGAGCCTGCGTTCACTTTGTGTTTGCATTCTATTCACTTGTGCTCACAGCACTGAAAAAGACCTTATCATTTCAGAAACTACAGGTCATCCCATCCAGCAGAGGGTAAATTCATTAAGAGCTGCGTGACCATTTCATGAGGATGTAAAACGGTACATCCAGCCAGGATCATATTAGCTTCTAGAGAAATGTGTCATCTAATATTTCATACAAACCACTGTGCTGGGAAAAGTGGAACTTATTTTGACCCTTCAGATGTTGACTTCTGATTCATCAGATATTCTGACCCTACTTATCCCAAGGATGTACATTACTTATGGAAGAGGACACTTAAATCATTACTAATTAAAGTTAAATTGTGCTTAATTTCTCTATTTTCACTTTTATGTTCTTCAAAATGAAATCTTCATTTCAATCATACATAGATTTGATTCACTGATTCATTTCACTGTCTTTACCTTATTTTATTAATTGTAGCTTCTGTCATTGCGAATTTTATTTTCTGGTTATTATTTCAATCAAATCCTATTTCTCACATCAAAGAATACAGATCCAATTTTGACAAGAAACTTTGATTCTTTCATCACTTTTCTTTCTTTTTTGGTTTGATAACAGAGATTAGCATATGCAGTTGAGTCATTGTCAATTTTATTTTGTGGTGATTGCTTCATCTAAGTTCAATGTGCCCCAGGAAAGATTTTGCAGTTTCAGATGATACCAACACATAGTGATGCTTTGGTCAGGCTTAATCCAAATTAACAATAAGATGGAAATTTTTAATAAGGTTTTCGTTTGTCACAGCAGGAAGGATTAGGATGGGGGGAGGATGTCAAGCCACCCTGTTTCCTGGAACAGGCTGGTGTGTAGAGGACCCAGGACACAGAGTATCCAAATGAGGCTGAAATAAAACAGCGTGGAGATGAGTTTGAAAGGTGAGGATGGGGACAGTTTGCCAATGGCCTTGAACACAACTAAGATGCAGTTATATTATAACTGCCCTTGAGGAAAGGGCAGTTAAGGAAAGACCCTGCTGTTTCCTGCTGTTGAGGAAAGACCCCCTGCCTGCCTCTTCCCATGCTTCCACTTGTCTGCTCCCCAGTTTCCTGGATCCTGGGAAGAATCATTAGTCTGAGGTCAGGTCCCAGGTTAGTCACGGAGCACACTGCTCTTGCATTGGGAGCTGTGCCTTCAGGGCCTGCACATGTGTGCTTTGCTTCCTTACTTGCCCACCTCCCTCAGGGCGGAAACTGACCACAGTTAGGAAGGGGCAGTGAGCAGCTGGGCACATTCCAGGTGTTTCTGGCTCCCATGTTGAAATACAGTTATAACATCCTAAAGTTCTCACTCTTTTTCCTAGCATATCATAGAACCTTGAGCAAGTCGCTTAAACTTTCTTAGGGTCCATTTTCTCATGTGTAAAATAAGAGTTAAGAGTTAGTGAGGGGCTTCCCTGGTGGCGCAGTGGTTGAGAATCTGCCTGCTAATGCAGGGGACACGGGTTCGAGCCCTGGTCTGGGAAGATCCCACATGCTGTGGAGCAACTGGGCCCGTGAGCCACAACTACTGAGCCTGCGCGTCTGGAGCCTGTGCTCCGCAACAAGAGAGGCCGCGATAGTGAGAGGCCCGCGCACCACGATGAAGAGTGGCCCCCACTTGCCACAACTAGAGAAAGCCCTCGCACAGAAATGAAGACCCAACACAGCAAAAATAATAAATTAATTAATTAATTAAAAAAAAAAAGAGTTAGTGAGAATTCATAAAAATAACTGACATCACAAGTGTTCTCTGTGAGTCAGGCACTCTTCTCAGTGCTTTACAGAAATGGACTCACCCCTCCTAACAACCCAACCAGGTAGCTGCTGTTATTACTTTACAGTAAAGTATTTTACTTTACTGTATTATCTTTCCAGAGGATGAAACAGAAACCTAGAGAGGTTGATACCTTGTTCAAGATTTCATAGTTAGTTCTGGGTGGACTTGGGATTACAAACAGGGGCTCTACCTTTTAGGTAAACACACACCCACACCCACAACACACAAACAGGCACGTGCATGCCACCTCATTAAATAGCATAAGCGTCTGATGTATTTAAAACAGTGCCTAGAACAAGTGGGTTCCTTAGCTGGGAAATCTGCAAAAGGACCTTACTACAGGGCTAAGTGTACAGGTGACATGATTTCATTTATACTTTAGAAATATTAGTCTGTAATGTCTCTCCTCTCTCAAAGTTAGGCCTGCATCACCCTCTCTAGGGTGTGGGAAGTTAGAATAAAAAATAGTAAATTCAGATCACAGAATATAGAACAGGAAGGGCCTTTAATGTTAGCTGTCCCAGCCCACTCTTAACTCAGTTGGGGAAAATGAGGTGCCGGGGGAGGACTGGGGGAGGAACCAAAGCACGTTGCAGCAAGGTTCCGGACCCGGGGCTCTCATCGAAGTTCTCGCCCAACGTTCTTCCCCCTCCCCACCCCTTACCCCCGCTGGGCTGCCTCCCCAGCACTTGGGGAGTTAGCTCTTTCGAGTTAAAAGCATAACCCAACCAGAACAATCACGTTCACATGTGAAAGAGCCCACAGACACACATCTCCACGGTCCGACCTCCTCCTGCCCTCTCCGATTTCTCTGGAAATAACAGAGTCTCCTTGTCCTTTGCAGTTCCCAGCAGAGTTACCCTTGGCCTTTCCCTGGGAACAGAGGTACATGGGGACACCTACTTCTGACCATCAGAATAAGAAAAACATTTGAAGTGGGCTGGAGGCAGGGGGGCTGCTAGGCTTCAGTTCTTCCTTTGATGTTTTTAACCTCTGTTTTAATCCACTGCAAACTCGTCTGCAGCCTCCTCCCCGCCACCACTTCCCTTCCCTAGCCATTGCTGGAAGTGCCTGGGCTTTGGAGACGGCCAACTTCGATTTGGATCGTAACTCTGCCAATGAATAGGGTAGCTGTTGAGCAAGTCTCTAACTAAGTTACTTAATTTACTTGAGCTTCAGTTTCCAAATCTATAATTATATCTTCCTCAAAGAGCTGAAGCAAAGATTTAATGGAATAGCATATATAAAGGGCACTGTTCGTAAAATCTCTATAAATGATTCCCCTCCCTTTTTTACGATAATCCCAGCAGCATGTCTCCTAGATCAAAGTAGAGGAATAGAAGAACGAAAATGCTATCTTATATTTTTACGACACTTGAAGCTAACACGTTACTTTTGCTTGACATTGCTGCTTTAGATTTAATTTACTGATAAAGAGTGAAAAATAAATTAGTGAAATTTCATTCCTCAAGTATTCACTAAAATTTAAGAACATTGACCCCATTGTGTTGCTGTAAGAATTAGTGCATTCAAATATTTAGAAAGGAGTCTTTACTTTGATTTATATTGTTACTATTATCGTACCCCAGATGCTTTGGTAGGTGCTAAGGACACAGATGAATAAGACACAGATTCTGCCCTCAAGAAGCACAGAGGCATCTTGTTGACCTTATTTAACAGTGAATGAAAAGAGGCTCAGAAAATTCATTGACTTGCCAATGTCACAATGTATGTGACAGGGACAGGGCTCAAGCCCAAACCCAAATCTTCTCCCTCCAATTCCCATGTTCTTTATACCATGTTATCAGATAATGCTGTTTTATTCAACTGTCCTCCAGCATGATCATATCTTCAATCTTGACCGTTACTATTATACTAACTTTTTCTATGACTCCCACCCCCAGATGCTGCTTTGATTTCAAGTACAGGGGATAAGGAGGAAGAGGGTGTTAAAAATTATATGTATATAAATTTACAGAGAGAGAGACAGACAGAGACAGAGATACAGAGAGAGACAGAGACACAGAGAAACAGAGACAGAGACAGAGCGAGACAGAGACAGAGAGAAAACCTGTCATTTACCAGGCACCAAACTAGAGATGCTTTTACTAGACATTCATGTCTCACTTAACTATGAGTATTATTGCCCTCATTATTATGCCCAAAACTAAGGCTTACAAAAGAGTATATATTTCCTAGGCAACTGGTGGATCTGGGATTCAGTCCGTCCTTCTGAGTCATGGCTCCTAATCTTTTTTTTTTTTTTTTTGGCTGCGTTGGGTCTTCGTTGCTGCGTGCAGGCTTTCTCTAGTTGCAGTGAGTGGGGGGGCTACCCTTGGTTGTGGTGTGCAGGCTTCTCATTGTGGTGGCTTCTCTTGTTGGGAGCACGGGCTCTAGGTGTGTGGGCTTCAGTAGTTGTGGCACACGGGCTCTGTAGTTGTGGCTCACGGGCTCTAGAGCGCAGGCTCAGTAGTTGCAGTGCACGGGCTTAGTTGTTCCACGGCATGTGGGATATTCCCGGACCAGGGCTCGAACCCGTGTCCCCTGCATTGGCAGGTGGATTCCTAACCACTGCACCACCAGGGAAGCCTCCATGGCTCCTCTTAATCCTTGCATAAACTACATTCAAAAAATGTCAGAGCAGTATTGGAGTTATCTTTCTTTCTGGTTCAGTAGGCCTGATGTCCAGAGTTTCATGGGGATTTTAGATTTGCCACGTTCAACACTTTGTTCCATACTTATTGAGCAGTTTTTATGTGTTGGACACTGTACTTGGGAATCAGAGATATGTACGATGCTGTCCTGACCCTTCAGAGACAGCCATACAAAGACAAATAGTGGTAGAAGATGAGAATATATAAGTCCATTCAAAATGAGTCCCAAAGCTGAGTTGGTTAGAATGGTGTCATACTCACTCACTTGTGACCCAGAGAAAAGATTATTTGGGGAATGACATAATAGGCATTCAATAAGTGCTCATGGAATGGATGAAAGGGCTGGGATGAAATCTGGATTACCGAGTGGAAAGGCCAGCATCTGGAGGGTAGTCTCTGCTCTGCTAATCATACATGTAACTTTTCCTCTATGCATCTCAGTCCACAGCACGTATTGAGGACCTACTGTGTGCTTGTCACAAGGTTTGCAACCATAAATCTGACTGCATCAAAAAACTCAGCACAAAGCAGGAATCCAAACAAGCTAACATAAAGAGTACATTCCAATGAAATATGCAAATTGAACCAGTGCTCACGTGGGACACATGGGCTGCAATTGAAAAAGCAAATTTATGTGTCTCTCACTGCCCTTCTAACCTGCTTGATGGGGGTAGTCCTTCCTATATTCCTGGATGAAAGTTGAGGTAGGCCTCCTGACTTCCTTATTTACTCTTAGGTAATCAAAAGTTTGATAATCATTTAAAATCCTTAAATAGAGTCTCAATTCAGTAGAGTCAATATAATAACCAAAACCTCCAAGCTCATTTAGGATGAGTACTTCTTCCTCCTCCATCTCTGGCCTATTTTAGTCCAGGGGAGGGTTATAGACAGTGTCTTCTTCCTTTAATATCCAAGCTCTTCCTCCCACTACTGGTTGACTCTGGTCTGTGAGCACATCCTGGAGTTGGACTGGTAGAGGGACAAAGAGAGAAGAGAAAATGGTAATGGGCAGAGTGGGAGAGCTTTTACTTCACATGTATTGTCATAAACTAGCACTGGCTACTCTGGTCCTGGCGCCTGATTAAAGATGATTAATTCAAAAAGTACATGCGTCCCAATGTTCATAGCAGCATTATTTACAATTGCCAAGATATGGAAACAACCTAAGTGTCCATCAATGGATGAATGGATAAAGAAGATGTGGGGTGTGTGTGTGTGTGTGTGTGTGTGTGTGTGTGTGTGTGTGTATGTGTATATAAAACCCAGTATTACTCAACCATGAAGAAGAATGAAATAATGTCATTTGCAACAACATGGATGGACTTGGAGGGTATTTTGCTAAGTGAAATAAGTCAGACAGAAAAAGACAAATACTGTATGATATCACTTATATGTGGAATCTAAAAAATACAACAAAATAATGAATGTAACAAAAAGAAACCGACTCACAGATATAATAGGGAACAAACTAGTAGTCACCAGTGGGGAGAGGGAAGGTGGGAGGGGAAATACAGGGGTAGGGGATTAAGAGGTACAAACTGTTACGTATAAGATAAGCTACAGGATATATTATATAACATGGAGAATATAGCCAATATTTTATAATAATTATAAATGGAGTATAAACTTTAAAAATTGCAAATCACCATACTGTACACCTGTAACTTATATAGTATTGTACAACTATACTTCAGTTTAAAAATAAAAATAAAAAGATGATTAAGGGTGGAAGAGGGGACAGGATTTGTGGCCTTTGCAAATTCCTCACTGAAACCATTTAATGACACTACCAGGGAGTGGGTGATGGGTCTCCCTTAAGCTAGCTGTCCCCTTCCCATGCCCAGTCCCCTTTTTCCCAGCAGTCTGGTTCACATAGGCTCTCTATTTAGTTATCCCTCCCCAGTAGGTTTCTTGGGTAGAATTTCAGTGCCTCCAAGCCTGCTTTCTCCCACATGGTCCATGTCAGGTCTTCAGGAAATATACAAATCTTTGACCTGACAGACTCTGGGAGGCAGGCTAATCCAGTGCCTCCGCCTCTCCCTCCTTCCAGCCATCGGCAGCTCGCCAGGCTGCCTCTGCTGCCAGCTCTCTTGGGCAGAAGGCAGAGCCAGCCCACTGAGTCACCCCAACTTCAGAGAACCCTTACCAGACTCTCCAAGTGGCCCCGTGGAGGCACTCACTCTTGTTTTGAAGGAAGGAGGATGTGTCCTTACCCCGTCCCTTCCCTGGGGATGTGGGATTCAAAACACAGCTCATGTCAAAGACAGTTTCCTCTCAAACTCTCTTTTAACCTTCAATTTCTTGATTTATCTCTAATATTTTATGTCCTCAATGTGGATGTAGAATCCAAGAGCCACAGACTCAATTTGGGGCTCTCTCCTTTGTAAATTCCACACCTGGTGAATGCAGCTTTTAAGGTAGCTTGGCACCATGGCCAACTTCTCCCTGAATAGCCTACCATACACACATTAAGTATGTCCCAATTTTCACATTAGCCAGTACAATGTAGAACTCATTCCCAAATTAGCCCTTAGGTGGAAACTTTTCTCTGAAAATGATTCTTTCCAGCTCTAGTCCCACATTCCTCAGGCTGTATTCCCCAACGGCCTCAGCAGATGGTGACGTCTCTTGCTGTCTGAGCCACAATGTGGCACAAAGTCTACCTTGCATGTCCAAGGCCTTCTAAGACTGATCTGTGATGGATGTATCTGAAGATACCATGAACTGCAGCTGTATCTCATTACCTAGTCCCACTGTATCCATTGCCAATCTTCCTAAAAGAGCCTTCAGCACCCATTCAAGCATGGCATCATGGATACAACATACCCTGCACCATAGCTATTGCCTTTAAAGCATTTCTCTGCTATAAATAAAAGAGGGAATTAATCTTTCTTGAACCCCTATATATCAAGTACCAATCCTTATTTCACTAATTTTCCAAAGTAACCCTAAGGAATATTTATTACTTTACCACTTTTCCAGATAAGAAAACTGAGTTTCAATCAGGTTAAGTAACATGCCTGAAGACACACAGCATATAAACGGTAGAGTTAGACTTAAATACCTTTGATTCCAAAAACCATAGCCGTAATAGAAGGCAAAGTCCATTATGAGACAGGAGACCTGGGGTTTATCCCAGCTCTGCCATTAGTTTGACTGTGGCCTTGGATAATTTCCTTCTCCTGTCTGAGTCTGAGCTTCATCATCTGTAGATGAAGGAACTGGATACAGTGACCACTCACATCCTTCCAATTGCAGAGTTCTGAGCTACTGAAAGGTGCTTATGTTAGTCACGTCGGCCTGCCCAGATGTTTTAATTCAGAATTTCCCATGTGGTAATCAGTCTCATCTTGTTATTTCCTGCCTGCACTTCTAGCCTCCCTCATTTGGGATCACTTGTGTCGCTTTTTTGTATTGCTCGTGTTTACCGAGGGCCCGATTTAGAATCACCTGCAAATTTCATCAAAGGGCGTTTATTCACCCACCACTTACCCAGGGAAACTTCGTGGGCCATACCAACAGCAGAGCTCACGTTCTGATCGCCCTCTTCCTTCTTACACGTTTCTCTAAATATCTGCCCTCAAAGTGGGTTAGCATTATCCTGAACACCTGTGGTTTGGGGATCAGCTGGACATGGGTGTGAACCTTGGGCAAGTTATTTAACCTTTACTTAACCTTTTTGAACTTCAGTTTCTTCATCTGGGAAACAGGAATCATTACGCCACCCCCAAAGTGTTATTTGGAGTATTAGAATTAGGTGTGGCATATGGAGCATTCCAATGCAGGACTAGGAATCAGTCACTCCCCACCCCCTTCCCCATATCTAAAGGCTTTGGGAATGGCCATCAGGCAAACAGAGCTTTCCAAAGAGATTTCTCTCTATCTGAATAGCATCGTGGAAAGTTTTCCTAGCAATGACATATAATATCGCCCATATACTTCTTAACACCCTTAGGCATATAATGTGTACTTTTGGCCTGCAAATAAAGAAGGAAAACAGTATCTCAGGTCTCTCTGATGAGTGACCTTGCAGGGGTTATTTAATCTTGCTAAGCCTCTTTTTATTAAGCCTCTCTAAGTCTCTATACTTTTACATTGCTGTGAGGCTTAAATGGAGTAATGCAAGTATGTCAGGCCATGATAGATACTTGATACATCAGATGGGTCTGTATTTGAATCCCCTCTCCCTTTTACTAACTTAGAGATCTCTTTAAGGTCTAACTTCCACATCTGTCAAATGGGGATAATAATTCTTATGTTCAGTGTGGTTGTTAAGGTCTATGCATTATTGCATCATTGGACATGCCTAACACAGAGAAGGTTCTTGGTATGTGGTAAAACCTACTCCCTCTCTTTTCCTGAATGTTTTTGAGTTGTGATGTCATGATTAAGAGCGGGTAAGGAGCCTGATTTTTTTTAAAAAGTAAAAATGCATAAGGGCAAAACAGGTGAAATCTATTCCTTCCTTTGAAGGGTCCCTAAGAGTTAAACTTGGGATGTAGTTGAGACATCAAGATGGTTCTCCATAAATAAAAACTTTACTAGGCAATCACATTTGGTTCATATCAAAATCACTCAGATCCAAAGATGCATTCCAAGCAGTTGACATCCCTTTCAGTTGGATGCTAATCCAATTTTTTAAAATTAATCCAAACTTGAAAAGAAGCTGATCTCATGTATCTTACCAGAACATCCTGCTCCCACTTGATTTCCTGGGAGGGAAATGGGTAGCCTGGCTGTCCAAAACAGAGCTAAAGACACGTCTTTTCCCCATTTCAGCTGGAATCTGCAGTTTCAGAAAGGATTTAAACAGCCCAGTTGAATCTCATAAATTACTCCTGTCACAGCCTTTTTGCCTCTCTCTTGAGATTTACCAAAAAACAAAAGAGCTCATGTCCTTTCCTACAATCATTGGATCCTGGAACCCCAGCATTGGAAGGGCCCTCAAAAAACTTGCCTCTTCCATCTCCATCAGCCCCTCACATGCGACAGTCACCAAATCCCACCAGTTCTATCCTCTTGCCATTTCCCAAACCTGTCTCTTTAACATTATCCCAGCTTCTATTCCCCCAGTGAAGCCCTCATCACTTCTCACCTAGACTATTGCAATCATGTCCCAAATCATCAGGACTCTGCCAGTCCATCCTCCATATTGCAGTCAAAATCTTTATAATATGCCAATAGGCACATATTTCTGCTGCGTGCTTAAAATCTTCCAGTGGCTCAGTACAAAATGCTTAGTTTGGTCACTGACAGCACATTCTGGCCACTGCTTATCTTTTCAGATTCCTTCCTCTGCCACTGCCCTCTTTATACTCTGTAACCAGCCATAAGTGACTTTGGACTTCTCTTTTGTTTCCGGAAAGCTTTGATACCACCTGAACATCTGCTATGTGTGTATCACTGGGAACCTAGGGATGAACGTGTATCCTACACTCAAAGACCCTACAGCCTGAAGGCATAAACAATACATAGAGGCAAATAATAATACAATGTGGCACGGTAGAAGGAAGCACAAGATACTCTTCTTGGAGTGGCAAGGAGAGGATCTGAACAATCGGGGGGGGGGGGTGGAGAGGGAAAGGAGGGGGAGAAAAATGTTTCTAAAAAGAGATGACACAAGTTATTTCCTTTAAATTTGAACTGTGTTTAGACTTTTAGAATTGCAGGTTTATGGTTAAGATGGCAGAGTGGGCATCCCTCCTAGATAAGACCTCACTGAACAGATAACAAAGATGTACAGGATAGAATACATATTTTTGATGGTTTGGATTTTTTTAAAACAGAGAGTGCCATCTACACACAAATCTCTGATTAGTAGAAAGCAAATGCGATCACTGAAGCATAAGCTAGAGCATAAGAGGTCAGTACAAAACCCAGAGAGAACACTGCAGTGAGTGTGTGACCTGATGTAACCTGATGGAGCAGGTTTGGGAGCCAGAGAAGGCTATGGGATGGCCATCATGAGGGAATCAAGACTAGCCTGGGGAGGCCTATAGTCTGGGTGGAGGCTGGAGATGGAGTCAGAGAAGAGTTCAAGGTAAACCCACATTTCCCCCTTGACCAGAAGAAAAGGAGGAAAAATGCTTCTATTCAGGAGGAGAAAAATGTGCTGCAGTGAACTCTTTTTTCACTGTAGAAATTATAGAGGTTCAAGCAAACTGGTCTTTATGCACAATAAAGACAAGCCTGCCATTCATCAAGACCTGCTCATCTACACAGAGCTCTCCCTTCTGCCCTCCCGTGTGGAGAAAGAGGCCTTTGGGGTAAAGGGACCTGTTGGATTACTGAGGGAAACCATGCCAGCTACCTATGCTGACAGACAAGAGACTCACAAATAAAAGTAAAGCAATTCAGTCAACATTTGAAGAAAACTGATGAGAAAGAGAAAGCTCAAGATTAAAAAATGCAAACAGCGACACTGAAGGGAATAGCAAGAAATAGAAAAGGATTTTCAAAATAAACTCAATCAGGAAACTCAGAGAAATTTGAAAAGTTATTGTTACTATGAGAGATAGGCAGCCAAAGGTTCCTGGAAATGTGAACTATTTTGTCCACATTTTAAAAATGCTGTGGATTGGTCATGGTTAAAGTCTATATTAGTGGGCTTCCCTGGTGGCGCAGTGGTTAAGAATCCGCCTGCCAATGCAGGGGACACGGGTTCGAGCCCTGGTCTGGGAAGATCCCATATGCCGTGGAGCGGCTAGGCCAGTGAGCCACAACTACTGAGCCTGCGCATCTGGAGCCTGTGCTCCGCAACGGGAGAGGCCGCAACAGTGAGAGGGCCGCGCACCGCGATGAAGAGTGGCCCACACTCGCCGCAAGTGGAGAAAGCCCTCGCACAGAAACAAAGACCCAACACAGCTGTAAATAAATAAATAAATAAATGTATTAAAAAAAAAAAGTCTATATTAGTAATCTGGAAGATGAAGTCAAGGAAATCTCATGAAACATGTAGCAAAAATGGGGAGAAGAAAAATAGGAGAAAATTAAAAGTTAAACTAAAGGGAGAACACATCAAGAAGTCTCAACATTCTTCTAATGGGGAATTCAGACATGGAGAGAATGATGCAGATATTAGTGAAGGCTATGGAGAGGGGGAGGGCACAGATATTGAAGAAAACACAGAGAAAAAAATTCTTATCCTTAAATAGAGATTCAAGTTTTCAAGTTGACAGGATCATTTCAGAGTAAATCTTATGGATATAAACAAAGCAAACAAACAAACAAAACAAAAACCCACTCCCAGTCATTATCTGGTGAAGTTTCAAGGAGAAAAATACTAAAAGATGCCAAGGGATGTGGCAGTAAATATGCCTTTAAAAAAAAAAGAATCAGATTGTACTCAGATCTTGTGTCAATAATCACTGACCCCAGATGATGTGGAAGAATGTCTCCAAAGTTATGAAGACATGTATTTTTGAAACTATAACTCTATAAACAGTGTGAAGCTAACTTAAGAAATTTCAGGATTTGGGAAGACACTAAAAGTTTATGTGATAAGCAACAGAATGACCTCCTCCCAAAGGTGTCCACATCTTAATTCCAGAAACCTATGAATATGTTACCTTACATGACAAAAGAGACGTGAAAATGTAATCAAATTAAAGAGCCTGATCAATGTGATAAACCATATTAACAAATTGAGGGAGAAAAACCGTATGATAATCTCAATAGGTGCAGAAAAAGCTTTAGACAAAATTCAACATCATTTATGATAAAAACCCTCCAGAAAGTAGGCATAGAGGGAACTTACCTCAACATAATAAAGGCCATATATGACAAACCCACAGCTAACATCGTTCTCAATGGTGAAAAACTGAGACCATTTCCTCTAAGATCAGGAACATGACAAGGTTGTCCACTCTCGCCACTATTATTCAACATAGTTTTGGAAGTTTTAACCACAGCAATCAGAGAAGAAAAAGGAATAAAAGGAATCCAAATCGGAAAAGAAGAAGTAAAGCTGTCACTGTTTGCAGATGACATGATACTATACATAGAGAATCCTAAAGACGCTACCAGAAAACTACTAGAGCTAATCAATGGATTGCGTAAAGTAGCAGGATACAAAACTAATGTGCAAAAATCTCTTGCATGCCTATACACTAATGATGAAAAATCTGAAAGAGAAATTAAGAAAACACTCCCATTTACCATTGCAACAAAAAGAATAAAATACCTAGGAATAAACCAACCTAAGGAGACAAAAGACCTGTATGCAGAAAAGTATAAGACACTGATGAAAGAAATTAAAGATGATACAAACAGATGGAGAGATACACCATGTTCTTGGATTGGAAGAATCAACATTGTGAAAATGACTATATTACCCAAAGCAATCAACAGATTCAATGCAATCTGTATCAAACTACCAATGCCATTTTTCACAGAACCAGAACAAAAAATTTCACAATTTGTATGGAAACACAAAAGACCCTGAATAGCCAAAGCAATCTTGAGAAAGAAAAATGGAGCTGCAGGAATCAGGCTCCCTGACTTCAAACTATACTACAAAGCTACAGTAATCAAGACAGTATGGTACTGGCACAAAAACAGAAATATAGATCAATGGAACAGGATAGAAAGCCCAGAGATAAACCCACGCACATATGGTCACCTGATTTTTGATAAAGGAGGCAAGAATATACAATGGAGAAAAGACAGCCTCTTCAGTAAGTGGTGCTGGGAAAACTGGACAGTTACATGTAAAAGAATGAAATTAGAACACTCCCTAACACCATACACAAAAATAAACTCAAAATGGATTAAAGACCTAAATGTAAGACCAGACACTATAAAACTCTTAGAGGAAGACATAGGCAGAACACTCTATGACATAAATCACAGCAAGATCCTTTTTGACCCACCTCCTAGAGAAATGGAAATAAAAACAAAAATAAACAAATGGGACCTAATGAAACTTAAAAGCTTTTGCACACCAAAGGAAACTATAAACAAGATGAAAAGACAACCCTCAGAATGGGAGAAAATATTTGTAAATGAAGCAACTGACAAAGGATTAATCTCCAAAATTTACAAGCAGCTCATGCAGTTCAATATCAAAAAAACAAACAACCCAATCCAAAAATGGGCAGAAGACCCAAATAGACATTTCTTAAAGAAGATATACAGATTGCCAACAAACACATGAAAGGATGCTCAACATCACTAATCATTGGAGAAATGCAAATCAAAGTTACAATGAGTTACCAGCTCACACCAGTCAGAATGGCCATCATAAAAAAACTACAAACAATAAATGCTGGAGAGGGTGTGGAGAAAAGGGAACCCTCTTGCACCGTTTGTGGGAATGTAAATTGATACAGCCACTATGGAGAACAGTATGGAGGTTCCTTAAAAAACTAAAAATAGAACTACCATATGACCCAGCAATCCCACTACTGGGCATATACCCTAAGAAGACCATAATTCAAAAAGAGTCATGTACCACAATGTTCACTGCAGCTCTATTTACAATCGCAGAAGCAACTTAAGTGTCCATCGACAGATGAATGGATAAAGAAGATGTGGCACATATATACAGTGGAATATTACTCAGCCATAAAAAGAAATGAAATTGAGCTATTTGTAGTGAGGTGGATGGACCTGGAGGCTGTCACAGAGTGAAGTAAGTCAGAAAGAGAAAAACAAATACTGTATGCTAACACATATATATGGTATGGAATCTAAAAAAAAAAAAAAAAAAAAAAAAGGTTCTGAAGAACCTAGGAGCAGGACAGAAATAAAGACGCAGACATAGAGAATGGACTTGAGGACACGGGGAGGGGGAAGGGTAAGCTGGGACGAAGTGAGAGAGTGGCATGGACATATATACACTACCAAATGTATAATAGATAGCTAGTGGGAAGCAGCCACATAGCACAGGGAGATCAGCTCTGTGTTTTGTGACCACCTAGAGGGGTGGGATAGGGAGGGTGGGAGGGAGACGCAAGAGGGAGGAGATATGGGGATATATGTATATGTATAGCTGATTCACTTTGTTATAAAGCAGAAACTAACACAGCATTGTAAAGCAATTATACTCCAATAAAGATGTTTAAAAAATAAAATAAAATAAAATAAATAAATAAAGAGCTTGACATGGATCGTTAAAAGTGGAAAACCTTTTCCTTTGTGGTCAGTGGGAGATGTGACCACAGAAGAATGGTCAGAGAGATGTCACAGTGCTGACTTTGAAGAGGGAGGAACAGAGCCATGAACCAAAGAATGCAAGTGACTCCTAGAAGCTGGAAAAGGCAAAGAAACAGATTTCCCTGAGTATCTACAGAAAGGAATCCAGCCCAGCTGATATTTTGATTTTACCCTAGTGATACCCATGTGGCACATCTAGCCTACAGGACCGTTAAAGTAACACATCTGTACTATTTTAAGTCACTAAGTTTGTGGTGATATGTTACAGTAGCAGCAGGAAACTTTACAGTTACCTCTCACTTTTCTCTTCTGAAAAGTACTTGAGGATGTACTTTAGCAAAATGAAAAAGAAGCTAAGAAAGAGAAATATACATGATGCAAGAAACAATGGAACTACTTCAGAAGTAAAATGTAAAGAGACCAGATTTACAGCTATGCAAGAAATCCAGGAAGTATTCTATCAAAATTAGAATAGGAAGCCAGTAGGTTTTGTGAAAAAAAAATCTTAAAGGAGAAAACGACTTCCATTGCAAAATTATAAGACAAAGAAGCCCAATGATCTTAAATACATGATGAAAACTTTTGTATATTCTATGAATTTTTTAAAAAGAGGTTAATTAAGAGCTTTGTGAAAAATCAGAAGTTGTATATGTAAGTCATGATCCAAATATACATGATTTTAAGCAATTGATAGAGAATTAGAAAAGATCATTCACAAACCCTTGATAGCAGGAACATTTCTCTTCAGGCACTAATGGCTTAGAATTACCATTTTTTCTCTGTGGGTTCAATAATACTTCTAGATTCTGTAGTTTACCCATTTACAATATATATTTGAAATGCCATTTTGTTGGTCGAGCATTTTTAGAATCAACCTATAAACAAAGCAAGTAAGGTCTAGTTATAATTATAGTACAAAATCTAATATGAAAATAATGCTGACTATCAGGAGTCAGGTCAAACAGTGTCATCATTTCACATGGTAGGAAGTCAGTAGAGGCTGTCTAAATGGCTGACAAAATAAAAGTTTAAGTACAATATATTTTAACTTAAAGATAATCAATTGTTCATTTCACAGATATTCATTGAATGACTCTTTATGGTAGGCACCTTTCTAGGTATTAGGAATGTAACAATGGACAAAATAGATAAAGCCCGTTTCATTACAGAGTTTACATTCTAATGAGACAAGATGGATCATAAGCAAATAAATGAGTGACGTATCTAATAAGTCAGATGGTGATCAATGCTACAAAGCAGAAGCCAGCAAACTTTTTCCATAAGGAGCCAGATAGTAAATATTTTAGGTTTTGCAGACCCTAAGGTCTTAACTCTACTGTTATAGCAGGAAAGCAGCCATGAACAATACATAAACACATCCATGTGGCTTTGTTCTAATAAAACTTTATTTCCAAAACAAGCAGAGAGCCAGATTTGAACCATGACCCATAGGACATAATTTGTACACCCTTGCTATAAAGAAAAATTGAGCAGGGACAAGGGCTAGGGAGAACCATAGAGAGAAGGGTGGCCATTTTGAATAAGGAAATGAGAGAAGGTTTCAGAAGAAACTGTTATTTGGGAAACAACCTACAGGAGGGGAAGAGAATGAGCCTTACAAATATCTGGGAGAAGAGTGTTGAGGCAGAGAGAAGAGCAAGTGTAAAGCCTGAGGTGGGAGCATGCATGAGGCTGGAGCAAGAAGAGGGAGGAGGAAGGTAGTAAGAGACCAGCCCAAGAGGCAAGAGAGGATGCATATGCAGGCTGTGGAGATCATGAAGTGTTGTAATAAAAGTGTGGTCCATGAACCAACAGCATCAAATCACCTAGGATCATAGTCTGCACTTTAGCAAGACCCCAGATGGATAATATGCACATTAAGGTTTGAGAAGCACTGGTGAGGATCCTCCTGGGCCATCACAAGGACTTTGGATTCTATTCAGAATGAGAGAGAAAGCCATTGGCTTATTTTGAGCAGAGGAGTAACTTGATCTGATATTCGTTAAAAAAAAAAAAAAAAACTTCTTGGATGAAACTAACAGAATATTGTAAAGCAACTATACTTCAAAAAATAAAAAAACTTCTTGCCTACTATTTTGTAATTAGACTATAGGAGCACAAGGGAGAAAGCAGGGAGACAAGTTAGAATACTTTAATAATTCAAGTGAGAGACGGCAATGATTTGGACAAGGGAAGGTAATGAGAAGTGGTCAGAGTCTGGATATATATTTTGAGGTAAAGTCAAAAGGATTTTCTCTCACTTTGGTTGTGAGGCATGAGGGGGACAAAAAGGAATGGGGTATGATTACAAGATTTGGGGTCCAAACAACTACAAAGAAGAAGTTGGCCTTTACTGAGTAAGGAAGACTGGGTGGGGGGGCGGGGCGGGGTGGGGCAGAATGGGGCAGGGCCAAAGACCATGAATTTAGTTTGGGATTTTTTAAGTTTGAAGTGTTTGTTAGACATCCAAATGGAGAGATCAAGTAGGCACTTGAGTATGAGTCTAGAGTTCAGTAAAGAGAACCACCTACTTGAAGAACTGAAAATAACTTGAAGAACTAAAAATAATTTAAAGAAATAAAAATAGTAACATGAGAGATGGATAGCGTGAAGGGATTTTGGAAGTGGAGCAAGGATGTTAAATCTTTCATTGCAAGGAATCAATAAGTACTGTTTAAATTTGAGAGATTAAATAATATTGTATAAGTATATAAATTAGAGTTATAAAAGTAACCTACCTAAGATTAAAAATAGTAAAAAAGAAATTGTTTATACTAAGTGAAATAAGCCAGTCACAAAAGGACAAAGATTGTATGATTCTACTTACATGAGGAACCTCAAAGTAGCAGAGTATTCAAATTCATAGAGGTAGAAAGAAGAGTGTCTGTTAGGGGCTGAGAGGAGGGGGGATGGGGAGTTACTGTTTAGTGGATACAGAGTTTCACTTTGGGAAGATGAAAAAAGTTGTAAAGATAGAAGGTGGAAGGGGTTAATCTCCAAAATATATAAACAGTTCATACAATTCAATATCAAAAGAAAATGGCAGAAGACCTGACTAGATATTTTTCCAAAGAAGGTATACAGATGGCCAACAGGCAAATGAAAAAAAATGCTCAACATTGCTAATCATCAGAGAAATGCAAATCAAAACCACAATGAGATATCACCTCACACCTGTCAAAATGTCTATCATCAAAAAGTCTACAAATAACAAATTTTGGTGAAGATGTGGAGAAAAGGGGATGCTAGTACACTATTGGTGGGACTGTAAATTGGTACAGTCACTATGGAAAACAGTATAGAGCTTCCTCAAAAATCTAAAAATAGAACGACCATACGATCCAGAAATTCCACTCCTGGGAATATATCCAAAGAAAATGAAAACACTAATTTGAAAAGATACATGCACCTCAATGTTCATAGTAGCTTTATTTATGATAGCCAAGCTATGGAAGCAACCTAAGTGCCCAGCAACAGAACAGATGAATGGATAAAGATGTGGTATATATATATATATATATATATATATATATATATATATATATATATACACACACACACACACACACACACACACGAGTACTATTCAGCCATAAAAAAAGAACGAAATTCTGCCATTTGCAACAGTGTGGATAGACCTAGAGAGTATTAAGTGAAATAAATCAAATAGAGAAAGACAAATACTCTGTTATTACTTACATGTGTAATCTAAAAAATAAAACAAATGAACATATATAACAAACCAGAAACAGACTCACAGATATAGAGAACAAACTAGTGGTTACCAGCGGGGAGAGGGAGAGGGAATGAGGGAGGGGCAAAATAGGGGTATGAGATTAAAAGACACAAATAACTATATATAAAATAAATAAGCAACAAGGATATATTGTACAGCACAGGGAAGTTGGACATAGCCATTATTTTGTAATAACTTTAAATGGAGTATAATCTATAAAAATATTGAATCAGTATGTTGTACACCTGAAACTAATATAATATTGTAAATCAACTATACTTCAATTAAAAAAAGAGATAGAACGTGATGATGGCTGCACAACAATGTGAATGTGCTTAATGCCACTGAACTATACACTTAAAAAATGGTTAAAATGGTAAATTTTATGTTATGCATATTTTACCACAATATTTTTTTTAATTTTTATAAACTCACATAGTAATCACAGACAAAAAAAGAAATAAATCGTTACCTCATGGGACAGGAAATGAGAAGAGAGGGAGGACGGGAGAGTTTTGCTTTGTATTTTGTAATTTTCTGTACTGTTTGGATTCTTTAACCATATGCACACATTATTTTCATATTTAAAAGTAAAATATTTTAAAAGAATGAGTATGCAAAGGGAATATTTCAGTCCATGTTTCTGCTTGACTTGCATTCAATTTCTCAAACACTATTTTATAGAAGCTGATTTCCAAGAAGCCTTCAAAGCCCCTTTTTATTATTATTTTTACTAGAAGCCATTCCCTTGGAATCAGACACTCGTGTTTTTCCGATGGAACTTGCATTCAAAGCCTGGGAGAGTGAGTGCATTTGGAAGCCTACTCAGCACAGCCCTCTGCCTTTGAACTGCTATGTTTTCCAGAGCTCCTCACATATCCCTCTTCCAGTTACCTTCCAATCCAACAGATCCATCAGGCAGCCAGTATTTATCGAGTTGCCCATGGAGGGGGCCAGAGCCTGCTGGAGCATGCCCATTAAAGAAAACCTCCCACCAGCAAAGCAGACCTCAGGAAAATCCCTGACTACAGCTGCTCATCGCCCAGGCTCCAACCAACAGGCCATACGATGCCAATATGTAGGCCTCAAATAAGGCCATCTCATCTTACAGGATTTACCAGAAATTGTAGACTCCATTCGGAGAATTCTAGCATGTCAGAGCTGGAAGAGACCTCAGAAGTCACATTATAAAGCCATTCCATTTTATAGAGAAAGAAACAAGGCCTAAAGACGCACAATCACAGACAATGAGTTGGAAGCACAGCCCAGACCCAAAAGTAGGTGTGGATATCAGGAAACATGCCTCTCTCTAGATAAATCTAAAAGGATCTCCCAGAATGGTGGGGTCTGTCCTGTGGGGGAAGGTTGAGGAACAGGTAGTGATAAGGGGAATAGGAAGAAGGGAGGAAGCAAGGAAGGAATACACATAGTTGCAGTTACCTTGGCACAGAGAGTAATAGCATGATGAGTAAGGCAGAGTTTTTGATGCACTGTGAAGCCATTCAATAGATGGATTGTTTCTCTGTTGACTCTTTTTTTTTTTTCATTTTATGTACCACACTTTGCTCTATATGCTATGGATGTTGACTTGAATCAAATATGGCCCTGCCCTCAAGAGTCAGTCCAGTAAGCCAGATGGTTGCCATGGCTGATAATAGAGACAACTGCAATACAGTGTGATGAGCAGGGGAGATAGCAGTATTTCCTAAATTTTTCTAATCATAGAAATTACCCACTCTAGATTTATTGAGTTGGAGCAATCTGGGGAAGGGCCTAGTAATCTGCTTTTTTTACCGAGAATCCACCCCTAACCCCATCCCCGAGTGATTCTTACGATCAATGACACTGGCTTTGGAATCATCCAGAGCTGGATTCTAACACTCACTCAGGCCAATGATATGATCTGCCTGACAAAATTATTTATCTAGACATTCACCTTTTACCTGCTCCCAAGTCCCCTGAGACTGTGCCTTTCCCACCTGTCAATGTAGAGACCACTCTGCATTGTTGTACAGGTTGTGTACTGCACAAAGACGCCAGTCAAGAGATGGAACATTTGCTGAGATTCCACCCCATACTAATCCTCTGCCCAGAGGAAGGGGCTCCATTTTTTTCATCCAAACGCTCTAAGCTTTGCATCCTGTGTCTTCCCAAAGGAAGAGACTTTTGTGATTCATCTGCCCAGAGGGGGCCTTTTTTCTAATTTGAGCAAGGTACCATATAGACCAGCAGGATCCTGAAAAGGGTAGTGGTACTTGTCTCCACTCCCGGATTTCCCTACCTCAGATGACTTCTTCCTCTCTTCAGTGCCTGCACCAGTCTAATGGAAGAGCCAATTCCCAGTCTGAATTCTTGCCAATCCACTCAGTCCTGCAAAAAAGGATGCATCGTTCCAAATACTGTCTGGCCCGTGCCTGAAAAGAGAGGCAGTGTAGCTTATGATTAACAATATGAGATTTGGAGTCCTCACCCTTTACTGTGTAACTTGAACAAATTACGTATTGTCTATAAAATGTAGATTAAAACCTTTTCTTCTTATGCAAAACTTTGTTGTAAGGGTTGAACAGGATAATGCATGTAAAAGTCCTTAGCACAGAGCCTCAGACATAGTGAGTTTTGCTTCCTATGTGCTATGCCATTTGACTTAAGCTTCACCATAACACGTTCGGATAGCTGTTAGTATTATTATCTCCATTCCACAGAGGGAAAAATGAGTGTTGGAGGTGAGATGGAGGGAAGTGGTACAGAGCTGATATGGAAATCCGACTCTAATTGTCTAATCCACTTTCTCCCTACTTTTGCCTCTAGATCCAGACATCAACTTTTCTCAGGCTTCCAGATTCCAGGAGAGGAAAGGCTAAACTTTCACCCTCAATTTATAAATGCACCTAAATTAGGCTTACCAACACAGGTAGAATGGCAAATAAGTTTCTGATTTTGAGTGCCAACTGACAGCAGTTAGTGAGTACTGTCCAGAGGACTGCGTTCTGAAGGACTGTAAGAGCAAGTCAGGGTTCATAGAGTATCATAATTGATGAATGCCATCAACCACAGGAATGGGATCCAGGAATGATGGCAGGCCCTACAGAGTGTAACTCACCCCCTTTCAGATACCAAAGTCTGCCCAAAATCAAGCACACTTGATAAAAAGGGAGGTCCAGGGGTACTAAATAAAGCTCTTAAAGACCATTAGCACCTTTTAAGACCTTTTCCCAGATGTAGCCAGAAACAGCCAACGAATACAGAATGGAGGAAAAGTCTGGAGAGAAAGCATGGAGGTACCTGATGCGTTTTACATAAGGAGCGAAAGCTCAGTTCTGCCTATTCCCAAAGACTCTAGGCTTCATCTTCCTGAACATCCAGGTAGGTGGAGAGAGGTCACTATGGAATTCTGAAACCTCCTCATGAAGCCCAGGAGGAGCTTAGTGTGACCTTGGGTAACTAATGTAGGCTCTCCCAACCTTGGGCATTTCAACCTTGAGTGTGAAATGTGGACAATAATCTCTAACTCGTTGCGGTTTTGCAAGTATTAAACTAGGTAAATGTATCTAAAGAAACTACAGAGAACCCTATCCAAAGTAGGTGTTTGAAAATGTTCATTCCCCATTGCTTCCTTTTCTCCCTCAAAAGGAACATTGTGACTTGCTTTTTTTTTTTTTTTTAAAACAGGTCCAGAGCCTGAATTTTTTTTTTTTTAAGTTACTTGCCATTCTTTATTTATTTATTTATTTATTTATTTAAGGCTGTGTTGGGTCTTCGTTTCTGTGCGAGGGCTTTCTCTAGTTGTGGCAAGCGGGGGCCACTCTTCATCGCGGTGCGCGGGCCTCTCACTATCGCGTCCTCTCTTGTTGCGGAGCACAGGCTCCAGACGCGCAGGCTCAGCAATTGTGGCTCACGGGCCTAGTTGCTCCATGGCATGTGGGATCTTCCCAGACCAGGGCTCGAACCCGTGTGCCCTGCATTGGCAGGCAGATTCTCAACCACTGCACCACCAGGGAAGCCCCTGTGACTTGTTTTTAAGTCAAGGTTGCTGAGGTATAATTTATTTTATTTTATTTTTTTTCACACACACACACACACACACACACACACACACACACACACACACTGTATTTTATTTTTACAAGAGATAAATAAACTGACACCAAGCATTGTAAATGGATGACCACAACAAAAGCAACAATGATTGCAATTGAGGTATAATTTACATACAGTAAAATTCATTCGAGATGAAAAGTTCTATGAGCTTTGACAAATGTATGCTGCCAGGTAACTATTACCACAATAAGATATAGAATGGAGCTGTCAACTCCAAAAATTCCATCGTGCCCCTTTCCAGGCAATCCCTTGCCCTCACCTGTAGTCCCCTGGCAAACACTGATCCTATTTCTGACCCTATAGTGTTGTTTTTTACTGTGACCTATTCTAATAGCAAAAATCAAAAAAGCATATTGTTCTCTCGAGTTTTTCTTTCACATCCTACTAAAATATAGCCCAGCTCTGACAGCTCAGCTTTCTTCCAGGAAAATTCTTCATTAAATAAATGAATTCCATGTGCATATTAAAAAGACATTCTGCTTAGTATTCCTTCTATTTATAGCTGGAGTTCAACCAGCAGGGGCCCAGCAGGCCTGTCAGGGTCCTCTTGAGCACACACTCCCCGCTCCCTGCTCCGGCCCAGCTGCAGACCTCGCTCCAGGCCAGGTGGCACAACTGAGTCAGAGTTCCAAAAGGGGCCCGGGGAAGCCCTTCCACATGAGTTGTGCTCCTCGGCTTTAGGTGACTAAACTTCAGGACACCCTGGAATTCCCGTGGGGAATATATGGCCATATTGTCATTAACAACAGCAGGTAGAAGAAGGGAATTGGACTAGAAACAAGGGTAGAAGGAGGGATGGGTAGGGCTAAGTGGTCTCCAAAGTCCTTCCCTGCAGAGAAGTCCCATTGACCCAAGTGACCAGAAGCCACCCCCCACCCCACCCTCACCACCATGGACCAGAGAGTGCACCAGGCATAGGATTTCAAGGAGTACCAGAAAAATGATAAGACCTGGTTTCTGCTCACAAAGTACTTAGTATCTCAGAGAGACAAGACATGCAGAGAAGGATGGGGCTGAGTGGAGGAGAAATAGCACGGGCTATAGAGCTAAAGGGAATGAGATTGTTAGCCCAATTTTGCCATTTGCTAGTTATGTGACCTAGTTCTGTTGCTTCACCTCTCTGAGCTTCAGCGTTCTCATCTGTAAACTGGAAATTACATCCATCCTCAGAGGGGTGCTATGTGAAAGGAATGAGGTAATGGATATAGAGCATCTACAGGCTCAAGAAAGAGTAGTTTCCTTCTAACTCTCTTGTATTACTCAAGGTTCTCCAGAAAAACAGAACCAATATGAGATAGATGACAGATGATAGATAGATGATAGATAGATAGATAGATAGATAGATAGATAGATAGATAGATAAAGGGATTGATTGTAAGGAATTGGCTCAGGCAATTATGGAGGCTAGAAGTCCCAAGACCTGCAGCTGGCAAGCTGGAGACCCAGAAGAGACCCTGGTGTGCTTCCAGTCCAAGTCTGAAGGCCTGAGAACCAGAAGAGCTGATTGCATAGGTCCGGACCAAAAGCCAGCAGGCTTGAGACCCAAGAAGAACTGATTTTTCAGTTTGTGTCTAAAGACGGGCAACGACTGATGCTTCAGCTCAGTAGTCAGTCAGGAGGAGTTCCCTCTTACTCAGCTTTTTTGTTCAGTGACTGGATGAGGTCTACCCACATTAGGGAGTGCAATCTGCTTCACTCAGTCTAGCAATTCAAAAATATAAACCTCATCCCAGAAAACCCCAACAGACACACCCAGAATAACGTTTGACCAAATTTCAGGGCACCCCATGACCCAGTCAACCCCTGAGAACCTGCCCCATCCTACAGGACAACTCTGGGTTGAAGTCTCATTCACTTCCCATCAGTGTCAGCTACATTCCAAGATGTGACCTCTCACTTTCCACCTTGCATTACAGTCCCTGGTTCAATTCTATTGATCTACAGGCTTCTTAAGAACATTGATCATGACTGATGCTGTGCCTGGCACATGGTAGACGTACAGGAAATATTGGTTGAATGACTACACTATCTCATCCAACCATTGCATGCAACAGATAAAGCAACTAAGGCTCAAGACTTATTTGTTCACTCATATAACATTTGTTGAGCCTCTTCTATGTTCTGTGACAGTAAATAAGGGTATATAGAGAGGTAAGCAAGACATCACATATGCCCCTAAAGCTCAGGCTAATACAACGGAGGAAAATGAAAAAAATGGAGCTCACACTATGTATAAGAATCTTTATGTACATGACTTTACCCTATATTCCCAGTGTCCATTTATTCATTCATTTTTCTAGAAATATTTATTGAACACTAACAGTTCTAGGCATTGTCCGAGGTTCCAGAGATACAAAGGAGGTCCCAGTCTAGTGGGAGACACAAACAAAGAGAGAGATTAAATGAAACAAGGCAGTCATGAAAATGACAGTATTTGCAAAATGCAGAGGAATCAAAAGAGAAAGAATATACCATCTGCCTGGGGAAGTCAGGGAAGGCTTAATAGTATTTGAGCTGAGAACTGAAGGAAGAGGACATTTCTGCAATCAGACACGTACGGAATATTGAATATACAAGACACTGCATCTTAGGTCATGAGAACAGCCTGTACAAATGTTTGGCAACATGAGAGAACATACATAAATAAAAGCTTTCGTTTCATGCTCGAGCCTCCTACAGTTTAATTTTGCCCAAAACATTATATTAAAACATACGACCACAAACCATTGCATACCACAGTCTAGCTCTGATTCTTTATTCTAGCTGGTGAAATGTAACCCTCTGCGTGGCTGAAATCCAACTGCTTCCAACATTCACTGCTCAGAAAATCATTTCAGGTTGGGCTCTAACTTCTGGGTCAGAGAGTACCCTTGGGTAGGGAAGACTCTTCTACCACCACTATGTATATCTTTGTGGCCCTTTTGGTATTTGCCTCAACCAATCGTTATTACTTCCTTTGGACTAAATCCTGCTTTCAAGGATCATAGGCATGGAAAGCTGTCAGAGAGCTGTGTTGGAAGCTTTGTACTGCCCTTTACTTGTTCTGGTACCACAATTAGAACAGCCTTATTGAGCCTGTTTTCTCAATTAATAATTGTTCATCTTTATTGAGGGCTTATTATATGCCAGCTACTGTTCTGGGCACTGATAGTCTATTGTCAAGCACGTGTTATCTCATCTAATCCTCACTACAATCAGTGGATGAGGATATAGGTGTTAGGATTCCCATTTTAAAGTTGTGGAAACTGAGACCCAAGAGTAATGAACTGATTTGCCCAGAGTCATACAGATAAGATCAGAATGTGGTCCAGAGCTCAGCAAGCTCATCTCTTCACCTCTACCAACTCCCTTTCCAGAATTAAAGGTGAATAAAATTCAACTGTGCTTAAAAAAAGAGAGAGATGTGTAAATATTAATTAGGCTATCAAGCCTGACTACACGGTTCCTAAACTTAAAGTGATTGTTCCATTTCTCCTTCACCAACCACAAGATACTCCCTTGCCCTTGCATGGAATTCAGCATCCTTTACAATCTAGCTCTGCCTACCCCTTCAGCCTTAACAGCATTCATCTCCTCAACCCCACACCAAATACTGCACATTATAACCTTTAAACCCCAAACTACCTTCTATAGGTAATATGTGTGCAGTTTCTCAGTTTCCTAATCTGTAATATGAGAAGTTTGACAATAGACAATAAGAGTTCTTTATGCCTAAAGAAACTATGAAGATTCCTACTTCTGGCCGAGATGGAGTAATAGGGACCAGATTTACTCTCCCACCCGAAACAATTAAAAACAAACAAAAAAATCAATGGTTCTCAAGACATTGGATGTTTAGGCAATGAAGGACCATGATCCCTGAGGGCTAGGAACAAGTGAGGTGAATCTTATAATTGCCCCTTTACATTCTTAAGTGAGTTTCTAGGTCACAGCACAGGATGGGGAACCCACGTGGAGGTCAGTGGACTTCTTGATTTGCAGAGACAAAACTAAGAGTCTGGGGAGACCAAGATGGCAGTGTACTAGAAAGAGAGATATGAACCCAGATGATAAAATTAGTAGACAAGGACATTAAAACATTATTATAACGGTATTCCGTATGTTCAAGAAGCTAGAGGATTGAACATGTTAAGTAGAGATGTGAAAGAAGTAAAAAAGACCTAAACTGAATTACAATATCTGAGATAAAAATTGAACTGGATGGGATTAATGGCAGATTCGACATTGCAGAAAATAGTGAACATGAAGGCTGTCTACAGAAAGGAAAAAAGACTGGAAAAAACAATGAACAGATAAGTGAGCTTTGGGAGGACCCTACGTAGAAAATGTGAAGACAAACCACACATTGGGAGAAGTTATTTTCTAATCATATATTTGATAAAGGACTGGTATCCAGACTGTATAAAGAATTCTCAAAACTCAGCAATAAGGAAACAAACACAGAAAGAGAAAAACAAATACCGTATGCTAATGCACATATATGGAATCTAAAAAAATGGTACTGAGGAACCTAGTGGCCGGGCAGGAATAAAGACACAGACGTAGAGAATGGACTTGAGAACACGGGGCGGGGAAGGGGAAACTGGGACAAAGTGAGAGAGTGGCATGGACATATATACACTACCAAACGTAAAATAGACAGCTAGCGGGAAGCAGCCTCATAGCACAGGGAGATCAGCTCGGTGCTTTGTGACCACCTAGAGGGGTAGGATAGGGAGAGTGGAAGGGAGGCTCAAGAGGGAGAGGGTATGGGGACACATGTATACGTATAGCTGATTCACTTTGTTGTACAGCAGAAACTAACACAACACTATAAAGCAATTACACTCCAATAAAGATATTAAAATAAAAGAAAACAAACAACTCAATTAAAAAAATAGACAAAAGATTTCAACAGACATTCTACCAAGAAAGATATATGGATGGCAAATAAGCACACGAAAAGATGTTCGACATCATTGGTTATTAGAGAAATGTGAATTAAAACCACAATAAGATACATTACTCACCTATTGGAATGTCTAAAATTCTAAAAGACCAATATACCAAGTGTTGGTGAGGACACAGAGCAAGTGGAACTCTCGTACATTCCCAGTGGAAATGTAAACGTTGCAACCATATTGGAAAACAGTTTGGCACCTTTTTAAAAAGTTAAACACACATCTATCATGTGACTCAACCATTTTACTTCTAGGAATTTAATAAGACTAATGTTCTTGGCAGCTTTCTCTCTAATGGTCAAACCTGGAAATAAACCAAATGTTCATCAACAGGTGAAGGGATAAATTATGGTACCTATTTACAATGGACTTGGCAATAAAAAAGGAATAGTTGTGCATGCAGGGAATAACATGGTAAGCCTCAAAGTAATGACGCTGAGTAAAAGAAGTGAAATTTTTAAAGAATACTTTATGATTCTGTTTATATATAGTTTATATACTATATGATTCTGTTTATATATACTACTATATATATACTACTCTGTGGTAACAAAAAGCAGATCCATGATTGCCTGGAGAGGGGGCTGGGGAGGGTGGCAGATAAGGGCGGGAAGAAAGGATTCCGAAGGGCAGGAGGAAATACATGGGGGTGATGGGGGATGATGGATGTATTAACACATGGGGTTGATGGGGGATGATGGATGTATTAACTATTTTGATTAGGTTGATGGTTTCATAGGTATGTACATATACTTACCAAATTGTACACTTGAAATATGTGCAGTTTATTGTATGTGAAGAAGTAGGAAGAAGAAAAAGAGAAGAAACATGGCTATGATGCTAAAAGTAGCTCTCCTACATCACCCCAGAGGCCAGGGCTAACTTCTTCAGGGCACCCAATCCCAAGCTAAAATAGGAATAATGAAATAAAGTAAGTACCTAACAAGAAAGTTGTGGAGATTATTCATTTAGCAAACACTTTTTGACTGTTTACTTGATCCTCATCAGATTCTGTATTGAGTGCTTTGCATTCTCTAGTTCATCTATTCCCCACATCAGCCCTCTGAGGTAAGCGTTATTAATATTCCCATTTTACAGATGAGGAAGCCCAGGAGGGTTAAATAACTCACCCGGCATAGAGCAGGTATTCTATAAATATGAGTTGAGACAACTCCTTGTGGTGTTGTGTCAGTGGAGGCCACCTTGCCCGGCAATTGAGAACACAAATTCTGTAGTCACAGCAAACTGGATTCAAACCCACATGCCAGCTCAGGGGAGTTGGGCTTAGGATTTCATCTCTCTGTGCTCAGTTTCCTCATCTGCAAAACAGGAATAGTAAAGCCTGTGTGAAGACTAATTTGAGGAATGTGCATAAGGAATATGGAATAATGGTTGACATGTAATCAAGTCTCGGATATAACAGTTATCATGTTAGTTGAGTCTTGGCTTATGCAGTGTTTGTTGACTGACTGATGATGGAAACAAAGCATGTGACAGCTCTAATATACTCCACCTGAGAACTCCCCAGATGGCAGTCCTGTTCTCACTCACCATGCCACTGGGACCAAGAAAGAGACCTAACTTCAAAATAAAACCCACCATTTGCATCCTAACAAATTCAGGTCTCATCACTGATGCTTCTCCAGCCCTGTCTGGCCATCTCATAACCCCCTCAAAGACTTCTGTGGGAGCATTGACCTGAGTGCACTTGTCTCCTCCTGGACAGAGCCCTACAAGCCAGTGACCTCCCACCTTCCACTTCATTTCCTCTTAAATATCCTCACCCTATCTTGGGGCTCTTGAGCCTCCAGGAAAAATGGTTCAGTGCCATTTATGGTACATTGTCCTCTTCGGAGTGGATACCATTGTTTAATGGTTTACATAAGGGCTAAGAGCCCTGGCTTGTAGGCCCCTCGGCTGACTTTGAGTACCAGCCTTGTGACTTTGAACAAGTTACTTAAGTCTCTGGACCTCAACTTACTCATGTGCTAAATGGTAATAATAATAGTATCTACGTCAGGGGGTAATTTTGAGGAGTAAAAGAAAAAAAATTACATAAATTATTTAACCCAGTTCTTTGGTAATAAGGAAGCTCACAACAATTGCTTGCCATGTGTTTGGTTTTGTTCTCACTGTTGTGTTTTCCCGCTTACAGAACCCTTTCACATTTGCCGTGTCCTTGGACACAGCCTGGTGAAGGAACAGGCTGTGTCCTGTTGGAGAGTTGAAGGCTGGGCTCTGAGAAGTAACTGGCTCTGTGACTGGGTTTTGCTCAGGTCACAGCTGGCAGACCAGGGCCTTCATCCTGAATCTCAATGCCACAGTGGAGAGTACTGCTACTATTTTGATGTCATGCTAAACACTCAGTTCTACCATTCATCCCATAAAGTAAAGAGATGTTGCTGTCGAGACTTCAGTTCATTCCAACATATATGTACTAAAGTCAACTAGGTGTGCAGAAAACCAGAAGCTCTTGAACAGAATACATTTATAGCCAAAGACGTTCTTTTTTGGGAGGCAGTGTCAGAGTGGTTAAAGACCCAACCTTTGGAATGAGGCCTGGTTTCAAATCTGCACTCTGCCACTAACCAGCCATGTGGCCCTGGGCAAGTTCCTTGATCTCTACAAGGCTCAGTTTCCTTGTGTATAACATGGGGTTAGAAAGCATACCTACCTACGTCTTCTAAGGCTTAGAGCATCATTCAGGTTCTTAGACATTCTGAATAAATGTTAATTTTTATTATCAATTTTTTACCCTCCAATTCGTACCTACTGCCCTTGGGGTAAAGACCAAACTCTTTAATGTGACCACAAAACCTGAGCCTGTCTCTGTACCCATCTAGCCTAAAACTCTACTTTGCTTACTACCCAGCAGCTACATTAGTGAGATGGCTGTATAATTTCTCATCCAAACAGAGATGCTTTGGAGAGGGCAAGAAGGCTCTATTAATGAGTACCCTGAGCCTTAAAAGGGACTGTCCCCAGCAAACAGGGGCATATGGTCACCCTACACATTGGTCTTCTCTCCTCTCCATTCTTGGTTTGTGCCAAACTCCTTTGCAACTTTATGCATGCTGCTTTACCTCGCCAAAATGCCCTTCTGCACCCTCTTCACTCGACCACCTATTATTCATCCTTCAGGGCTCACCTCAAGTGACACTTTCAGCCACAGGCCCTCGCAGCACCCTAAATTCCTTTCTCCTAACACTTCCCGCAACGTTTCATTCAAAAATCATCTCTATTAATGTTGATTTATGTCTATGTCTCCCACTAGACCATAGGCATAGGCCATGACTGTCTAATTTATCACTATATCTCTTTTCTAGCAGTTAGTGAATGAATGAAAGAATGGATAAATGAAATTATTATCACATTCGTCCTGCACAATCTCTGTAAGATGAAAAAGTATGATCACCCCCAATTTGTAGATGGAGAAATGGAAACAGAGAAGTTAAGCAACTTGCCCAAAGGTATACAGTGAGTGAATCATGCAGGACATGGGACTCTGACCCCTAGCTCAGTGCCTTTTCTGCTATGCCACATTGTCTCTTAATACTCTATCTCCATGTCTTCTGGACTGAAGGACTCAACCTCTACAGCAAGTAGCTAAGAAATGCAAGAGAAATCTCTCTGAACACAGAAAAGCCCTCTTTACTTCCTGTTTTAGTGGGGAGATTTAGGAAAGGACGCTTACTTCAAATCAGTGTAAGAAATAAACATTTTCACCAGGTTGAATATAGCCTATTCCGGTGGTTATTTGGATAAAAACCCCAGGGCAACGTCCCAGCCGACCTCATCTCTCTGTGGGCAGCAGAGTGCCACCAGGTTCAGGCCACACTCGGGAGCCTCAGCCCAGGAGCAGCACACCAGGAAATAGTTCAGAATCCCAGGGCTCCAAAGCAGCCTTGATGGCTGTAACCTGAGAGGCCTCTTGAACTTGAAGGAGAGGTCAGTCGACCCAAACATTCCGTTGTCCACTGAGAGACACCCAGCGCAATTTGAGATGCCTCCAAAAGAATATTATTCTCTTACAGCAGAGAGCTTTATATTTTTTCAAAGTGCTTCCATAAACAGCTTTGTCTTCCTTTTATCCTACCAACAGCTAAGAAAAGGAGTGGGAACAGGCAATGCCGCAAAAATGGGTAAGATCGGGGCTTCCCTGGTGGCGCAGTGGTTGAGAATCTGCCTGCCAATGCAGGGGACACGGGTTTGAGCCCTGGTCTGGGAAGATCCCACATGCCGCGGAGCAACTGGGCCCGTGCGCCACAACTACTGAGCCTGCGCGTCTGGAGCCTGTGCTCCGCAACAAGAGAGGCCGCAATAGTGAGAGGCCCGCGCACCGCGATGAAGAGTGGCTCCCACTTGCCGCAACTAGAGAAAGCCCTCGCACAGAAATGAAGACCCAACACAGCCATAAATAAAATAAATAAACCCAAAAGTTAAAAAAAAAAGAAAAAAAAATGGGTAAGATCATGGGGTTTGGAGCCAGACTAGCTTGGACCCCATTTCTGACTCCTTCTGTCTATGGGACTCAAATAAGTCACCGAGCGCCTCTGAGCCTCAGTTTCCTCACCTCTAAAATGAGATACAGTAGTAGTATTACATACAGGGACACTACAGAGTCAATTCGGTGATATATGCAACATGCCTGACACATATGTTCAATAGTAATTCAGTACTCATAGTCCTTCAGTCTAAATTTCTGGGTTCCGTTACACTGAGTGGGATTTCTTTATAGGGAGGCCCACCAGCAAACATCCCCCCATTAGTTAATCTCCACAGTTAACCAGCTGGCTGAGTAAATATTTGTGGGATGCATCCATAAACCAGCGAATCTCTGTCCCATGATGGCACCAAGAAGCCTTTTCCTACTCTCCTGGTTCAAAGCATAAATGCTTCTAGAATAACAGACTGTCAGGCATGGATGGATCACAAACTGGTGGATTTACCAATGCCCTCGGAGCAATCAAGCCTAAAAAACAACCTTTTAGGTCACATTGATGGGGGTGAAGGGGAGCCTGGCTGGGTCCTGATGAATCCCACGCTCAACCTGACAGGGTGAATGGCAGCTTCATCAAATGGGTTCTTGGTGGAGGCCCTCGGGGAGTTCTCACTTACCAGCCTCTCCAGACCTGTCTGTCTGTCCACGGCAGACCCTGCCTCTGACTGGGGAGGCCTGAGTCAGGCAGCCAGGAGACCTGCTGATTGGAGTCAGCTCTCTGGGCTGTCAGCTGGGGAGAGGGGGATATTGAATTCATCAGTCATGCTGACAGGGGACGAGGGGTGGGGGAAGGGCTCCCAGGGCACAGGCGAAAACCCAGCGTAGGACAAAGATGTGAAGAGCAACTGGTTTGGCCTTGAGCAGGGTGACCCCTTAAGCCAGATTAATGACCCACAGTTTCCCATTTTTGCTTCAAATTGCACTAAATAATGGATGATAAACATTAGCCCTTGGTCCTCACTCAAATCGTCTAAGAAAAGCAGTAGACAATTTCCTAAATTTCTTCCGTAGTATTTTGATGTATTCTTGATGTCATACAACAGTTTGCTTTTCAATAATTGGACATTTTGTTACTTCTGGGAAGGGGAAAAGGTATTGGAATTTATTGAACACTTACTATGTGCCACGTCCATCGGTCATTTTAATCCTCGGAGAAGTGGGCGTGAATATTTCCAAAGTTATAGGTAAGGATACAGGGAAAGACAGGTGACTGACTTGCCGAGTCACCTCAAGTCAGTGACAAAACCAGAATTTCTACTCAAAACCAGAATTTCTACTCATTGACAAAACCAGAATTTCTACTTCAACTCTAAAGTGTATCCATCCATGCCTCATCCACTTGAACTCTGCTCCAGGAATCAGTAACTGGAGTTGGTTTGGCCCATTATTTACCTGTTGGTAATATGTATGTATTTTTCACTGGTTTATTTTTGAAGTTAATTATTTCTCTCCATGCATTTTACCTGGAGCCCTGTTAAATTACCAGGCTAAATCTTCAGAACAATTGTCTTTGGTCCTAACTGTCATGAGGAGGTCTAGTTCAGGTGGAATCTGTGAGGGTCCTTCCTAGGATCTGCTCCAGGTCTGGTCCACTCCAAGACCCATCAAGATGCACCTTTTCCTGGATTCTCAGAGCCAGAACAGACCTTGAGGTTCTTCTTTTACAAATTGCTGGGGCTTTCCTAATTAGCAGGTGGTAGAGGGGGAAAGAGAGTCTTACAGTTGGTGCAGGGAGCTGGGCCAAGGACCCCTCTGATTATGATGCTCTGGGATTCTGTGAACTGAAGGTTCTCTTCTGGTTTAGAGTCCATATCCACACTTCTGCTCTCCCAGCCTGGCTTCCAGGTCCATGGATTATATTGTCAGTTTTAGTGCTTTCAGGTTAATGATATGGAATCAAGGTTTGGAAAGGACCTTCTGGCTGTCAAGTCCAGTCTTCCATTCAGTACTTGAATCTCACCTCCAACACCCTGCTTACTCTTCTCCAGCAATGAGGAGCTCATTACTTCACTCTTTCTTTGGAAAATGTGGCCATTTGAAAGCTCTTCCTTCCCTTTATGTTGTTTCAGGCAGAGGGGACAAGATGAGCCAAAGCACGGAAGAGAGGAACAACCTTGTGCCTTCAAAGAGTATTTGGAATCATAAGACTAGAGTTCAAGTCAAGCCTCCTACTCCTTAGCTGATGACCTTGGACAGATCACTTAACCTTTGGGACTTGAATCTTTCTTTCCTTGGCTATAAAATAGAGGAGTAATACCTGCCCTATCTACCCCAAGTAGTTGCTGTGAGGTTCAAATGAATCATGAATAGTTATTTCACAGAGAAAAATACTGTGTGCTTTAAAATACAATACTTACTATCATTGATATTTTCTTAGCCAACCTTTTCTACTTTGAACAAGAAAGGAACCAAAGCAGTTGTTTTTGTTTTGCTGTTGTTGTGTTACTATTTGTAAGAGAGAGATTTAAAACCTATTATAAAACCCAGGGGTAGCCCTTGCTCAAGTTTTTTCATTTAGTGCACCCAAAATATTCCCAGACAATATCATGAAATTGCTTTTCCCTCATCCCCAAATCTCCTTCCTGATCCAGGCGTAATCTCTGTGCTTCTCCAGGGAGAAGGCTAACACTTGTGCTGATTTGCACCCAAGCTGCCTAGGGCTTGCATTGACAGAGACAGATGTCAACAGGGTGAAACTAACAAATTAATTTTACCTGATGACCTGAGCCAGATGTGACAGAAGGAAGAAAGAGGGGAAAAAAGATATGTCCTCTCCTTGCTAAGCCACAATCCATGCTGTATTTCAAGATTATTTATCAGCCTCAAAACTGTTTTATATCCTATGAAACTTTTCTGAAATAGTGTTCCCAGATTATCCAGACATGAATCCCTCTGGATAACTGTGGTTATCACCCTTTGGGAAAACCCTACTTGATAATTTCAGGTGCAACAAAGAGTCCTTGATCTAGATGACATCTCACTTAATTCTCAGAATAATCCTATGTGGTAAGTTTTATTATCATTCTCATTATTTAGATGCAGAAAGTTAAGCCAAGAGAAGAAAAAGTGAATATCCAAGTTCACAAGGTTAACAAAACTTGAACTAAACTAGAACTAAAGTCTTTGATTTTAAGATAAAAGGAAGTATTAAAGGCAACCTCTCTTAAATGCACATTTCAAACAGGGTGTCAACCATTGATTAAATCCTTTCTTTGTTCAAGGTTCTGCACTAAGCATTGGAGGAGAGGGTTTAGAGGAATATCTCATTCTATTGAAGAAGAGTTTCTTTTCATACACTATGAATTGTGTGATTCTCAGGTCTGCCCATTCAACAAATATTTAGTGATACTCACTAGATACCAACCAATGCTCTGGGTGTGGAAAAAAAAAAAGAGAGAGAGAGAGAGAGAGAGATGAACAATCCATGCCCTCAAGATGAAAGATTAGAAGGAAGTCGCTCCATATGATCAAATATCGATTTGATCAAGGTCTATGTAGGCTATATGGGAACTCAGACAAACCTTATATAGCACAGTCATGGGGTGAAGGAGTATAAGGAGGGGAAAGTCAGAAAGTCTTCTAGGAAGAGTTCTCAGGTAACTTAAGTCTTGAAAGTCAACTATGGCTTAGCCTAGTTAATACATGAAGAAAGGATATTCCAGGGAGTAGGAACAGTGGAAGCTAGGCATAGGTTGACAAGAGTTCCAGGCATGGAAGACCACAAGTTTAAAGCCTGGTGAGAGAAGTGGTGAGGGATGAGACTGGACAGAATGTCAAGGGTTGGATCATGAAGGATCTAAGAAGCCAGATCATTAGTGTGTAGAAATGCAACTGGTTTCTGTAAGTTGATTTTGTATCCTGCAACTTTACTGAAATCGTTGATTAGTTCCAACAGTTTTTTGGTTGAGTCTTTGGGATTTTCTATAAACAAAATCATACCATCTTCAAATAGCAACATTTTTATGTCTTTCTTTTCAATTTGGATGCCTTTTTATTTCTTTGTCTTGCCTGATTGCTGTGGCTAGATTTCCAGTACCACATGGAATGAGAATGGTGAAAGTGGGCATCCTCATCTTAGAGGAAAAGCTTTCAATTTTTCTCCATTGAGTATAATGTTAGCTGTGGGTTTGTCGTATATGGCCTTTATTATGTTGAAGTATATTCCTCCTATACCCATTCTGTCAAGGGTTTTTATCCTCAAAGGATGTTGTATTTTGTCAAATGCCTTTTCTGCATCTACTGAGGTGATCCTGTGATCTTTATCTTAATTTTATTAATAAGCACACAATGTTTTGATCTGAGATAGTTTTCTTCTCCAGTCATAATGTGTTTCTGAAAACAATTGTTTTTGCAGGTAGTTAAATTACTTGTGGATTCGTCTGACTCCTTGGAGACCTGTTTTTAAGTTTTTCTAAGGCAGTTCCAGAATAGGCTTTACTAGAGGAATTGTTCAGCTCACAATAAGGAATGATGCCTCCGGAGTTTTCACTGAATGCCCCCCAGGTGATCACCAAGGCTTTTGAATTTGACTTTCTGGAGCTTGAATGTTTCCCTGACTTTTATGAGTTCTGGGAATTGTTCTGATTACAACTCCTGGTCATTCTTTGCCTGGTCTTTCTTCACTCCAAACGTGTGTGACCTTTTACTCAGCAAAGATTCCAGGGGACCCTATGCAGATTTTTGGAGATATTTTTCTGCATGGCTCCCTTCTCTCTGTAACTCTGCCCTAAAAGTTCCTAATACCACAACTTCCTTGTCTTTGCTCTTGTCCTCAAGTTAGTGAGGTCTCCAAGCTCATTCAGGTTCTTCCTTCCTGAGCCTACAGTTCAGAGATTTAGACTCATCTTATTTGTTTACCTTTTTTCATGGATCACAGCTTTGCACTACCTGTTGTGCAATATTGGAGAACAGGTCTTTCAGATATTTTGTCTTCTTGTTTATTGTTTATGAGGAGGTGAAGTTCATTCATGGTTACTTCATCCTGGTTGAAAGTAGAAATCTCCTACCCTGGTCTTTTCCTTGCTGGCCCTCTTGCTCACATATTCTCATCCTCTCTTTCCTGATTCAAATCAGGACCCTGATTCTGCAACCCACTTATAACTCTCCTACTTACCCAAAGTGCTAGTTATCGCCAAACTAAGGCAACTTTTGCCTAAGGCTGTTTTTCTCCTTTAAGGAATATTCTATACTCTGTGGTTTTACTTTCTCACTTCCCATTCATGCTTTGATCTAATGCAATTTGAATTTCACTAGCACCATTCCACTGCCATAGCTGATACTGTGGATAGATACCAATAATCTCCTTATTCTCAAATTCAATGGAAGCACTTCTGCTCCATTTTCCTTGATTTTTCTGCAGCATCTGATACTGCTGACTCCTTCCTCCTTGTCAAATCTGCATTCCCTTGGAGGAGAGAAAACAAAACATTGTGGTTAAGAGGACAGACTTTTAGTCAAAGAGACCTTGTTCTAATCCAAGTTCTGCCACTTATATAGATATAAGAACTTGGACTAATTACTTGATTTCCTTGAGTCTCATTTTCTTCATCTGTTAAAAGAACATGGTAATATCAGCCTCACAGTATTGTTGAAAGAGTAAATGAAATAAATTCATAAGGTGCTTAACCAAGTATCTGGCACTTAAAGGCACTTCATAAATAAAAGCCTTGATTATTACCTTTCTTCTAATTTCTATGACGTTATTTTCACCTGGCTGTCTCTGGCCATTAGGTGAGTCTCCCTTAAAGGTTCCTTTTTTTCTAACTATCCTTTGAGATGTATTGTGCCCCATGACTAAAGCCTCCTTTATTTTGTTTTTCGTTTTTACATTTTAGATTACTACTTTAAAAAACAAAGTATTAAAAAGTATTGAGTAGAAACAAAAAATATTTGTGAAATAGAGGTAAGTTAAAAAGGAAATAAGGACAACTTACACCTCTGTTCCTACCACCTTTCTGAAGAAATAGAATATTACAATCATCTTTGAAACCCCCTGTGTGCACTTTTGTGGTTCTATCCCCTACCCTTTCCCCCCAGAGACAGCCATTTCCTGATTTTTGTGTTTATCATTTCCTCACTTATTTTTAAAGTTTCTCCATGATCGTTCAGTTTTGCAAGCATCTGTACTTTATATAAAAAGAAACATACTGGATGTTCTCTTCTGTAACTTTCTTTTTTCTACTTAACATTATGTTCTTGAGGTTCATCCATGTTTCTGAGGTTCTGTTTCATTATTTTTTATTGCTTCATCATTCCATTGTATGAATACTCCAGGATTTATTCAGCCTTTCTCCTGTTGATGGATATTTGGGCTGTTTCCTATTTTTTTTGCTAGTACAACAATGCTGCTATGAACTATTTTTCTATATCATCTCTGAAGTTGCCTAGGCTATAGAATCAGGACTGGTATTGCTGGATGAGAAGGCTTGCACATTTTTCCTAGGTAAAAATGGTTTTTTAGAATGGTTGTATCAGCTTACACTTCCATCATCATTGCATAAATATTCCGGTTGTTCGACATCCTCACCGACACCTGATATTATCATATTTTCCGAAGCTATTTTTTACTCTATCCATTCTCCCTTAGTTTCATCACCACTTCTGAGCTGATGACCACCAGACATTGACCTCCAGCTGATATGTTTCTCCTAAGCTCCAGATCCACATACTCAACTCCCTATTTACCATCTCCTGGTTGTCTTCAGCCAGAGCAAACGCAACATGTCCCAAACTACCATATCTTTTTCAGTAAATTGCACCATCTTTACACAGTTATCTAAACCAGAAATGAAAGTATTACCCTAAACTTCTTCCTTTCCCTTTTATCCTTTATCTGAATCCTGTTAATTCTACCCCCCAATTACCTCTTGAATCTACTTGCTCTGTTCCCTTATGATTCACTGGTATTTCTGGCACTCCTCTTTCAGGGCTCGCCTCCCCATTTCATGACGTTGGTAAGGCCTTATGACTTACTTGGCCAACGAAATGTGTGCAGATGTCACACATTTCATATGTCACCACCAGGCAGAAGTTGTAAAACTCAGTGCATGATTCACCATGACTTACAGCCCTGCCTCAAGGACTGACAACAGTACATCTGGTAGAGGGTCCATCAGCCTTGATTCTGGAATGAGAACAACAGAAACCTGCTTCCACATAATTAACATGTATCAATAGCATTAATTTAAAAAACCTGCCTTTTTGCTGTTTTAAGTCACTGAAATGTTGAAGTTATTTGTAACTACAGCATAAACAAGACTATCCTGACAAATGCACCCTTCTTCCCATCTTCCTGACTGTTGAACATGTATAAGCAGCAGAGTTAGAGAATTTTCCAGTTCCCTTGGAGTTCACTGTTATGAGATTTGAATTTTTTTTGCAACTTCCTGAATAAACTCTTATGTTGGCATGGAAATAATAGCCTTTGAATGCCCAACTTCAGAGCTTGCTGAATTCTTTCCAAGTGGCGTTAGTTGAGGTTTTGGCACTTTCTTCCAAAGCACAGCCATCCTCTATCTGCATAAAAGTCAGCTGTTATCTTCTTTCCAAAGCCATCAAATCTCAAAATAGTATAAGTTGGGAGTAGGCTAATATCTTCCTGGCAAAGTCCAGTGTCAGGTTTCAAGGGCACCATATGACATCTAGCTGACAAGGGACATAATTAGACTGTCTATAATGCTCAAAGACCTACAGAATTTTGCTTTTAAGGAACTAACCAAATCTAAGCCATGTTATGACACTAACCAAGTGAGAGGAAATTAACATTGGTTGAGCCAGGCATTTTATGTATACTGTCTTGTTTGGTCTTCAGAACCACTTTGTGTGTTGGATATTATTACTCTAGCTGACAAATCATTCCCAGAAAACAGATTCAAACTGAGTAAGTGACTGGTCAAGGTCATTATAAAGACTCTAGGTCCAGAACCCAGAGCTTAGGGCTTCTTGTAAGGTGTTCTTTTGACTCCACCCTAGACTCGTAATTGTGTCACTTTACTTTGCTTGAGATTAAAAAAATAACCCAAATGGAGACAGATGAGTTTTCTGAGTCTTGACTCACTCATCTAACAAACATTGTCTCCAACTTAGTGCAAATACCATTGCTAGAGAAAGAAAAATGAACTAAGAGAATATAGAATAGATGAGAGGAAGAAATCCCTGCCTTCAAGGGGCTCATGACATACAGTATAGGCAGATTAACTACAATGAGATGTGATGAATGCATCCATTCATTCATTTATCAAACATTTACCAAAGGTTGAAGATTTGGAGGCAGAACCACAGTCCCTGTCTTCACGGAACTCACAGTCCAGTGTCACAGGTAGAACAACAGAAATATGCTGAGTGGGAGCATCAGGAGGGTACGGCCAGTTCTCTCAGGTGAGTCCTAGAAGTCTTCAGACCTGGGGTGATTCTGGAGATCGATTTTTTTTAAATTAAGATGTAATTGTCATATAACAGTGTGTAAGTTTAAGGTGTACAATGTGTTGATTTGATACATTTACACAGTGCAATATGATTACCACCGTAGCATTAGCTAACACCTCTGTCGTGTCACATAATTATCAGGGAGATAGATTTTGAAAGATAAATTAATAACCAGAAGAAGAGCATGCCAGGCCACTACAGCAGCATCTGCAAAGGCCCACAGGGCAGGGCTGTGAATACTCCCCTGGAGAGAGAGGGAAATCTTCCCAGAGGAAGCAACCAGTCAACTGAGACTTGAAGTATGACTAGGACAGACCTCACGGACAAAGGTGCAGAAAGGCACCACCAGAGCAGATGCCAAAGCATGGAGCCTTCTTTGGAAGCAACTGCAAGCATTTGAGCATGCCTGTGGTTCAAGGTTCAGATGGGGGAGTAGTAGAAAATGAAACTAGAAAACCAAGGTCAGGGGCAGATCGTGGAGAGCCTTGAATGGTTTGCCAAGGAAACTGAGATTTCTCTTATAAGCAATAGAGAGCTGTGGATGTAATGTCAGCACAAATTGAGAGAAAAAAAAAAACCACTCAGAACAGAGCTTCACACACAATAAGTCCTGAGCAAATGTTAGCTATCATTATTTTTAAGTATTGTCTTAGTCCAGGCTGTTACAATAAATACCATAGACTGGGTGAAATAAACAACAGAAATTTACATGTCACAATCTGAGAGGCTGGAGGTCTCAGATCAGGGTGCCAGCAGGGTCAGGCTCTGGTGAGAGCTGTCTCCCTGGCTTACAGATGGCCACCTCCTTGCCGTATGCTCACATGACAGAGAGAGACAGAGACAGAGACAGTGAGACAGCTCTCTAGTCTCTTCCTATAAAGGCACTAATCCCATCATGGGGGATCCACCCTCAAGACCTCATCTAAACTTAATTACCTCCCAAAGGTCCCGTCTCCAAATACCATCACACTGGGGATTAGGACTTCAAGATGTGAATTTGGGAGGGCCAAAAAGATTCAGTCCGTGGAAATTATCACTATAAAAAGGTATTATAAGAAGGAAATAATATGGTCACATTAGCAGTTTAGAAAGCTCACCCTGGCAGGCATGTGGGAATCATAAGTCAAGGGTTCCCTCCACCACTGGTAGTACCTACTCATGTTGGCAGGTGTATCTGGGCTCCTCCTCTCTGCTTCCACATCTCCTCTGCTTCCCTCTCTCACAACACTTAGTACACGTCTTCTTATATGCTGGTCCTTCATGTTAGGTCATCAATTTCATGAGGACCGAGATCATATTGATATCTGTGTCCTTAGCACTGTCAACTAAAAAATACTTAAATGCACGTGACTCCACACTCCCTCATGGCACTGGGCTGGTGTGTCCTCCACTTGGTTTCCCCTCCTCCCTCCATATTCCACATTAAAACACCTGATCATTGCAGCCTGCTCTAGTTTTAGGCTTAGGGTGTCATGTTTCAAAAGTTCCTACTCAGATCATGGGTGGTAAGTATGGTGTCTGCCCCCCCACAACACTTTCCAGAACCATCCACATCCATGTTCCCAGTTTCTTTGCACTGGCCTTGAAATTGACGACAAATGAATTTTGCAAGCCCATCTAGGAAATTACCTCAGCACCCAAGTCATTTCCTGGGGCCGTTTACATGCTTAAATGTAGGGAGAAGGTTGAGGTGCTTTTCTTTTTAAATTCCCTGAACCACTGGTAAACCCCTTTCACCCTTATAAATGGATGGGAGATGATGTCACAGCACAGTAAAAGCTCTCATTGCTTTAGCCCTCCCTTCGTGGTTCAGGACTGACTCAGATTTCTCTGACCTCGGCTCCCTCTGAGGCTGACATGTCAGATCACTAGGACTTGTCTCAAACCTTCCACCACTTGAGGCAATGGATGGTCAGAGAGCTCCTGGAAGAAGACAGTGATTTTTTTCAACATCATACTGTTAGCCTGCACCTCCCACTGACACATCCCTCATGGATCACTTTGCCATTCATTAATTCAAGCAACATTGATAGAGCTCTTACAATGGTCAAGGTTGTGCTGGATTCTGAGGTCACAGAAATGAATAAGGTATATACCCTTCCCTGGAGAAGACAGAGCATTATGCCAAGATGAAACGACCATGACTAAGACTCGCTCACTCATATCAATGATTTCGCAGTGTTCGTAGATGAGGAATATGTATAACCACATGGCCATGATATAATTAATACAATGTTGAGGGTAGCAAGGACTTTAAGGAATATATATGTATATACATCATATATTTTAAATAAATATATATATATATACTATATATTCATATACTATATATACATTTGTATACCTATATGGGTACACATGTATACCTATCCTATATATAGCCTACATACTTCCTATATGTATGAGTATATATTTTATATGTATATATTTACTATAATATTTACTATGAGCCAGGTCCTTTTAAAAATGGTCTCATAAATTAACTCATTTAATTCTCACACTATCTCCATGAAATCTGTACTATTATCATCATCCACATTTTACAGATTAGGAAACTGACTCTTAGACATTTTAAGTAACATGCTCATGATCTACTAAGATCTACTAAGAGCAAGGACTTGAATCAGGCAGGATACTTCCAGAGGCTGTCTTATTAAACCATATGTTATAAACTGTGAAGGAGGTAAATAATGGAATTGTTCCCAGCTGACAAGGCTGTATTTGCATGCAGACTTTAAGGCAGGAAAGGAATATTTGAACAAATCCTTTGAGGTGGAACTTTGTAGACCACCCTCAAAGAATGGCAAATGATTTAATTTGGTTGGACCATAAGAAGATGATGCCTGTCTTTGGCTCTGTGAAAAGGTCATGTGGAAGAGTGGCGTCATTCTGGAGGGCAGAATGAAAGCCAGTGGGTAGAGGGTGCAGGGACTCAGATGGTGCCTGGCTTTCTACCAGCAAGGATGTACAGGAGTGGAGCATCACCTCTTTTGGGCCCAGCTTGGCCTGTCTGAATAGTCTAGCCTGCTGGTCCATCTTGGGGGCAAAGGATTTGAGCTCTGGATTCCACAATGTTGACTTTTTAGTACAATGGCCCTAGAACCTGAGTAACATCCTCTCTTGCCTGAAGAGACCACCAGTGTCCACAGCAGACAATAAAGGCACTAAGGATCTGTCCACTTGTCTGCTGCTGTGAAATAAACCACCCCAAACTTGAGAGTGTAAAGCAGCAATCATTTTATTGTGATCCCAGATTCTGTGAGTCGGGAATTGGGAAAGGGCATGGTAGGTACATCTGCTCTCTGTACTACAATGTCTAGGGACCCAGCTGGAAGATTCTAGGCTGGAGTGACTTGACAGGTGGGAGCGGGGATCATCTGAAGACTCCTTTACTCACACGTCTGGGGTTGATGCTGACTGTTGGTGAGAACTGCCTCTGAGGCTGTCAATTAGAAGACCTGTAGGAAGCCGCTCCACGTGGCTGCCTGTGCTTCCTCACAGCATGGCAGCTGGGTCCAAGAGTTACCACCCTAACAGAACCAAATGGAAGCTATGTACCTTTTATGACCTGGTCTCTGAGGTCAAATAGAGTCACTACTAGTATAGTCACAAGCCCATCCTGATTCAAGGGGAAGAAACTAGACTCCCACAATTAAAATCATGAATATCAAGGTTATATTGTAAGAAGAGCACGTGGGACAGGAGATATTGCTGTGGCCATCTTTGGAAAATGCAATCCGCCCCAGAACTTCATATTCAGAATCCAGAGAACTCCCAGCAGTTGAACCCAATCATCTCACTATGGAGTTGGCTAAAAAAAAAAAAAAATGCCAGTTCAGCAAAAATGCATCATCATTAGCACCACCCAATTTCCGAAGCCATTTGACCACCGAACCCTTTTCCTACGAGATTCTTCAGAGACAGGTAACCCTCCAGCCTACTTTTAAATATAGTAATCCAGAGATTATTCATATAAGATGTGACCTCAAAATGAAATCTTTCCCAAGTCCCTCTTCAGGACTTTTGTACCAGCTCTTTTCTCTGCTTTCAACACTGTTCCCTCAGATCTTTACAAGGATGACTTCCTCTCCATTTGGGGCTCAGTTCAATCAACACATTTTGGGAGAAAACTTCCCAGATTACCCAAGCTAAAGTGCCCACTCTTTCCACACATTATCTGGTATTTCCTAATATCTGAAATTATTTTGTTGACGTGTTTATTTTCTGTCTTCTCCCTGCCTCATGGCTTCTGCGTGGTAAGTGTCATTAGAGCTTAGACTTTGCTCTTTCTGTTCTCTGAAACCTAGCCCAGTGCCTGGCACACAGTGCACATCCATCAAACAGTCATCGAATGAAGAAGTGGAGAATGGTGCCATACCCAGAAATCTTTTTGTTTCTTGTTTGTGGGATTTGGGGTAAAGAGAATGAAGAATGTTTACATAGGGCTTCCCTGGTGGCGCAGTGGTTGAGAGTCTGCCTGCCAATGCAGGGGACACGGGTTCAAGCCCTGGTCTGGGAAGATCCCACATGCCGCGGAGCAACTAAGCCCGTGAGCCACAACTACTGAGCCTGCGCGTCTGGAGCCTGTGCTCCGCAACAAGAGAGGCCGCAACAGTGAGAGGCCCGCGCACCGCGATGAAGAGTGGCCCCCGCTTGCCGCAACTAGAGAAAGCCCTCGCACAGAAACGAAGACCCAACACAGCCATAAATAAATAAATAAATAAATAAATAAATATTTAAGGAAAAAAAAAAGAATGTTTACATATATCTCAACGAAATGTAAGCTTCCTTCTTTTCATCTCTCCACTTCCTGAACCCACTCCCAAATTTTCTCCTTTTTTAAAAAAACAATATTGAGGGCTTCCCTGATGGCACAGTGGTTGAGAATCTGCCTGCTAATGCAGGGGACACGGGTTCGAGCCCTGGTCTGGGAAGAACCCACATGCCGCGGAGCAACTGGGCCCGTGAGCCACAATTACTGAGCCTGCGCTTCTGGAGCCTGTGCTCCGCAACAAGAGAGGCCGCGATAGTGAGAGGCCCACGCACTGCGATGAAGAGTGGCCCCCGCTCGCCACAACTAGAGAAAGCCCTGGCACAGAAACGAAGACCCAACACAGCCAAAAAAAATAATAAATTAATTAATTAAAAAAAAAAATTTAAAAAAAAAAACAATATTGAATATGATGCACAAAAGAAGGCTGTGCACAATTGTGCAAAAATCTAGAAAAGCAAAATATAATAACTACTTCTTGAATTACCTCCCCATAGAATTTCAGGTGGTTCCATATATTCCATTATAAATTCCCTCATATAGAATTCTTTTCTTTTTAAGTGTAGCTAAGAATATATAATAAAATATAATATATAATTTATTTATATACAATATATTTATATTTATGTAAATATATTGAATATATTTATCATATTTATATTTTATAAAACATTTTATAACATTTATATAGTATAAAATTTCTACTATATAAATATTATGTATGTAAAATGTAAAATACAAATATATGTTATAAAATATAATGAGTAGCTTAAAAAACCACTTTGAGCTTTCTTTTAAGTATCTGATCTTTCTTAAAGATTTCATTTCTAAACAGTGGAAAAAACTAATTCATATCACTGTGACACAGAAGTGTATATCCAAGAAAATGCTATAAATATCAAAAGCATTAGAAATAGCTCACTTGAATTAAACAAAGCCATGACTTGAAAAACCTCAAACATAAATGAAATGGAAAGTCAAAGAGATACAGTAGAATTTTATCTTCATGTACAGTCACATATTCTTTATTCTCCGATGACAGGATTAACAAATACGGCAAGCCTCCCTAAGGTAGATTTCAACATACAAGGACTTCTTCATCCAAGATTCTTGGAAACCATGACCTCCAAGAAAAGAGATCTCTTTGCTCTTCTATGGAATATCCTTCAGAGTCCTAGCTTCCACCCCGCCTCCCCTCCCCCACCCCACCCCCACACCCCCCCCACACCCCCCACCCCCACCAGCACTGCCCACTATGACTCAGCAGCGCTCATTAACCACATGCAGGTGCACAGGCTTAGGCACATCAGATGTGGCCCAGAATTTTTCACAGGAGTCAAATTATACTCACCCACACACCGAAAAGGAGGTCTGCTAGAAATCTTTTAAAAACCGGGTGCTTAATTTATATGAGACGGTGTCTAGACATTTATTTTCTGGAAATATTTAACTTGGATAAGACATGTGGCCCCCAAGATGAATGCAGGATTGAAATATTTCACTTGAAAATTTGTGCAAGGAAACGTCTGGTTGAGTGCAATGAGGTTAAACGTGGACATGTTTTCCTAGGATGGAAAGGTCATCCTGTTTGCCATGTGCTAGCAGGAACTTGCCTCTGAATACTCCTGGTATTTTGTTAGAAATATAGAGTTTAGGCGATAATTGCTTTTGCTGTGCCTACTTTTCTATAGTTATATATGCATTTACATGAATCTATATGTGAATACTACAACTTAGATAGTCAGTGGGGGAGAAATACTAGAGAGAGAAATTCTGGAGATTATATACAATGGAAGCTTTATTTGAATTAGAAGTTTTTGCTTCAACATCTTAGACCATTGGGGCCAGCAGATTTTTCTATGAAGGGCCAAATAGTAAATATTTTAGGCTTTGCAGGCCATTCAGTGTGTCACAACTTCTCAACTTTGCCACTGTAGTGTGACAGCAGCCAAAGACAATGCATATGCTAGTGGCTAGGCTGTGTTCCAATAAACTTTGTTCCCCAAAACAGGCATTTGCTGACCCCCTGTCCCAAACCAGTAGCTTTTGAATTGTTTTAACTGTGACTCATAATAAGAAATGAAATTTACACCATCACCCAGAACAAACATATGTGTGTGTGTGTGTACATTCACAAAATAATACCTACCTTCAGAATGAGCATACATCAATATTTTCTATTCTATCCAATTTGATTCTAAAAATCACTATCTTTTCTATTGAAATATAGTTGATTTACAGTGTTTCAGATGTACAGCAAAGTGATTCACATATATATATATATATATATATATATATATATATATATATATATATTCTTTTTCAGATTCTTTTCCATTATAGGTTATTACAAGATATTGAATATAGTTCCCTGGACTATACAGTAGGTCCTTGTTGTTTATCTTAAAAATCACTTTCTACATGCTGACGGCCACCATCTAAGTTGATTTCAAGACCCACTAAAGGTCATGACCCTCAGTTTGCAGAACACTGTACCAGACTAACTCTGTCCTTGTGTTTAAAGTGAATAGCGTGCGAATAGTCAGAAGCAGACAAAGAATCACTGTCCCTCTGTTAATGAATGAGATTTCTTGCGTTTAGTCCGAAGCCACTGCTGCCTGCTTGGGTTTTCCCATCTCTGGAATCTGATAAAGTTGTGACCCAATAACCAGGGAGAACATGCATTGCTGAGAACAAGTACAAAAGTCTGGGTAAGAGCCACAGGACAGGAAGCTGAATGTCTTATCTTTTCAAAGTGGAACGGAAAAACAGAATCTTTTTTCTTCGGAATGAGTCTAATAGAGCTGGCAGAAATCTTTCTCTAAATGGAGTCCCAGTGGGCAAGAAAACAAGGAGGAATAACTTTTTTGATACAATAGACCAAGCCCCAGAGTAAGAATCAGACACCTCAGTCCTAACCCTGACATGACCACTATTTAGCTGATGGTCTGGGGAGGTCACTCCTCTCTTGGAGCCTCAGTTCCCTTCCCTGCTAGCTGGGTGACTTTAAGCAATTTTCTGTGCCTCTCTGAGCCTCAGATACCTCAACTGTAAAAGAAAATGTTAGCTATCTTAGAGGATTGTGATGAGGATTAAATAAATTAGTGATGTATGTAAAGCACTTAACACAAGCCCAGCACAAAATAGTACCTGATTTATAATACTTGCTACTAGCGTGTGGTAGTTGATATGTAATACTCTTGCTAGTAGATATAGATATATAATACCAATACTTGATATGTAATACCTGCTACCATTTCACCCAACTTTTTTTTTTTTTTTAATATTAATTTATTTATTTTGGCTGTGTTGGGTCTTCGTTTCTGTGCGAGGGCTTTCTCTAGTTGCGGCGAGTGGGGACCACTCTTCATCGCGGTGCGCGGGCCTCTCACTATCGCGGCCTCTCCTGCTGCAGAGCACAGGCTCCAGACGCGCAGGCTCAGTAATTGTGGCTCACGGGCCCAGCCGCTCCGCGGCATGTGGGATCTTCCCAGACCAGGGCTTGAACCCGTGTCCCCTGCATTGGCAGGCAGACTCTCAACCACCGCGCCACCAGGGAAGCCCCCACCCAACTTTTAATTTTGAAATGTTTCAGAGAAATTTCAACAGAAAAGTTAATAGTCCAATTAATTCTTTTTTTTTCTATGCAAGTTTACCAACTGTTAATATTTTGCCACATTTGCTCTTTCCTTCTCTGTCTGTCTCTCTCTCTCTCACACACACACACACACACACACACTCTCTCTCTCTCTCTCTTTGTCTCTCCCTATCAGTCAATCTCTCTCTCTATATATATATATATATTTAGATAGATAGATACAGATATAGATATTTACATATATAAATACATATATAGTTTGTGAACCATTTGAACATAACTTGCCAACATCAAAACACTACATCTCTAAATAATTCAACATACCTCCTATCCTCTTACAATTGTATTCTCTCATATGATATCATTATCATGCCTCCCAAATTTAATATTTATAAAATATTATCAAACATACATTCCATATTCAAAGTTTCCCAATAAGGTGCTTGGTAGCTGTTCTTTCTTTTTTCCAATCTGGAATCCAAACATGTATCACACACTGCACTTGGATGTCATGTCTCTTTAGTTTATCTAATATACAATATTCCTTATACCCTTTTTCTTTCTTTCTTTCATGGCATTGACATTTTTGAAGAGCCTGTGGTAGTTGACTTGTTATGTGTTTTGGGGTTAGAACAAATGAGTAAATATTTTTTGCGGAAACCAGGATTCTCATTGTAAAAGATGGGAGATACAAATATGAATGAGTTAGCTGAGCAAGAACCCAATGGTATTGGATTTGAACTAGGAATATCAGACTTTGTATTAGGGTTCTCCAGAGAAACAGAACCAATAGTGTGTGTAGTTGGCGGGGGGAGTGTTATTGATTTAAGGAATTGGCTCACACAGTTATGGAGGCTGGCAAATCCAAAACCTGCAGGGTGGGCCAGCATGCTGGAGACGCAAAGGAGAGCGAATATGGGTTTCAAATCAAAGGGCTGTCTGATGCAGAATTCCCTCTTGCTCGAAGGAAATCATTCTTTTTCCTAGTCAGGACTTCCACTGATTCAATGAGGCCCACCCATATTACCAAGCGCAATCTGCTTTATTCAAAGTCCACTTATTTAAATGTTATTCTCATTCAAAAACATCCCCATAGAAACACCTAGAATAATGTGTGTCCAGCCAAGCTGACGTTTAAATTAACCATCACAGACTTCAACAGAGGTAGAGATAGAAACAGACACACACACATATCCATTTATTTATTTTACCTCTGTACTGAAAGGGCCCAAAAGCAATAATACCCCAGTAATACAGAGCACATATAATGTCCAAATCTTGGCTTCCAAATACCATTCTCCACTAAAAAGAACCAGTACCCCTTGGAGAAATAGCTGATTCTGGCCCTGGAGCAAGGAAAGTACAAGGTAAGTCTGGAACATCTTATGCCCGAGAATGAGGAAGTACTCAGAGATCACTGGAGACATATCAAAAGGACGGACACTGGTTTAAAGGAATTTCCACTGGACAAATCAACTGAGAAATCAAAACAAATAATGCTGGTAATGATTTATAGCACACTCAACAACAATTAAAGAGAAAAACCTGTAAGACCATGATAATAACAAAATAAAAAGTTGCATGGAGGCAGGGAGGGAGCTGTTTTTAGGAATAGTTGCTACTAGGAGGAAGAGAATATTTGACAGACTTCATTGCTGACAGACCAATCCTTGGACACAGACAAACTGGATATTTGCCCTCAAGGAAACTGCCCTGATATTGGTTGGGGGGAGGGGGGAAGGTGTGGGGAGAGAGTAATAGTTATTGAAGTTATTAAAGAATGGTTGAAACAAATTGGAATGATGATGCAGATGGTGATACTGTTTATGGAGTGAATACTAAGAGTTAGACACAGTACTATCCCACTAGCCCTTTTATATACATTATGAGTTCCTCCCAAGGTCAGTCTAAGAAAGGTAATAGTGACTTAAGCTCAGAGAGTCAGGTGGCGTGCCCAAGGCCTCACTGCTACTAAATAGCAGAGCTGGGATTTGACCTAGACCTGTGGACGCCAGTGTCCCGGCTCCTGCCCCCAGCACACACTTGCCTGTGGTCTGAATGTGGGGATAGGTAACCAGGGGCAGATTCCAGCTCTGCCTCTAAATGACCTTGGATAAATTATTTCCCATCTCTAAACCTCAGTTTCTCCAGGCTTTTCTCAAAACCTCAGCACCCCTTGCTCTCCTTGTCCTCTCCCTGTTTTTTCTGACCCCCATCCCTGCCGCCCCCAGGGCTGCAGGTCCTTCCTAAAGAAAATCAGTTAGTCTCTTCTCCACCTGCCCAGCAGTTTACTTTACCCCCATCCACGCAAAAAAAAAAAAAAAAAAAAGGCAGGTGCTAGGAGAGGGAGGACTGAACTCTGCAGAATGGGTATCTTCTCTTCCATCACTGTCTCCGGAGCTTAATGTGGGGCACATTGGATGAGGTTAGGGAAGAAGGTGTGGAAGCTTGTGGAAGCAAGTCGTTTGCTTGCTTTATAAAATATCCCGTACACACAGAACAGTTCAAAAACTGGCAGAACAAACAGCTGAACCCACCACCTGATCGAACAATGTTAACATTTTGCCATATTTGCTTCAGATTTTTTTTTTTTTTAATTATAACATTTAGTTGAAGGTTCAGTAGAAATCCTCTTTACAAGCTTCCCTGACCTCGGTCCCTATCTTCCTCCCCAGAAGTAATTACTATTGTGAGTGGCGTGTATTCTTCCCGACCAGCTCTTTATGGTACATAAAGAGAGTTCATTTTAAACATACAGGGTTGCTTTACATGTTTTTTAAATGTGCATAGAGGATATCATCTTGTCTGCCTTTCTGCAACTTGCTCTTTTTTATTTAGCAATATGTATCTGCGATTTATCCCTGTCACTAAGTGGAGCTCTAATTTATTCCTTCAGCTGCTGTTTCATATTTCATCCACAAATGACCAGTTTATCCATTCCCCTGTCAATGTACTTTTAGATTGTTGCCAATATTTCACTATTATATAAAATGCTGAAACGGAACATTTTTGTGTGTCTCCTTCTGCACTTAGGCAAGGGTTTCTCTAGGGTATTTTTTTGCTTCCTAGAGGCAGCCCTGGTTCCAAGGGCATGTTCATAGTCACCTCTATTAAGCATTTCCAGTTGCTTCCCAAACTGATTTTACCAATTTCTAGCACAGCTAGCATGTTATGATAGTTCCCATGCATCCTTATCCTCATCAATCCTTGGTATTCTCTGTCCTTTTTGCCAATCCAATGGATGGGAAATGGTATATCATTGTTCTCATTTGAATTTCCCCATGACCAATAATGCCAAACATCTTTTCATGTGATTATTGGCCATTTGAAAGGCCTGTTCACAATCGGTCAATTTTTCCATTGAGTTGTTTATCTCTTTCTTATTGACTTGTTTGAATTATTTATATATCCTAAAACTTGAATGTGTTGTAAATATTGGGACAAGCTTTGTAAACTTCAAAGCAGCATGAAAAAACATTGGTTTTTATTCGTGTTCGTTTTACTCTTACATATGTCTTATCACCTAAACCAGAGCCCCCAGAGGACAGAGAACGTGGCTTCCTTATGTTTATTTATCCAGAGCGAGTGTTAATAGGAAGCAGCCTGGAATTATGGGGGGAAATTATGGCTTTAAAAATAGAAATGGAGTTAATACTGCCTCTGCCACTCAGTAGCTGTGTAAGCTTGGTCAAGCCGCTTAATCTCTCTGAGTCTCTGTTTCTTTTGTTCTAAATGGAAAGGATCTCTCCCACGGTTGTTGTCACGAATCACATAAGATAATGCATGTAAAATTGCTTAATGTGGGGCATGGCATGTGCTAGATCTCAGTAGATGTTAGCTGAATAGAAATACTGATAAATATTTCTTGGTGGTTAACTTAATTCTTCAATGACTGAATAATAATAGCTTTGATTTATTGAACATTTCTTATGTATTAGACACTACATAAACAGCTACCCTCTATTGTATTTTTTTCCCTTTTACAGATGAAGTATCCCAGACTAAGATTATGTAATTTGTACAGTTTTACAGCTTATTAATGGTGCCATTAAGCTGCAAACACTGACATATCTTATTCTTGCCCTGAAATGTATTCGTTCTTCCAACAATATTTATTGAATGTCTACTATGTGCCAAGTACTCCAATGGGCACTGAGCTACATTGGTCAAGAGGTCTTTCTTTCAAGGAGTGATATGTTTTACTAAGGGACCAAAACAGAAAGCAAACAGCCAAATAAATTCAGATATGTTATGAAACAAATACACAGCTAAGATAGAATATGGCAAAGAGCTTGGAGGTTCTCTTTCAGGGAGGCAATCAAAGAAGGCTTCTCCAAGGAGATGACATGGAAGCCAAAATAAAATAGATGAAAAATAGCAAGCTGGCCATTTGAAGAGTAATCGCATTTCGAGCAGAGGCAATGACAGTCCAATCCAGTTTCAATTTATATTGTCTACTAAATTGAAACTTTTTTATTCCATATCCCTCATTTGTGGCTCCTTCTCGCTCCATTTAGCCTAACCCCTGGCAAAGAAGAAAAGAGTGTGAGCCCCAAGCAGCTGGGAAAGCCATTGCTCTGTCCTGGGCCCAGATCAGCCCCAGCCAGGCAGCAGTCATCTGGACATCTTCCAGATGTAGGCCTCCCTCCTCCTACCAACTTCCCTTCCACGTCACTGTTCCACCTCCCAGGCCCCAAGCCTGTGAACTCAGCCAGATAGGTTTGGCTCTGTTTCCCAGGTAAAAACTTTTCACCCTAGCATTCCCCACACCATCAACAGAGTGGACATTTGTAGATTGGCCTGTACGTACATGAGCTGACAACCCCGGAGGACTGATTCAAGCCTGGAAGGGTGCCAGGTTTTCATTAAACCCCTTGTAAACCCACACTTTGGTTCTACAGAGCTACATCTGCCGAGGAAGCCATCTGTGATTTGTATCATCGTGCTCCAAAAAAACACCAGCAGTGTGAAAGACTCTCCCCTCTGCTCCACAGTGAAATGGAAAAGTAACATTAGTAATCACTTCTGCAGGCTCCATAATGACATAATGGGCATTGGCTTAAGTCTTAAACCATGGCTGATGGTCCCTGCCAACAATCTGGGTGGATCTGAGTTGTCCTAAAAATTACAGGTCATTACTCATGCTCACCTCTCTACCTAAGAGAATATAGATGAAGAATTTGCCCTTGTGATACAGGGAGGAAAAAGGAACTAACATTTAACGAGTGTCTGCTAAGTACCAAGCACTTTACCCCCTGACAACCTTCTAAAGCAGGCATTATTATACTCATTTTACAGATGAAGAAACTGAGGTCAGAGGCGCTAGATGGCTTACCCAAAGCCATGCAGATGAGTGACATGGCTGCAAGTAGAACCCACATCTCATGAACTCCAAAATCTGTGAGCTTTCCACTGCCCTAGAAAGAACCCTGAGGATGGTGTGCAAACCAAGTGTTTGGTAGCTTGTTTTGATTTTTTTCCAGATTTTTTTTCATTAAAAATTAAATAAGGAGGGACAGGTAGGACATCTTCCACCTACAGTGGCTTGGATCTAAGTAAAACCACTCAATAATGGGATCTGCAAGTATGTGATTTAAATCTGTGATACTCGCTTTGAATTGGATGAACTACAGGGAGCTCCCCTTCCCTGCTTCTTTCTTCCTCCTCTCTGAAGCCCAACCCACCCTGCCCAAAAAAAAAAAGATACAGCCAGTTCCTGATGCCTGAGTTCACAGCCAAAAATAGAGACATCCAACTGGTGTCCATTTCACAAAGAGCATCTTCCAAAGGTTGGGATCATCTGTGTTGGCTGGTGCTGACTTTTGGTGGTCTCCTGCAGTCTCAGAGCTAAAGTACTTTTTCTTCTGAAACTGCAGGTATGCAGTTTTCTCCAGATCTGCCTGGGGCAATCCAGAGCAAAGGGACAGGCTCCTAAAAGAAGGAGTTCAGAGGAAGCAGCAGTTTCCATCAGTAGACTTGCAGACTCAGAAGCAGGGAGTAGCAGAAAAAAGAGCCTGTGCTTTAGGTTAAGTTCTGAATCTTGGCTTTAACGCCTCATGCTTGTGTGATCTCAGACAAATGTTTACCTTTCTGAGCATCCTTAGGTGGCAAATGATCTAACGACACCTGCCGTACAGGGTGACCATGAGAAACATCCAGACATAGGCACATGGTAAATTTTAATACAAGTGAACTGGCTTTCCTGACCTTCCACATTTACCTCATATTCAGCTGAAGCTTCAAAGAAAGACTACTCAGAATGTCAAAAGGGTTGATAGTTTTCTTTTGGAAGGGTAGTTTCTGATATTTCAGATGTTGTTGGATTGTCCAGAAGTTTAAGTCTCAGCAGCTTTTCCTCTTCCCTCATATAAACACCTAGAAATAATTTCCTGATCTCCATCCCATGGAAACCAAAAAGCACCTAGACAAAGAGAATCAAATCACGTCGAAATCACTGAGCAGAGCTCACCCTTCTTCCACAGACAGCCAGGTTAGCCAAAGGTTTTGCTTTTTTTACCAAAGGGAAATGGAGGGAGGAAAAGGGCTGACGATAAAGGAAGACTGCCGCCGTGGGAGAGTTTTAGGCTTGACTAAGATTCACGAAATATAATCATCCTGTACGTTTCCATAATGTAATCTTTCCAAAGAGAACCTAGTTGAATTTCCAGCACTCTCCCTTGAGCAAATTGCTCCTTACCTCCTAACTTCAGTTTCCTCTGCTGTGAAGTGGAGACTGGAGATAATCACCACCTTGCAGGATGGTTAAGGGGATTACAGATTAAATCCATCCAGCTACTAGGCTCAGTGCCTAGCAGAGAGCAGGTGCTTCAAAAATGGCTGTTTTATTGCCAACAAAACACTCTGAATAGCCACAGCCACCCCGGACGGAAAGAATCACTGATCCCATTTTTCAAGATGAGAAAATGGAGACTCAGAAAAAAAAATAAAGCATGCTCAAGATCCCACAACCCCGGCTTTGCACTGAGGGGATCGGCACGCAGGTTTATTTGGCTGTAAAGCCTGTTTTCCTTCCAACACACGCGCGCGCGCACACACACACACACACACACACACACACACACACGCTGCTGCCACGTCTGTTCCCGTGGAGGCAGAGAGGGGAGGGAAATTTTAAGTGCGTTTCTTCATCTACATCTGAGTTGCTTCCTCTCCTCTGGCTCATTCGTTCCATCCCCGAAGTCCCGGCTGAGGCCTCCACGGTGCTGCCAACGTCCCCTCCCCACCTCTGCCGCCAGCTGAGGCTCCCACGCAGCCACCGAGGCATTGGAGAAACCACATGACCCCTCTCCTCCCCACCGCATGCCTTTGAAGTGAGCCTGTCATCTGACCGGTACCTACTCAGGCTACAAATCCCAGACTCCTTTCCTACCTGGAGCCCCGGGTTCCCCCGTGGTTCAGGGCAGACACTAGATACGTCTGCCTTATTTTTCACGGGGCTTAATTTCGATCCAGCCTGAACTGACTAAGCACCTACTCTGTGCCAGACGCTAGGCTTGGCTCTGGAAAGAGAGAAATGAGTAAAACACAGGCCCTGCCTTCAAAGAACCCATGGAATAGGACAGAATCCAACTTGGTTCCATTTAATAAATAATCGCTGAGTGCCTACCTATGCCAGACCCTGTGCTGGGCCCTAAGGTATACAAAGATATGTAAGGTGTCACTCGCTGGAGGAGCTCTGGTCACTGCAGCCTCCTAATTAGCACAAGTACCTGCCAGCTATGCATTCCCTGCTACAACCCCCAGATTGTGCTTTATGCACATCCTCTCCAGGCCTCAAAATAAAAATAATGTTTTGAGATAGATGTTCGAGAGGGCAGAAAAGTCCCTCTGTCCAAAACCAATCATGATGATGAGGATTCTAGAATCCAGGTCTACTTTCTGTCTCAAAAGTTACTGGTTTTCAAATATAAAATAGATAGCTAGTGGGAAGCAGCCACATAGCACAGGGAGATCAGCTCAGTGCTCTGTGACCACCTAGAAGGGTGGGATAGGGAGGGTGGGAGGGAGGCGCAAGAGGGAGGAGATATGGGAACATATGTGTATGTATAACTGATTCACTTTGTTATGCAGCAGAAACTAACACACCACTGTAAAGCAATTATACTCCAATAAAGATGTTAAAAAAAGAAAAAAGTTGCTGTTTTTTTTGGCAGGGTTACGGCAGATCTGTTGTTCCTATAATTACCTCACATTTGAAGGGTGTGCTTGAATTTTCCAAAGCATATTCCCTCTATTATCTCATCTGAGCTCAGCATCCCTGTCTCAAGTAGTTACAGGGGTTTTTTTTTGTGAGGCCCAGAGATGGTGACAAGTCAGGGGAAAGAGGGCCAGCCAGTGCCAACCCCTGCAAGGCCATTTACTCCTCAGAGGGCCCTGGAAAGGAGCTGACCTCATTCCTTCTCTTGTTTTCTATTTGAGGAAACTGAGGCTTAGAGCATCTCTCCCAAGAACACAGGACTAGGCAAGAGAAGTCCTGGGCTTGCACCCAAGTGCAGCAGGAGCCAGTGCCTCTGACAGCCAAAACTGCTGTCCTCAAAACAAAACAGTGTCTCATCCTGGAGCCGGGACAGCCCGGCCTGCCTGGTGGAGAGGTGGGATGGCTTTGTGGGGTCTCGGCACAAGCTTGTTCTCTCAGCCTGAGGACTTTGGGAGACTCACCAAACCTCTGGGCCTCCATTTGTCACAAGGCGATGCTAAGCCCTGCTGGCTGCATCCCAGGGTTCTGCGAGGGTCTGCTGAGATGTGAAATGGGTGGGGAGAAGGCTTTGAAGAAGACATAAGTGCGCAGGATTGCCCTTCACAGAGGGTCCGCTGACACGTTACTGGGGAATCAGGAGGCCTGGAGACAAAAAGCAGACAGGCCACAATCTCCTCCAGGAGCCCTGCTCTGGAACCAGGACTGGCCCCTCCAAGGGGTCCAGGCGAGGGTCATGGTCCACAGAGCCAGGTCCCCACCCTGGTGATTTACCCGTCTTTGCCTCTCCAGCCGGGCTCAACCTGCAGGCGCAGGGGTGGGGGAGGGGCTATCACAGAAACAGAGAGGTCTGGTCACAGGGTGACAGCGTCCATGCCAAGAGCCCACTTTGTTTTAACGAATGACACCAAACACTTAGGCCATCATCTCTTCAGATTGCTGTGTCTGGCAGCAATTACATGCCTCCCATTAAGAAATCCTATTTCTGAATGGTTTACTGCACTGCACCCCTTTCTGCAAACGCTGCAGGCTGAAACCTGTCCGATGAGGCCAGAGGCAGGCTTGTGAAGAGAAGGCAGATAAAACGGCAGCTTTCTGGGCCTGAAAAGGCAACAGCCACAGGCAGGGAAAGAGCCACAGGCTCTGATGTGCCCCCGAGTTCCCGGTATGGAGGCAGGTTTGTAATTCTCACCCCTACATTCAATCACTCACTGACGCCCCAAAACTCTGACCTCCAAATTTATCGTGAAGGCATCTCCACTGCCTTGGTTCAGAATTCATCAGTCTCACCTGGAATATAGTGACAGTGTGTCGTCGTGTCACCCTCCAGCTCATCTGCCACGTGCTGCCGGAGTCATTTTCCCCACAGAAAAGTCTGATCGCATCACTCTCTTGCATAAAAACTCTGCAGAGGTCTGCAACACTCCAGGATAAATTCCACTCCTCCCCATCAAGGCCCTTTGGGATTTGAATCCTGCTACTTGTCCAAGCTCACTTCCCAGAAATTACCCTTCCCACTATACTCCACCCTAGTGGTTCTCAGAGTGTGATCCTTGAACCAGCCGCACCAGCATCACCCAGGGTCTTTTGAGAAATGAAAATTCTCAGGCCCCACCCAGAGCTACTAATTCAGAAACTCTAAGGTGAGACCCAGTGATCCGGTTTTTCAATAAACCTTCCAGATGATTTTGATGCATGCGATGGCTTGAAAAAATACCTCTTTACCTACTTTTTCTTAAACTTCAGTGTGGGCAGGAACCACCTGGGGATCTTGGTAAAATGTAGATTCTGATTTAGTTGGTCCAGGGTGGAGCTCCAAATTCTGCTATTCTAGCAAGTTCCCAGGTGATGCCAGCACTGCCGGCCCACACACCACACTGGTCAGCAAAGTTCTGGACTTCAGTGAACTCCTCATGATTTCAAAGCACACCTACTACCTCTTGCTTGCCTTCTTGAGTGCCGTTCCCTCTCCCTCCCCTAGTTTTCTTTTCCTCCCTTTCTCATGTCCCTGTCCCATCAAACAATTCTACTCATCTATCAAAAGTCCACATAAAGAGCCTCTGTACTCGGAAGACTTCCTTAACACCTCCTATCCCCACCCCAGGTGGATGAAAGCCCTTTTTTCCCCTACTCCCACATGACTCTGCAAACACACACTACATCAGAGCACTGATCACACTACACTGTCTGTCTGTCTGTCTGCCTGTGCTACCCCCTCCAAAAAAAAATACTTTAGGAACAGGACCTCTTGCATAGCTGTGAACACAGCACCAAAACAGTGCCTGACACATAGCAGAACAACAGATAGTGAGTGAATGAACCCTTAACAACCAGTCCTATTGGACTAGGCCAGGTAGTAAACAAAATATTTGGGAGGATTGGCCTCTTATTATTCTACCTACCATGAGACCCGTATTAACTGCCAGGTTCCTTTTAAAGCAGGCAAGAGCAAACTCTGTGTTCTAAACCAAACCAGCTGCCTAATCCTAGAAGACAAAAAACAGAGAGATGTTCTCCGTGTACCAGGAACCCCAGAGAAAATTTCTGAGAGGGAACATCCAAACAGGAGGTAGGTACACAGGGACTTCTCAGAGAGGAAGACTCCACACAGGGAAATTTCACCAAGGAAGTTCCTTTATTTATTAATGTATGCATCCCCTCCACAAGCATTTATTGTACCCTTTCTATGTGCCAAATATTTTTAAGAAGTGGAAATGTAAGCTGAATTAGATCTCTTCCTTGCTCCCAAGAGGTCCGTCTAGTGGGGAAAATAGATACACAGATGTGTGAGGACAATACAGAGTGACAAAAGCTGTGATTCAGATGTGCACAAACCATGGAGCAGATGCTTTCCATTTTGCCAGGAGGGATGCGGACAGGCATCAAAGAGGAGATGATATTTGAGCTGAGTCTTGAAGGCTGAGTTCATTTTTCAGGAGGAAAATAGGGGAGAAGGGTATTTCAGGCAGAAGGCACAGGGCAGGCACAGGAACAGAGGATAGAAGAATACTGCCCTTAGGGGATGGTACTCTGATACAGTAGGAGAAGTGGGTTGGGGGCGAGGATCTCGCGAGGAAGATTAGCAGAACCGGATGGGTCATTTGGCCAACATTGATGGGCGCGCCAGCTCGGCACTGAGGCAGGCCCTGGAGATGCAGAAAACCATAAACAACACGGAAATGGTTTCTGCTCCCCTGGAGTTTACAGTTCACAGTTCAGTAGGAGTGGTGGGGAAAACACAAACAAACAAATGAAAAAAATATCTGCACACGGTAACGGATAATTAGCTGAGCCAGAAAAAGAGTGAGGGCTTAAACTTCAGGTAAAATGAATAGGGAAAGGCTTCCCAAGGAGGTGAACTTAATCCGAGAAGGAAGAAAAGAAGGGGAGAGAGGAGAGGAACCCCAAGCTGAGAGGGAAGACTAGGCAAAACCCCCGAGGAGGGAGGTAACGTGGCAAATTCAAGAAACCCAAGGTGGATGGAATTAATGAGTGAAAGGACAGTGACATGATTTGACAAGAAGAGACTGGAAGGCTAGACAGGCCACACTGCCTGGGTCCTACAGGCCACAGTGGGTGTTTGTCTTGATGCTAAGTGCAGGGGAGCCTTTTGGAGGCTCCTGAGCAGGAGGATGGCGTGACCTAGTTTGGTTGGAGTATTTTCTTTTCCCTTTTATTTTTTTCCAAATAGATGACTCCACTTCCTTAATTAAAAAATGGATTGGAAGGAGATTGGAGACAGATTCTCCCTGGAGGCTCAGAAATTGTTCTGTTGAGAAAAAAAGCCAGGCCAGAACTAATGTGATGGCAATAAGGATGGAGGGAGCAGCCTCAAGAGAAGGTCCCTTAGGAAAACACCACACTCGGAGCCCCCGAAGAAAATCTTCCTCTACTTAAGTTGAATATACAGCAAGTTCTCTTTCAGGACCTATTTATTGAAAAGAGTACCTTTCCAAACCCTCCTACACTGTTGGTGGGAATGTAAATTGGTGCAGCCACTATGGAAAACAGTATGGAGATCCCTTAAAAAACCAAAAACAGAGCTACCATATGATCCTGCAATCTTACTCCTGGGCACATATCCAGAGAAAACCATAATTTGAAAAGATATATGCACCCTAATGTTCATAGCAACACTATTTACAATAGCCAGGACATGGAAGCAACCTAAATGTCCATTGACAGAGGAATGGATAAAGGAGATGTGAGATTATATATATATATATATATATATATATATATATATATATACACACACACACACAGTAGAATATTACTCAGCCATAGAAAAGAACAAAATAATGCCATTTGCAGCAACATGGATGGACCTAGAGATTACCATACTAAGTGAAGTAAACCAGACAAAGACAAATATCATATGATATGGCTTATACGTGGAATCTAAAAAAATAAAAAATGATACAACACAGAAATAGACCCACAGACATAGAAAACAAACTTATGGTTACCAAAGGGGAGGTGGGGAGGGATAAAATAGGAGTTTGGCATTAACATATACACACTACTCTATATAAAATACTGGTTGGCCAATAGGTCCGTTCAGTTTTTTCTGTAAGACAGCTCTAGTAGCACTTAGTTGTCTTTAACTTCACTCAAGACAATTTAGTTAGACTGTATGTGACAGCTGTCATATCAGTGTGCATTTAAAAAAGAGTTATCAAAATTGGTGAATTTTTGTGTAGCCATTTTAATACTGAAGATGGAAGAAAAAAGCAGCATTTTCAGCATATTATGTTTTATTATTTCAAGAAACGTAAAAATGCAACTGAAACGCAAAAAAAAAGATTTGTGCAGTGTATGGAGAAGGTGCTGTGACTGAACGAATGTGTCAAAAGTGGTTTGCGAAGTTTCATGCTGGAGATTTCTCACTGGACGATGCTCCATGGTCGGGTAGACCACTTGAAGTTGATAGCGATAAAATCGAGACATTAACTGAGTACAATCAACGTTATACCACGCGGGGGATAGCCGACATACTCAAAATAGCCAAATCAAGCGTTGAAAATCATTTGCACCAGCTTGGTTATGTGAATCGCTTTGATGTTTGGGTTCCACATAAGTTAAGCGAAAAAAACCTTCTTGACTGTATTTCTGCATGGGATTCTCTACTTAAATGTAATGAAAACTTTCCTTTTTTAAAACAAATTGTGATGGGCGATGAAAAGTGGATACTGTGCAATAATGTGGAATGGAAGAGATGGTGGGTCAAGAGAAATGAACCAACACCAACCACACCAAAGGCCAGTCTTCATCCAAAGAACGTGATGTTGTGTATATGGTGGGATTGGAAGGGAGCCCTCTATTATGAGCTCCTTCTGGAAAACCAAACGATTAATTCCAACAAGTACTGCTCCCAATTAGACCAACTGAAAGCAGCACTCGACGAAAAGTGTCCAGAATTAGTCAACAGAAAACGCATAATCTCCCATCAGGATAACGCAAGACTGCATATTTATTTGATGACCGGGCAAAAACTGTTACAGCTTGGCTGGGAAGTTCTGATTCACCCGCAGTATTCACCAGACATTGCACCTTCGGATTTCCATTTATTTCGGTCTTTACAAAATTCTCTTAATGGAAAAAATTTCAGTTCCCTGGAAGACTGTAAAAGGCACCTGGAACAGTTCTTTGCTCAAAAAGATAAAAAGTTTTGGGAAGATGGAATTATGAAGTTGCCTGAAAAAATGGCAGAAGGTAGTGGAACAAAAGGGTGAATACGTTGTTCAATAAAGTTCTTGAAAAAAAATCAATAAATAAAGTTCTTGGTGAAAATGAAAAATGTGTCTTTTATTTTTACCTAAAAACTGAAGGCACTTTTAGGCCGACCCAATAGGTAACCAACAAGGATCTATTATATAGCACAGGGAAGTATACCCGATATTTTGTAATAACCTATGAGGGAAAAGAATCTGGAAAAGAATAGATATGTGTATGTATAACTGAATCACTTTGCTGTATATGTGAAAATAACACGACATTGTAAATCAATTATACTTCAATTTTAAAAAAGAAAAGAGTGACTTTCTGCTTTGCAACATGCCTTCCATCTGCCCGAATTCTGGGTTGGGGAGCCATTTGGCTCAAGACATGAGGAAACTCTATGGTAGCCATATCCCTGGTCAACACATGCACTGATGCTGGCAGGCACTAAAAAAAGACAGCGGTAACTCACATATTTTCCACCTTGCCACTGTTGGGCTACCCAGCCAAGTCTCCCACTGGGCTGAACTCCTAAGAAATTGGGATCTGAGGAATACTGGGGAAGGGGGTGTCTCCACGAAGACAAAGGCCAATTGCACACAGGAGGCATGCAGCTGCTTCCTTTTCTTAAACCCTCTAGAATGCCTGTCCTATGAAAGACAGATCGTGGCATCTAACAGCATTTTAGGAAGGGAGTTTTTTACTGGGGATTTTCAGACGTTTCAACAAATCCTAGTCTTCAGTCTAAAAGATCTCCAAGGAAACCTTTGTACACTGTTTGTGGGAATGTAAATTGGTGCAGCCACTGCAGAAAACAGTATGGAAGTTTCTCAGAAAAACTAAAAATAGAACCACCATATGACCCAGCAATCCTACTCCTGGGTATTTATCCAAAAGAAACAAAAATACTCATTTGAAAAGATACATGCACCCCAATGTTCATAACAGCGTTATTTACAATTGCCAAGATATGGAAGCAACTTAAGTGTCCATCAACAGATGAATGGATAAAGAAGATGTGGTACATATATACAGTGGAATATTACTCAGCCATAAAAAAGAAGGAAATTTTACCATTTGCAACAACATGGATGGGCTTGGAGGGTATTATGCTAAGTGAAATAAGTCAGACAGAGAAAGACAAATACTGTATGAGATCACTTATATGTGGAATCTAAAAACTACAACAAATTAGTGAATATAACAAAAAAGGAAACAGACTCACAGGTATAGAGAACAAATTAGTGGCTACCAGTGGGGAGAGGGAAGGGGAAGGGGCAATATAGGGGTAGGGGAGTAAGAGGTACAAACTATTAGGTGTAAATTAAGCTACAAGGATATATTGTACAACACAAGGAATATAGCCAATATTCTATAATAACTATAAATGGAGTATAACCTTTAAAAATTGTGAATCACTATATTGTACACTTATAATTTATATAATATTGCATATCAACTGTACTTCAATTTAAAATCAATCAATCAATCAATAAAAGATCTCCAAGGATAACTTCATCCAACCCCTTTTTTGACAGATGGGCAAGCTAAGATGCAGAGAAGAGTGACTTATCGGAAGTCATGAAGCTATTGTTTGAGCAAAGCTGTAACTGCAAGGTTGGTCCGCATTCTCAATCCTGGGCCCTTTCTCTAAGACTCCACACACCTTTCTGTGAATAACTTATTGAGCATTTACTACATGCTGGGCTCTAATTCACCACACCACTAGAGAAGTGAATTTTTTAAATATAATACATGCGGTGTTATAGAATGGAATACTAGGCTTGTTGAGAATCTTGAATGCAGTCATGGCCTCCATGATACTCTGAACTCCTGAGAGCAAGGGAACTGAGTCTTATTCATCTACATATCCAGTCAAGGAACCAGGCAGATAGTACTGTTGATCAGTGAATGCGGGAATGCATCCTATGGTTGTTGGGGATTGTTCACAACAATAAAATGGGGCCAAGTGGTATCTGGTGCAGACAGTTCCAAGCAGCTCTGCTTTCACAGTGGGTCTCTGAATGCAGACGCTGCGGTAGTGGGTGGGTGGCAATGATTTTTTTTCCCTTGCTGGTCAATTGCCTTTTCAGGTGGTCTTTATGAAGCCATCAATCTCTTAACCCTGACAGTCACTGTGACCCACTGCAGCTCAGGAAAGGAATCTTTCTTAATTACCAGACCTTTCTTGCTCCCTTGAGATCCTTGAGTACTACACCAGGTGTAGCTGATGGATGTGTCATCTGGTTCTACCAGCAAAAGTGAAGGGTCTTATTTGCTCAAACCTGAGGGCCCAGCTTGCCATCCCAGCGCAGTTAGAGGGGAAGCCACCCATGATTCATGTCTCCAGGAAAAGACTTTTTTGCTCCAGCCTTTGGAATATTGCTAAGGGGTTAATAACACAGACTTCAGAGTCAGACCCATGAGCTTGGATTTCCATCTCTGCCTCTCACCGTGAAGCAGGTTGCTTGACTTGACTCCTCAAGCTTTGATTTCCTCGTGTGCAATGGGTTCTGCTCACCTGTGCCACTTTGAGATGATGGACGGCTCAGTCCTCTGGCAGCTTCTCTTGTTCAGCTATACTCATTTCCGTGATGATTTACCCCTGCCTTTAAATACTGTGTATATGCCAAAGTCTCTTAAATGTTTTTCTATCCCAGACCTCTCATCAAAACCCCAGGCCCAGATAATGATCTACATACCTAACATCTCAGCTGGACCATGTCACGGGCATCTCAAACTTAATATGCCCCAGACCAACCTCTTGATTCCTGCTGCACCCTGTCTTCCCTATTTTTAGTAAGTGGCAACTCCATTCTAGCAGGTTCTTGGGTATAAGACGTTCGAGTCATATTGGACTTTCACACCCCACTTCTGGTCCATCAGCAAAGCCTGCCTGGTCTGCATTCTGCAATCCCACTCCTTCTCACTACCCACCCTGTCACCACTGAGATCCAAGTGGTAATTAGCCCTTGCTTGGATTATTACAGTAGTCACCTCCTTGGAAGATTTCCCAGCTTCCACTCTTGCCCCTTATAGACTTTCTCCCTCAGCAGCCATAGTGATACTTTATAAAATCAGATCATGTGTCACCTCTTTACTTAAATCAACAACCTCCCATTTCACTCAGTAGAAGCTAACATCCTTACAATGTCCTAAAAGTCTCTATATTTCCTCCTCGAAAAGGGAACCCTCCTACACTGTTGGTGGGAATGTAAGTTGGTGCAGCCACTGTGGAAAGCAGTATGGAGGTTCCTCAGAAAACTAAAAATAGAACTATCATATGGTCCAACAATCCCACTCCTGGGCATATATTCAGACAAAACTATAATTCAAAAATATACATGGACTCCTACGTTCATAGCAGCACTATTCACAGTAGCCAAGACATGGAAACAAACTAAATGTCCACCAACAGATGAATGGATAAAGAAGATGTGGTACATATATTCAATGGAATATTACTCAGCCATAGAAAAGAATGAAATATTGCCATTTGCAGCAGCATGGATGGAACTAGAGATTATCATACTAAGTGAAGTAAGTCAGAAAGAGAGAGACAAATACCATATGATATCACTTATATGTGGAATCTAAAATATGACACAAATGAACCTATCCATGAAACAGAAACAATCACGGACATAGAGAAAAGCCTGTTGGTTGCCAAGGGGGAGGGGGCTGGGGGAGGGATGGAGTGGGAGTTTGGGGTCAGCAGATGTGAGCTTTTAGATAGAGAATGGATAAACAACAAGGTCCTACTGTATAGCACAGGGAACTATATTCAATATCCTATGATAAATCATAATGGAAAAGAATATTAAAAAAGAATGTATATATATATATATGTATGTATATATAATATATATATGTAAAACTGAATTACTTTGCTGTACAACAGTAATTAACACATTAAAATATATATATATATTTCCTTCTCTTCCACAGCCCATACTTCTCTCACGTCCTCCCACCACACTCCCTGTCATTCAAGCCACCCTAATCCATCCCACGCCACCCCCCTTGCTGTCCTCCAGCAAGCACGTTCCTGCCTCAGGGGATGTGAGGGCTCTTGCAGATGCTGTTCCCTCTGCCTGGAACGTGCTTTCCCTGGTTATCCACGTGACTTGCTCTCTCTCCCTTTTTTCTGCTCCATGTCACACTATCAGAGAGGCCTTCCCTTATCCTCCTGTATGACAGCAACTTCATCCTTTCCTGAGCCACCATCCTCCATATTCTGCTTTATTCTCCCTCATCATATTACTGCCACCTAAACTATTCATTCAATTGTTTGTTTCCTGAGAGCATGGACTTTACTCTGTTCACCACTGTGTCCCCAGCATCTAGAATAGTGCTTGGCCCATAGAAGGTGTTTATAAATATTTATTGAATGAATAAATGAATACAATGGAGGTAATAGTTTATTACTAGGATGATGGAGGGATTGAATGGGATGGTGTGTGTAAATCATCCTGCATATTGTCTGTAGGTGACCCTTCTCCCAGTGGAGCTTCCAACATGACTGCAGGTCATGGTAAGTGACGGAGCAAAAACACCATTCCAGGGCTTCCCTGGTGGTGCAGTGGTTGAGAGTCTGCCTGCCAATGCAGGGGACACGGGTTCGAGCCCTGGTCTGGGAAGATCCCACATGCCGTGGAGCAACTAGGCCCGTGAGCCACAATTACTGAGCCTGCGCGTCTGGAGCCTGTGCTCCGCAACAAGAGAGGCTGCAATAGTGAGAGGCCCGCGCACCGCGATGAAGAGTGGCCCCCACTTGCCGCAACTAGAGAAAGCCCTCGCACAGAAACGAAGATCCAACACAGCCATAAATAAATAAAAATAAATAAATTAAAAAAAAAAAAACCATTCCAGCCCCTTTATACAATAAGGGCGACCTTTCACTTCTTCCCGTTTGTGTACTAAGCTTTTACTTTTTTTATATCATTTAAGCAAACCTACAAAGTAGATATATTTTTTTAATTATTTACTTTTATTTTATTTATTTATTTTTGGCTGTATTGGGTCTTCGTTTCTGTGCGAGGGCTTTCTCTAGTTGCGGCAAGCGGGGGCCACTCTTCATCGCGGTGTGCGGGCCTCTCACTATAGCGGCCTCTCTTGTTGCGGAGCACAGGCTCCAGATGCGCAGGCTCAGTAATTGTGGCTCACGGGCCCAGTTGCTCCGAGGCATGTGGGATCTTCCCAGACCAGGGCTCAAACCCGTGTCCCCTGCATTGGCAGGCAGATTCTCAACCACTGCGCCACCAGGGAAGCCCAAAGTAGATATTTTTATTATTTCTAGTTTCACAGCTGCAGTAGCTGAGGTCTGGAGAGGTTAGAGAATTTAGATTACCGGTGTATAAAAGAGTTTGTCATATATTAGGTATGTAACACAAGTGTGATGACTCCTCCATCCAAAGTTCTCCCTTTGACTGGGAATTTAGGACCTGCTGGCCTCTGAGCCTTCTTAGAACCCAGCTATCCCTATAGACCAGATTTCAAAAGGCTAAGAAGACAAGAAAGAACTGTAAGCACAGAGTGGTGTCCTCTTCCATAAACTGGGCCTATGAAGAAATCCGCCCTTAAAACTTTAATTCTTTCATCATAGAGGTAAATTAGGTCAGCCAGACATGAACCTTTTCAACACTTCTTTAGAGAAAATCTACCAGAGCTGCACCAAAGTGCTTATGTACATGAGCACACACGTAAGATTTATCCCATGTTTCTACTTCCAAATCTTGTCCTCTGTCAGTTGAAGGAACACAGCAACAAATAGAATCAGGTCCCACATGCACAAAAAAAAGACAGAAATAACCACAGCCAACTGTGTCATTAGGTTCAGACTCACAGATACGAGGTTCCCCAAGGACCTTGAAGATGTGACCCCAGGTCTCAGGCCTCTTAAGCAATTCTGAACCAGGAAGAACAAACAACTGTAAAATCAAAGGCATTGAAATGATGAGAGCAAAAGAAGAGATGGTAGGAAGAGCTAGAAGCACATTGTTGGCAGAAAAAAAGCTCAAGATAGATACTATTATACAGAGATGGGAGAGTGTGTGTAGTATACACATCATATAATGTTTTGCATATAAAGAGAGGGAGATTCTGTAAGCATATATAATAAAACATCAAAGGACTTATCTCTGAGGAGTGGGAATATATGTGTGATTTTTATCTCTTTTGTCCTTTATTTTTTTCTGCAATGGACAGATTCCACTTGGGTAATAAGAGGGAAAAAGAAGATATTAGCCAGAAGATAGACAGCAAGCCTCACCTCTTCCCAAACAGCACGGACACCGGTTCCAAGCAGTCCACCAGTGAGTCTGGCCTCTCCTGTGTTGGCGGAGGTCAGGACATGGACTTTCTCCGAGTTTACTAGGCTCAAAAGCTCCTGGGTCCTCAACTTTACCCTCCTCCTCACCCTAGTGTATGCTTCACTCATTCTAACACACAAGTTTTTGCTTTGAAAAATTGGCCTTCACAAAAATAATAATAATTAAAGAGAAACTGCAAATATCAGTCCCATGGGAGAGGATATGGTCAACCCAAATACTAGGTAAAGAGATGCAAATTAAAATTAAAGTGATTAACCATATTTCTCCTAATAACTTTACCAGTAATAATAATAATGTCAATGCTGGCAAGGGTGCTGTGAAATTGATAGCCTCCTACATTGTTGAGGACGTTGTGAATATGTTCAACCCTGTGAGAAAAGCAAATTGGCAACATGAAGCAAGAGCCACGAAACTGGTTGCTCCATTTCATCCAGTAATTCAACATCAGGAAATGTACCTTTAAAACATAATAAGAGGGGGACTTCCCTGGTGGCGCAGTGGTTGAGAATCCGCCTGCCAATGCAGAGGACATGGGTTCGAGCCCTGGTCTGGGAAGATCCCATATGCTGCGGAGCAGCTAAGCCTGTGCACCACAACTACTGAGCCTGTGTGCCACAACTACTGAAGCCCGCGCGCCTAGAGCCCGTGCTCTGCAACAAGAGAAGCCACCGCAATGAGAAGCCCGTGCACCGCAACGAAGAGTAGCCCCTGCTCACCGCAACTAGAGAAAGCCTGTGTGCAGCAACAAAGACCCAACACAGCCAAAAACAAATAATAAATAAAATAAATAAATTAAAAAAATAATAATAATAATTTAAAAAAAAAAAAAAGAAAGAAAACATAATAAGAGGTACTGTCAAAGATTTATGTCCCAAAATGCTCATATCAGCAGAAAAAAATAGCTCTGGTATATCCACTCAATAAAATATGAAACCGCCACTAAAGATGACCATTGTGAAGACAGGGGCAATATGCTCGTGATATCTATAAAGGCACACCACTATTACAGTTTCAAGTAAGTCGTGGAGAAAATAGGCTAAAACATTCTCAAAGGAAACATACCAACATACTCACATTGGATGCAAAAGAGGGGTAGAAAATGAAAATCTTTTGAATTTTCTAGAATGTGGGCATGCTTCTTTAAGAATTTTTTTTTTAACCCATTCTAAATGAATTGGGGTGGAAGTGCCTTCTTTGCACATTAACTTCTCAGTTTCCTTACCTCTAAATAGTGTTAAGAAGAGCTTCATCTCAAGTATATTGTGACTATTGGACAAGTGAATACATTTGACACATTAAATAAGCTAAGTCTTTAACGTGCTTAGAACAATACCTGGTACACAGCAAGTACTCAATGCATGCTATTTTTGTTGTTGTTCTTTGATAATTTGTCCCTACCTTGACTCTCCATTCATCTCTTACCACATTATTCTAGGGAATTTCTCTTCTCACTTAGATCCTTTAAACAACTCCCTACTCGATCTGCCTCCAGACTCCTCTGTTCCTATCCTGAGCACAATTTTTTAAAAGCAAACAAACAGACAAAAGCAAACAAAAAGATGATTTGTCTACATCATTTCTCACAAAACTCCAACGTCTCCCGGCTCAAGGACACTATTCAAACTCTTCAGTCTGTTATTCTATGCTTCATGATCAGCCCTAAGCTTCCTTCTAGACCTTGCACCACCAACCAGAAAACAGCCCTTTCCTCTGTTGAAAGACAGTACTAATTGATCCTGCACACCTAAAACAAACTGGCCCTGGGCCACGTTCTGTTGACATGCCTGATTACACTTCATACTTACAATCACCTTGCTGTAGTCAGTGTTACGATCATTTCACAGAAGAGGAAACCAGCTGAGATAAGGGACTTGCCCAAACTCACAGAGCTAGTAAGTTATAGAATGGAGATCTGAACTCCATCCCCCCCCCCCCGCCACACACACACACACCAACCCCAGGGCCTGTCTCCTTCTGCTTTCCTCCCCACGTGCCTGCCTCACGAATACACCATCCAGGGCAGGCCTTCAAAATTACCATTCTGCAAACATACCATGTTTTATACAGGACCCACTTAGGTTATTGGGTCCAGAATGGCCTATACAACCACACGCACCCATTCCCCACACACGTGAGCACGTGCACACACACACACACACACACACACACACACACACACACACACACACATATGCCCCATCTAATGCTTCATCTCTCTCCTGAATACTATTCCTTCTTCTAAGACAATTTAAATACTTCCTCTCACGATAAAGAAATGCCTTCTTCATTGACTTCCATCTACAGTGTATTTTAATAGATGGTTTACCTGCAGTCAACTGAGTACTGAGATACAGGCTATGGGGCAGCCAAGAAGCAGTTGGGGTAGTTCCACCTACAGGGTGCTTACCATCTAGCAGCTGAATCTCTGAGGTGCCAACTACAAAGAGGGTCAAAGTCCTAGCAGAGATCAAGGAGGGCCAAAGGAGGAGAGAGGGGTCAGAGCCACTTGGCATGAGAAAGTATTTTATGTCAGTAAGAGTGGGACCAGGTCCTGACTGAATCTGTTATCCTAGATAAGTTACTTCTTTCTTGGCCTCAATTTCTTTCTATATAAAATGGTATTAATGAGTTGAATGTCCTCTAAGTACCCGCATTCTTACCGCAAACTCAGCATAATGTCTGGCACATAGTAGGTATTCAATAAATATTTGTTGAATGAATAAACTCTGCTACTCTAAGAGGCACTTTAAGATAAAGTCCAGATATGTGGAAGGGAGAGGAAGAGGATTCTCACCAGCTTTAGGCTCTCAAGAAATGATTCCTGAAAGGGGTGAAGGATCCCCTCTTTCTCACAAGATCCAGGCCAGGTTTTCTCTGAGACTCTGACCCATCTTAGGCAGGGAGGGTTTAATTATTTCTGAGTCTGTACCCCAGCTGGATAGAGTTAATAAACCAGCCAGGTCTTTATCTTAACAAGGAGTCTTAGGATCAAATTCTCCCCTCATTAAAGGCCCAGAAATCTCCCTGACAGCAGTGGGAGTTCTGCAGTCAGCCTGAACGTGGAATTTAGTTTCTTAGTGAATTCCTCCATGGGCAGGAGCCTTTAGAGGTGGGACAATCTGGAAGAGAAGGAGAGATGGAGGAGAAAAGGAAAGGAGGGAGGAAGGAAGGAAGGAGAGAATGAGGAAGGGAGGGAGGGAGGGAGGGAGGAGAAGGGGAAAAACAAGCCTCTTTTAGAACTCAGGGCACAGAGACAGGCAGAAAGGAGCTTCCCTAGATGGGTGTGCTGTGGAGGCAGGAATGGTGTAGAGCCAGAGCTGGACCCTCACACACACCACCTCTCTGGACCCTCTGGACCATCCTGGGGAGTAGGTGTTCTCATCTGAAAGCGGACTGACCAACCTGAGCTCCCCAGCTGGTAAATGTTGAAGCCCATTCTCCTTACTCCTCAGCCTGAGCTCTTTCCATTAACTACACAGGTTTCCCCAAATAAATTTCAGAACGTGGCAGTCTCCAAGGACAATGTTATATTCCTATTTCTAAGTCTCACAACAACCATATAAGACAGATGAGGAGCCAAACAGTTCTTTCCTCTTTAAGATAATGCCAGGGCTTCCCTGGTGGCGCAGTGGTTGAGAATCTGCCTGCCAATGCAGGGGACATGGGTTTGAGCCCTGGTCTGGGAAGATCCCACATGCCGCGGAGCAGCTGGGCCCGTGAGCCACAATTACTGAGCCTGCGTGTCTGGAGCCTGTGCTCCGCAACAAGAGAGGCCGCGATAGTGAGAGGCCCGCGCACCGCGATGAAAAGTGGCCCCCGTTTGCCGCAACTAGAGAAAGCCCTCGCATAGACACGAAGACCCAACACAGCCATAAATAAATAAATAAATAAATAAATAAATAAATAAATAAAAATTTTTAAAAAAAAGATAATGCCACATATAGTTATATATTTATAAATACATGAATATATATAGGGAGAGATTGAAATGTGTACATAAAAGCATACTTATCGATTCCTCTGCACTATTTTCCAGTACATTCTTATATATATGTGCCTGGGGGGTCCAATGTGACCACAGACACCTGAGTTTGAATCCTGCCTGGATCACATGCTATCTGGACATTGAACAAATTTCTTAATGTCCTGGAGACTTTACTTCCTCATCCATCTGGTAGAAATAATAATAAAGCATTTCCCACAGGCTGGTTTTAAGGGTTAAATAAGAGAGTACATAAGCCAGTCAAAAAGACAAATACTGTGTGATTCCACTTATATGAGGTACCCAGAGTAGTCAAACTCATAGAGACAGAAAGTAGAAAGGTGGTTTCCAGAAGTTGGAAGGAGGGGAAAATGGGGAGATGTTTAATGGGTTATCGAGTTTCAGTTTTGCAAGGTGAGAAAGTTCTGGAGATGGGTTACACCACAAGGTGAATATATTTAACACACTGAACTGTGCACTTAGAAATGGTTAAGATGGTAAATTTTATGATTTCTATTGGGTTGGCCAAAAAGTTCATTCGGGTTTTTCCGTAAACCCAAAAGAACTTTTTGGCCAACCAAATATTTTTACCACAATTTAAAAAATAAGTGCAAATAGGAGAATACACATGAAAGGCACTGCATAGCATCGCACACAGACCGCACTTATTTTTGTCACACACACACAAGCACACACACCCACGGATGCACTCAGTGCTCTTTTGTAGTGGCACTTACAAGGCAGCACACTGGATCCCTATTTTAGGAAGCTTGTTTGCAAATAAACTAACAATACCGTCATTAATTTGCCTCATTTGAGAAGCACAACTGGTCATGTGCTAGCAGGTAGGGAGAAGGGAGAAGATGGAACAGGGAAAAAGAAGTGGGAGAAACATTAGGTAATTTCTCAAGACTTGAGGCTAATGCTTTACTTTCTTTCTTTTCAAAATATGCCAGTGTGTCTGTGGGCATGCCTGCATTCGTACCTAGCTGCCATTCATTCAGCAGCTCCTGAAGTCTGTTTCTTCTCTGTTATAACAAACCCCCCTCCTCTCCTTATAATGCTAACCCAACACAGCACTGGATACCCTATAAGTGCCAGAAAGTAAGTGTGGCTATTGGATGAATACATTCCCTTGGAGCTAGAGGAAGATACTACACCCTGGAGCATGAATGGAATGGGTCATGGGGCAGACCAGGCAGCCTTTGGGTAATTCTGTATGTTATTTCTAGCTTGTGGGGTCCCCAGGGCCCCGTGGGACTGCCCACTGGAGGAGAAGACCAAGGTTGTTGGGTTCCCAGGCACAAATCAAATCCTAGGGGATTAGAATTCAGAGTTGAGAGGGAGCCCCAATGGTGGTGGAATAAATAAAGCCGATTATCAGGGTCAAACAGCAAGGCGAGCCCAGTAATTAAAGCAGAAGCAATGGACTTGAAAGCATCATGGACCAAATGTAGTACGAAAAAGAGCACAGAACGGGCCCTAACACCACATCTCAGAAGCTTTCCACGAGGAGGAAGCAAACAGTGAGTTTCCCCTTCAAGCAGCACCTGGGACATGACTGAGCTTAGTGACACTGCAGGGGAAACAGCATGTTTCTGAAATGTGCCTTTAATTACTGAGTGTGCCACGTGCACTAGCCTATGAACCAAAGCTCAGAGATAACTGCCTGACTCCACTGGTACTTTTCATCTGAGACGGTTCAGTCCATAGTCGGCCTTACAAGGGAAATAAGGTTTAGGTCTTCCCCTCTACCTTCCCTGGAACCTATTGTCAGAAAAAGAGCGCTATGGGTTTTTGAAACATTGAACAGAGCCAAGTGAGCTTCACATTGGCCAGAGGACATGCTGTGTCACAAAATGCTGAAAGAATGATGGCAAACCATGTGAAGACAGCAGGGAGAGGAGGGCACTCGGAAAAGGGTCTTGGGTCTCGGGTTGGCTGCTCTCAGCCCCTTCCTCTGACTCTTTGAATTTTAAGATAATAGTGCTGGAGATGGCAGGGAATTCCCGTCTGTGCTCATCACTCAAACACCGCAGACTAATTATAAGATGGCCACAAGAAGGGCGCTCCTGCCAAACCAGAAGCTTCTGGTCTTGTTATTTGCTCTCTTGCCTATCGGGTGACAGGAAAATACTGCAGCCCACAGCTGTCTTGTATTTGGGTATCACACTAGTCCTTGGAGAAATAGGATCAAGAGAATATGACGTAAACTTGGAATAGTGTGTCTCAGTTTGCAAAGTTCTTTCGCCTGACTAGTATCTTAGTGGGAGAGAGGTTACTGCACTTAGCATATGAGAACATTGAAGCCTTACAACATTGGCCTCTCCTGCCTCTTTGGATACTCTCCATGCCTCACGAGGTAGGTGCATGCTTGGTTCCAGCTACACTAACCTTCTTTCTGTTCCTTGAACTCTCCAAAATCACTCCCACCTCAAGGCCCTGGCACCTCCTGGACACCCACTCTCCCCTCCTTCTGGAATGTGCTTCCCCATCGATTTACATGCCAGCTCCTTCTCCTCACTCAGGTCTCAGCTCAAATGCCACCTTCTCCAAGAGCCCTGCCTGTTCACCCTCAATCAAGTAGCCCCACTTCCCAGAGACAAGAGCGCCAGAATCAAAGCTAGATCATCCTTCTTCTGAGGGGCAATGCGGAAACTAGTTTCCAGTCCTTTGTGGTCAAAATACGAGTGAATTTCCCAGTCACTTGTCACAAATCTGGAAACCACTCATCTCTGATGACCATTAACATGGGGTATTACTTTGATGGGTAAAAGTGAATCCTGCTTCTGAACGGAACAGCGGCAGGAGCTGAGTTTTCTGGATGTTCCTACCCAACAGTGAAGGTCACTAATACAGAGGTGTCCAGGCTGGGAGAGGCTAGTGGGGGAAGTTTGTGAGAAATTTTCTGGCTAATCCTCACTAGAACTCTTTGTCTAAAGCCAAGAACTTGGTAATGGTTTGGTGGGAGGTCTTTTAGGCTGTTCCCTGAAGAACATGTTATCAATATTCTAATGGTGGTGGCGCTGCTGGTGACCCAGAATTCCCTCCCACACACCCAGCCCAGGCGAGTATTTCTCCCACCTACCTGCCCTCAGTCACAAGACATCCATGCTCCCTGGTGAAATCCCCCTGCCTGCCCGCCGCCCCCCCCAACCTCGGGGTCTTCTGTGTCCTGCCTTTTACACATGTGCAGGAGAGGCAGGGCTCCTCACATCCCTGGAAAGAGCTAATAGCTGAGAAGCATAAACACTGGCCTGAGACTCAGAAGACGTGGGTTTGGAATCTAAATCCACCCCTTCCCAGCTGAGTGAATCTAGGGAAACCGCGTGATCCCTCTGAGCTTCTGTTTCCTCACCTGTCAAACAGAGACTTGATAAGCCAGACAGAGAAAGACAAATATGTGGTATCACTTATATATGGAATCTTAAAAAATGATACAAATGAACTTCTTTACAAAACAGAAATAGACTCACAGATGTAGAAAACAAACTATGTGGTTACCAAAGGGGGATTAACATATACACATTACTATATATAAAATAGATAAACAACAAGGTTCTACTGCATAGCACAGGGAACTATACTCAATATCTTATAATAACCTACAATGGAAAAGAATCTGAAAATGAATAGATATATTTATATCTATAACTGAAATACTTTGCTGGACACCTGAAACTAACACAACATTGTAGATCAATTATACTTCAATTAAAAATTTTTATGAATAAATAAATAAAACAGAGACTTGAATCTAACCTTAATCTACAATTCTGGATTGCTACAAGAACACTAAATAAATATGAGACTCAACAAACAATTTGGTTTAATAAAAAAGAGAGAGGACCAAGAGGTCCTGGACCAAGGAGGTGCTGAAGTTACACAGAGATTGTTTCTTTCCTTTAACTGTTCCCGGCGAGGCAGTAGCCGTGTACTGTAATCAACAGCAGTAGTTTTACAAAGACTCCCACTAGGATACCTGTATGCAAGAAACCTCCTTGAGGATTTGAGAATGATTTGATTCACATACGTTTGGGTTACAAACAAATATTCAGGAGCCTACTTATTCCAGATGCATAGAGAGAGAATGCCTTTATTATTATAAGTTTATTTTTTACTTGTCCTCTGATGTGACAGATGACCTTCTGCCTCTCTCCACGTCCTCCCCCCCAAACCTCCTAGGAGCTCTATGTAGAGTCATGACCCTTCGACCAGTAAGTATCATTTATTTACTTTCAGCAAGGTGCTGGGCATAGTATTAGCAGTTCTCACCCATTTTTCCTTATTTTTTTTTTTTAAGACATACATACATATATTTATTTCTATATCTTTCTATATGTGTGTATATTAAAAACCATGAACTCACATTCTGACATCTGTAATTCTAATCCTACACCATGGGGTCTTACATTTTTTAATCTGTCACCTCTTTCAATATTTGTGTACAGTTCCTGTTCTTTTTTTTTTTTTAAACATCTTTATTGAAGTATAATTGCTTCACAATGGTGTGTTAGTTTCTGCATTATAACAAAGTGAATCAGCTACACATATACACACATTCCCATATCTCCTCCCTCCTGCATCTCCCTCCCTCCCACCCTCCCCATCCCACCCCCACAGGCGGTCACAAAGCACTGAGCTGATCTCCCTGTGCTATGCGTCTGCTTCCCACTAGCTATCTATTTTACATTTGGTAGTGTATATATGTCCATGACACTCTCTCACCCTGTCACATCTCACCCCTCCCCCTCCCCATATCCTCAAGTCCATTCTCTAGTAGGTCTGTGTCTTTATTCCCGTCTTGCCACTAGGTTCTTCATGACCTTTTTTTTTTTTTTTCCTTAGATTCCATATATATGTGTTAGCATACTGTATTTGTTTTTCTCTTTCTGACTTACTTCACTCTGTATGACAGACTCTAACTCCATCCACCTCATTACACATTTTTCCTTATTCTTGCAACAATCCTAGGTGATGACTGCTATGCTTATCCCCATCTCACACACAAGGACGCCGATGATCAAAGAGGTTAAGTGACTTGCCCAGGGTCCCACGGTGCTGAAGTGACAGAGTAGGCTATTTGGGCTCCTAAGGCCTCACTCTACCCACTGCAAGGGAGAGACAGCAGCACTTCCTACCTGGCCGCTGTCCTCTGCTCGTTCTACCATAGAAGTGGCCTTGCAGGGTGACCCACCCCTCCCTGCCTGCCCCCAGCTCCTCCTTGTCAGCGGTTCCAGGCCCAAACAGCCGTCCCTGCAGCCTCCACACGGCCAGCTCTGACTTCCCGAGTCAGCCACCCCGGGGAAGTCCACTCGTGGCAGACAGCAGGACTTTCCACTCCACAGAGGACCCCAGCCTTGCCAAGTTCTCCAGCAGCCAGGCTCTGGGACGTGGGCCTCATGTGTTCCCATTGCATAAGTGTTATTCCAGCCAGTTTCCAGAATCGGAAATATGGCAGACCATTCACCTGGTGGGGAGCCCTTGTCCAGGAGGGGACGCTTGTTTGGTTAGCTGTGTCTTCATGGCCCTTTCCAGGAGAGCAGCTTGTGAAAAGGGTTGTCTAGCAAGGTCCATTTCTTAAGTCAAAGTGGCTTTATTTTCCCTATTCTTCAGTCCCCCAACACATTTCCAACCAGTGATCTCTCAAACCCACCTCAGCAGCCTCTGCCCTGGGTCAGGCCCCTCATCTCCAGGTACAATCGCTCCATGGCCTCTTTGGGTGTCTTCCAGGCCTCCTGCCTCCAGCCTGGCCCAGCTCTAGGCCAGCCTCCACATGATAGCCAGGAGTATCTTTCCAAATGCCAGGCTCACTGAATTAGGCCCTTGCATAAAATCCTTCAATGGCTCTCCAGCATCTAAAAAATACATACTTCTCTACTGTTCAAATTGTAGAATATACAATATGATAAGAATATATTATTATAATAATTTGAAAGAAAATATTTTAAGATATGCTTCCCTCCCTAGACTGCAAGTTTCTTAAAGTAGGAAGAATGTCTTTTTTGTCTCTGTCTCCCCAGGACACAGTTCAGCGCCCTATCCGCCGTAGGTAAGAAGTCAAGACATGTTTACTGAAGTTCAGTGGTACTCATCAGAGCTTGAGAAGAGTAATGGGATACCCAGTGTAATTAGACTGGGGTGATAAAATTCCAGCCAAAACAATTTAGCCAGTATGCACAGCATTATCTAAGATAAAATTACAATTTCCATTATAATTTTTGATACCAAAAATGGTTCTTAAACCCTCTTTATCAATGCTTATTAGATTCGAACTCCTGATTGGGATCCATTTGTCCAAATCTGTGTACTGATGAAGATGGTGCTCTTCAAGATGGGCCTTGATTTTGATGAGCTCTCAGGACAGAACCAGGGAAGTGAGGAGAAATTAGCAGGAGGACAATTTCAGCCCCGTGCTCTCTCCTCATCTCTATTTGGAACTCCAGTGATAGCCTTTCCTACAGCTTGTGTCTCAGGGGTCAAATCTGTGTTCTGTCATGTACCAGCCCTGTGACATGTAGCAAACCACTTCACTTCTGAAGACTGCATGTTTGCATCTGTTCATGTATTATTTGTGAAAAATAAATAAAATCATATACACATAAATATATTTGTATATTGGCTGATGAATTTGAGGAACATAGAAAACCACTGAAATTTTTAACATTACTTATCCACAAAGCACTCTCTCCTGCAAGATTAGGCACTTGAATTGGAGGGGTTGTGTCTCACTCCTCCTGCCTTCCTTCAAGTTCCTAGGAGATGCTCTTGAATTGATTGGATGTTCAGCCGATGATTTGGGGCAGGAATTGACGTAAGGCCTGGATGTGTCAGCCCCACGGGCCTCTAGTAAGAACAAGGCCAAGGTTACAGGCACAGCGTGAGCCCCTGACTCAGGCTGGAGAACAGGCACTGCCAGGGAAGGTGGCAGATGGTTCAGTCTTCCAAGAGGCCTTCGACGGAAACGTTTTATTCACATCCTGACTGAATTTGCCCAAGTTTTGAATTTATCCTGCAGTTCCACAGGCTCTGAAACCTGGTTTTGTGGGCCCCCAAGAGCCGATCCTTCTCTCCTGCACACCAAGAGCTAGTCTCCTGGAAGCCAGGTTGCTCACGTGTTACTGTAGAGAGAGAACAAGGAGGTACCATCTCATGGAGGTGGAATCCACACCTCAGCACAACCAGTGCCTTCTCTCCCCGTGGGCCATGCTGCTTGGGATGTCACGTCATACTCCGCAGGTTGCTGGATGGGCTGGGTATCAGCATAAGAGAAACTAGATGAATAAACTACCCAGTAGCACCCGATTAAGATAGCCTCATGTGATTCCTAGCGCACAGCCTAGACAGAGTGCCAAAACTTCCCTCTGTGACTCTGCTTTCCTTCCTTCTTCAGATATATTTGAGATCTCTGGTCTGATTAAGATCAGCTGACTCTCACAGCCCTGGAAGCCATCCTGTCTCCTCTCTAATCCTCTGTGCCTCTCTTAAGCTTTAACTCTCAGAGGATAATCTTGTTTCTATATTTCTAAGTTCTCCCAGGAAGTTCATTATAATCCTGTGTGCTGGCAACAATGGTTTTCCTTGAGAACAGCCTGGTAGAGTGGAAGGAGCATCAGATCTACAGTCAAGAAAGTGGGATTAAGAAAAAGCTCAGACACTTGGATGAAATAAACCCTACCTCCTCATCTGTTACGTGGAAATGAAATGCTAATAACTCTTCCTCTAGGGTAGTGACAAGGGTCAAGTGAAGTCAAGGATGCTATCAACCCCATGCGACTTGCTAGTCATTATTTCTGTTTTTTTCTATAAAGTCTGGGAATAAGAAAGATACAATTTGACTCTCATTTGGCCAGTTTGTAACCAACACAAATGGAAAGACCATTTGTCAAATATGATGCGGGATTTAACACTGAGACACTGAATAGCCGTCTTCTCTCCCAGACCATTCACATCTCTTCTGCATCTGAAATACTGGTCCCAGACAGCCCTAAAGGATAAATCTGAGGAAGCATCCAATTGGATTTATTTCCTGGAGAGCTGTCTGGGGAGAGGTTGGAAGTTTTTGCCCCATCTTGCATATAGCTGGAAGTTCCAGTGCTATGAAAGCCAAGAATTGGGTGGAGAGTCATCCAGAAAATAGCCAGACGTTCTGGATACCAGAAGGAGTTCACTTAGGGTTAGATTGATTCAGCTGTCAAGTAGTAGCAGACATTAGGATTCTTTTTTAATGAGAGCTCACCAGCCCACCCCTTGTAGAGTATGAACAGTATGAGCAGCATTTGGCAGATGCATCCACCTACTGTAGGGTCATCCATCCGGGATCAGTTCAAATGTGACCCAAGGAACTGGGAGGTTCTTGCAAAACATCTGTTCTGTTAATTACAGAACAGTGCGCTATTGAAACCAAAGCAGATTCTGACTCCCAGCTTTTTCATTTTAACTGTCATTGACCTTCATGCCTCAGTACTTCCTAATACCCATCTTTTGCTTCAGCATGATATAGCTCCTGACTGTAATCCCCTCGGGCCATGACTATTTCCCACCTCCATGTCCATCTCTGCTCCTACTGTTATCTGTCAACAATCGGCAGGGGAGGGAGGGGACACAAGGACCTTATCTAAAAATCCCAAGCATCTAGCATGGTATCTAGAAGTAGCTCATTGAGTGCTAGGTGGATGAATGAATGAATGAATGAGTCAGTGAATGAATAAGTAAATTAATAAATTAATAAACAGAAGCCTGTGTTTTCCTTCCACAAATATAAACTAGTTGATTTCCTTGTTTTATTCTAGGATGGCCCAGACTGCATGATTTTCACAACACAGCAGAGAAACAGGTCAATTAAACCAGGGGAATCAATATGAGTTTCAGGTTTATTGGGTTTAATTCCCAACTGCCCAGTGATAACCTAGGAGAACCTGGACCCAGTGCTAAGATCTGGGTGCGCAGGTGGGGTGTGACCTCTGAACGGCAACCTGTTGGTTAAGGCGATGGGTTGTTTTTTAAAAGCTCCCATTGTGTCTCCACAGTGAATGACCTGAGTCACTGCTACTTCTCTTCTTATGTCAGAACAAAGTCCACAGAGACAAGAACTGATGGTTTTCAAGTGCTCAGAGGTGTGTGTTTTTCTTTCAGTTGCTGTATGATGTAAACATCATTATCCTCCATTTTACCACTGAGAAAGCTGCGTCTCCAAGAGGTGAGTTGACCTGCCCAGAAGCACATCACTAGTTCATGGATCTAGGTTTCAAATCCAGGCCAGTCTGAATCTAAAAGTCCATGCTTTTCCCACCCATTACTACAGATGACTAAGTCAGTGGTTCTCAAACTTGAGAGTGGCTGGAGGCATTGTTAAAACCTAGGTTGCTGGGCTTCACCTCCAGATTTCAGTCAGAATGGGATGGGGCCTGAGAATCTGTATTTCTAACAAGTCTCCCAGTGAAGATACTGATGCTGGCCCGGGGATTACACTCTGAGAAACATTTGGCTGGAGTATCAGAAAGGACTCTTAATTGTAGTTAGTAGAAACCAACTGGAGGTAATCTGAGCCAGAAAGGAGCATTTCATCGCACAGGTATAGGGACATGTCCTTTCATCTGAGAGAAGGAACATAACTGGGTCTAAAATAGGTCTAGAACCAGAGACAGGCCTCTATCTCCAGCTTTCATCTTGGCTTCTCTTCGAAATTGGCTTTACCCTTCTCCTATTTATACTAGCTTCTGAATCTGCCCTCCTGTCCAGCGATAGACCACAAGGCTAGCAGCATCTTCCAAGGTTATGCCATGAAGAGCCAGCAGCCCCAAGAAAGACTGACTCTCTCACTGTGCCAGACCTAAATTCCAAAGACTTGTTGGAGTGGGATACACATTCCTGGTCTAGTCATCTGTGACCAGGACAATGATGTGGAGGGCACTGTACAAAGTGGCTACCAGGGCCCCATCACTGCAACCATGTCCTGTAGATTGACAGTACATGGTTACAGTGAGAAGGGTAGTTTGCACAGAAAGGAACTGGGCAGTAAATAACCACTATGTCTGGGGTGCGAGAAATGTGCATGCATTTCTTACCTTACAGGTAGGTAAGAAGTGAGAAAGCCATAGTAAGCCAGCATAGTGACCAGAATGCGAACTATGGTTGGGGAAACTTTCGAAACATGTTGCTGGTGGCCTTCAGAAATAATATTTTCCCCTTGAGCTAGAGGAGACACAGTAAACAGTAAACCCATCTGGTTTGCAAATTCTCTTAAACAAGTCTACATAGACAACTCCTAGGGCTAAATAGAGCCAGTTCTGTTTTCCTAGAAGGAGAACAATGGAATGTGGAATTTCAGACCAGTGCAGCTGGCGAAACTGGGTCAGGGAAAAGGCACAGATTACATTCATTAATGTTTTGCAAACTCACCCCATCCCCACCCTGCTACACCCCTTGCCTATCTTCACCCTACAAGGGAAAAGCCTAAAATTGCTAAAGAAAGGTTGACACAGAATTTGAAGCAGATGGAGTCAGATGCTCAGCGAGGCCTTCCTGGCAGGCACCGATAGGAGCCTGGCACCGTGGGTCCAAGAAAGAAGCATTTCCAGCAGGCTGTGTGCTGCTGAGCTAGGATCCCTGTCCTGGCAGGCCCTCTGAGTCCCAGGTTTGTTTGCTGGGGATTCCAGTGATGGGGATCTGAAGAGAGAAAGGTGCTTGTGAGAGGTACAGTGGAAAGAGCGTTGGGTTTATGATCAAGCCTCAACGGATTCAACTCATGACACTAACAAACTGAGAGACAAGCCCAAATCAGCCAGTGACACTCTCCTCCCTTCCTTCTCCTCATCTGATACTGGCGACCATAATCATCAGTGTCCTTCTGATTCTCTACGTTGCTATAAATTTCAAATATAATTGACTGAGATATCATACATTAGGTCAGGACCAGGCCACCAGTTACACGTATAGTGTTTTTATTTAAATTAGAAAAAGGCATCCTTTCTTCTATGTCAGAGCACGTGGCTTAGCAAGCTGAGCGCGGGCTGCATTTCTCTCCCTCAGCCAGGCATCCTTGCGCAGGGAACACCTTCACTACCTTCACGGTGGCCCTGGGTCACAATGGACCCTTTAAGAACAAGGTAAATCTGTGCCAAGTATAGAGGCCTCAGGGTGGTGTCAATCAGCCTTGGTGATAGCAAGAGGCAAGAAGGGTCACCCCAACTCTCATCCCCATCCAGGTTAAAACAGTTACCCAGAATGATCTCTTGCCGTCCAGAAACCCATGGAGGTAGGCAGAGGAGAGAGTCACGAATATGCTCATACTGACATACTTAAATGGAAACTTCTGCACCCTCCAGAAAAACCACAGTTTTTAGAAGCTTCAGGCTGGCTGGTTTGAAGTTACATATTTTCCCCAAATCCCCACCAGCTCTCCTTTCCTGTATTAGGCCTGTAGTTGCAGTTCCTTCCATGACTGTGTCTATATCATCTGAGCAGAGGTTTGGTGTTTAAAATTATGTAAGAGCCATGTATTCTCAGCTGCTAGAGCTCACTACCACAAGTGGGTGTAAACCCTGCTTGTGCCTTTTTTTCCTGCTTTTTTGCTAGACACCTATTTTTCTTTGATTACTTGTGCTGCTTTTGTCTTTGTCTAAAACACTATTAGACTTAGATTCCTTTTCAAATTGCTATTTGGCTTCATCCGTCTGTTGAGTCGGAATCGTTAGTACCTAGAACCACCGAAAGGGGGCGCCCAGCATGATCCTGTTCTTGGTGCCTTGAGTTCTTGGTGCCTTGAGACTATTTCTCCTCAGTTCTTCCTCCCACCTCACTGCGCCTTGCTCCTGATGGTGCTCTGACATTCCGACTTCATGGCCCATTTTCCATTTACATCTTCACCTTGCCTAATGAACTTGACCCTCCCCACCCGCTCCCCACCCCCACCCCCAGCTACAGATATTGAGATCACCTCCCAGCTAACACCATTCTGGTTGTCTTCTCCCAGCCTGAACCATTTGGGGTTCTCTATGGGTTTGGCTGTGCCCCGAGGGCCTCACACAGGCATTGACCTCACCCCCTTGAGTTACAGGCAGGCCACCCAAACTCAGGAACAGGAAAAGAGTAAGGAGAGCTGAGGAGAAATCTCAGGGAAATGTGGAAGCAACAGCAAGGTGCCCCTCCTTCACGAGGGGAGAAACCTCCCCCACTCCGATCCCACTTGGGGAGAAAGCACTATGAACCTCGCAGGAATAGAATCTGAACCCCATACTAGTAGACTAACGGGGAGACCCCAGTGATGCCAAAAGGGAGTTTCAGGAGGTTCAAAAGAGCTGAAAATACATTTCATAAGATGTCCAGTGAAAAATCAATATGGGTTCTTGTTAAAGTCGATTGTCAGTTAAGGCTTCCGGGATTATGTTGCCTGTATCTGCATACTTTCTGAAGTTCCTGAATGTTTCTGAAATCTGGGGGTCTCCCTGTTTCCAGACTTGTGCCACTCGATTTCACCCTTGAAAGCAGCCAGAGACATTGCCACCTGCCTGCTGGGAACCCGTCAGCAGTTTCCTATCACCATCACTGAAGTACAGCATGACCTGGGTCAGGACACACGGCCCTGCAGGACCAGGCCTGATTAGATACCTGTTTGCATCACAAGACTCTCTTGAGGCAGGGCCTATGTCTTCTTCGTTGCTGTATCCCCATCACCAAGAGTCACACCCAACACGTGGTAGATTGTATCCAATTATTGATTGATTAATATCATGGACAAAGTGCTCCTAATTGGGATCTAATCCTGTTTATGTAACTTCTCATCTTTCTGTAAGGGGAAAAATTAAGTGACTTCACTGTGTTTTCAGGTGCAGAACCTCAGTGGCCCTGGACCTTGCCAAAGCATCCTGAGGGATTGTGCGGCTGGCCTCCCTCCACAGTCACTGTCTACAAGGCTGAGGTTCTTGAATACCAAGCCTGCCCTGGTTGGAGAAGTGGAAAACAGCTAGTAGCCGCTGGGAGCTTGCAGCCAAGGAGATGTTTTTCTAGTCTGAACCCACACACCCAGATAGCCCCGAGAGATCCCGAGGGCAGGTGAATGTCCACTTCCACAGGAACTTGAACCCCCATGGAGGCCACCCCAGCACCAAGCCCACCCTGTCTACTCCCCAAAGCCCAGCAGTCTGACGCCCACTTCCTCTTCCACGTTCCAAAACAATGAGGTCTCCTGGAGCCCAGTCTAGCTCTTATTCCCACTTGACTTCATTCCAGAATGCCTCATGGAAAAGTTATCTACTTTCAAGTTTTCTCCCCAGAGGGGACCCTCTGCTGTCCAGCAAAGCCAGGATCCTTCTATGCACTCAGCAGGCTTCAAGTCAAGACTTCTCTCAATGGATCTCAGCAGTTTAAAGCACTGGTAGCACAGCTTCCCACCGTAGACCCTCCTTACATTTCCAAGGCTCAAAATAGCCCAGAAATGGAGGCATGAAGCAAAGGTCAGAACCACCCCCAAGGACAAGCAGGCACTTGTTTTGTCAACCCGATGACATTTCTGCTAACTTGGGACCCTTTGTAAAAGGAAACTTCTCTGGCAGGCAGCTGAAATGAGGGTAGTGGGGAGAGGCATGTGTACAATGGAAAGAGCAAGGACTATGAAACCAGAAGGACCAGGTTTAGGTCTTTGCAACTGACTGTGAGATTTTTGACAAGTCGTTGAAATGTTCTGAGCCTCCTTTGCCAAGAGTCTATGAAATCAGGCAGATGTGAATCTGCCACATGTGTGGCAACTAGAGAACCAGAGAAGTGATGATTTTCTGAGTGCTGGGTTCTTCATCCATAAAAACCAGAGCAAAACTACTCCCCCTTGAATCTTCTCAGCAACCCCCTAAAGCTCAGAGAGGTTCAACAACTTGCCAACGTCACACAGCTAATGTCCAGAGCACAGATGGAACCCAGTTCTGTCTAATTCGCAAATCACATCTCCCAAGTCTCATGCTTCCAAAGTAAAATAAGACACATATGTGGTCTTTGCTTGAAGCAAACTCAAGTCTTTGAGAGAAGTTATGTTGACATCTAAAAGAAGGTGTCTTCTACCCATAGATAGTCAACAGAGATTTCTTGGAGGAGGTGAGACACAGGGGCTTAGCTTTGAAAAATGGGTTTGATATTCCCCCTTTTTCCTTGACTACTAGAAAACCTGATCCAAGCGTGTGTCTCCCCGTCACATATGTAAAGGACTTGGCAACACCTGTGGAGCGTGCATTTACCTCACCTGCCCACAGCTTCTTCCTTCTCTTCTACCTGGATCTTTTCTTTGCTGCACCATTTGACTTGAAGTGTTCTTTATCTTGGTATTCTGAGTGTATGTTTGTAAGTAAGCTGCCTTCATGTGTTCTATGGCAAGGTAGAGGACGAGTAAATGAATAATTCACAGCACGTGCCAGTTCCCTACCTCACCCCTACTTAAGTGCAGACAGGCCAAGTTTAGACACTGCTTGGCTAGTGACTACTTTCAATCCTCATGTTTTGTGACGCCCCTGCATTTCAAGCCCTCTCATTCCTGCAGTGGACCAACTGTCCCCTCCCACTCTACCTATAGGTTCAGGAAGGTAGGTGAATTGACTGCATTGAGGAAGCCTGATGTGGGCAGTCAGAGTTTGGGGGAACAAGCAGGCCAGCCTGCTGAGCCCACTGGGAGGGTGGCCCCAATTTCGGTGAAGGTGCTCCTGGCAGGTCACAGGTCAGTAGGTGCCCCATCTGTCCCTGGGCCTGCCCTCTGCTGAGATTTCCTGCCCGGTCCCCAAGTTCCTCCAGTACTAGGCTTCTGCTCTTGTCAGACCACATCCTAGAGCCCAGAGTCCCATATCGACTCCAAGGCCTCCAGCTGGGGCAGGAGAGGAGCACAGAGTGGCCCCATCAGTGGGTGAGAACAGAGATATGCAAAGTCACCTGAAGGACCTGGAAGGGCTCCCAGGCAGGAGAGGCTGAAAAGCCCCATGACTTCCAAAGGAAGCTGAGTCACACTGCAGGAGAGCCAGCCAACCATATTAATTGAAAAAAAGAGAAGGTCACAATGTCAAACCAAGGGTCCCTGCCTATGGAGAAGACTGAGCCAAACCACTTGTAGTCTTCACAGACTACAAGTTGGCAAGGACCATCCCTACTATGTGATAAATGATTGAGAAATCTTATTAAGACGTCATTAAACATTTCATGTATGTATTTCTCCTTGTTCCTATTTCATGCTTATCACACAACCTTGCATAAAGGGTTTTGTTTTCCCAGTTGGTCTGCTCTCAGGGAAAGCATGAGCTTGTTATTGCCAATGGGAGCATTCCATCCCTGTAACCTTGGTTTAGCAAGTTACATAAGAAACAACTTGGCTTCTGAGACCTCCTTCAATCTCATGAGCAGAGTCTACCCCCGAGTCACAAACAGGCTGCCAGAGACCTCAAAATGTAGATGTCTACATCTAAAAGCCCACAGGATTATGGAGAGTTCATCAAAGGAGTGGATGACAAATTGTGAGACCCTTTGGCGGCCAAGCTATTTGGGCTCATTGGGTAGGATGTACAGCTGCCGAGAAGAGCACTCTTTCCTATATTTGAAATTCCACTTCTTCCTGTCCCTCCTGAAACTGCCACCCGCAGGAGTGCTTGTCTGTACTCCCTTCTGTCTGCCCCCATCGGGATGCCTGCCCACCCCTCTCCCCATAGACCTCACCCACCTGGGTGGACTTCTTGGCACCTGCTCTCAGTCTGGACTGTCCACCACAGTCCCTGGGGAGCAAGCACACCTTGGCAGGGCTCATCCTTCCCCCATGCAGTTGGCCCAGACTCTAACCACCAGCCAACACCCTATGGGTGACAATACTTACCAGTACCCAATTCCTCTTCAACCAAACTCAGACCCATACCTCCCCTCCCACTTGGCTCCCTGGCTACTGCCACCCCACCCAGCTCAGACAGGAAACACAGATTGCCTTCTTGGGTAACTAACAGATTACAGTACAGAGCATTCCTTGAACTGGATCAAGAAGCGAGAAGGTAGAATTAAAAGAATATGGTATTTTGTGTTTGGTAAAGATCATTTTATACTCGATTCTAGAGGGAGCAGGGAAACAGGAATATTCGCCCACTGCTGGTGGGAATTCAAATTTTTACAGCTTTCCCGGGGGATAATTTGGCAATAGAGTACATTGAAATATCTTTAAAACCCAAATGTACTTTAAATCATCAATTCCGTTCCTAGGAATTTATCCTAAGGAAGTAAAGATATACACAAATATTAAGCTACAAAGATGCTTATTGCAACTTTTTTTAATACTAGTGAAAAACTAGATGTAAGCTAAATATTTAACAACAGAAGATTGGTTAAATAAATGGTACATTCATACAGTGAAATACTATATGGCCTTTTTAAATGATATAGAAACAGTTATAGACAGAAAGACATTCACAGTATATTGTTCAACGGGAAAGCAGGTTACAAATATATGCATGAGGGGAAGTCTAAAATGACATATAAATGTGATAATAACTCTTATATTTGAATGGTAGGATTTATGGGTGATTTTTCACTTATCCATATTTTCTCACTTTCAGACAATAAACGTGCATTACTTAAGTAATAGAAAATATAACAAAATTTGTTTTTTTAAAGGGTATGGACATGGTATCCATACAGACTTGGGTTCAACTTCCAGCTAGCCCACTGATGAGCATTGTGACCATGGAGACATCACTCACTCCCTGAGCCTCAGTTTCCTCATATCGAAAATGGCAAGACCAACACCTTCCTCACGAGGCAGTTGTGAGAAATAAATTAGGAAGCACAAATAAAGCTCCTGGCATAGGGTACACACTGAACGACATTTTCCCCTTCCTTCCTGGATATCCAAAAATACCTCAGAATAACAATTCACAAAGACAAGATGGTCAAACATGCACCTAATCATGTAAAACATAGGTATGAAAAATTAGGAGAGACTCATATTTAATGTTCCAGGCTTAATTCTTTGAGCTCTGATCTCCCCATGCAGCGGCAGACACAGAGATCCCCACTGTTAGCAAGTCTGTCCTGCAATCCAGGTGGAATGAGGCAGGCTGTGTTACTCAGCCCCATCAGCAGGTGGGGCCGGTCTCCACCCTGTGTCTCTATACGGATGGCTACATCCACTGGCCAGCACCTGACAGCAGCTGGTGGAAGGCTATCCCACCATCATGGACTGCAAATACTTAGGACCCTCATCTCTCGTCCCTAACCTGCTCCCACCTCAATCCAGGTCCCATTCATGTCTCACTCTTACCACTTGGCACTTGAGCCTCCTGGTTCATGAATTTGGTTGTCTATCCGGAATCCAGCGGGGATCTACCCTGCCTTCTCCTAGCTTCACATTCATTCACTTTCCAAGCTTTATGACTACCTAGTGGATACTAAGCTTTGCGCTAGGACATAGGGATAATCAGAGGTATATGCCACTCTGGGGGCCTCACTGCCTAAGAGAAAACTGGCAGGAACACAGACCATCACTCTATAATGCTGTGTTATAGTGACTATTATTATTATAATACTTACATAGCACTTGTTCTATTCCAGGTGCTGTTCTACTCATTTTATATGTTATGCCTCATTTAATCCTTACAACCTCCCTTTATGGGGTAGGTTAAAATTATATCAATTTGGGAAGAGACAAGAAAATTAGGCACAGAGAAGTTAAGTAACTTGCCCAGGATAGCACAGTGGGTAAATGTCAGAATCAAGATTTGAACTGTAGATTCTTTACACTCTTAAAAATGACTGAGGACACTACAGAGCTTTCATTTATGTGGGTCAGATCTAGTGATATTTACTGTATTTGAAATTTAAGTTGAGAACTTTTCAAAACATTTATTTATTAATTCTTTAAAATAATAATACACCCATTACATGTGAATCTAAATAACATATTTTTAAATGAAAAAAAACAACATAAATATTGGTGAGAAGAATGACATTGTTTCACATTTGCAAGTCTCTTCAATGTCTGATTTATTAGCATAAAGTGTATTCGCATATCTTTTGCACTGTCTATTGTGATGTGTTATTTGGTTGTATTAAAAGATAAACTGAGAAAAAAAAAAGATAAACTGAGGCATATTGAAAATTTTAAGAGCTTATTTGAGCAAAAATCAATTCTAATCTGGCAGCACCAAAATAGCAGTGGTTAGGAGCACTCCATGGACAGGAGCCAGGGACCAGACTTTTACAGGGAAGATGCAGAAGCAAAGTAAGGAAATTATCTGATTGGCAACAGCTTAAGTGGTTGCCTCATTTGGGAAAGGCTAGTTGGCTGTTTGTGATTGGTTGTCCTTGAGTTTTGAGTTCTTAAATTTGACATTTACAGCTTAGGTTTTTGTTTGCTTGCATAGGCTGCTAAGGCATTAGAATCATCTCAGTCTGATGGCTTCCTTGTTGAATACCTTAACAGTTGATACATATGAAGAAATTTGGCCTCACACAGACGTGGAAAAGGGAAGACCATCTTAGTAGCCTATTCAGGTCATCATGGAGATTCTTCTTCGATGCTACACCACAACTTGACAGGGGTGATTTCTTAAAGGGTAGCTGCAATGTTGGATCTGACAGCTCACGGTAAAGCATACAAATTTTTCAAAATTCTCATTTTTCATCTGAACTCTCAAATTTTATCTTTGGCAACAAATACCATCATTTGTTTTCTGTGAAGTGACAGCACTGACTTCATCATTAAAAAAAAAAAACTACCCAACTACTGACTACCCAAGTCTTAATAACCACAGTATGTTTATCAGTCATTCTTTCAAGGGAAAATGGTGTTTCGTGAGAAAAATGGCTGGTCCAGCTCCCAACCCAAACAAGTGCCAGAGCTTTTCCTCAAGGGTTCCACTGTGCTTTGGCGGGCAGCAGAAACGCTTGATGCGTAGCTCCCATCTCACCACCCAAAACATTCAAAAGACAGGTACTCAAGGGTAGAAATTTAATAAACTGATTATTTATACTGCTTTATCAAGGACATTCTTAAGTGAAACTGGCTATTTTTTTTTCTTTTTTTACCTGCACGTGTGGTGGTGAATAATCAATGGTTAGGACTAAAGTTTGGTACCATCACCTTGATTCGCACTAAAGCACCAGCAGTATCACCCACTGTTGCTTTTGCCCCATCACTTCAAACACTAACTCAATGAAAAGGGGAAATAAAATCTCAGTAGCTATCTAAAAATAATTTGGATCTCATGGACCCCTGACGGTGTCTCAGGTTCCTGCGGGGTACTCAGACCACACTTTGAGAACTGCTGCTCTAGCTGATACTCTGGGACTACTTGAGCTTCCTTGTGGATCAGTTTGGATTAAAGCCCTGCCCTGAGCCTGGTGATTCTGACAACCTGCTTGACCTTGGCCAGCACCTTCCCCACCTCTAAGAGTCAGATCCAGTCCCTTGAAACCCCAGGTTCTGGCTTAGATGGACCGCTGACCACCACCTGTCCTCAAACCGGACCCACCTAGCCTGGACCACACTTCTGTCCACCTCACCCCTATAGAAACTGAGTGGAACTCACATGTCCTGAGCCTTGACTGTGTGTCAAGCGTGACAGTATCTAATTTAATTCGCACAACACTCCCGTGAGATAGATATTATCATCCCCGTTCTGCCAGAGAAGAAACTGAGGCTCCGGGAAGCAGGATGCCCACACAGATCTGTCTGGAGAGGAAGCCAAGTCCTTGCGCTGCCTTCTGGTCAGTTCCCACAGTCCCATTCCCGCCCCCTGTCTGGACTTCCCTTCGGTCGGCCTGCTGGTGAGGTTCCAGCATGCCTCACCACCAAAATTTCCTGAAATGAGAAAATTCCCAGCACTGGTGGTTTTAATCATCCAGTGTCTGAATTCCTAATATTCACAAATCACTCAGATGTTGGAAACTATGAGACACACCAGTCTCCGGAATAGATAATTGATAAAGTCTGAGCTGGGTTCTCTCTCACCGCTGTCCTTAGTGTGCAGGACGTGGACCTCCCTCTGGGGAGTGCTTCTACCCGAGCAGGGAGTTTGTCATCTCTGTCTCTGTCTCTGTCCTGCCCTCAGGAGTTGACAGCCTCCAGCCTCTTCCTCAGCGCCAGGGGTTCCCTGAAAGAGCCAGAACCCATTCAAACCAGTCACAAAACAACTCCCCAGGATGTGACCAGGATAAGAATCACATCCTAAGACTCAGATTCAGGAAAGTTCCTCCCAAAATAAACCCAGAGCTGAAGTAAATAAAACATCAGGAATATTTTGGGAGAGCAATTTCACAGAACTACAAAAAGAAAAAAAAAAATACTATTGTCCACAGACTTGGTTCAGACATTGGGCATTTCTGCTACATCTTGTTAAGTGGTGCTTTCGGTATATGACATTGCTGCAAGGGGGGAATGACCCATGTTTATGAAAATTATACCATTTCTTCTGAGGGTAAGAGCATCCTTTAAGCACTGGTTTGAGATGGGGCAGAGAGTTTGATAAGGAGTCGGGGTTGTGATGATTAAAGCCAGGCTGGGAGAAACATGTCATTTGCCCAAAAGACCAAGCGAACAACAGCTAAGGAAGAATTGCACTGAATACATACAAAGGGGACACTGCAGCGCAGTCTTGACTCCACAGGGGGAAGAGGGGACACAAACAGAAAGTATGGTTTCATAGGACAAGAGAAGAAACCACACTTGGCATAAAGAAGGGCAAATCATTTGGCGTAATGGACACCAACTGAGCCGTCACTCACACATTCTATCAAGACAGATTCTATCATCGCGACCATAATCTTCTTGCAATCATTCATTCATCCAGTCTTGAACGAGTCTACCCTCCTTAGCTGGGCACTGGGAGTAACGCAGTGATGAGAACACTGTGCCCTCAAGGAGCTTCCAGGCCAAGTGGGCAAAACAGACTTGCAAACAGGCAAGGATGAGAAGGTAACGAGTGCTATTAATTCTGCTGGGGAAGGAGGTCCACCCTGGAAGGTTTCTGAGTGAAGGTGGCAACTGACCTAGTTAAACTCCCAGCGAAGACGGTGGGTGGGGTTTTTGACAGATGAAGGTGGATGGTGATAGTCCACATGATACTCCCAAAGATATGGGTCATCAACTTTCTTCAGTCTGCATTTATATCACTCTGCTTAAATCCTTCAGAATTGGTATAATTTATACGGTCGTTAATTTAAACATGATAAGCAATACATCATTATATTTGACTTAGGAAGCAGCCTGATCTAGCGGTAGAAAATGAGGGATTCGGGGGAGGCAGACCCGGGTTTGAATTCTACTTCTGCAGTCACTATTGTGGATAAGTTGCTTAACCTCTTGGAACCATACTTCCTTCCCAGGGACGTTATAAGAAATAGAATGAAGCAGTTAGAGTGTCTGGCACATAATATCCCATTCATTCTCTGAGATCAAGTAACCACATCCCAAATATCCCTTAATTCCATGTATTACTGTTTCTCTCCAACCCACAATCTTAATCCAGGCTCCATCACCTCTCACCTTGGCTGCATGACACCCTTAGCACTCTTGTCCCTGCTTCCTGCCTTTTTCCCCTTCAGTCCATTCTTCACTCAGCAGCCAAAAACGCTTTAAAATGCATGCGTGCCCACACCTTTCCCCTGTTTCAAACCCACCAATAGCTCCCCCTTGTCCTTAGATAGAGTTGAAACAAAAATAACTCTCAGGGCCTTCCTTATTTGACCCCTGCTCACCTCTCCACTGCCCTTCTCCATCTCCAAGCTAATACCTCTTCCTTCCCGATGCTTTATTTTCCTATGCTTCTTTTGCAAGACCAGATTTGGTGCCCCCTCTCTGCATTCTCATAACCTCCTGCTTCCATTTTTTTCCCATCCATATTCCATTATAATCTGTATCCATTGTTAGACAGTCATTTCCTAGGGTGAGTTTTGTAGGTTTTATCCCCAGTACCTGGACTGTTTTAAATGAATGAACCATCTCACCACTAATGAATGGCAGAGATGAGATTAAAACTCAGGTCAGTCTAATCCCCAGACTCATGGGTTCCCACCACCCCAGTTGAAACTGAGCTGAAAACAGATAGTGTGGCCCCCTTCCAACCCAATAGATCCCATCCCACCGGCCCCCTCTAATCCACCCCCAACATACGTGTGCTACAGCCCCTCTATTATGTGTGGACTCACTTTCTGCCAGGAATTCATATCTCCCTTGCAGACTGAGGCTCTGTTTTACTCTGCAAAATGATTGTTCTCAGGGAAAACACTCAACCTATTGATTCTGGTGAAAACATTCTGGAGTGACAGTGATAAGCAGGGGGCTTTCCTGGGCTCAGGACACAGGCTTTGGGGAGCGGCAAAAACCACACTGCAGCTCAGTTCGGAAGAAAAATTCCTGGAAGTTTCAGCAAGATGGTTTGTTTCTTACTCATGAAAGTGTATTGAGCCAACCCTCATTCTTTTGCCAGTATTTATGGGCTAAAAACATGACAAACCATCCTCTGTACTGGTCAAGATGTGGATACTAACTGATAGGGCTACAGACAAAATCCCCTGGGAACAAAACTGAAGTTTCATGACTGGTTATAGGATAACTTTTTCCCATTATGGAAGGTTCCACCATGTGATGGGAAGAGCACCTGTGTCAGTGGAATCCAGGAGACACCCCACCCGGAGGTATCTGAGTCCAGAACATGAAGGGCCTTGTATGTTACCCTAAGGAGTTTGGGCATTAATACTAATACTGCCACTTATTGAGGACCTTCATTGTGGCAGACTGGTTTAATGTACCTCTCTAATCCTGAAAGCTAAAAGTGTATACAACCATATGATGAATTTGGAAAATGATGGCAGGAAGTTAAGGCACATGCCATTGCCACTAAACTGCTAAGTGACAGAGACAGGAGTTCAACCTGTTCTTTTTGCTCTGTCTCCCCTGCCTCCCACCCTGGGCCTGGCCACCATCATCTCTCTTTGCAGGAGCACCAGAATGGATCTCCCTGCTTCCTTTTTTTTTCCCTCCTGCAATGCAGAGTGATCTTTCAAAATATAAATCAGGTTATACCAACCTTCTGCTTGAAATCTTTCCATGGTGACAGGTGTTGTTGCTATTTCCCAGCATCCATCCTGCCCACCCATCTTCCTGTGGTTTGGTCAATCCTGGGAGTCCCATTGACCCTGACACAGGAGTTGGTTATCTGGGCATTGCATTCTCTTGGCCGCAGAGATGGGGCCGCGGAGATTAGGCAGGCTACAAGGAGAGGTCATCAGCTCAGAACTGAATATTGTTTGTGGTAGTGCGGAGTAATACTCTGCTATCATTCTTGCTCTCACTCTCTTTCCAGAACATGAATGAAAAAGCACAGCCTCTGAGCCTGCTGGCAGCCATCTCGTGACCTGGAGGGAAAGCAGGGTGACAAAGGTGCTGGCCTGTGGGAGGAGAATGGAGCCAGGGGAATCACAGGGACCCAGAGCTAGAGCCCTGACAGGACCGCATCTGAAACCTCTGCACCTTTCAACCTTTCAGTTACGGTGAACCAAAAATGCCTCTTTACTGTCCACGCCAGCGTGGGTTAGGCTCTCTAGAACTTGCCACAGAAAGTCTCCCGGGTGATTCAGATACCTCCCGTCCTACTTTGAATGGCATCCAGATGCCCTACCTTGGTATTAAAGGCCTGCTAACCTCTAAGATCAATGAGCGGCGAGGGCAAGGGCTAGACTTTCATTTCCCTTGGTATTACCAGTCCCTCCATCAATCTAACACACAGCAGGCACCCTAATTTTTTTTTTTTTTTTTTTGAACAAGTAAGCCCAGATCTCTCTGTAGTACATTATATGCTTCCCAGAGGCAGGGAGTCCTGCTGGGGTCCCACTGAATCACATGCTGGCCCCACCTCTCTGCCAGTGGGCTGCATTTTGTTAGACATCACTTTTGTTAGACATTCAGCTCCTCCATCAGTGTCGTCAAGGAGATCACCTCCAGGGAGGGCGTGGCAGTTCTGGGCGAGCAAATGCCCAAGCTGCAGAGCATGCAAGCACTCCCCCAGGAGGAGAACCTCTGGAACAGGCTGGAATTCTCACAAGTAAACAGGGAGGGGACTCAGAGCCATTGTGATCTGGGCAGTGATGAATGTGACCAGTGGGGCGTGGGGAATGCCCAGGTGTGGGTCAGAGGAACAGTCCATTCCTTTTGTTTATCTAACCAGCAGGCCCCCTCTGGCCTCAGGCCCTCTGCCCTGCTGCTTCCTCTGCCTCATCACCCAGTTACTGTCTCTGTGACCAAGCTTTGACTTAATTCTCTGCAGAGCGTTTACCAATAACTGATTTTATTTTTCTCTGTTCCCCTCTCTAAAACATAAGCCCCATGAGACCAGAGACCTTGACTGTCAGCTCACCACTACATCTGTGGTATCAAGAATCCCCCAGTAGATACACAATAAATGAATAAATAGTAGCCCTGCCCCACCCACTCAGAGGCCCACTCCCTTAAAGGGTCAGCTCAGTCTCCTCACGAGGCATCTCTCAAATGTGAACCCCCTCGTGGAGAGTAACCCCTCCCCCCAAACCACCACTTTTTTTTTTCCTTTGTAATTTTTCTTTTCCTTTTTTTTTTTTTTTTAATTCAGGTATGGCTGTTTTACGACGTCGTGTTAGTTTCTACTGTACAGTGAAGTGGAGTTCCCTGTGCTATACAGCAGGTTCTCGTTAGTTATCTATTTTATACATATTAGTGTATATACGTCAATCCCAGTCTCCCAGTTCATCCCACCCCCGCTTTCCCCGCTTGGTGTCCATACGTTTGGTCTCTATGTCTGTGTCTCTAATTCTGCCTTGCAAACCCAGACCACTTTCTGTCAAGGCATATGCTCATTTCTTTCGTGGCCCTGATCATAATGCAAAATTATCTCATGTATTTGTGTTTACTGATCTGTTATCTGCTTCCTCAAATGAATGTAAACTCTATGTCATTCCCTGTTGAGTCCCCAAAGGCGAGACCACTTCCAGACATTAAGTGCTCAGTAAACTTTTGTGAAAGGAATGAAGGAATGGGGGACAGAATCTCCAAGGCTCTGGAACTGGTAGACATGAGGAGATAAAGGAAAGAGGAATCCAGGTTGATTTCAGAGTAACTTCGTGAGGTAAACAGGGTGGGTTTTGCCGCATGAGGAAAGCGTAGGTCAGCCATATTATGACCGTCTCAAAATAGCGTGTCTGGTGAAGTTCAAATCTGAACCCAGCTCTCTCTGATTCATGTGCCAGTTTCCTCTCTACTGAATCATGCAGCTTTCCTGTTGAAAAGTTATCTACGTGTATGCTTAAAGGATTGACAATCTCCCCTATCCCCATTAGTCCAGATTCACAAGAGGTGAAGACTGGCTGCTTGCGAAACCATAACCGAATCTCTGGGCTTGTTTGTCTTCACAATGCTTCAATTAAACTGCTTGAATGAGGCACAAGCAGCCAATACCAGCCTGATATTTTAAAAGTCTCTCCACGCCTTTGTGCTGCAGCCAGACCTCTGGCTTCTCTCTCTCAATTATTACCTTAACCATGCCCTGGAGACTTAAGGAGCCAGTTTATTTTGACTGGGAGATTGTTAAACAGCAGGAGGCAAATCTGAGACACTGCCAGGCTGTGATTTCCATTGCTCCACCCGGCCACGGGGTGCTGAGAATAGCCAAGGCCGCTTCCTGCTGGAGGAGGAAATGGCAGTTTCCTCAGCTCCCGGAAACATTGCTTCCTCTCTGGTGCCTAGCTCTGTGTTAAACAGTTAGATAGCCTCTTCCCACCCTGAACCCCAGAGACCTTGCCCAAGCCTGTAGAAGACATCCTGTTTCCCCTGAGGAAGTGGCCCAGCTTGAAGGAGCCTCTAGGGCATTGGAATGAGGGGTGAGCAGGGAGTAGGGCAGGAAGGGGACGACCAGTGGTAATAATAATAGTGTTATCCAGTGTCAGCTAAGTACTATGCCCCCACCACACCCCTTTGTCCTGATGCTCAGAGATCTAAGTAAACTTTACCTAAACTCTCACTGGCCTTTGACGGTCCAAAGTCATCCAAGATAGAAAATTCCGTGCTTTTCTTGTTTCTACAGAAAATACACTCACACCGCACGTTCCAGGAATTTCGAAACATTACAGTGGATTTGACTGGTCACAGGGTCATATTTCCTGGCAAGTAACCTCATGGAGATGGCTCTGGAGTCAAGCTTTCTGGGTTCAAATCCTGCTTCATACGCTTTATCCCCTATTAGCCATACGTTAGTGGGCAGGGCAGGTTCTCTGGGCATCAGTTTTTCCTCTTTTTCCCTCTGTCCAGGGGAATAGTGGTACCCACCTCATCAAGAGTCAATGAGGTAAAGCACTTAGAACAGATAAAGCACATAGCACGTAGTTCAGTACCAAATAAATGTTCATTATTGTTTTTTTCTGCTTCCTCCTCCCTTTTGGAAGGAAAAAAAACAAAAACCTTTCCTTGTCTCATGAAGAATAATGGTACCCCTTCTCTGAAATCTTGGCATCAGCCAGTATCCATGCCCTTGGAATTTCAGTTTCTATACGAACAGCCCTTATGGGGGCATTCCTCTGAGTGCTTTCCTTGTAGGCCGTTGAGTAGATAAAAATTTCTGTCTTATTATCATTTATTACCATTTAATAGCAACCACTGACCAAATGATTTTTTATGGCATTATCCCATTTTTTTAAAATAAACTTCATATTTTTGATTAGTTTTAGCTCTACACGAAAATTGCAAAGACGGTACGGAGCTCCCAAGTATCTCACACTCAGATTCCCCCATTATCAACATGGTACATAAATGTGGTCTGTTTGTTATAATTAACATGCCAGTATTATAGCTGAAGTCCATATTTATTCAGATATCTTTAATTTTTACCTAATGTCCTTTTTTTCTGTTCCAGGATCCCATCCAGGATAGCATATTATATTTAGTTATCTTTTCGCCTGAGTTCCTCTTGGCTGTGACAGTTTCTCAGACTTTCCTTGTTTTGGATGACCTTGACAGTTTTGAGGAATACTGGTCAGGTATTTTGTAGATTGTCCCTCAGTTAGGCTTTGTCTGATGTTTTTCATAGGATTAGATAGACTGAGGTTTGGGAAGGAAGACCACAGTGGTAAAGTACCATTTTGGTCTTAGCATATCAAAAATGACTTAACATTGTTGATGCTGACCTTGATCGCCTGTCCGAGGTAGTATTTGTCAGATTTCTCCACTGCAGAGTTACTCTTTTTTTCTCCCTTTTCATACTGCACTCTTTGGAAGGAAACCACTATGTGAAGTCTACACCTGGGTGCAGACATATGCTTCACCTCCATGATGGCAGAGTATCTACATAAATTATTTGGAGTTCTGCTGTATGGGAAACTTATATATTCTCCTTTGTTGACTTATTTATTCAATCATTTGTTTATATCAGCATGGATTCATGGATATTTATTTTATATTTTGTGTTATAATTGAATATTAGCTTACTAATTTTGTTGCTCAGATGGTTCCAGCTTTGGCCTTTGGGAGTTCTTTCAGTTGGTTCCTGAATCGCTTTGACATACCCATCATTGTTTTACCTTGTTTTGTTTTATTTTTGAGCACTCCCTTATTTTCTGGTATATGAGGTGTTCTAGGCTCATCTTATAAATTTCCTGCCCCAGTCTTAGATTCGGCCATTTCTCTAAGGAGAAATGGTTCCTTTTATTGGAGAATGGTATTAAACCAAGATCTGGACACTAGGTGTGTTCCCCATGACTGGAGTGTCATTGATTCTACGCTCTCTCAGCTGACAGAGCGAGGAAATATATGTATGTATAGTAACAAAAGATCCATATATATATATATATATATATATATATATATATATATATATATATATATATCTGGATGTAACCATCTGTATCTATATTAAGCTAAACATAGTTCTTACTGATGTCTCCCACTCTGACCCATTACCTCCTGGATCGTTCTAGCTTCCTCCTCTTGCTCAAGTATGTACTCTCACTCCAATACTAAGAAAGCTGGCTCCCACCATCCATTTATTTAATTGTTCAACTCCAGTATATTTGTATAACAGTATCAGAATTGTTAACTCACATTCCATGGGAAGCAACCTTTAACTACAGTACAGTGCTCATACATAGTTTCTTTTGCCTTTAGTTTTACAAACACCACTCATTTCCAAAGTTATCTAGGTTAGCAACTTTTTCCTCCACTCCCTTCACTTAAAGTTGCCTCGTACATTTGTAATACAGTTAGATTATTTGGTCACATTCTGTATTCCATCCTGGGATCCTTTGACCTCCTACATGATTTGTTTAATTTGCATACATTAAGGTTCACTCTGCTCTAAAGTTCTATGTGTTTTGATAAATGCATAATGTCACATATCCACAGTTACAGTGTCATACAGAATAGTTTCACCACCCTAAAAAATTCCCCTATGCTTCACCTGTTCAACCCTCCCCCTCAATCCTCTGGCAGCTACTGATCTTTTTACCTCCACTATAGTTTTACCTTTTCTAAAATGGAATATAATTAGAATCATAGAGTATGCAGCCTTTTCAGACTACTTTCCTTCACTTAGCAATACGCATTTAAGATTCATCTATATCTTTCTATGGCTTAATAGCTCTTTATTTTTTATTGTGGAATAATACTCCACTGCATATATGTACCACAGTTTATCCATCTATCAAAGGACATCTTGGGTATTTGCGGGGGTGGGGGCTTTCTGGGTTTTGGCAATTATGAATAAAGCTTCTCTAAACACTAGTGTGTAGGGGTTTGTTTGGACATGAGTTTTCAAATCAGTTGGAGAAATGTCTAGCAGTACAATTGCTGAATCATATGGCGAGACTATAGTTAGCTTTGTACGAAACTGCCTGACTGTCTCCTTAAGTGGTCGTGCCATTTTACATTCCCCACAGCAATAAATGAGAGTTCCTGTTGCTCCACATCCTCACCAGCATTTGGTGGTGTCAGTGTTCCAAATCTGGGCCATTCTTGTGCGTGTGTACTGATACCTTATTGTTGTTGTTTTTTTTTTTAATTTATTTATTTATTTATTTATTTATGGCTGTGTTGGGTCTTCGTTTCTGTGCGAGGGCTTTCTCTAGTTGTGGCAAGCGGGGGCCACTCTTCATCGCGGTGCACGGGCCTCTCAGTATCGCGGCCTCTCTTGTTGCGGAGCACAGGCTCCAGACACGCAGGCTCAGCAATTGTGGCTCGCAGGCCCAGTTGCTCCGCGGCCTGTGGGATCCTCCCAGACGAGGGCTCGAACTCGTGACCCCTGCATTAGCAGGCAGACTCTCAACCACTGCGCCCCCAGGGAAACCCCCCTTATTGTTGTTTTAACTTGCACTTTCCTAATGACAAATGATGTGCATCATCTTTTCATGTGATTATGTACCTTCTGTAGATCTTCTTTGGTGAGAAGTCTGTTTAGATCTTTTGCCCATTTTCTTATTGTTGAGTTTTAAGTGTTCTTGTATATTTTGAATATAAATCTCTTGTCACACATGTGTTTAGAAAATATTTTCTCCCATTCTGTGGCTGATCTTTTGACTATCTTAATAGTGTCTTTCACAGAACAGAAGTTTTTAATTTTAATAAAGTCCAACTTACCAGCTTTTTCTTGTATGGGCCATGCCTTTGGTGTTGTATCTAGAAACTCAGCACCAAGGCTTGAATGGTTTTAAACAGTTCTCTTAGGTAATCATGACACCACTGCTCTTAGGCAAGGAATATAACATCTATTTTACAGGAGAAATGGCTGTCTGTCACACTTTTCTCTGAGGTATCTTTAAACAGGCCAAAAAAGAGAATGGGTAAGAACTAAGAGAGAATGGGTAGACAAAAGCTGGCCAAGACAAATATTAAATACCTTCAAAGTTCCCTGGTCAGCCTTAAAATTCATGAGCATGTGAATATCTCCTCCACTACTTAGCAGTATTTGTTTTTATATAAATATTACATTATTGTTGCTGCAGTACACACACACACACACACACACACACACACTGCCATTTTGATAAACACCGGTGCCTCATGAAGAAATTCTGTGCTGGGTGACTTTGTTCCCCACCCCAGTACAGTGACACGCTCCTTCCAGGAATATTTGAACCTCAGTTTGGGAAGCAAACTGAATTGTAGGGGCAAGGTTAAGCAACTTGTCTGATGTCATACAGATAGCAAGTGACAGATCCAGGCTTTGAGTCCTGAATGAGCAGACTCCCAAGCCAGTGCTCCCAGGGGGCCACAGGGTGGTCTGTGTGCCAGGGTCCTTGGCCACAAACAGCGTGGCTCAGGGAGCCTGAGGTCATCTCCATTTCCAGGTGGCACCCTTCCCCCCTTCCCCATTGACCTGGCCATCCCTTGGCCTTCACAGCCTCTAGAATCATACCATATAATTTAGGCTTCCCTCTCCCTCCAAAGCATAAACGAGAGAAGGGGAAAAAGCAACCCCAGACTGGGTCTATCATGGAAGCGTGTGAACGTAGGGGAGAACCAGCCTGAGGGGGTGATAAAGAACTTGCAAAAGATTACCTTTCCTTTTCAATGATAAAAAACTTTGTGTCCAAACAATTTTTGCTGAAACAACAATGCACATCATAAAACATATTGAGGAAACTTATAATTATGTCAAATTAAACCGTGTAGAAGTATCTCTTTGGCCGTGAGAACCATTGATTTCTTGGTGCAGCTGCATTCAGTGTCTGGGGCTGGGGTAGCTGCAGTTCTGAAAGGAGCAGCTTCGGGAGAGAAAGAGGTCATTCTCTCAGAGGAATGGCCTTTGCCCTCCCAAGCTAGGATCTCACTAGCTCCTCTGGAAAGAGCGGAGCTGCAGGCATCTGTCTGTGAGAGCCTGCTTTCAGGGCCTGGGGCCAGGAACACCAGCCTCTTTGCTCCCCAGCCGTCTCATCTGGATTTTATGCATTCAGCAAACATGACCATGGATAGGCGTGGACCCACACTTCCAACCTCCTCCTCGGTGTTCAGTGGTGCTGAACTTCCCTAGAAGTGTCCCCCTTTTCCCACATGCTGTCCTGGAGTCCAAGGCCTAAATTTAAGTCTCTGCTGCACCAGTGACTAACTCTGTGAGCCTGCCTGACTTCTCTGGGTCACTTTGCTCTCATCTGCAAAACAGGAGTAATAGGACTCTAGGTGGGGCAGGGCAGGATGCTTTTACCTATGTCATCCGAAAGCGATTGCTACCCAAGCAGGAAAACTGACAAGGTGGGGACTACATCACCTACACTGGCCTTCAAAGTTTGCTGCAAGGACATTCGGTGCTTTTGAGTAGTGACTTCTTCCTCTCAGATGTATGCAAAACAGTTAGCTCAGTGTGCTAACTCAGCCTTTTCTTCCCTTTTCTTTCAACGGCTTCAAAGAGCCCCCATTCACTTTTGCCTGCCTCACTGCCTGGGACAAGGCAGCTCTGCCCCACTCCCCACTTATGCCCTGAACTTCCACACATCTGCAGGGAGCGCTTCAGAGTGACTGCTGCCATTGACATTTCAAAGACTCCAAGATGGGGCTCTGAGCCCCATCCCGATCAGTGTGACGGAAGGATGGAGCTGGAACAGGGAGTTTGGGAGGATTAACCAGCTCTCCTACTGTGAAGCCGGGCAACCTGTGTCACTAAATCTTCCTACTGGATTAAGCCCAAGCCCACAGATCAGCCGCAGCCTTGAACGGATGTGACACAATGGGACACTTTGTGGGCCTTCGTCCAATGAAGAAACTAAAAGTAGATGGCACATGGGCACATGGCACTTGTCACTCTCTCCCTTGTGTTATTGGTAGAGGCAGCAGTGTGTCTTGAAAAAAATCACGAGCCAAAAAGTCTAGGTGTGTCCCCAGCTCTGCCACTTGCCAGCTGTGTGATCTTGGGTGGGTTACTTCACTTCTCTGAACCTCAGTTTCTTCAACAGAAAAACAGAGCTTGTGGGAGGGATTTCACAGAGTCTTGAAGGATTCTGAGATAACACACACATTCATTTCCTCAAAGAGCACGTGCAGGAAACGTGAATGTGACTGTCCCTGGCTGGGGCGAAGGCCTGGCTCCTATGTCACCTCACATTTGTGGCTCCCCTCACTCTCCCCCCTTTCTCTGTCCTTCGCGGCGTCTTGCACCTGCTTCCATCTTAACACTCAGTCTTTTAAGTTTCTCTCCCTTTAACGGTGGCTTCTCAGAAACTGGGGTTCTGTGGTTATTTATCTTCGCTTTCCCACACCTGGCCACACATGGGTTCCTGGGAATGTTTATCAAACGAAAAACACTCTGTAACAGATGCCCCGCCTGGGATCATTCACTAGTGGGTCCCATCTCCCCTCCTGGACTAGATACTCTGAGGGCAGCAACTAGGTGTGTGATTCATCCATGTAGCTACTACGGCACCAAGCCAGACACACAGTGGATTTTCAGGGGATACATGGGAAAAGCAAGAAGAAAAATGAGAAGGGGAGAGAAAGAAACAGGTCCCCCTCCCCAACAGCAGTAACTCACCCAGCAAGTCTTCCTACCCACTCAGTGCCAGGCAGGCTCATATTCTTGCTTCTCCCTCTGAGAACAAGGTCCAGATATTTTCTTAGTCCTCCTTGACAAAAAATCTACAAAATTTACAAAGCCCAGTTATGGTTATTTTCCTTTCCAGCAGGACTTTCCTGGATGATGTTTAATGACTCAACCAATCACCCAAAGATTACAATTCCTATGGAATTGTCAGGGTCATGGGATAATCTATCCCTGACTCCAATATGCAGGAAGATTCCCCTGTATAAGCTCTCCCTAAAGATGGGTGGGGACAACCCACCTCCCATTTCGTTTTCCCCACTTAGACACAACCTGCTGTTTTCAACCTCCGTATATTTGCTGTGCTGTTCCCTTTTGTCTGAAATGACTTTGCCCATCCTCCAAACCATACCCTCATACTCTGTGATTCCTACAACCACCAGCCTTGCCACAGCCAATTTGCACGGCTGACTCATACATACCCTTCAAAATCTGACTCAAGTGTAACCTCACGAGAAGGAGGTAGTCTACACAGCAGGCATGGGGAAGAGTGGTGAGCCCAGACGTTAGAGTTGAACCTCGGCACTCACACAAGTGAGGTGTGTGACTTCAGGAAAGTCACCTCCCATATCTGAACCTCAGTTTGCTCATCTGTAAAATGGGAGTGTGGACACCTTCTTCAGGGAGTTGTTCTGAGAAGTAAACCGGCTGATGAATGTAAAGAGCCTGGCACAGAACTTGGCACGTGGGAAGCTCTCAATTATGGCAGCTGTAGTCATGTCTTCCGTGGACCCCAGACTGGATTAGCTGCCCCTCCTCTATACTCCCAGAGCACCATGTAAGGACACGGTACCTTACACGTAGCCACCTGTAGCTGCCATTTACCTCACTGTTTTGATATCTGCTCATTACTTGTGGCCCTACCAATGGTAAGCAGCTCATGGGCAGAAACTCTTAGCATCCCCCAGATCCAAGGCCAGGTCTGCTTGTTGCATGAGTGAATGAATGGATGGAATGAATGAACGCATGAGTTAATAAACTGAATTAGTAGACTTCTAGGCTACCTTGACAGCCATGCCTATTCTAAGCCCCACAAGGGCTAGAGTTGGGGCTGCCCAGAGCGGCTCAGGTCTGAGCCATGCCTTGGATATCACACAGGCCCATGAGGACATAGAACAGTGGCGACAATGAAAACTAAAAGGTGGACTCCAAAATGTGTTTTGTTACTGCTGAGTTTGCCCTCTCACCTCTTTCCAAGGCCCACCAGGCCATCAGTAAATATTTGCTTGGAATTATTCATAGGTTCATTTGTTCATTCAGCAAATATTTATTGAGTCAGATACTGTTCCAGGCACTAGGGTACAGCAATAGATAAGACGAGCATATTCCCAGGAATATGATTCCGTGGAGAGGTGACATAAGCCATTATCACCTTATCAGTAAGGCCGTGGAAGTAGGAAGGGCAGGAGGAGCAATGGACAGGGAGTCGGGAAGCCCAGATTCAGATCTTTGCTTTGAGCACCATCATCTCAGTCAAGTCACTCGGCTTCTCTCTGCCCTGTGACATGTTACTTTCATAGGGTGGCCATATCTGCCCTACTCATCACAAGGTCAGATATTTGTATTGGGAATGATAATAGAAAAGGCTATGGAGTCGTGGAAAGATGACAGCCTATCAGCAAAATGACCTGGCTCTGTGACCTTAAGCACATCATCTACCTCTCCAAGTCTCTGCTTCCTCATCTGTAAAATGGGGAGGGACACTCACTTGCCCTACCTTGCAAAGTCCCTGTGGGTCTTAACCTAGACCCCAGGAGGAAGCAGGGCACTGCAAACAGTAAAGAGCACTGGGGGCTTCCCTGGTGGCGCAGTGGTTGAGAATCTGCCTGCCAATGCAGGGGACACGGGTTCGAGCCCTGGTCTGGGAGGATCCCACATGCCGCGGAGCAACTGGGCCCGTGAGCCACAATTACTGAGCCTGCGTGTCTGGAGCCTGTGCTCCGCAGCAAGAGAGGCCGCGATAGTGAGAGGCCCACGCGCCGCGATGAAGAGTGGCCCCCGCCTGCCACAACTAGAGAAAGCCCTCGCACAGAAACGAAGACCCAACACAGCCAAAAAACAAATTAATTAATTAATCAAAAAAAAAAAAAAAAAAGAGCACTGACATTGTAACTCTTGGCTGTAGGCCTGCACTTCATCCACTCACATCTGTTTCAAGGTCTAGTTTACTCAAGTGGATCAGGTAGCCTTCTCTGACTCTTGGAGTCCTCATCTGTAAAATGGGAATAATAATCCCTGTCTGGCCCACCCCCCAGCGTTGTGAGAATCTGATGAAATTATGGATGTGAAAAACTTTGGCAAGTGTTGCCACGCTATATAAATGATAAAGTGCTCTGTAAATTTGAAGACCAGTTATTCTTTTTGTTGTCATGAGGGATTATGCTCATTGTAGTAGAACTGGACTTGTCCTATGTCTGTTCCTCCACCTCTAGAAAGAAAGAAAAGAACCATGGAGATGGTCTCCACGTATTCCCAACACGTGTGGAATCTCACTTTATTCTTGAGGTAATTCCATGTGTTGTGCAGGAAAAAAAATGTTTTCCATCATTAGAGAGGAAGATAGGATTCTAGGGGGCCACTCTTGTAGTTGCTTTCCCTCTCTGAGCCTCATTCTCCCCATTTGTCAAATAAAGAGGTCAGATTCTATTTAAATTAGGATACATATGGCTGCAAGGAAAAAAGGGATAATCAGTAACGTTATCTGTTATCTCACATAGCAAGAAGTCCAGATGTGGGCATCCCAAGTTGGGTGTTACAGTGCCTCTAAGGTGTCAGGGCCACAAACCAGTGTCCCTGTGATTTTTTAATGGTGTCAAGATGATTCCTGTGGCTCCAAACTTCACACCCTTACTTAATAACGCCCAAAGGCAAGAGAAGATCAGTGTTTGTCTTGGGCTTCTTCTTAAGAAAAGGATATGGAAGACTTTCCCAGACCTACCGCTTGTATTTCATAAGGGGGGGCAGGGGCAGGAGGGTGATCCCATGTCCCTTATCTCAACAAGTCAGGAAAAAGGAAAAGGAATTATCATATCGAGCAACAAAATCCGTGTTCTGACAACAAAACCATCATGAAAATGGCTGCCAGGCAGACGTCCCTCAGGTCTGACACAGACTCTGGATCTCTGAAGTCCATTCAAGCCCCCAAGTGCAACGCTGAGCTCTGACACAGACTCTGGATCCCCAAAGTCCATTCAAGCCCCCAAGTGCAATGCTGAGATCAGCCCAAGGTCGCTGTGAGCCCCCTTCCCAGCTTCCAAGTCCTACCCTGTCCCTACTGGGTGGAGCTGGGCGGGAGGTGGTGCTGCAAGAGAACCAGGACCCCACAGCTGGGAACTGCCCTCTGCTCACCCATTCAGCCTGGTGGCACCTCTGGCAGCTTTCTGGACTCTGTTTCTGAAAACAGCCTAGCCCACCGGGCCCAGAATGGATGACCCCTTACTTTCCTTCCTGCATCTTCCCATAGATAAACAGAAACTGATAAGAGTGACTGAAACAAAATAGAAGTCTGTTTTTTTCTCATGTAACAGGTCTAGAAGCAAGCAACTCGGGGCTCCATGGCCTATAGGAACCCGAGTGCCTTCTGTCTTTCTGCTCCTCCATCCTCAGTATATGTCCACCTTCAAAGTTATTTCATAGTCCAAGATTGCTTCTGCAACTCTATTATCATCATCATGTCATTCTAAAAGGAAAAGGGAAAAAAAAAAAAAAAAAAGACCTCTATCTGTCATACCCATATCTCCTTCCCTTTTTAAGGAGCTTTCCCCACAGACCACCCCAAAACTTCTTCTTCTATCTCATTGGCCAGAACTTGGTCACAGGGCCAAACTTTGCAGCTAAAGAAGCTGGGAAATGTCCTTTTTAACTAGGCATATTGAAACCCCCAATTCACTTAAATTAGTAAGCAAGATAAAGAGAACGAGTATTGGACAGACAGCTAGCAGTCATGGCTACAATTCCAGGGCTAATCATCAGAGAGTAACACGAGTTCTGGGTAAAAGGTCTGGGCAGTTGATCATTGCAAAGCGTTGGAGGATAGGGGACCTTGGGTGGCTGTCACTTTGGTTAGTGTTTATAGGCTTCCATCTGGCTACCTATGGGACTTCGGGCATGTCACTTCATCTCTCTGAAACTCCTCTGGTCTAAGATGGAGGTGGGACTACTAGATCGACTGTGGTGAAATGAATCTGAGGGCAAGATTCATTCTTTCAGCTGTTCATTCATTTATTCAACAAGAATCTCCTGACACACCTTCTGTGTGCCAAGCGCTGTGCTAGGCATTGAGGATTCGGAGAGTCATAAATTGTGGGAGTTTATAGTCAATGGAAAAAAGCCCAGGAAAACATCCATCATGATAGATTGTGCTAAATGCCATGTTAAGGATAAATGCAAAGAAAGGGGAGGTTCGAAGAGGGGCACCTACAGCAGGTAGGGGACCTCAGAGGCATCATGAGGATGCTTAAGGGATGAACAGGAGCTTGTGGGCAGAGGAGGTTGGAAAGTACAGGAAGGAGGCCAGCCTGTGCATAGATATGGACTTGCAAAAGAGCACATGGCGTTCTGGAAGCATTTTCCTGCTGTACACTGACCCTCAGGTAGGGCTCTGGTTTCGGAGCTTTTTTAATGAGCTAGTGCTGTTTATTTAGTCCATTTGAATTCAAACAGATTGGAGGTTGGATTTCAGCTCCACCATCTAATAACATGCTCTCAGGCCAGGGGCTTCATCTTGAACCTGAGCTTCACCCCCAGCATGAGCTTCAGCATCTTTGTCTATACACGCCCTTAGCCCTCAGTGCTATGCACTGAGATCTCGTGTATAGACGTGCCCAGCGTGGCCCTGACACACGGTGAGTTTTCAGTCCAGATTTTTTCCTCCTCTCCTCTTCCGCAGGGCTATGGGGTGAACCTCATAGGTTTCAGGGAACCAGGAAGAGGAGACAGACACTGGCCAATGGCTTAAGGAGGGCAAGAGTGGTTTCTGTGTTGATACTTTTAAGTGCAAACTGGAACAGGAAAAAATCAGGTGAGAGAAACCAGTATGCTGCCAAGGAGTAGACTGCATTGTTCACCCCTGGTAAAGCAGCTGCAAAGAGCTGTTAAAGCAGGGGAAAGGTCAACCCCTCGCAAGAGAATAAACTGCCAAACCTTGTGGCCCTGCGCCCTCCCTCCTGCAATTCCCATGCCCCCCTGCACTGGTTTTCTCCCTGGAGATGAGAAGGTGACCTCTGCCCCGCCAGGCTGTTTGGGCTGTGTGTTCGGGCTGTGTGCAGGGGGTTTGTAGAGTGTAAACTGCAGGCAACCCTGAAGAGGAAGGTTGTTTTCGTCTTGATATCTCTGCAGGCTGGCCTCCTCATCCCCATGCTGTTTGCTCAGTGCTGCCTCTATGCCTGCCTTCACCCAAAGCTCTCCCTTCTTCCTTTTACCTTCCAAATCCTCCCCATCCATCACAACCACACGTCCAGGAAGCCCGTCCTGATGGCTCTAGTCTACACTGGTCCCATGCCCTCAAAATGTCTTCAGACAACCACACCACAAGATAGTCACTCTCTTTCTTCTGTTTTTTTTGTTTTTTTTTTTCTATTCGGCTTCATCCTCACCCCACTTGAACAAGGACCATCTGGGCTCCCAATTCTCTGAACCAGCACAATCACATCAACTGGGAACTTGTTAAAAATGTAAATTCACCCATGGGGGTGGGCCCAGCAATCTGTGCTTTAACAGGACTCCAGGTGATTCTAACACACACTCAAGTTCAAAAACCAGTGCTTCCAACAATCCTGGCTACTGAGAAGGGAAAGGACGAAATAGTGATATTCTTCCTTTAGCTTCAGAGTTCTCTAGAAACACATCCACATGAAGGTCCCCATCACAGAGCACTTATTCTTTCCTTCAGCAACATCCCAGCACACTGACTGCATGGAGATGGAAAGCAGGATGGTTCTTCCCCTATTCACTCTGTAATTTACCCAACAGGTGTTACTGAGCACGTGTCGTGTATGTTTCCAGCTTGAACTCAGACACACCTGAGTGTGGTGAGTCTGGGCTCACCACTCATTGCCAGGAATGGAAACATGGTGAGGCAAGGACGCAGATGGGGAAGTGAGACAGGAGAGCTGACAGAGTTCAGTTCCCACTCTGCCTGCAGGAGGGGGCAGTTCCAGCTCTGGGGGGAACCCCTCTAGGTGTGCAGGGTTCTGTCCCCCACCCCATCCCCTGCACCAGCTGCTGCACGAGGGGCTCCCACTGTGCAGGGAAGGGCCTAGGGTGGGGCACTCCAGCAAACTCCAATGACACATGTTTCGTATTACACGCAACATTCTTTGTGGGAACCCCAGTGAAAAATACACATGGCCAATCATCCCTTTCTCAGGAGGAGGGGCCCCAGGAAAGGGGATTTTCGCTGCGGGCTTTATCAAGAGTTAGAAACACAGTGAAGGCTCTGAGCTTGTTAGAAAAACAAACTGTTTGTGCTTGGGCTTTTCATTTGAAGGATTAGGAGATGGTTTGGATATCAGCAGATACCTGAGGAGCTCACCTGGGTCTCAAGACAATGGTGGAAAGTGCATGGGATCTGGCATCTCCTGGCTCGGCTCCCGGACTGCATTTCAGAGTGGCATTTAGGGGAGCCACCTGCCTGGCTGAGCTTCTATTTCCTCATCTCAAATAAGAGAATAATAACACTTCATCTTAAAGGGCAGGCACTATAAAAACCCTGTGAAATGGTATTTGCAAGAGTACTCTTTGTAAAACATGTTACATAAAAGGGATTCTTACTATCATTATTAGATGTAGAAAATCCAGAAGGAAACCTTGTCCGAAAAAATTGTCTGGCAGCATGATATAGTGGAAGAAATATGAATTTAAAGACATACAGAAATGGATATAAACCTCACCCTCACCACTTACTGGCTGTGTGGCTTCAGGCAAGTTACTTCACCTCTCTGAGCCTCAGCTGTCAGGGGTAAAAATACTCCCCATCAGATGGGGTTGCTGCAAGGACTACCTCATTTTCTCTGTAAATGTCCCTGCCCTATAGAAGGTGCTCTATACAGGTGAGCACTGCAGCCCAAGGATGCCCAAAGTGCCACTGCCACCCCTGCCCCGCCCACTGGGGTTTGAGGCCACTCGAAGAGTCAGGCCTGCTCTGCACATCCCCTCACTTGAGGGGAGGAGTTTACCTCCTCCCCCTGACACTCCTCTGAAAAGCTATTCTTCATCCCCACAGCTCTGGCAGCCTCCCCTCGCCACCTCGATCAAGTTACAGACCCATTTGTTTTCCCCTCACAAAGCACTGCAGTCTGCCAGCTCCTCCCCCTTCTCCTCCAGCCCGGCGAGCTGGGCCAAGAGTTCAGCTTCCAGTAGAAGAGCCCCAGCACTTCTCACTAAGGCACACAGAAAATGTCACAGCTGGCCCTGTGTTTGTAACCTTGTATATGTCTTCATCAATTTCCAGGCCCCGGGAAGCAGTTCCCAGAGTCCACTTCTTTTCAGCTGAGTACGTTCCCTAGAGGGGAGGGGGAGTTTCTTAAACCCGCTCAAACCCAGCAGGTGCTGGTGAGGGATCTGATCCCAGGCAGAGGGGGCAGGAACTAATGTTTTCGACCACATCCCACATCCCAGGCTCCTTTTATACGTATCAAATCTCTGCATTAGCATCACTTTTCTGGGGGCTCCTCTCTTGACCCCCAAGACTCAGTGAAGTGCCGGTACACACTCGCTTAGCAATCTGCATTTCTTCTTGTAGAAGTCACACGTATGTCAGTTGAATGTCTTTCTTCTCTTGTAAGCTTCAGGAGGGGTTTGATCAAGTCTACCTCATTAGCACAGACCACAGTGCCTGATGAAGAGTAGGTGCTTAACAGATTCCATGTAGGTGCTTATTCATTCGATGAATGAATAAAACCTCATGGCAATACTGTAGGATAAATATTTTCATTTTCCTGATTGTGCAGAGAAGACAACTGAGACCCCAAGAGATGAAGTGTCTTACCCAGGCTGACACAGCCAGTAAATAGTTGAGCTAAGATTCAAACCCAGGTTTTCACCAAATGCCTCACTGCATTTGATTTATATTAAGATCACACTGGAAATGCTAACAAAGACAATTTTTCAAAATAAAGAAGCTGAAACTGCTTTCCCTCTCCACCCCCAACACAGCATGACTTGTGCCAGCGAGAGGGTTCTGGGAGCCGAGTGCAACCCACACGAGGCGGAGGCCAGGAAACAGGGGTGGCCCTTGTCCCTCAGCCGCGGGGACTAGATCCTCGCATGGAGCCCCTCCCGGCTTGTCCCCACCAAGGCAGGACTTGGATACAAAGTCTCAGGAGAACAAAGATCACATTTTCCCCTACGAAGCAGAGAGGCCAGCGCTGGGGAAACAATGGCCTTGCTGGGATCAAAGAGAGCTGGGCCTGGACTGGGGACAAAAGCTGAGCCCCAGCTTGATAAGAATGACAACCAGCTCTCCTCCTCCGGTTACAAAGGTCTGGGGGTGGGAGGAGCAGCGAGTGCGCATGCGTGTAGATCCTTCGGGGCCCACCCCACCTTCCAGCCGCACCCCCCAGCTCCCCGCCCCTCCCCACCCTGCACAGCTCCTGGAACGCAGCCTAACTGCCCTCCCCCAAGCCAGCCATGTTCTTGCCCATTCTAGGTCTTCCCTCAAGTTTTTCCTCTCACGTGCTCATCTCCTCCTTTCCCCTTAAGTGCCCTGGCTCAGGCTTCAGCGTTTCAGCTCACAAGCTGCCTCCTCTCTGCCCTCCGTGACCCTTCGAGGCCTGGGTCCATCACACCCTGCTGTGGGCTTGCACCAACCCAATTCCCGCCTCTAGTTCCGGCACTGCTTACGTTGAATTATTACGACCACTGTCAATACGACCTCCCCCCCCCCGCAGGCTGTGACCACATGGAGGCCGAGACAATTTCTTACCGATTTTGTAAATGCATTGCCTAGCCCAAGAGGAGACGGATGGGTAAACGTTGGTTGAATGAATAAAGCAATGAATGGTGTAGAGCGAGCTCTCCTAAGGCCTGGAAATTCACTTTGGGACCATGTCTTTTGAATGAATCAAAACCTCTCTGACCTCTGGATCTCCTTCACTGAATTTTATGCGACTAATATTCTTAAAGTGCCTCCTTCATTCAGGGCATGGCTGGGTACTGAGACTGGAACGGTCAGTGAAACGAAACCCCTGCCCTCATGGAGTTTCAGTCTGTGGCCAGGGCCAGGGAGACAGACATTAATCAAGTACATAATTAAAAATTACAAGTGCTAATAAGGGAAAGCACAGGGCAGGGCAATAAAAGAGCATATTAACTTGTGCATCAATGTCTGTCTGTATGCCCGGCAGAGGTCTTGGCTCTGGGAGGGATACATCAGGGAACTATGTGTCCACTATGGAGATAACCTAGCTAATAACAGGGGAAACTAGTCCAGGCTGGGAAGGCTTCCCTGAGGAAGTGACAGCTGAGCCAAGATCTAAGGGATGAGCCAGCATTAGGAAGCAAGAGGCAGGAGGTAGAAAGTCTAAAAATTTGCTATGATTAGCAATGGATTGGGTTGCCTCTGGGAAAATATCAACGCCTCCACCCTAAACTGCCCACAAAGAACCTGGTAGCAGAAGTCGGCAGAGCAATCAGAACACGTGGAGGTCAGAGAGGCTGTGTACTTTTCCCAAGGTCACCCCCAGGACTCTAGCAGATGGAGAGAGATGGAGCCCCAGGGCCCCAGCTCCAAGTCTGCTACCTCACAATGCCCTGCACCTGTGAGACAGATCAGGGAGACCCTTCTCCAGCCCAAAGGTGGGGCCCTGGGATTGAAGAGCAAAGCATCCCCAGGAAGTGCCCCCCCCCGGAGGACCAGGCTCTATCTGAAATTTCCTATAAAGGGACTGTCCCTCACCATAGCAAAAGTAATAGTGATACCTCCTGATGCTGTGTTCATTCAACAGCCATGTACTGTTAGCAAAGCACTGTCGCAAAAATGGCCCCATTTCTTCTAAGAGCAATGGTCAAGCCCTAGGTTTCAGTGAGACTGGGTTCTAATCAAGTCTTATTAACTGTGACCTTAGACAAGTTCTTTTTCTACTCCGAGCTTGAATTTCCTCATTTGTCACTTGGAACCAAGACTCCCTATTGGCAGGGCTATGGTTAGGATGGTGTTTTTATTATTAGTTATCTCAGGTTGCCATTACAAAGTACCAGAGACTCACCGGCTTTAACAACAGAAACATTTTCTTGAAGTTCTAGAAGCTAGATGTCTGAGATTAAGGTGTCAACAGAATTGGTTTCTTCTGAGGCCTCTCTCCTTGGCTTGTAGATGGGCATCTTCTCCCTGTGTCTTCACGTGGTCTTCCCTCTGTGCTAATTTCCTCTTCTTATAAGGACACCAGTCATATGGGATTAGGGCCCTCCCTAATGACCTCACTTTAACTTAATTATCTCTTTAAAGGCCCTATCTCCAATTACAGTTACATTCTGAGGTACCGGGGGGTAGAACGTCAAAATATAAATTTGGGGGGAATACAATTCAGCCCATGACAGATAGAATAATGTTTCTAAATGTCTGCATGATGCCTGGCGCATAGTAGACACTGACTAGATGGCAGGAATCATGGGCATCGGTATCACGGGGAAGAATTGTGGGGTAAAAGACCACCAGTTCTCTCTCATGTGCTTTAATGGACAAAGCAGGCCATGAGGCACCCTAGGTTCTAATCCTGCCTTGCTGCCTGGACGACCTTGGCAAGACCTTGGTACTAACATAGAGGATGCACCCCCTAATGTCTACATCCCTTTCCTTCTCACATATTTCTATTGTATAAATAGAGAAAAATGAAGTCTCCAGCTCTGGCCACTCCAACAGTAGGGCAGGAAAGAGGCTAAGCTTCTGCCATTTTCAGAACGAGCCACACCAATGCTCACAGAGGACTTAGTGTCCTGCTGCTGCTCTGAACATGTAGTTGAAGCACCTCCAGAAAGCATTCTCTGCCTTACCTCTCCCCTACTGCCCTCCCCAGCAAGCGAGAGACAGCATTTTTCCTAGAGGCCATCAGTTATAATATTATCAGGCCCTGAAGACATAACTTAGGGAGCTGTCCTGATAGGACTCAGTGGTGCCCAGGTCACCCAATGGTATCTCAGGCCAGATTCATTCATCTGGCACCCTCCCCTGCCCTGTCTGGCCCTGGCATGTCCAGGACAGCTGACCCTCCAGGAGCAGCTGTCAAGGCCGTAATATCATCTTTCAAGTAGCTTTCCCACCGTGTGGTTGTTCAATGAGACACTAAAGAAGTTGTTGGTTTGGGTTGTTTTGTAAAGACTATCTCAGCATATCCTATTTGCAACGTGAGCCCAGGCAGTTCCTACAGGCTGGGTTTAGTCTATTGTATTTGCTTCCTCTTTGAGTCCAGTCGTATCAAGATAGTGATGCCAAAAGAGATGAGTGAGCAGAGGAGAGACGCTGAAGTGGCACTTTGGCACAGCAGGAAAAAAAAAAAACACAAATGGGTTTTGAAAGGTACTAATTGATCTTTAGGCCGGTGAGGCCCTATTTGGGGGTAGCTTTTTGTGCTCCGTTCTGAGCCCCGTATTTTGTATTGATTTTCAAAGTGACCCATGCTCATTGCAGAAAATGTGGAAAACAGAAAAAGGTAAAGAAGCACGCACACATATACACACACACACACACACACAAAACCCATAAGCCCATCATCTTAAGATAATTGTTGAGATAATTGTTCTTAGTGTTGGGATGTATTTTACTCCAATCTTACTTCTCGTGGAATTGAGATCATACTAGAGATAGAGTTTTATATCTTGTTTGCTTTTTTTCAGCTTTATTGATGTATAATTGACATATCTTGCTTGTTTTAATTAGCATTTTATCATAGGTATTTTTTTCAAGAAAAATTTAATGTCTGCATAACATTCCACTAAATTGATGTATCACTGTTACTTATCCATTCTCCTGTGGTGAGTGTTTAAGTAGGTATACTATTGTCTGTTTTATTATGAATGGCTTTTCTTTTATAGGTTGGGCTGTTATAAATAATGCTGCCTTGGACATCCAAGTACTTTATCTACCTTTTACTGACATATCACATCCTTAGTTCATATTCTGTGTTCTTAAAAGAACCCTGAGAATTAGGTAGTATTTGCATGTAATAGATGAGGCCAGAGATGAAGCACAGCTAGTAAATCCAGACTGAAACAGAGCGCACCTCTTTAGACCTCAAGCCCGATGTTCTTTCTACTACTCTGTGATTCATATCACAAGGTGAACAACAGACACATGAGCCATCTGACAGCCAGGTCCCCTCAGGAGGAGTCGGAGGACCCAGGAATTCTACACTTGGAGGAGCTAAGACCTAGAAAGCAAAGATGTCATCCAGCATCAGTCAGGATGTCCGATTGGTGAAAAAGCAAGCAAGCTTGTCCTGAGCAGCCACAGAAGGCAGAACTAAAACATCTATATGGGAATTCAAGATGATTTCCATTCAATATAAGAAGAAAGTGTGATGCCATGAGTTTGACATAAGATGGACTTCACTTTGAATCCTTGTTCTGTTACTTACTGGTTGTATGAACTTGGGCAAGTCACTTGTGTTCTGTGAAACTCAGATCCCACAAATTTAAACCGTGTGAGGTTGATCTGAGGATTAGAGGTAATGTACATTTAGTATATAGTTTGGTGCACAGCAGGGGCTCAAAAACGGTCACTATTTTGTTAACACTAAATTTCGGCTGTCCAGCACGGAACGGGCCACGCTGGGTGTTCAGGCAGAGGTGGGATATCCATCTGTCCAATGGTTAGTGGAGGCAGCAAGGTTAAACCAGGCGATCTCTAAGTTACATGGTAAGAAAAATGTGAGCCAGAGTTAGGAGCCCTGGACCCAAGACCTTGTTCCATTACTTAGGAGCTGAGGCATAAGGACTTACCTTTTCCGGGCCTCAGTCACCTCGTTCGTAAAAATGGGAGTAACAACGCAATCCTCAGTGGGCTGTTAGAAGAGAGAAAAGAGATTGTTGATATGCAAGCACTCGATAGAACTCCAAAAATTTCCACTAAAGTCCATTCATTTTATGATGATCATTCCAACTCCACAATGCAGTGGCTCTGCTGGAGTTGCATGAAGAAAATAAACTGTGCTCCTGATAAAGCTGCTGGGGGAATTCTCTGGCGGTCCAGGGGTTAGGACTCCGCACTCCCACAGCTGGGGGTCCGGGTTCAATCCCTGGTCAGGGAACAAGGATCCCGCAAGCCGCTCAGCACGGCCCAAAAACACCTGCTGGCTTCCAGCCTCCGCACCCTTCACAGCCACACCTTTATCTTCCAATGCTGCTTAAAGAGGGAGCCAGCCAGGATGACCAGTGCACGTCTGGAGTTTGGAGGGGCTTACGATGCTGCCTGTGGACATGTCTTTCATCCCCCAGGAATGTCTGTGGTATTTACAGAGCAGACAGTACCTCGTCTCCAGGACTAGGTCAGAGGCCGTCAGGACCCTTCCCCAGCCCCCTCACCTCTGGGTGTTGGACACTCGCAGGCTTTGGACAGCTGCCGCTTTGGGCTGGAATGCTGTGAGCTAGGCCTGACATATGTTCCACCAATTTCCTTGGGAAAGAAAGATCCCAGAGATGCAGCCTGCATTCATCCATCTAATATCAGCCACCCCAGGTGTCTTTGGGGTTTTACATCTTCATTGGTTGTAGCAAGTGACTGGTTCCCTTCACTCAAATGCCCATTATGTGAGGCCAGACATTCCTGGTCCTTGGTGCTCAGACTTCCATCCATCACTTAGGAATGGACAGGACTTGCATTCAGAGGAAGAGGTGGCTTGTAGCAGCTTCACCCCATAAATTCTGATTAGGTGTCTTCTTAGCCAACATTACCTTTCCTCCATTGAAGTCTTGGGATTTATTTCAACCCCCATCAGTCTCCTTACAGCAGAATTGGGCAGTTGAAAGCTCTGAAGGCAGGTAGACGCGATCACAAATACCAGTTCTGGCATTTGTTTGTGACATAAGGCAAGCTGTTACGTAGACTAAATGAGATAGTGTATAATAGACCCTTAGTCCACTGCCTGGGCCATAGTGAACGTTCTGTAATTAGCTGTCCCTTAACTGTTGTAGTAGCTGCACGATCTTGGGCAACTCACATAGCTCTTTTTTTTTTTTTTTTTTTTTTTTTAATTTTTATTTATTTATTTATTTTTGGCTGTGTTGGGTCTTCGTTTCTGTGCGAGGGCCACTCTTCATCGCGGTGCGCGGGCCTCTCACCATCGCGGCCTCTCTTGTTGCGGAGCACAGGCTCCAGACGCGCAGGCTCAGTAGTTGTGGCTCACGGGCCCAGTTGCTCCGTGGCATGTGGGATCTTCCCAGACCAGGGCTCGAACCCGTGTCCCCTGCATTAGCAGGCAGATTCTCAACCACTGCGCCACCAGGGAAGCCCCACATAGCTCTTTTGAGCCTCAGTTTCCTCATCTGGAAAAATGGATCATCTATAAAAAGTGATTAAAAAGAAAGGAATAGGTTTCACACTCAGAGCAGGCTAGGTTCATTATCTACGTCTTGCACGTAGTAAACTGTGTTTCCTTGGCATGTTGTTTAAGGGAACCTCAGAGCTTCAGCTTCCTTTTCTATAAAGTACAAATAATAACACCCATTTTTCAGGGTAGCTGGGAAAATGAGAGATACTATCTGGAAAGTTCCTAGCATGAAGAGCAACTATGACATTATTCCTGTTGGGCGACTGGCAGCATGATTCCTACTTTAATTTGGAATGGTAGTGATTTAAATTTGGCATCTGAAGCCACTGCCTCTTCAAAGGGTGGAACGGTGTAATCGCCAGCCAACTCTGCGGCAAGCAGACACGGAGGTAGTTGCTGTGGAGGCAGCACATGGGCCACATAGGTTAAATCGGAGCCAGGCTCAAATTACACAGGCAGCCGCCAAATGCTTTGGTGGGGGAGATGACCACTCTCCCATCTGTCCTTCCCAGCCTCTCCCTGCCCCGTTCAGGAGTGGAGCATTCCTCTAGAACTGAATTCATGGAGGAGCCAAAATAAAACAGACTCTTGACCTCTAGTTCTCATCCCATCCTCAAGCACCATATTTACCCTGGTCTTTCATCACCTAAAAGCAGCTTTGTCATGTGACTCCCAGCTCAAAGACCTTGAGTGGATTCCTAATATCTCCCAAATGAAGTTCAAATTCAGGGTCTTGAATGAAGTTCATAAAGTTAAGGTCTTCCAGAATTTTCCACCACTGATCCCAAGGAAAGCTCATGGTACGGGGGATGGGGGGGCAGCTCCAGCCTCTAGGAGTCACACACACCTAGCTGAAGCCCAGCCCATGCCATGTACTGCCTAAGTGGTGTGTACCAAATTTCCTGGAAGAAACAAGTCAATATTCCTCAGGCACTACAAGACGAGGCTTGGTGCTGGGCACCTCCGTATGTTATTCCTGATAATTCTCATGACACCTGTGAGGCAGAGATTCTTACTGTCTCCATTTTGCAGTTGTGGGGACAGAACCCAAGATCAAGCAACACAGGCAGAGTCTCTGAGCTCCGTTCCTTGTGGGTGGAATGGGGACCGAGGAATGCTTCCCCAAGGAAGTAGGAGGACTCCGCCCAAACACTGTGAGGTGTTTGCTGTTGCCAACATCACCTTGGCTTGAGTGTCTGTACTCTCCCCAGCTTCACCATCCTTTCTTCTAGATCAATAGCTATAGCCATAGAGACCAGCATGGTGTCTGGACCTAGTATGGATTTCATAGAAATTTGCACATGTTTTTTGGAGCCTGGACTCATCACCAGGTTCCCATCAGAAAGTAAGGAGCAGGCAAATCCCACCAGCCTTGACTAGAGCTGGCCTCCTTGTTATATGTTCTCAAAGTGCCACTGCATTTTCCTTATAGTTCTTATAACTATACACAGTGGGAACACCGAGGCTGAGGAGTTCACGTGGGCAGGACGTGTGTCTAATGTGCTCATCGCTGCATCCTCAGTGTGGCTGATTTCTAGGTACTGGATGAACAGATGAATTAACAGGACTGCTTTCCCAGGCAGCAGTGTGTGTGCGGTATCAGTTGAACCAGGAAAGAGCACTTAGGACAAGTCATGTAGGTTCACATTGATGCAACTCAGAATCTGCTGGCCTGGGTTGAAGTCACAACAGCAATAAGGAGACGAAAGTAAAAGGTGAGTTGCGAATTCCCAGGAGAGCAAATGTTTAGCCCTCGAGGACTCAAGTTCAAGTTCCACCACTGCCCAGACTCACATCGCATGACCTTGAGAGGTGCCGCCTCCCTCGCCTGACATGGGAGGAGGCTGGATCAGGGGACCTCACAGCACACTTCCAAGTCTGATGTCCACATGTCTCCACTGGCTAACTCCTCTTGCTCCAACTTTTAAGGACATTTTGAAAATAGCTGAAACTGTGTCCAGAATTTTAGAATATTAGAGGCAGCTACTGAGGGTAAAACTCATGTTGACTAACCACCCACCTCAGAATGGTGCAAAGATGTAGGATATCGGTAATTCAAAAGGGGAGACAGGCCCCCAGTGTTAGGGTTAGAGTTTTAATATAATCAGAAGGGTCTCAACCCCTCTCCCCTCTCTCTTACACACACACACACACACACCCCAAGGTAATCCTGTTACCTACCTGGACAAAAAGAAAAGGACGACAAGGGCTTGGGAGAGGGAATTGCCATTTTCTAGCCTGTGCTTTCCCTCCTCTCCTGGTTTTTTTTTTGTTCAAAGCTTAGTTCAGCTGAGCGCTAAGCATCACGGCATCCAAATCACCTGGCGTGAGGGGTTGCAAGTCTGTTCAAATGCAGAGTCCTAGGCCCCACACAGATCTTCAGAATCAGACCTTTTGCACACATTCCTCATGCCCCCTCCCCACCTCCTACGCTCACGAAGTTTTGAGACTCACTGTGTAAATGTTGAACCCAATTTGGGCGCTATTCAAATGTGCCACGTACTTTACACGGTAGCATGAAGCGTCTGAAACTGTCAGTATTCAACCCTTTATGACCTTCAGAAGTGGCAGTTTCATATGGTTCAACCTAATCCATCGGTGTCGCTGATGGAAACCTCAGCACAGCCTTCCAGGTAGGCATAATTATTCCTGGTTTACGTTTAAGAACACGAGGCTCTCAGGGGTCACGCGTCTTGATGAAGGACACACGGGCATGGAAGGAAGGTGTGGGATTCAAACAGAGGCCTAACGTCCTCACAGCCCACGTCCACCCCTCTGTTCCTGAACCTTCGCCCCTGCTCCTCGGGACAGTGGGAACACTAGACAGATGTGCACTGCGTGGGCCCCAGTATCCTAGGTTGGCGCCACCATTGGCTCAAAACAGGGCCACGCGTTTGTCCCTCGAGGCCTGGGCTGCACGCGCAAGTTTTCAGAAAACTTTGTTTCTTGTCAAAAACTCAACTGATGTTTTTCCTGGAATGGCTTTTGGAAGGGAACGTGATTGCTGATTAAATATGAAGTGGTTTGAAGCCTAAGTGTCTCTCTTAATAACGTAATGTTTACTCCTGCCCAGGAAGGGGTGCCAAGGGGCTGTTTCCTCGGGGTTATTTACATGTCCCAGTCTCCAACACCCCCTTTGCAAGCTGCTGCTGTGACCCTCTTTGGGTTTGATGCCCCCTCCCGCAAGGGATCCATGTCCTGAAGTGGCCCGAGGGCTGGGAGGGAGGGAGCATTGCTGTCTCCAGAGACATCAGCTCTGCTGGCTGAACCCCGAGCCCGAAGCTGCCCTGCTCTTGCGCGGAGGAGGGGGATGCAGGAACTTACCCACTCTCTCCTGCCCCTGTAGCTTGGGGCCAGGGGACCCAAATCTGTGATGCTGTGGAGGGAGTCCTGGAGGAAGGTGGAAGGAGAAGAGCAGCTTTGTCTAGAAGGGGCTCCTATGTTACATCTATCATCCCTTTGAATTCCTCAAAGACCCCTCAGTATAGTCACTCCTATTGCCATCTTATAAACAAGAAAAATCAAGACCTCCAAAGTTAATACTTTCCCCAAGTCCACACATAATTTGAGCCCAAGACTGTCTGATTCCAAAGCCTTTGTTCATTTCCAGAAGGAAGGGGGAGGCAGGAGGGAAAGGGGACTTATTTTATGCCAACCACTGTGCTAGGTGACTTCCTTTTCAGGATCTTCTCTGTTCCTTCTGTCGTTCCTGTGAGGAAGGTATAATGATGCCCATTTCAGAGGTAAGAAAACAGAGGTTCGAGGTATCAGAGTGTTTGCCAAGGCCATAAGGCAGTAAGTAGCAGAACCGGGCCACAGCCCAGGCTTGCTTCCCACTCCCCTACACCCCTCGGTGACAATGAGCTCCAAAGTCTGGGTCTCTTCCTGACCCTGCCACTAACTGGTGTGTGATTGGGGGCAAACCACTTGCCTCTCTCAACCTCAGTTTCCCCTTCTGTATTATGAAAAGGCCTCCCAGGTTTATAAATGTGAGACAACGGAGGCCCCTCAGAATAGTTTCTCTGTGTTGGAGAGATGACCTAGCTCCTGGTTGGATTATAAATAAATATTGTTTAAGTAGCTTGTCCTTGAGCTGTCTTTGTAGAGGGAAAATATCTCAGAAGACACCAAAAGAGTTTATGTCGGTTACTAGGGAGAGGCTGGGAGTGGGATGGGGGTGTGGGAGTGTTTGGGAGAAGCAAGAAGCTTCAAGAAAACCTTGGAAAGCCCCTGCAAGGGCTCTCATAGTCACATCACGCAAGCAGGGCAGGAAAAGTGCAGGTGAGCTGGGGCTTACGTGAAGTGATTCTGCGCTTGCTTAGAAGGAGGGGGCTATATCCACCTGCCTACAGCAAATGTACTCCGAGGTCATCACCCTCAATCTCTTCACCCTTGTCCATGCCGCCCAACATGTGCCAGAGTCGGGCTTCATGAACCCCCTGCAAACTTTCAGTCCTGGGGCCACAGTTAGAGTAGAGGCTACCAGAGACTAACCCCCAGAAAGGAAAGAAACTAATTTGTTGCAGTTCAGCTGTATACCAGGCATATATTCAATGATAAAAGTAACTAACACTGCAGTAATTTTTTTTTACATAATAGTAAGAAATAATAGCAATTAAAAAGGACGATAAGAACAAATACAGTAATCAACACTTACGGAGTTCTTCATGCCAATATGCAGTTCCCTTTGCACGCATTGTGTTAATCCTTACAACAACTCAATAAAATATTTACTACTACTGTGTCCATTTCACCAACACAGCCCCCTGAGGCTCAGAGAGGCTTAGTCAGTTATACAAAATCACACAGCAGGTAGCTGGCAGATTGGGACTATGAACCCTGGTCTGGTGGCTGCTCTCCATTACACCTCCTGGGGGAAATGCCTCAACTCTCCAGTCTTTCCCTCTATTAATGGTGTCACCTTGGTCAGAGCATTTAACCCCTCTGAATCTCAGTTTCCTTATCTGTAAAACAGAGTTATGTGGGGACCAAGAAAACTAGACCCATTCTCGTATTTAGCCCATCAATCCACCGCCACGTCTGGGGCTCCTTTGGTGTGTCTGAGCTGGAGTCCAGGGTTCAGGAGCTGAATGAGAATGTCCAGTGACAAGGACAAAAGACACAGAGGCAGCCAACCAAAAGGCAGCACGCTGAGCGTTCTTAGAGAACCGTTTGCCACTGGATAAGAACTGGATAAATGTTCTTATGAACCTTAGGTGAATTATTATTGTCACTCTTCATTGGCACATTAAAGGCTCATTTCCCCTCTGGTCTCACTGCCTGGGGCTCTCCCTTTCCATCCTGTATTCCTCAGATGGATATCTGGGCCAGCAGAACTTGTACTTGCAAGTTGGTTTCAGAACTTGCGACACGTTGGGCTTTTTTTTCAACCCTTCAGGAGCTTATAGCCTGGAAAACCCCAAAGGTGACTCAGAGACTTTCAGGGAAAGTGACCAAAGCTGAGGCCTCTAAAGCCCCTGGATTCCACTCGCTCTGCAGCTCCCCCATCCCAGAACAGACCCAGCCAGAGCTGAAGCACACAGACCTCACTCCCTGGGGCAGCCGAGGGCGACGGTGCCCAGACAGGGGCCTCCACATCCGGGCCCCACTGCCCCTCGGCTCTGTGTCAGTTGTGGATCCCTGGGCAAGTCCGCCCAAGTTCAGTGTCCTCATTGTAAAGTAGGGATAGAATTTCTAGACTCTCCCGTACGCTAACACATATATAGGGAATCTAACAAAAAAAAAAAAAAATGGTTCTGAAGAACCTAGGGGCAGGACAGGAATAAAGACGCAAACGTAGAGAATGGACTTAAGGACACGGGGAGGGGGAAGGGTAAGCTGGGACAGAGTGAGAGAGTGGCATGGACATATATACACTACCAAATGTAAAATAGATAGCTAGTGGGAAGCAGCCGCATAGCACAGGGAGATCAGCTTGGTGCCTTGTGTCCACCTAGAGGGGTGGGATAGGGAGGGTGGGAGGAAGATGCAAGAGGGAGGAGATATGGGGATATATGCATATGTATAGCAGATTCACTTTGTTATAAAGCAGAAACTAACACACCATTGTAAAGCAATTATATTCCAATAAAGATGTTTTAAAAAAAAAAAGAATTTCTAGACTCTCTTCCTCCCAAGCCTGCCGTGAAAACTAAATGAGAAAGTACAGTATTGTGCAATGACACACCTGTCACATAGAATCCATTTATCGTCAGTGAGCATACACTTTGTGTCACCAGCTGACCATAATACCTAATGTTGGGACGTCCCTGGCGGTCCAGTGTTTAACACTCCACATTTCCACTGCAGGGGGTGTGGGTTCAATCCCTGGTCGGGGACCTAAGATCCCACATGCTGCACGGCATGGCCAAAAAATTATTTTAAAAAAACCTAATGTTTTCTGGGTACCAGTTATTAACCAAATTAGTTAATAGCTCCATACATTAAGTTCCTTATATTAACTAAGTTAACATATGTAAAACTAAGTATGACATATATGAATTAATATTAACAGTTATATATATACAAACTTAGTTAATATACGGAATTACAAAAATACTCAGTTTTACATATATTAACTAATGTAATCCTCACAACAACCCTAAAGGTAAATATTTTCTATATCCCCATTTTACAGATGCGGTAACTGTTCAGATGTTAAGTGACTTGCTTAAGGCTCCACAGACACAGCTGAGAAGTGGAGAGCTGGAAATGAACCCAGGAGGGACAGCTCCAGAGTCTGTGCCCTTAACCTCTACTTACTCTCCACCAGCGAGATATGGGGTCCACATATCTACCTACCACATCTGGTAGGAAAGAAAGACAGGTAAGCAGGCAACTGCAGTATCATGATCCATGCTGTGGTGACGTGGGGAGTACAAACGGACCTGTGGAGCTAGAGGAGGGGCTCCAACTGAGCCTGGGGGTATCAAGGAGGGCTTCTTGGAGGAAGCAGGTACAGAGTAACAAAGTGATCCTGGCGGAAACTCCAACTGTGGGAAAGCTCTGGGGTGAGAAAGAGGCTGGTCAGTGTGACTAATAGGGAGAAGTGGGCACATTGGGTGCAGGGGTGAGACCAGCTGGGGCAGAGCATATAGGGCCTTGTAAGCAGTATGTATCAGGCAGGGTCACAGCAGGAAAGAGACAGCACATTCACTTGAGTGACTTAAGAAAAGCGTAAGAAACTTTACACAAAGTGTGGCCAGGGAGCAGGAAAAGTGACAATGGATGCTGCAGTGCTCATGGGCTAGTAGCCGGTGCCACCCTGAAGCCTGAGGGGGCCAGAGCAGGCAGGGTGCAGGGAAGACAGTGACAGGCGCTGTGGCCCTTGGCAGAGGGAAACAAACCTCCCCCGGGAACCTGCAGGAGGGAAGCAGGAGGTCGGTGCTCTGACCGCTCTCCTCCTTCCCTCCCATCTCCCGGGGCTTCATTGGCTGAACCCAGCTAGGAACATGAACATGGTGGGCCCACTGGGGGTCAGGGTCCTAGGAGGAGAAGGGAGGAGGGTGGCCTTGCAGGGGACAATCAGAAGACATCCTGGCCCAGGGCTTTGTTACTTATCCTGAGGACAGCGAGGAACCAAGGAGTGACACTAGATCTCCATTTTGGAATGATGACTCTGATCACAAGGTGAAGGAGAATATGCAGCGTGTGAGACCAGAGGCAGAGAGGCCAGTCAAGAGGCTGCAGCCAGTGTTCGGTGGGAGGCGTGTAGTCAGGAACCACGGCAGGGGTGTTTAGGATGAAGAGACCTGGACAGGTCACAAGGTAAGAGGCAGACCTTTCCTCTCCCTCCCCCCACCTCCACTGTGCCACACCTGCACAGGCACATGCACAGGTACATGCACACCTGCACACACCACCACCTCCTCTCCGAGCACCCTGGTGCAGTCACAGGCTGCGTCCTCCATGCCTCTGATTCACGTTCGACTGATACCTGTTGAGCATCCCTGGTGTAGCTGCCACCAGGCCAGATGTTCTCACCCTGCTGTTTCTTTCACACGCTGCACAGATCTGCGGCCTGGGCACCGTGCTCTCATCTTACAGAAGTGCAACGTGAAGTTCAGATGAATCCAGAGACTCGTTCAAGGCTCCCACAGCAAGGACACTGCATAGCCAGGACTTGAACCCAAGTCGGCCTGGTCCTATCTTTCCACCTCCTCTCTCTCTCCTTTCTCTTGCCCTCCCCTCTTCCTGGCAGGAGACCTCCAAGTCTTACATGTTGACCTCCCAGGGGTTTCCTTGCTGAGGGGCGTCCTCCCCTGTAGAGTCCCCAGTAGACAGAGTTGAGTATAAAGGCATCTTCCCACTGCCACAGGAAGCCTCATGCATTGCCAGAGCCTTGCAGGCCTGAGGTCCCAACCCCAGAAGGTCTGCTCCCCCAAGTCCCCAAACAGAGGGTGCCGCCTGCTATGGAGTGGGTGATGATCACTGTGAGGGTTTATACGCGAAGGGTGCTTACTTTATCCAGGCACTACCTGAAGGGCTTTACCTTGAATCATCACAAAACTCCACGGGGTGTGAACGCTGAGTATTCCCATTTTACAGATGAGAAAACTGAGGCACAGCAAGTTTAAATAAACGACCTAAGGACACAAAGACAGTGAGTAGCAAGGCTGCCACAGAACTCAGGCAAGGTGGCGTCATGATCTGTTCACTTCATTTCCTCGTGTGGTTTTTGTCTGAGCTGGAAAGTCCCAAAGCACACCCATAACCACCTCTCATCTTGAAAATGAAGAAAAAGAGCCCCAAGGAGAGGGAGTGACTTGCCCAGTTCAGTGGCAGAGCCTGGACTAGAGCCCCTGACCCCCAGTCCAGTGCTCCTCCCGCCTCCTGGCACTGCCCCTCCTCCAGAACCTCTGTGTGCCCCTGGCTGGAAATAGGCTGAGCTTCTGGCTAACAGCTTGATTATGCTGTGGTGAGCTCTCCCCTCCAGGAAGCCAGTTTACAGGACATTAAAGCCTCTTGCTAATGACCTATATTCCTCACATTCAAACTGGAGCTTGGTCAGGTACTCCAAGTGACTCCTTGCAGGGGTCATGAAGATTTTGGCTGGGGAATAACCAAAGCCAAATATTCCCAGAAGTAGGAAAACCCCTAGAGTCCCATTCCTCAGCTCTTCCTCAGCCCACAAGAAGGTTTCCCTACAGCCAATGGAAGATATTTTCTTTTCTTCCTGAGACGCTCACGGATAACACTTGGTTAGCCTGGGGTTACCAGCAGCTCCTAATCACCCTTACCCCACAGCTATTCTACAGATGAAAACCTGTAGGATGGGCATGTCTTTATCCAAAGCCCGTGTTGAACCCGTGGGGAAACCGAGGTCATCAAGGAGATGGGACCAGCTCCACGTTACATAGTGGGGCCAGCAACAGCCAGAAGCAGGCTGGAAACCCCACCCGTCTAGCCTGAATCCTGCTTCTTTCCATCATACCTTGTAGGGGCCTCTCAGCATGCCCAGAGTAAATCTTTACTATAAGTGTTTTATATGATTCTTAAAATTCTAAACAGTTGTAGATATCCCCTGAAAACTTACTTGTAGAAATAAAGAAAAAAATAGTTCAGGAAATAACTTGTCTCTCTCAGCCCTTACTTAATCTGTTTACTCAGAATTACCAGGCCAATTACCAAGCTGTCTCCTTCCCTCCCCCAGGGGGCTTGAAGGAGGTAAATTTAGGACATCACAATGAGTTCAATGCACTAATGTTTGTGAAGTGTTTCAGCTTACATCAGCCTTGTCAGGTGAATGCATGCCTATTGCAAGAGAGACAGCATGTCCTGGCCGTGTTTCCACTGGACGCTGGAATGAGAGAACCCTGGGGTTAGACCCCAGTCCCAACACACAAGCTGTGTGAGCTCAGGTCAGCCATTCATCTTCTCTAAGCCACTATTTTCTCCATTTTACAAAACGGACATCATACCCACCTTGCAGATGAATGAGATAAGGGCCCAGCACATTATAGCACTCAGTAAATGTTAGCATTGCTTATGCTTGTATCCTCTGCCAGGGACCACATTACCAAAAAGGTAGTTAACCCCGGGGTTTGCTATCCCATCTCAGGCAGAAAATATAAATGAACATCAGAAGGGTTTGAGAGGTTCCAGATGACAAATCCATAATGGGAGCTAGATATATTCAGGATGGGCACAGCACTCTGGTTAATCTAATTGGAATGAATCCAGGTCTTACGTGGGAGCTACTGGGAAGATGCACTATTTTTTCCTGCAGGTTCAGGATGTGAACCTGAAGAATGCAGGCCTGGCGGTGCTGGCCGCCATCTTGCCAGCGTGGAGGAAAGGAGGCCTGAGAGAGGAAGAGAGATGGGGTCCTGATGACATCCTTTGACCCCTCCCTCCAACAAGTTCTACCCCAGACATTTAAATTGTATGCACCAATGCATTCTTTTTGAGTGGGGGAGAGTGTCCATGGCTTGCAAGTAAAAGAATCCTACAGATTCACCCATTGGCCTCAAGGGATGTTGAAAGATCAGGAGAGACACTAGCCCACTGGGTAAGAAGAGTTGGATGGTCCCATTGGAATGAGATACACAGGACACTTCAGGCTGTTGCGAAAATGTTCTACTTCTTAAACAGAATAGTATGTATGTAGATTTTTGTATGTTCCTCTTTGCGCCTTGCATGTATGAAAAATCTTACAACACAATTTTTTTTTAAATTCTACCTGCAGAAGTATAGCTTGAAACAACCTTTCTAGAGACAATTTGGCAATACATATCAATTACAATGCACAATTTATCAATGTTATTAAATTACCAATTTAAAATGCACATCTCTTTTAGCCCTAAAATTCCTCTTCCTATCCTAAGAAAATACTAAAATGCACAAATCTTTGTGCACAAAGATTTATGTTCCACACAGTTTATCATTTTCAAAAATTAAGAACTTAGGAGTTTTATCAATGAGGAATTGAGAAAATTAACAATAAATCCTTACAATGGAATATTTATGTAGTCATGAAAAAGAACATAGTAGATTTGTTTTTGCATTGACAGGGGAAAATATATATAATATAAAGTTAAGTGGAAGGGGTGGGGAAGACCTGTGTATCATTTAGATACTTAGTGTCCAGGCACCAGTAACAGAAGACCTCATCACAGTGGCTTAAAATCACAGGGAGTTATTCTCCAATGTTAAAGAAGACCTGGAGAAGGATGATGGGAATGGTATGGCTATTCCTTTAAGTTATCAATGCCTCAGCTACTCTCTTCTGGTCCCCAATGTGTGGCTTCCATCCTCAGAGTCCCCTCACTGCCTAAGATGACTGCTGAAACTTTACCTTCACATCTGTTTTGTAGGTCAGAAGGAGGCAGGAAAAAAGGCTGAAAAGACACACCTCCCATCTCCATCAGCCTCTCTTAAGCAACCTTCTTGGTGCTGCACAACCTGTCTGCTTATATGCTGTTGGCTAGAACTTAGCCCCCTGCACACACATTGCTGGAACAGAGGCTGAGCAATGTAGTCTTTATTCTGGGTGGCAATGTGCTCAGCTAGAGATCAAGATTCTGCACTAAGGTTGTGTGTGTGTGTGTGTGTGTGTGTGTGTGTGTGTGTGTGTCTGTGTCTGTGTGTGTACATACAATGCAACATACAGGTTTATATGCATACAGAATAAAGTCTGGAAGCACATACACATAACAAAAAATGGTTATGTCTGGGAAGTCAAATTAGAGAGAATTCTTTTACTTGCTACTCCACATCATCCTGAATTAACAGAATTATTTTCAACCAACTTTTACATTATTTTTGAAATCAGGAAAAAGAAACGTAAATATACCTCAGTTTTGAAGAAAAAAAAGAGCTAATGGCGTTAAAGTCCTATAATGTAAACTTCAGTGTGCATTATGTAATTAGCAACAATACTTTATGCCAGGGTTTGAGTATATGCATTTATACTCATGCAGTTATTAAGCGTTCTTAGAGCCTTCAGAGTGTAGTAGGCATTGAATAAGGGAAAGGCCAAAAACAGAACACAGAAGACATGGAAACCTCCTCTGATCTAAAGAAATTAGAATCTACTGATGATACTCTTATCGTGATTCAGTGAAGACTTCCTTTTACAAACATTTCACCTCCCCATGAGATTCACCCAATGAACATTAATTGAGTGCCCACCATGGGCCAGGCAGTTTATTAGGCCCTTTCCATCTTTCTCATTCAATCTTTAACAAAAACTGTGGCAGGCAGATACTACCGTCCCATTTCATAGACGAGGAAGCCAAGCCACAGAGAGATGAAATAAGTTTTTTGTTTTTGTTTTTTTTAATACGTGGAAGACCCGTGTTTCCTGGACTAAGAATCAGTGTGTTGGGTGTCAGTGTTTTCTGCAAGGGTTGTGACCTGAAACTTTTTAAAGAACCATCCACCTTTTGGGGAAGCATTTCTAAATTGTCCATTATCAACCACTTCTTCTTGGATACCAACATGAAACACCTGTTTGCCAGTTGGAGCTGTCCTTTAATTGGATGCACCTCTGGATCCAGATGAAACATTACATTGTCTTCCTTCTCCATCAGGTGTACAGTTTTTAAACTGTCACTGGCATTTCAAGTCTTCTGAAGACAGTATGGCAGTATACGCGTGGTCCATAGCACAGTACAAGTAGCATCTAATAACGGTTTTCATTGTAGAATGTTTTCAGATACTTGAATAAATCAGATCTTTAATTGAGACCCTGTTGACGACAGCTGGTAATGCCTTTCCCACCTCACCTCTAGTGTTGACCAAATGTAGCTCAACACTAGATCTCCCTGACTTCAAAGCTCATCCTTTTTCTACCCCACTGGAGGATACCTCCAAGTTGAATCAGCCCCAGCTCCTCCTCCAGAGGCCAATGGATGATGAATGGCAAATAATCCTCACCCGAGTTCCCAGTCTCAAACCTTAGGAGCCTCAGAGTCTAAGGCTTTCTAAAATTAGGTTGATCGCTTCCTTCCTTACCTCCAGTCAGTTTTAAATATAAGCTCTCCTATCCATCTTCCTTACTTGCTGACGTTTCCTCTGCGCTTTCATGGACCATCAAGACCCAGCAGTATTTTTCCTATTGCCCTCTTAACTTCCTTTGGGAGTCTGACTTCTTACTCATTTTGGACCCGGTGTCTCGTGAACCTGTAAATGGTCTTCCTTACTAACTCAGCTCTGACGCAAGTCAGAAAGGGCCTCCCATGTTTTAGTCACCCCTTAGGGATAGGGCTCTGGATGTCATGCAGCCCCTCCAATGTATCTCCAATCAATTTCCCGGAGGCAGCTGGTGTGGTAGAAAAAGCTTGGGCTTTGAACCCAGATGGACTTGGTTTGAATCTTAGCTGCATAATAATTCTGAGTCATGATTTCCTTATTTCTAAAACGCAGGTGATAATACATCTTCTCCAGCCTGCGCGTGAGGGTTAATTGAGATAAGTATTTTTTTGCCTGGCACATGGGAATCGTTTAATAACTTTTGTTATTTATCTTACCTCCAGTTTTCTTGATTCAAAATGCCCCAAATTCTCATCATATAGCTAAAGAATATTAACATCAATTATAATTAGGCCAACAGGTAACACGGCATAATCATTAAAAGCAGGGGCTCTAGGAAAAACTGCGTGAGTGTGAATCTCAGCTGCACCACTTAGTAGCTATGTGACCTTGGGCATTTACTTAAACCCTCTGAACCTCAGTTTTCCCAACAGCAAAGTGAGTTTTACGATCGTACCCACCTCATGGGGTTAGATCACTTAGAATAATGCCTTGCCCATCATAAGTGCTAAATATGTGTGCGATATTATCGTTGCTACCATGCATCGAGCTCTTGTTAAACGCCACAGTCTCTGTTAAACTCTCATGCATTCTCTCGCATTTTCACAATGACGCAGGTTGTACGATCCCCACTTTTGAGCTGGGGAAACTGAGGTTCACCGTGGGAGGATGACTTACCCCGGATCCCAGAGCTCGTAGGTGGCAGAGGTTAGATTCATGACAGGCAATCAGCGCCGGAGCCCTTTTCACTCCGCTCTGAGGTTACAGCCATCTGACTCCAGCTTATTATCCAAGAAGCCCTCTTGGCTCTTTCCCAACTTCCTATACTGATATCTCAGGGACATTTCCACATTAATCTTGGTTTCCTTTGCTATTTATGTTCTGTTACCCTGCCCATGCTGTATCACAAGGGTTGATTAATCAGAAATTGTGTCTCAGTGGTTATGACCCTAAAGGAAATGTACCAGAACCCCTGTAACCATTATTGATCTCAGGTCATGAATGATAGGCTGTTTATCAGAGGGCAGAATGCAGCCCATTGTTGGAATGTAAAGAAAAGATGACCAGGTTAGAGGGCCTCGTATAAGACATGGGCCTCTGGGACCTGCTGAGTAAGCTAGTGCGCATATGGTTCTTGGTAAACAGGATGGTGTTGGCCCAGATTGCTAACACTCAGCTCTGCCATGCTGTGAACTGCGATACATCAGAAGCAAGGATGCATTGCCACGGAGATAGCAATGCATCCACCTAACAACCAGTAGAAATTAAAATCGTAGCATCTACCGCTGATTGGGTGCTTCCCATGTGCTAAAGAAGAGGTACACATACCTCCTGGGTGTCAGCTATTACCAGGCCCTGCCTTGCCCTTGAAGCTCCAAGAATCCCAAGCAACCCAGAGTTCCCCAGAGGCACCATGCTAATCCCTGCCTCTGTGCCTTTATCCATGCATTCCTTCATTCAACAAATACATCCCGACTATCTACTATGCGTCTTTTTTGGGTGGAATTGTGTCCCCCCAAAATTCATATCTTAAAGTCCTAACCTCCAGTACTTCCGAATGTGAACTGAATTGGAAATAGGGTCATTGCAGATGTAATTAGTTAAGATGAGGTCACACTGGAATACAGGGAATTGTGTCCTTATAAAATGAGAAAATTTGGACACAGGCACACACACACACACACAGGGGTAATGCCACATGAAGATGAAAGCAGAGAGCAAGGTGATGTATCTAGAAAACAAGGAACACCAAAGATTGCCAGCAAACCACCAGCAGCTAGGAAAAAGACATAGAACAAATTCTTCCTCAGAAGAACCTCAGAAGGAACCAATCCTGCTGACCTCTTGATCTCAGATTTCTAGCCTCCAGAAACATGAGAAAATAAATTTCTGTGGCTTTAGCCACCCAGCCTATAGTACCTTGTTACTAATACAGCATCAGACCTGAAGGGATGGGGATCTGGCACTGAACAAGACAGGTGAGGTCCCTGCCCACATTGAGCTTGCCTTCCAACGGAGAAGACAGACTCTAAGTACACAAAAATAAATATACTATGACTTCAGGTCATGATAAGTGATGTAAATGAAACCAAAGCAGGATAAAGGGATAGAGAGTGACCAAAGTGCTCAGAGAAAATGCCTGTGAGGAGGGGACATTTTGAGCAGAGGCCTGAAAGAAGTGAGGAATAAGCCATGCAAAGTTAAGAAAAAAGAATATTCCACGTTGGTCCCTTTGTCTGGACAGTGGTCTACCTCGCCTGTGCCCTCCCCCAACCCTCCTAGTACCTGGCTGATTCATCCTTCTAGCCTCAGCTCAGATGCCATCTCTTCCAAGGAGACTTTGCTGACCCACAGACTAAGCTAAATGCTGGGCTCCCAAACACCTGGAGTACATGTGTGTCCCTGAACTCCTTGTTTTATAAGTTTTTTGGTTAGTTTTATGTCTCTGTACCTAGATTGTGCTTTCATAGAGGACAGGATTATGTCCTATTCATTTCTGGGTACCCAGAGGTCAGCACAGAAACTGGTGAACAACAGGTGTACAATCAAGTTTAGTGGATGGATGGTTGGATGGATGGATGGATGGATGGCTGGATGGATGGATGGACTGATGGACAGATGGGTGGATAGAAGAAGAGGTGAATGGAATTACATTATTTATTCCTCACTACAACCTTGTGGGATAGTTATTATTGTACTCATGGTACTGATGAGGAAATTTGGGTCTCACTGAGGAGGGATACTGGCTATTCACACTATTCCCACTGACCACGTTCTAGGCCACAATTCAACTGGCCCAATTCAAATTGTCAAAGGAGCTGGCTGAGCAAAGTCACCAGTTGGGCCCAAGTTCCTTGACATGCACAGTCCTTTACAAATTATCCTCTGACATTTCCATTTGTTCCTCACAACAGCCTGAAAGTACCCAAATAGGATAATTGTCTTTATTTGACAGGTAGGAAAATCCTAATTCAGGGAGGTGAGCTGAATTGCCCAGGGTCTCAACAGCCGGCAAGTAGAGCGAGGACTCCCAGCTCCCTGCTTTTTCTATTCATGGTGCTGCCACCCCACCTCACTGACCCTCGGAACCATATCTTAGATTCTTGGACCTAAGAGGACTCGGACTTCATCTAGGCCAACCTCTTACAGACAAGGAAGGAGTGGCTCAGGGCTGGCAACCCCTATGCTCACCATCCTTCCCTCAGGCTGACCGCATTTCACTCGCTCTAAGAAAATACCAGAGAGATGCTACTCTGTCCAAAGACAACAGGAAACACCTGTCCTTTAAAACAAAATGAACAAAACGCAAAACAAAGAAAGAGAAGAGGAAACCATTATCTAGACAGAACCCTAAAACCCGCTTTTCCCTGAGAACCGCACGCTCTTCGTCAAAGCCCCTTTCCCTTTAAGACTGTAAGCTTTTCTGAAGGATTAAGTTGGAGGAGGACAGAATAATGATAAATCCACGAACCACAGCAGCCCCTCCGTCAGCCCTTTAATGAGAAACACGTGGAGGTGGAGGGGCACGGAGGCAGGAACGGACAGGGTTCAAGAAGTTCCCCCTTGCTGGTGAGGATGGAGGGTGGTTGTATCTCTCCAATGGCTCCACATTCCTAGCGGGAAATGGCGGGGAGCAGGAGTCCCGCTGCAGCCAGCAGCCTGTGGGTCAGCAAAGGTGACTGGTGACTTCACTCCCACCATCCACATTTCCCAGCAGCTCTCTGCTCTGTTCTGGGCCTCTGTGCCCAGTTCAAAGTTATGGATTCAACCCAGAGAGGTCAAGGTCAGATCCAAGAGCTGAAGGCAGCCCCAGTCCGCCATGTGAAGACAATCAAGCTTACAAAGCATTTTGGGGTATAACATCTCAAAAGTGGTCTAAAACTGAAGGCTCTTCTTACCCCGGGAAGCCTGCTTCCACCCCTGTGTTCTCAAAAACACCAACAATATCCACCTCTCATTCAGGTGGAAAAAACTCAGTCCCTTCATTCCATCCTTGGATCATTCCCATAGTCAAATGATGAGCAAAGGCAGCTGACCCTACTTGAGACATGTCTCCCCAGGAGCACTCCCTCCCCATTCCTGGAGCATCTGCCCCAGGTCTGGCCTCATCACCTCTTGCATTGGTATTCTTATTGGAGCAGCCCCTCCCTCCCCTGACAACCTACCCCATCTGTTGGCACGATCTTCCTGCACAATTCACCTGATCAGGTCAGACCCCTGCTCCAAATGCCAGGTTCCTGTTTCCCTTGAGATACATCCGGACTCTTCATCAGGGAACACGAGGCCCCGCGTAACTATAACCAACCTCACCTCCTTCTCTCCTACCACCTCCCATTTTTCTCTCCGGCAGCTCTCAACTGCTTGTAGTTACAGGCACACTGTGCCATTTACATCTCCATCCGTTTCCTCATGTAATTCCCTTTTCCTGGAATGACTCTCTTCCCTCACCATCTCCCACCCGCTATTGCCCGGCCTTACTGCTACTCATTCTTTGAGGGCCGGCACAGGTAATCATCTCCTGGAGGAAGTTTTGCCAGTTCTCCCTCACACCAGGCCAGCCACCCAGCTGGGGCAGGTGCCTTTTCCATACTCCCACAGCCCCCTCTTGCTACACTGTGCACCCGGAGTGACAGCCACCTGTTCATGTCCCTTTCTTCTGACTCCTCCTCAGAGGCCAGGGTTCTGTTTTACTTATCTCCACATCACCAGCTGCTGGTTAAAGCTCTGACAAAAAGTCAGAACTCCATAAATGCCTAGGGGTTGAATGAATGAATGGTTGATGGACTTGACGTGACTTATGAAGGAAAGTAAGGAGTCCAGGAGAGTTCCAGGTCAGAGGCTACAACAAGGGGCTGGATATTGATGCTTTTCATAAGATTGGAAATGAAGAATGAAGGTTTAGAGAACAAAGGGCTACCCCCACTGGGTAGAGATGTCCACTAGGCAGTTAGATCTATGTACACATCTGGAGTTCAGGAAAGAACTTATCTGCATGAGGGGTATCATTTGGGGAATCACTGCAGTGGGAAAATTGCTCAGAGAAGGGTCTAGAGTGAGAAAAAAACAGGGGAGGAACACTGGCATTAAAACATGGGCAGAGTCGTGCTTTGTGACCACCTAGAGGGGTGGGATAGGGAGGGTGGGAGGGAGGGAGACGCAAGAGGGAGGAGATATGGGGATATATGTATATGTATAGCTGACTCACTTTGTTCTACAGCAGAAACTAACACACCATTGTAAAGCAACTATACTCCAATAAAGATGTTAAAAAAAAAAAACATAGGCAGAGAAAGATTGTTCCATGTAAATAACAGAGGGGGCATGGCCAAAGAGGTAGGAGCTACTCCCTCAGAATGTGATGTCACCCAGACCAAGGGAGGAGAGCATTCCGAGAAGGGGATGACCAGTGCTTCCAAACGCAGCAGTCACTTCTTAAACGATGGGCAAAGCCCTTTATAATCTAGCCCTTGCCTAGATTTCCCACCTCATCCCCTCACACCATATATTCCAGCCTGTCCGCATGGCTTAGCGTTCCCTGAATATCCTATGGCATCTCACCTTCCGATACCTTTGTTCATTCATTTCCTCTTCCTGTAAGGTCCATATCCACCTATCCTGAAACTGTCATCACCAATCAAATGCCACCTTAAGCTTTTCCTCCTATAAAGCTTGCCTAACCTGTTGACCACTCCTTCCTCTAGGCCTCTACTCTTCTGTGAACTTGGCTCTTACACATCACCTGTAAGACTATATTTTTATTGCCATGCCTCTCTTCCCCCCAAGATTGAGTTGTCTGGGAGCACAGGCTGTCTATTTATTTCTACAATGCAGAGAGCAGACACAGGGTCTGGCATAAAGTCAGGAGCGCATATATTTTATTGAATGAGAAAGACTGAACAAAATACTTTGCAAGTCAACATCACTCATAGAACAAATCAGTAGAAGTGCAAAAATCAAGATCCAATTAATTGAGGGTTTTCCTTTGCTGGGTTTTGGTTAACTGAAGTTCCCCTGGGTTAATGCCTAGATTGATGTTTTACAGAATGCATTGAATTTTGCCCTGGCCTATATGAGCTCCTGAATATAGTTGCAAATGAACTAATCTGGGTAGGAGGGATCACCTTCGTGGGGTTACATAGAAACATCCATTTGTGTTGAGGCTGCCAAATGGGCTTTCCCTTAGCCCCACTGCACGGAGGGTGTCTCATAAATGTTAAATAATCATATTAACCATGCTCAAGGGGGTGTCAGTGGTCATAAAAGCTGGATTTTATGGATGCTTCTCTGCATCTCCTGGTGGGTGGCTACAACTTACACAGGCCTGGTGGCCAGAGGTCTCCATACAGCCTGCATCTAAGAGACCTATACGCTTGGGTGGCTTGGATCCAATCACAAGCTGGGACGCCCAACCATTGATTGATTGAGGAAGGCCACCCACACTGAGCCTTCTGGAATCCATTGGTGAGTCACGGGCCAAAGGATTATGTCTTCAATATGGGCCATCGGGCCTGATACCAAGGCATTTCCTGCTTATAGCTTAGCAGAGCTGTCCTTAATGAGGGTGATGACCTGTAGGTCCAAGAAATCACCAGATGAGAGGAAAACCCTAGCCTCATTTACACCTCATGGGACATGGCTTCCTAAGCCTTTTCTGTTTGATTCTATATTCTCCAGCAGACCTCAGTTTATACTCATGCTATCGTTTATCTGTTGTATTCATTCATTCCATGGACATTAGTTGAACACCTGGGCTAGATAGATGTTAGAAGTACAGAGATGAATAAGACATGGTTCCCAACCTTTTGGGTTAACTGTAGAGAGATAAGTAAGAAACCATTCCCATGCAATGTGTTATGTATATATGGCCATAAAGGTACGTACAAAGGGAAGAAAGGGGACCATGGAGGTGACATTTGTACTGAGTATTAAAGGATGAATAGAATTTCAGCTGGCAAGTGAAAGGGAAGAAGTGAGGGTGCCAGGTATCCAGGGGGGTGGAGGAGGCATTTTAAACAATTAGATACATAGAATGAGAGGGGTGCTGAAGTGGGGGTCAAGAGCAGGATCTCTGCCTCCATAATTCCAGGGATACCACTCACATCAGAGTCTACAGAGTAAGCTGGTGGTTATACGCCCCTCATGGCCCTCATCAGGAGACTTGGGTTCAATGCCTGACTCTGCTATTAGCCAGCTGTATGACCTTGGGTGATGCTCTTCCTGTTCCTCACTCCCTTCAAAAGTGGAATCAAGAAACTGAACTGGGTGGTATCTAAATAATCTCTTCTCTCTAGACTCCTCTATGAGTCTGTGAATCCAGGGTGAGATGAAATGACGTAGGAGTTAAAGCTTGTCATTTCAGGACTGAATTAGGCATTGTCCTTGGAAATAAAACTCTAATCTTCCCCAAACTCTTGATTTGTGTACATTTTTTACATAATGTTGGCTAAACATTGATACATAAAATATGTGCGCTAAAAGGGAATTTAAAGATCATTTAACCCAAGTGGTTCATTTTTGAAAAGGTGAGACTGAGGCCCAGAGACAGTAAATGATTCACCCAAAGGCACATGGTAGGTTAAGTCAGGACTAGGACTCGACCAGACTCTTTGCCCCAAGCCAAGCAGTTACCAAATTTGACCCTAACTCCTTCCAAGACATTGTAACTTTCTTGGCCCAAGTTTCAGGTTTATTAAAAAAAAGAAAAAAAACAAAACAAAACAAAACAGAAAAAGAACCAGTATTCTATTAAGAGGCATGATGTTGCTAATGAAGGCTGCCTGCAGATCTTCCCCCGTGCCTCTTGGACACCCTATTCCCACTCTGCTGGCTCCCAAACATCAGAGCATCCAGTTGACCAAACCTGCAGATCTAGGACCATAGCACACTTCCACCTAATATTTCTTTGAAATACAAGAATTCCAAACCCTTTTCCTCATAAGTAAATTAAATCTATGTATATATTCAAGTCACTTTACATGTGGCCAAAATATTCCAAGCACCATCCACCCAGATACTCAAATGAGAAACCCGAGTATGATTCTAGCTCCTCTTCTCTCTCCCATTCTCTCCTCCTAGTTCCAAAACATTCCCTCTCTCCAACCTCACTGACCTACTTCATAGCCTCACCCTTTCGTACCTGGACTATTATATTAGTCGCCTAACTAGTCTCCCTCCCTCTCATCCATCTTCTTCCTCCTGCCACCGTGATGGTTTTGATTCTGCCCTGCTCAAGGGCAAACAAGGGGCACTCCCACACCTATCCAGTCTTAAGCATGGCATCTCACATAGTTGCCACCTTCTCCCACCCACCTTCACTGTTTATCTCTGCCTTTGTACTCCACCAGAGTATGTACAGTTATTATTTATGGTTCTACAGGTATGCTGTGCTATCTCAGGCCTTCACACCTTTACTCAGGCTGTTTCCTACGCCCGGAATGCTTCCCCCATCCTCAAATCCATCTGCCTTGTACCTGCCTCCTATTCAAGTCTGCTCAGGATACCACAACAAAATACCACAGACTGGGTGGCATAAATGAGAAAAATTTATTTCTTCACAGTTCTAGAGGCTAGAAGTCCATGATCAAGGTGCCAGCAATCTCAGTTTCTGGTGAGAGTGCTCTTCCTGGCTTACAGACAGCTGCCTTCTCTCTGTGTGCTCACATGGGCTTTGCTCCATGTGTGTAGGAAGAGAGAGCTCTCTGCTGTCTCTTCTTCTTCTTACAAAGCCACCAATGCTATGGGATGAGGGCCCCACCCTTATGATTTCATTTAACCTAATTGCCTCCCTAAAGGCCCTCTGCCTATATATAATCACATCGAGGGTTAGAGCTTCAACATATGAATCTGGCAGACACAATTTAGTCCATAACACCTCCATTATAGCACTCATCTCTATGTATTATGATGTTTTATTTTCATGTCTTTCTCCTCCATTGGATTCTAAGTTCTTGAGGAAAATTAGAATCGTCTCTGAATCCTTATGTTGGTGAAGCCTGGTCCAGGTTTTGTGAAGCCCGAGGCTTATAAAATGTGATGGGCCCTCACTAAGGAAGGGATTAAAAGTTAGGTCCGAAGTGACTTGAAAAAGGGCTCATGCAAGTGAGGAGCCCTGGAGCTTCAGCTTCATAGCTTCACAGTTTACTGCCTCTGGGCTAACAATAAAAAGCTTCATTGGGTCCTACAAAGACCACAGGCTGGGGCACATTCAAATTTCTCATCTGACTTTGGGCAGGTAACTTCATTATCCACACTTCAGTGTTTCTGTGTGTGTAAAATGGGCTTATAATAGCTGCCATGAGGTTGTTTTGAAGATGTAATTAAATAACCTGAAAATACATTAAGTATTTGTTTACTTGCTCATTGTCTGTGTTTCCAACTACGATGTAAGCTCCGTTCGGAAAAGAGACTCTGCCTTGGTTGTGGCTGAATCTCTTGTGAGATGGTGCCTGGAAATGGGTGGATGGTCCATAAATATGTGTTGGGTGAAAGAACGCAGTGCCTTGTGGGACCTGAAAGAATGGTGCTCGGTAAGTTCTCCCAATTGCAACTATTGCTACTATTAATGAGTCTTAGTTAAATGAATAAGGAAGAGACAGAAAATACCAATGATCAGAAGACGTAAAAAATCACTGATAGCTAGACTCTGGAGAGCATTACCATTCAAAATCTCTTATTGTCTTAAATGTTTTTAAACGGAGAATAAGAATACATCTGGAAGGAAAGAAGGAAGAAAGGAAGTTGAGGGAGGGAGGGAAGGAGGAGAGGGAGGGAGAGAGGAAAAGAAAAACAGAGAGAGAGAGAGAGACAGACAAATAAATAAATAAATAAATAAAACAAAAGAACACTGAAATCCATCCAGGCAATGGGGAGAGTAAAAATAGGAAAGCCCCAGAAATTTGACATTGTTTCTTCCAGGACCAAGATAGCTCACATCAGCTCCCTTTGTCCTCTCCAGGGAGTAGGGAGTGTTGCTGGGTGCAGAATGTTCTCCAATCAGCCGTCTAAGAGGGGGCAGGCAACCTCAAATCATGTCAGGCCCCAGTCTCTTCCAGCTTGGAGCTGAAAAGCCAGTCCTCCAACTTAACTCTGAACTCCTCACCCCAGTCAATTAAGAGAAATCCCCTCAAAAACCCCAAGTAAGTTTGCTTGGCCTGACCTAGCTAAAGAGGCATTGCTCCTGCTGGAAGAATCTATCATTTTTAAATGGCTCACACTGATGGTTGAGGAATTCAGGGAGAGAGGCTGAATCTCAGCACCTCAAGAGCCTAGAGGGACCCCCACACTCACAGAGGGCCCCCTTCATTAGAGATGGGGAAACTGAGGCTCCAAGACAACCGGCTACTTTGTCAGGGTCACAGAGCTTCATTATTACTATTGTTAAAAGGAATCCCTGAGACAGACCTAGCCTCCTACACAGTGCATTTAATTCTCACACTTGACTGTGTCAGTAACTCTGACTCGTGGTTCAAGAATAAGAGCCTCACCTCAATTTCACAGATCTTGTTTCCGTTTCTCATTCTGCTTTGCATGCGCTGTGGGAGCTTGGACAAGTGACTGCACCTTCTTGGGCTTCAATCTCATCCTCTGCAATTTGTCTCACACGTGCACTGTCAAGATTAAGTGAGATAACATTTTCTTAAAAGCTGGTACTTTTCGTGCTTCAATGTTGATCTCCCACCTTCTCCCTTCCTCCCCCTTGCCCTACTTTCTTTCTCCTTCCCTCCACTCCTCTTTCCTTCCTTTGTTCTTCATAGGTGCTAGGATGAAGGCAAAGAAGTAGAACACAGGGTCCTTGCTCAGAGGAAGTTCATCTCCAATCAGGCTTCAGTTTTCACTTCTCTAACACATAAAGGTGGGGATACACAGATGGCCATTCCCTGTCCTCAAGGAGCTTATAGAAAACCAGAGCTAAATACAAGGGGGAGAAAACCCCACAGGAAGCATGACATTTTATAAACATTTTCAAGCATTCAGAAATCACGTAGAAGAAGGGAGGGAATAGCCACATCAGGGTCCAGTGGTAAGGTGTCAGAGGGGGAAACCCAAGAGGTACTATCGTTCTCCTTGCCTGATTCAAAAAACAAGCCAAAAAAAAAAAAAAAAAGAAATGTTAAAGGGAAGTAGAAGTTCACCAGTCAGGGCAACTATTTCTGGGCACCACACTTTCTGAAGAGAATCTGGTGCGTACCAACTACTACATTTTTTTTTAGTCCTCTAGGTCCTATGATTATTGAACCTCGTGGGAAAAAAATCTAAACTTATATGAAACTGAAACAAGAGAAAGAATATGAAAGGAGAAGAGGAAAGAAGAAGGAAGAAAGCAAGGAAACTACCTTAGGTTTTCACTTCTAAGTACTAAGTCCCAGACCAGTTCCCTTTATTTATTCATTCTATGAGTGAAAAAAAGGAGGAAAAGGGGCGGGGGGCGGGGGGGAAGGTGGAAGGAAGAAGGAAGGGTGGGAAGAAAACTTGGAGATGGATATTATCTTCTGTTTAAACAAGAGGAAACTAAGGTCAAGAGAAAATGCCTTGCCCAAGGCAGCAGAGTCATAAGAAGAAGAACTAGGACTGAAAGCCAGCTCTGTGTGACTGCAAAGCTCAGACTCTCTCAGGACATCCGATTCCTGGGTCAGACTCCACTTCAACCCCCAAATGACAGCATCCGTGGCAAGGTATGGTCTGAAGAGCCAGGACATCATGGGAGCAGCAATAAAAAGCACAGAGAAAGGAGCCCTCTCAGGTGCCCAGTGAATCCCACCACTCCTGTGATTATCTCCACAAGATTAACTTCTCCCTGTGCTACTGACCAAGTTAACCCTGGGTGGGTCACTTAACCTCTCTGGCCCAAAGTTGCCTTATCTGTAAAATGGGTCCATAACATCTTCATCATTTGATGAAAGAGACTGGATTAGCTGCAATCTTGAGCTCCTATCCAGGTTGAAGTTTTTAGATGTTACTCACATCACAGAATTTCACACCTAGAAAAAAAGTGTAGAAATTCATGTGTCTTAAGCTTGAGAAATGGCTAGACTCTTGGCAGAGATTTCCATTTGGCCCATTTGTCTGTTCTCTTCTTTTGCATAATGTTAGAATTTTTAGTTGGTCACAAGACTGCCCAACTAAAGAGATTTCTTGGCCTCCCTTGAAGGTAGGGGTGGCCATATGATCAAACTATAGGTAGTGGATGTGAAAAAAAAGGGATGTGTGTAACTTCTGCCCTTAAAAAGAAATAGTAGGCTCTCCCCTTTCCTCCTTTCCTCCTTGCCTCCTTCCTTTTGGATGAAATGCACACTTGATGGCAGGAACTGGGGCTGCCATCTTGGATCACAGGATGGAAGGCACATGATGAAGACTATAGAGCAACACGACGGGAAGAGCTCGGGTCCTGATGCTCAAGAAACCATCATTTTATCCCTGGACCACCTACCTGGACTTCATATATGAGAGAGAAATAAATTCCTATCTTGTTTATGCTACTGTCTTCTAACAAATACATCCTTTTTAAGGAAAAAAAAAATCACAGATTGTCCAATTTGGGAAACACACTGCCCGGAAAGTGAAATGGAAAACATTTTAGACTTATTCATGGTGCTGCCATAGTCATAAATAGAAAGTCAAATGGGGCCACTGAAATCTCACATCTATACATAGAAATGGAGATGGGGGGAGGGTCAAGTAGATAATCCAAATTATGTTTATATGGAATGGGGAGAGGGCTGGATAACCATTTCAATGGATACACAAAATTATCACAAAACGTTTTAATTGCCCTCACCCTTACCCTGAACCCAGGGGTCAGAGGAGCCCACTTAGAGGAAAAATGATCTAATCCATTCATTTTCAAACCAAATTCCACTCTGACTCCAGGACAATATCTGGTAGTGGGAGAAGTCCAGGGAGGATGAGGCAGGACAAGATGAGATCAGCAGATCTCCAGGCCCCAACACTTGCCTTAACTGCAGCATCTGCTTTTATCTGTTTTACATGCTGATGTCCCACAGAAGAAGTCAAATGACTCTGTTGTTCAAGTTGCAATAAGTTCAACCTCCTGGTTAATAGAGGAAGCAACTAGTACCCAGAAAGGGGAATTGACTTGTCTACAGCCACATAGTGAGGAAGAGGACAAGTTCCCAGCCCTAGGAATCAGCCTCTTTCACCGAATCAGACCTATTTATTGATCAGGCCAGACACAGCTTCTAGCCCGGGGATAACCCTCTCTTACCCCAGAGTCAGAGCTTCCCTTTTGTTCGTGATTTTTAAGTGACTCTCTCATCCACACCGGTGCTTCAGCCAGAAGGGAAACAGCCTTGGACCACAGCAGATGCTCATAGCCTGAGAACGAGCCAGTGAATTCCTATACAGGCCCCAGGAAGTCACAGGCCATCCAGCCTGCTCAGCTGACTCAGAGAGGGTTGGATCTTTCCTGGTCAGGATGGGCCTTGAGAGTAGAGCAAGGGAAGGGGTCACATTTCCTGTCCCATCAGGACCATGACCAAAGGTGTCTTCTTCTCAGAAGGTAGGATCAGGTGGGTGCCAGGAACAGGCCCCTAAGTTCCTGGGCACAAGTGTTGGTCACTCAGATTAAGATTAAAAGTGATTGAGAATTCCCTGGTGGTCCAGTGGTTCGGACTTGGTGCTTTCACTGCCAGGCCCAGGTTCAATCCCTGGTCGGGGAACTAAGATCCTGCAAGCCACGCAGTCCGGCCAAAAAAAAAAAAAAAAAACCAAGAAGATTAAAAGTGATTATTCATTGGAATGATCCAGAAGTTCCCAGTTCTCAAAGGCCTTTTACACACATTATCTCAGTTGGGGGCTCATACAGTGCTAGAGGGGAGGTGGGTCAGAAATCAATATGGCCTCATGATGCCATCATAGACACTGGAGGCCTATTAGGATCTCACTAGAATGTGAATTCCTCCAGGGAAGGGGATTGGGTTGATTTTGTTCACTATTTCCCTAGTATTGATGGCACTACACTTAGACTGATGTCCACTAACTCTTTGCTTCATAAGTGAAGAAACAGCCTCTGCCCATCTTCCCAACCTCATCTCTCCTCGATCCCCCCATTAATACACCACCCACACGTCCTTCCAGTCACTGAACCACAGGCAAGTCCCCAAGCGGAGGCAGCGTTCTCTCTAGCCTGCGGGGTTTTTACACACTCCTTTCTGAGCCTGAAATGGTCTCTGCCACCTTTTCCTTCTACTGGACCTTTCTATCTCAATCTTGACATTCAGGGCTGCTGTGTTCAGATAAGCCAGTTGTTCACCAGGCAAGAGTGATCAGCCTAGGAGGCAACTGGGGACACAAAGATCTGCTTGGGCTCTGCTTGCCAAGCTGTACATCCAGGTATGAGGTTACATTTGTCCAGAAAAGGAGGAGCCTTTTTCAAATGTTCACAGAGCTTCCATAAGGGCTAGGGTCCTGTTGACATCAGTTCTTCCAGGGGGCATTTACCCATATCCCAGAGCAGCTTAGAATCCACTCCCAGTCTCTGGCCTTGATCATTTCCCCCCAGAAGCTATGAGGTCTCCCACTGCAGAGGCTGTCCTGTTAGAAGTTGTCTCAACCATTAAGACAGTGACAGGCCCACAGTAGCGCTTCCAGAAATGTGTATGGAATGACAGAATGAGTGAATGAATAACGATGGGCTTAGAGAGATGAACTGCCTTTTCCAGGGTCACACAGTCAGTCATTGGCAGAGCTGGCTCGAGCCCCCCAGACCTCCTGGGATCTGGTCCAGAGCTTCCTTCCACAGTGGAAACCCATCTTCCAAACATCCCTTCTGGAAGCCAAGCCCTCAGAGACACCTTATTTAGCAGTGAAGACAAGCCAGATAAACCTAATTAATTTTGAGCACTCTCATGCAGCTTATTCACTCGGTCAGTGAGGGTTACTAGTGCACAGAAATATTTGGGGAGACTCATTTTTCCACCCCCAATTCATAATTCTGTCTACTCGTCACTCTTCACCCAGATTTAAGAGGTGCTAACGAAGTTCAAGCAGGCCCCATGCCTCCAGCGCCGCTGTGCTGACCGGGCTTTGCCCCTTGATGCTTATCCTGCAAACTTAAACCAAAGGGGCTTGACCAAGTGGCTTCTCCAAAGGACCCTGGAGCTAAAAGCATCTCACACTTTGGTCTTTGGGGGATAATGTGATCCAGATCCCCTGATGACAAAGCTGTGCAGGAGAAAGTGAGGAGGAATGCAGAAAATCACCACACTGGCAGTGGGGAGACCCAGGTCCCTGTCTTGTTAGGATAGGTAATTCCTCATTGGAGAAGTAAGATTTGACTAGAGCCACTTGGTCTGCAGAAGACAGTCCCAAGGCAGAGCTGTCTGCAAGACGTGAAAGACGATCAAGAGACAAGGGGCTTTGATTGCTTCTCTCTTCAAGGTGGGGGCTGTGATAGGAGTAGAGAGAACCCAGGAGTAGTCCTCACTGCCCCCTCCACCACTTTATTGCTCTGTGACCTTAGGCAAGTCACTGACGGTCTCTGAAGCTCAGTTTCTCTTCTGAATAAGGGAGATAAAAATACATACGTTGAAAAGGGTTTTTTTTTTTTTTTTGGTCACACCCTTCTTTCCTTATCTGCTTATCACTACTAGAGCAGAGAGGAAAGAGCCTGGGCTCCAGACTCAGACTTGCAGTGTGATCCTGAGTAAGTTACTTCCTTCAGTCTCAATTTTCTCCTTTGTAAAATACCGTCTACCTCATAGAGTTGTTCCAAGGACTAAAAGAAAGGAATATATATAAAGTACTTGTTTAGTAAGTGCTGAACAAGTGTGAACAACTCTTACATTGTGTCTTACTACTAAATTACTAATAAAGACAGACCACAGATTAAAGGGCCGAGTACTGGGGTTCCAGCCCCAACTTGGGCACTTGCGTTTCATGACCTTAAATAATTAAGTACCCTCTTTGGGCCTCCATTTATTCCCTCAGTAAAATGAAGGGCTGGGGTCTCCCTAAGGGCTTTCCCTCATTACATTCTGTGGATGCCAGAATCCCTTCCCCTTTGGACCTTCTGATCCCAGGGCCTGAAATGTCCATTGTCGGCCTGTGGAATTCCCTGCTCATCCTGTAGGGCCAGGTTAAATGAACTTCCTCTGGGCATATTTCCCTAAAGGGCACAGAAACAAGCAAGCAAACAAAGTAAGTCATGGTGCTTTCCCTTGCTTTTAGTGGTCACCTGGATTCTGCACTTCCGGCTTTACTTAGTTCTCTTGTCCTCTCCCCACCCAGCAAACCCAGTATCCCTGGAGGGCATGGCTCTGGTAGAATAACAGATTGTACCTGGGCTTTGAAGGCAGATCAGGGCCAAGCCGAATTCTGTCCCACCTACCTAGATGATATCGGTAAGTCACTTCATCTCTCTTAAGACTCAACTGCCTCATCTGAAAAATGGGAGACTAATGTCGACATCACAGGTTGTGAGAATTCAGTGCAGGAACCACCAAGAGCTGGGACGTGAGAATGAGAGGCAGTCACTCCCAAGGGCTGGAAGTTGCCTTTCTCTTCGGAAACGTCCCCGGGGTGCGGCACGAATGAAGCACGAAATACAGTGTTTGGTGGAGAGCACTCTGTGCGTGGAGCTGCTTGGAAATCCAAATCCTCCGGCCGCCAGGCCTCCCTGACAGATAAACTGCCGCCACAGAGAGTTAATGTTCAATCACCCTTCCGACCCCGTGCCTTTCAAAGGGAGCACTGGCTGGAAGCCCTGGACTGCTCCCGCTGGGTGCGTGCCTGCCCACCCGAGGGAGTCTGCGGAGGGCGGGGAGTGGGCGGGGAGGCAGGCCAAACAAAATCTGTTTCTGTGATGTCACCGCAAACGCTCTCCCAGACAAATGCCCAGCTACAAAGCATCTGCATTGCATGCCAAAACGTCCGGCTGGCCAGAAAACAAGAAACCAGGTCCCCCGTGGCCCGCACAGTCTCGACCCGGGCGCCCCGCCTCCCAGGCCCGGGACGGAGGGACGGCAGGAGCCCAGCGGCCCAGGAAGGACCGCGGCTGGCTCGGCTCCCGGCCGCCCTCCCCGCCCCTCCCGGCCACAGGCCCCGCACCGGCTCGCAGGACAACCAATCAGCGCTTCCTTCTCCCCCAGAACCTGAAGGGACCGCCCGGATCCGCCGCGGCGGGAGGAAAGCCGGGGACCAAAACGAACAGAAACGCGAATGCAGAGGAAACGCACAAAGCGGGCCACGCAGGCAGCAGAGGTAACGCTGAAAGAAACCGCGACTGACCTCCTTGAAGATGTTAGAAGATATTCCACCTGTGAAAACGACGACAGAAATATTGAGGACTGAAGAGGAGGAGAATCGGAGAGTCAGTAACCTTGGGGGGGAAAAAAAAATACGACGGCTGAAATTTTAAAGAGAAAGTCAATACTCCAAACGCAGCAGTTGGCCCCCCGCAGGGAGTTAATTATTCATGGATTGCATCACCCATCCCTGTGCCGTCCTTTCCCCCCTTCCGCAGCTTCAAGTCCAGGCCCTATCATTTTAATGACTCGGCCTCAACTCCCTTGCCCCGCGCCCATCAGTGTGTGCACCTGCACACTGCAAGCTGGGTAAATACAACTCTCCCGCCCGCCCTCACCTGCGCCCACCCGGCTGCACGTGGCGGAAGAAGCACACCGCCTGGCTGACTCCTCTCAACAAACTCCTGAAATCAAGCCCAAGTCCTACTGCACTTCCCGAGTGAATTCGGTTCCACTCCTCTAAAGGACCATTCGACATCTTCTCTCTTGTCGTCCCCTACACCTCCTCCCCCGCCCTTCCTCGGGGCTGCTAATCTTGCTTTGATTTTACTGAGGAAATAGACTGAGTCAGAGAGAACTTCCTCCAGCCACCACCCGCTCCTCCACCCCACATGGGTATCCGTGCTTGCCCTTCGCCCATCCTCTCTGCCCTCCCTCCCGGAGTCGGCCACGTCGCTCTGCCCTGTCCTTTCACGGACCTCACCTCTGCTGGTACTCTGTGCCCACGTCCTTCACTGCCCCAAGCCACCCTGCCTCGTCTCCCGCACCATCGCTTTCACCTTCCTGGCTAAATCATTCTCCTCGGCACATAAACATTCTGTAATTTCTCCCATCTTTAGAAGCAGGAGCAAACCCAAACCAAAGAGCTCTTTTGGTTCCATATTTTCCTCCCGCTACCTACCCATTTCTCAGCATCCTTTACAGTACAACTTATCGAGGACAGTATGTGCCAGCGGTTTTCAAACTGGTTTGGTTTACACACCCACAAAAGAATTTTGAAAAATTATGTACTCTAACACACATTTTACACTGACATCTAGAATTGTTCATTGTAAGTTTACATAGTTGCAAAGAAGTTTATGGCAATTTGTAAATATTGAAAATTTGAAATAAAGGTACTACGTCATCTTTTTTTTTTTTTTTTTTTAAATAAGGTTTAATTTATTTATTTATGGCTGTGTTGGGTCTTCGTCTCTGTGCGAGGGCTTTCTCCAGTTGTGGCAAGCGGGGGCCACTCTTCATCACGGTGCACAGGCCTCTCACTATCGCGGCCTCTCTTGTTGCGGAGCACAGGCTCCAGACGCTCAGCCTCAGCAATTGTGGCTCACGGGCCCAGCTGCTCCGCGGCATGTGGGATCCTCCCAGACCAGGGCTCGAACCCGCGTCCCCTGCATTGGCAGGCAGACTCCCAACCGCTGCGCCACCAGGGAAGCCCCACTACGTCATCTTTTAAATGATCTAGTTGAAAGTGAATATCATAGTGTTCTGATGCCTACATTTACTTTTAAAAATGTATAAAAGAGAGTGGGTTCTAGACTAGAACTCGGGTTCTAATCACAGGACGAGCCCTGCTGACAGTGTGACCTGGGACAAATTACAAAACCTCTCTGAACCTCGGTTTCCCCTTGCCCCTTTCATGCAGGTCCATAGATTCTGAAAACAGGAGGAACTCTCACTAGGAACACAGACTTTTTGAGTTCTTTAACTTAGGAGAACAAAATAACACAGATTCAGATGAAACTGAATCACTAGTCACACTCTGAATTTTATTATCTTTTTTTTTTAACTTTTAAATGTAGTAAAATACACATTACATAAAAGTTACCATCTTAACCATTTCCAAGTGTACAGTTCAGTAGTGTTAAGTATATTCACATTGTTGTGCAACCAACTGCCAGAACTTTTTCTTCTTGCAAAATGGAAACTCTATACCCATTCAACAACAGCTATCCATTCTTCCCTGCCTGCAGTCCCTGGCAACCACTATTCTACTTCCTATTTCTATTTTTTTGACTATTCTAGATACCTCATATAAGTGAAATTATGCAGTTTTTGTCTTTTTGTGACTGGCTTATTTCATTTAGCAAACTGTCCTCAATATTCATCCATGTCAGAGCGTGTGTCAGAATTTTCTTCCTTGCTAAGGCTGAATGATATTCCATTTCAGGAATATACCAACTGTGAATCTTATTTCATGCTGAGATGAAACTTGTTTATTCAAAAAATATTTATTGAGCACCTACTATGTGTATATACATCTGGGTATGATGTGCTTGTGAGCCAAACAGATATACATTTCATAGTCTAGTGTAAATGTAAAGTGGATTCATTCTCCTGTCCTATCTTTTCATCCATCAACCAAGCCTCTGGGTCAGAATATCAAGTTGGCATCACAATCCCAGTATTCCAGTTTGTAGCCCTAAGACCACCTAGTTCCGTCCTCCACACATACAGCACATCTCCAGACCCTTCCCCACAACAACCCAAACCTCTGACCCACTTTGATTCACTCCCTTATAATAGCTGCATAGGTGTCTGTATCTCTCATGAGATTGTAAACGTGTTTGCAAATAAGGAGCAAATAAGATTTCTGTATCCCCAGCAGTTTAACAAGGTACTTGGCACATAGAAATGTTCAAGAGTTGTTTTTTAATATTTACTCATAAAGCTGGAAAATCCTTTATTTGTTCAAAATTATTCAAATTCAAAATAATTCAAAAATTACTGTTGCTTCCTATGTGCTAAGCTTTCTTCTAGGAGATTGGACTATCACAAAGAACAAGGCAAGTTTGACCCATACTTTCATGACACGTTCTGGTTAGGGAGTGCAAGAATCAACAATGAGTTAAAAAACAGTAAAAGAAATAGCAGACAGCGATTAGAATAGGGTGCTTGAGTATCAAGGGCCTGGGTTTGCACAGCTTTATCCTGGAGGGTCAGGGAAGTCCTCTCTGCAGGAGTGTTAGTGGGGCAGAGATCTGATGAGAAGAAGGAGCCCAGCAGGGGAAGGTCACAGGGAAGAGTATTCTAGGCAGAAGGAACAGAGACTGCAGAGGTCCTGAAGCAGGAAAGTTATACTGATGCAGGTTAAAGCCATATTATTCCTAGTTTAGAGATAAGACCATCAAATCTAAGATTCAGTGACTTGTCCACCTCTCACAGAAGTGGTAGCTAGACTGGGAGTTGAGTCCAGTCAGAAAGTAATCATATTTAAATGGTGTGCAGACATTTTTCAAAGCAGTTCAATCCTCTAAGCCATAGAAAAGAAATAGTTTGACTGAACTTGATCCAAAATAAGCCCACGCTTCTCATCCTACACAACCCCGCTGGGCCATCCATCTCATCCATTTCTCATGTCTTTCTCCACCTCTACCATGTCCAAGCTGTTGATTCCTAAAGGTCTGTCTTCAGCCCAGATGTCTGTTATGTCTCTTCTGAGCTAGAGATCCTAGTCCCCAACTGGAATGCAAGCTCTATTTTGTTTTGTATACTGCTGTCCAAAACCAAAGCATTGTCTGGCACAGAGTAGGTACTCAATTAACATTTGTTGAATGAATGAATGAGTAACTAAATGAACTGCAGGCCTGTTTATCCAACTATTTACTGGACACATCTATCTCAACATCTCACAAACAGGTGAAGTTCAGCATATCCCAAACAGAGTTCCTCATCTCTACTACTCTCTCCTCCAAACTGCCCTTTCCCCGTTCTCTCTCTCTGAGATCAGTACATACCCCACCTGACTGCCCAAGTCAGAAACCTGGGCACCATGTTTGATTTCTTCTCTCTGTTTTCACCCATATCTAATAGGCAATGAAGTCTTCTCAATTCTAACTCCTTATATTTCTAGAACCCGCCCTCCTGCTTGTACATCCCTTCTGGCTTTGCCTTGGCTAAAAATCTTATCACTTCTCTCCTGGGTTATTGTAATAGTCGACTAATTGTCTCATTTCTTTCTGTCTCTCCTACATAAACCTCTATTCTATACAATGCCCATAAGAGTGATCACTTTTTAAAATATTTTTAAATTGTGAAAGCTACATATTCATTCTAAAGATGTGGAAAGTACAGAAAAACTTGAAAAAGAGAACAGAAATCACCAATATTTCCACTATGCAAAGATAACTATAGTTATTTTCTGGTTTTGGTACAGCCCCTCCCAATAGTTTTGCATATTTATTTATTCATTTGTCTATTTATTTTAAATCAAAACCAGAATCACTGTATTTAAACTTTGAATTCTTCTTTTTGGGTTGGCATTTTATTTTGAATGCCTCCCTATGCCTTGAAATATTGCCAAATGTACTTGAATGCTTTAAAATATTGCATCAACTGGATGTATTGTGATTTATTTAATCATTTTCCAATTAGTCAACATTTAGATTGTTTCCAATTTCATTATGTGCCTTCAGCACACATTCTTGTACATAAACTTTTATCTTTATTTCTGATCATCTCCTTATGATAAATTCCTAGAAGTAACATTAGTAGAGCAAATTATATGGCCATGCTTAAGGCTCTTAGCACTTTTGCCAAGTTGCCTCAGAGAAACTTTTTAGAAATGCAAATCTAATCATGTTATTCCCTTTTGAAAACCTCCAAAGATACTAGCTCAGACTTCTTAGGTAGGTATACAAGACTGCATGATTTGGTCTCAACTTACCTCTCTGACTTCATCTGCCATCGCTTTCACATGCGATCCCTTTATTTCAACCACATCAAGCTATATATCAGCTCATGAAATGTGTCAGCCCTTTGGACATGGTTGTGTTCTCTGCCAAGAGCACCATGCTCCCTTTTCTTTATCTAGCCATCTCCTACTTGTTGTTTCAAAATTTAACATTAAGCAACATCTATATAAGATAGAAAATATCTTCAATTTAAATGCTTGTGGTGAGTTGGGCTCTATACTAAAATATCATTTCATTTAATCATTATAACCATTTTGCATAAGTATTATGTTATCTCCAACATCCAACTGAAGAAACAGAGGTTCAAGAAGTGAGGGGCTTATGTAGTTAAGTGGCAGACTGGAGATTTAAACCCAAGTCTATCTGACTCTGAACCCACGTTCTTTACAATTTACTTCCTCTCTGATCTTCCTGTCATTTAGATTCCTCTTTTTGGGTTTCCAGAGTATCCTGGGCTTACTTTTGTCTTTCTGTTTGTCCATCCATCAGTCTCCCTCGTTAGACTGTAAATTCCTTGAGGGCAAGAACTATGTCTTATTCAAAGTGTAGGGGCTCAGTGAACATTCACTGAATGAATGAGGAATGAATAAACAAACACTGGTTGTACTCTTATAACTCTGACCTGCGTTTTCCTTAATTTCCTTTGCTGTCACTGATGATGACTTTATGAGCTTGTCTCCTTGGGGGATCACCACTCATTTCCTCTGATGTCTTGATTCATGCTGGGGTCCTCCAACTGAGCAGAGGTGACATCATGGTCATGGAACTCCCCTGCCAATCAAGGTGGAACCCCAGACAGCCTCCCGTGAATCAGGCAGAAAGAGAAAGATGTCGAGCGAGAGTGCCGGTAGAAAGTTTCTGTTTGCCCACACATGCCAGAGTAATGAGAGGGAAGGAAACACAGAAATAGAAGGCATAGGCTTAATGGGATGGAAAGAGGCCCCAGTGTGAGGCAGGAACTGGCCTTAAAGGATTAAAAAGAAAATGAAAAGTGAAAACTTGGCACATAGCTTCTACTGGAGTTAAAGAGATCAGGTCCACAGGAGTCATTGTCCCCAGAGGCTGTACCACTGATGTCAAAACTCCTTCCAACCCCTCGTCCCAACACCCTGAATTCAAGGGCAGTGCGGTGCTTACTTAGGTACAATGGATTCCACCCCCCCAAGCCCCATAAAAGGCACCTTCCATGGGGTGAGTTTCTGAGAGCTGCTTGGACCACATATTACACAGTTTGGTCACCAAAGTGGCAATTATCCTTTATTTCCCCTCTCCGCTGTCACCGCAAACATCATAGCATCCCCACAAATGCCACCTAAGAGTTTGTGTCACCCACTCAGAAGAAGCAGAGCGAACATTCACGTACGTGCATATATTTGGACACACACACACACTTGCATGCATGCCCAGAGATACACAATCATGTATTGGCAAATACATGTACATCCTTGCATATATAATTCACACACACACACCCACTTCCAAACATATACTAAAGAAGGGACTCTCTAGTCACCTATTCAATCAAAAATATTTAATCGAGTACTTACTCTGTGCTAGCCGCTGTGCTCCATCCTAAGGAAATGAAGGATAACACGTTGTCATTGCCTGCAAGGAGTTCACAGTCAATAGGTGAGATAGTTGGACATCTAGTCAATTGCAGAGCAAGAGGACAGTGGAAGGCCAGCAAAGCCATCCAACACAACCTCTGGGCTCAGAGTTTTCCCAGGTAGGTAGAGGCAGATCTGTTTCTTTCTTCTTTTTTTTTTTTTTTAATTTATTTATTTATTTTTGGCTGTGTTGGGTCTTCATTTCTGTGCAAGAGCTTTCTCTAGTTGCGGTGAGCGGGGGCCACTCTTCATCGCAGTGCACGGGCCTCTCACTATCACAGCCTCTCTTGTTGCGGAGCACAGGCTCCAGATGCGCAGGCTCAGCAATTGTGGCTCACGGGCTTAGTTGCTCCGCGGCATGTGGGATCTTCCCAGACCAGGGCTTGAACCCGTGTCCCCTGCATTGGCAGGCAGATTCTCAACCACTGCGCCACCAGGGAAGCCCCAGATCTGATTCTTGATGATAACTAGGAAGAGGTAGCTACATATGCAAAAGCGAAGTGATATGAGTTTGGGAGAATTGCAAGCAATTCAGCATGGCTGGATTTTAGGGGACAAGGGGATAGGTAGGTGTATCACAAGAAATAGGGGTTGAGGGATAGGGAAATCCCAGATCATGAAAGGAATCCCATGCTGAAATTCCAAATCTAGCGACATGGCAGACTTCATTAACGTAGAACTACCTCTCCCAGAAAAAACACATAGAAATACTGAATAAAATATAACAGTTCTCTCCACTGAATATAGTTCCCTTCCTCTATTAATACATGGACCAGATCAAAAGACATTCCATGTATCAGAAATAAAAGGAGAGTATAAAACCAAGGTAACAGCTTCTGGCTGAAGTTGAAGTTGGAGAGGCACATAAAAGCCAAATCACACAGTCTTATATATCCATCTAATAGGACTGAACTATTTTCTGAAATCCTTCTTTAGCAAGTTTAAAAAGAGAATAACATAATTTGATTGCATAGCCCAGGGTCTATGAACCCCCTGGGATTCCTTCCTGGCGGCAGCAAACACAAAACTGCTTTTTAGAGACCAAGATGCATGGGACTCCCATAGACAAGAGAAACCCTGCTATAGATAAGCTCACAATAAAAAATTATAAACCACACAAACTCAACCTATTCAGTGTGCAAGATGAAAATTAAAATTCAGAGGGATTTTACTTATTCACACTTATCAGATTGTTAAAATTTTAAAGTCCAACAGTACCAGTTGTTGAAGATGGAAATCAAATAGAAATTACATATGCTGCTAGTAGTAGTATAAATTTGATACAACTACTTCTGAGAGCATTTTGGCAGTAATATCTGTTAAAGTGGAGATGCATATACTCTACCATCTAGCGATTCCATTTCTGTGTGTATTGGGACTAAAAGGAGAAATACATAAAGGAGTCGATTTCTGCACTGTCTGCAATAGCAAAAAACTGGAAACAATCTTAGCAAAAAACTGGAAACAATCTAAATGTCCATCAACTTTATAATGGATTAATAAGGTATGGTTTACCCATACAGTGATGCTACAGTGTTAAATGAACATTACAGATCTGTGTGCCATTATGTGTAAATCGCAAAAACATGATGTTGAGTGATTAGAGCAGATTATAAAAAACATACTACTTTGATACTATTTATATATATGCTTATTTAAAACTCACGAAACAATTCTATATAGGGCTTATGCATGCATACATATGTTGGGTCAAGTAAGAAAACCTGATTTGAAAGGACATGCACCAAATTCAGGATAATACTTACCTGGCGGAGAGACTGTGTGGCATGAAGAGACTGAGCTAAAATTGTATCTTAACCGCTTCTTTCTTAACAACAACAATATTTGATCTGGAACAAATAGGGCAATATGCTAATCTCTTATAGTTGAGTGGTAGGCACACGGTTCTCGTGTTATTCTCTGTATTATATTACATTATTTGAAATAAATTCAAATTTAAAAAGAAGAATAAATACCATGTGAAGGATTTTATTCCCTGAGCAGGTGAGTGACATGGTCAGATTTGTGTTTAGAAGGTTCCCATTGGCCCCTGTATGGAGGAATTCTTACAAGAATGTAGACTGAGGCAGTGATACCTGGTAAAGAGGCTATTGCAGTTGGTTAAAAAAAGAGTTAATGAGGCCTCAAATAAGTAAAGGGAAGGGATGAGTTTGAAAGCTATTTAGGAAATAAAAATTGCCAATATCTTGTCAATCTTTTTATTTTCCTTTGGTATTGAACAAATTTCCTTCTGTTCCCTTTTTCAGTTGAAGTGTGACATAGCAATAGACAAATACATGAATCGAAATATACTGCCTAATAAATTTTCACAAAGTGACTACCACCCACATTAAGTCCTCTCCCAGTAGATATGCCCCCTAAAGGTAATCACAAATCTGACTTCTATCGCTATAGATGAGCTTTTTCTGATTTTTTTTCTAACGTTGAATTTATTGAAATAACAGAGGCATTTAGTTATCACACATAATGAGATGTCTAGATGCAGGTGGTTCCAGAGCTGATCCACCTAGGGCACTGGTCAACTGCTCTGTGAGGTTCTGGCTTTTTCCTTATGGCTGGCAAGGTAGCTGCCAGAGCCCCAAACATCATACCCTCACAGCACCATGTCGAAGGAAGGAAGCAGCAATAACCAGGCTAATGAGACATCTCAAGTGCTTTCCTGTTTTCTCAAATACATAGAACATGATCAGTTGAATGGGGGCTGGGAAAGCCAGTGACCCCCTTTTTTAGAATCTGTGATAGGAGATGAGTAGAGAAAAATAAGGTTGAGTATCATTATGACAGTCAAATAATTTCCTTGGTTTCCTACCAGGCCCAATTCAATGCTAGGAATCAAGTGGTACAAATATTTATTTTGGTTCAAGTGTGTTTTTCTGACCAAGGTATAATCATTGCCCTGGAATTTTCTGTTCTTACTGAACTCCTTGAAATGTATTATTCTTGCTTGTTTGTTTTGGTTTTTTTCTTTTTTTCCCAGTTTTATTGAGATATAATTGAGATACAGCACTGTATGTTTCAGGTGCACAGTATAATGTTTGACTTCCATATATTGTGAAATGATTACCACAATAAGTTTAGTTAGTATTCATCATCTCTTATAATACAAAAAATATATATTAAGAAAAATATTTGCTCCTTGTGATGAGAACTCAGGATTTATTCTCTTAACCACTTTCCTATATGCCATACAGCAGTGCTAACTACATCATCATGTTGTACATTACACCCCTAGTTCTTATCTTGTAACTGGAAGTCTGTACCTTTTGACCACCTTCATCCAGTTCCACCTCTCCACAGCCCCTGCCTCTGGTAACCACAAATCTGATGACTTTTTCTATGAGTTTGGTTTTTCTTTTTCTTTTTGTTATTTTTACATTTCACATATAAGTGAGATCATACAGTATTTGTCTTTTTCTGTCTGACTTATTTCATTTAGCATAATGCCCTTCAGTTCCATCCATGTTGTTGCAAATGTCAGAATTTCTTCTTTTTTATAGAGGAATAATATTCCATTGTATCTATATTCCACAACTTCTTTATCCATTCATCTGCTGTTGGACACTTAGGTTATTTCCATGTCTCGGCTATTGTAAATAATGCTACTATAAACATGGGGTACAGATATCTCAACACAGTATTTTCATTCCCTTCAGACATATACTCAGAGGTGGAATGGCTGGATCATATAATAGTTCTACTTTTATTTTTTTGAGGAACCTCCGTACAGTTTTTCCACAGTGGCTGTCCCAGTTTACCATCCTGCCAACCGCGCACAAGGGTTCCCTTTACTTCACAGCTGCACCAGCAATTGTTATATCTTGTCTTTTTGATGTTAGTCATTCTAACAGGCATGAGGTGATATCTCATTGTGGTCTTGATTTGCATTTCCCTAATGATTAGTGATGTAGAGCATCTTTTCGTGTACCTGTTGGCCATTCATATACTTCTTTGGAAAAATGTCTATTCAGGTCCATTGTCCATTTTTACATGGGGTTATTTGTTTTTTGCTATTGAGTTGTATGAGTTCTTTACATTTGGGGATATTAACTCCTTATCAGATATAAGGTTTGCAGATATTTTTTCCCATTCAGTAGGTTGTCTTTTCATTTTGTTAATTGTTTCTTTTGCTGTGAGTTTGCCTGTTTTGAACTTCATAAAAATGAACTCACACAGTATGTATTCTGTCGTGCCTGGTTCCTTTCACTCAATATTCTTTCTGTGAAAGTCACTCATATTGTTGTGCATTGCGGGGGTTTGTTCATTTTCATTGCTAAATGGTATTCCTCGTGTGAATATTTAATTTCACTTTTTAATGATCTTTTTAATATTTAATTTTCACTTTTTAACTCAATTGTTGATGGAGATTTGAGTTGTTTCCAGTTTTGGTGAGAATACATACATCTCTCTGTTGGGTGTATATTTAGGAGTGGAATTTCTGGGGGATGGGGTATGCATATTATTGGCTTTAGTAGGTACTGCCAAAGTTTCCAAAATGGCTGTACCAATTTATATCCTCACTTGCAGTGAATGAAAGTTCAGTTGTTTCACCTCTTCACCAACATCTGTACTATCAGTTTTTTTGTTAAGTTAGACAAGGATGTCACAGTATGTAGTAATATCTCACTGTGATTTTAATTTGCATTTCCCCATGACTAATAAAGCTGAGCACACTTCTATGTTTATCTACCATTTGTATATCCTCTCTTAGAAAGTTTTTAAAATAGGCTGTCTCTCTTTTTCTTATTCATTATTATTTACAAACTGTTCTGGTATCAAAAGAATACTACCAAAGCCTCCCTGAGCCTACATTCATCTCTGACATCTGGGGCCATTCATGCCTCATCTTTTCTCCTAAGGAGGTGAGGAGAATCCAAATGTGATGTGTGCACTCAAGTTTTCAGAAAACTGCAAAGGGCTGTTGAAGGCAAAATTATCGTCATTGGAAGGGTTGGTTCTTGCAGAAGCTGGAATGTTTTTTCAGGGTTGGATGTCCTAGAAGGGATGCTTACCAGAGATAGGGAGAGGGTCCACATGGAGGACATCAAAGTCTGACTCATTCTACTTATGCTCCTGCAACACTTCCCGTGTGTCCCTCCTCCCCTATCACGCTACCGTAATTACTTACTTGTCTCTTCTCCTAGACGTACAACTGGCAGAGCTCTTTTCATTCATGTCATTAGTGTGGATAAGTGGTGTAAACAGGCTTTGGCCCTTGGTAGATCTCAGGAAAACCACCATCAGATAGGACAGGTCCTCCAAATGACATCTCTCATAGCTTCCTGTATTCTTTCTTCATAACACTCTTCTTACTTCTTAATTACCTAGTTGTGTGATTATTTGATTTTTTGCATTCTTCTCTAGCCCATAATTCCCCTGAAGCCGAGATCCCGCCCCTTTTATCCACTGTCCTACCTCATGTGTTTACCAGTGCCTGGTACAGAGTACTTAATTAGTATTAATCAACAAATAACTGAAATAATTTGGATCTGGATTCCAGAGCTGCGCCATACTATGTCACAGCCCCGTCTTTCCTTAAGTGCCCATGAAATGGCATTCTCTCTCCTTGAGACTAGTTTAATTCCCGAAGTGTTATTGGAAAGGTATAATGGGAAGACAGGCAGACAAGCAGTATGGAATGACTTGATTTGATCTCCCCAGCTCCTCCACTAACTTGCTGTGTATCCCCCTCCTCCTGCCAGGAAGTTATTTTGTCTATCTGGAACTTTGTTCCCCTAGATTTGAAGGAAAAACTTTGGACTCTGGCCTTAAGAATCTCCCTCGCTGCATCGTGGGGTCCAAAGTTACAACTCCACTTACAGGAAAAAAATGCTGAGTTAGGACAGGGACCTGAGTGAGGCTTGTGTAGCAGCGAAGACCAGGCTGACCTTGGTGGCAGAAAGGAAGCCACAAGCCACATGGGTTTATTCCCAGGCCCTGAAATCGAATGGAGTTTGCCTGGCTGCATTTTAAAATTGTTTGAGACCAATGATGTTCCCTCTTTCCTTCCATTTTCTCTTTGGACTAGGAGTGTCTGTAACTGTTATTCTATGCCTGTCCCATCATAGAATTTTGGGAGCAGATAACTTATTTCTTAAGTTTCACAGATTCATAGATGGAGAGCAATTGTGCCTCAGGATGGATTAAACCCAGAACCTCATCCTTACCTTATTTAGATGATGTAGTTTGATAATGAGATTTGAGATTCTGAATTGATGCTATAATGTGTTGAGACTTTGGGGAATGTTGGGATAGGGTGAATGTACTTTGCCTGTGGGATGGATGTGAATCTTTGGCGGCCAGAGGTAGGCAGAATAATGGTCCCCTCAAAGATGTCCCTGTCGTAATCCCTGGAACCTGTGAATATGTTATGTGACATGGCAAAAGGGGAATTAAGGAATTAAGGAATTAAGGTAGCAGATGGAATTAAGGTTGCTAATCAGCTGACTGTAACATAGGTAGATTATCCTGGACTATCTGAGCGGATCCAATACCATCATCAGGGCCCTAAATGTAGAAGCGGTGGCAGAAGAGGAGAACCAGAGAGACGACAGAATGAGGACTCGACCCGATGTTGCTGGCTTTGAAGAGAGAGGAAACAAACCAAAGAAAGCACATGGTCACTAGAAGCTGGAAAAGGCCAGGAAACAGAGCCCCTAAAGACTCCATAACGAGAAGATAGTACATTTGTGCTGTTTTAAGCCACAAGTTGGTGGTAATTTGTTACAGCAGCAAAATAGGAAATGAATCCAAGCTCTGGCCTGCAGTTCACTCCTCTACGATCTTAAACATCATCTTTGCATTCCTTAGTAGTCCTTATTTCTCAAAATAAGAACTGCTGGAAGGATCAAAAGCGACAAATAGGCCACAGTGCCTGGCACGCAGGTGCTTAAACAATGGGAACGTCCAGCTTCCCCTCTTCTTCCAGGCTGGGGAGACACAGGGAAGGAAAGCAGGGGGCAAATGCCATTCTTAGCGGTGCAGCCTCCTTCCTTTGATGTCGCTGGCTGGGTAAAGGACTCCCTTTGTGACCTCCCGAAGCACACCTTATCTAGAGTCTGCTCCTTATCTGCTTTTGGGGGACCCACAGCTCCCCCTGTCCCGAGGAAACCCCCCTTTTGAATACAAAAGCTCTTTAGAAGAGCCTGAGAGGAGAGCAGGACCAGAGCTCTCTCTGTTCTCTCTGCAAACAGGCTCTCAGAGATGAAAGAGCTTGGGGCACCCCTATCGACAGTACCATGGCCAACATATTTTCCATTGAGAGAATCCCACGGTGATGTCCTGAGGGGAGGCAAGGCCCCTCAAGGGGCACAGCCTTCAAGTCCCCCTCCTCCCACCCACCCACCCACCCAAGACCAACCCCCTCAATCATTCCAAGCTTACAACTCCCTCCTTAGTTGTTATGAGCTTTTATTTAAAAAGCACCTTTAATACAAGTATAGTTTCGCAGATACAAGTTTTCACTTTGTATTCTACAAAAGTCTTTGAATATTATTCTCTTTACAAAATGGAACCTTACAAAAATACTGACAATTTAATGTTTTTATACAGTTTTCTCTAGTTGCAGTTATTTCTTTCATTGTAAAAACAATGTCTAGCACAGAACTACAATATTTTAGTTGATATTAAAAAAAAATGAACTCCATGCTTTTGTAAGCAGCTAATGTAAATAACACAGGTCGAGACACAGTTTATAGTCATAGTGGATATAGCTAAAATTGTTTCAGAAATAATATTTTACATAGTTAACTTTTAATGTTTTATACATTATTTATATAATATTTATATATAAAAATCATAGCTTGCTATAAGTTGAAATGAAAGGACGGCTTCTGTTGTAAGGATGTGTATGTGGTTGACCCATGTGGTTACATTTAGCCCTTTGAAAGGTTTGCATCCGAGATCTGAAAGCATTTCTTCCTTCCTCCTTTCCTCAAAGGTTCAGTAGAAGTGGTCCCTGTCTGCTGCCTCGAGTGGGACCTTGCTTGGAAGGACACTTATGGAGAGAGGATGAGGAAACTCTACGGAGATTTAACCCACGTGTTCTGCCCAGCAGAACCTACCAAGAACTGCCCTAGAGATCAACCCCAAGACAATAGTGCTTTACACAGCTTAGCAAGAGCGGATACCCCAGAGACCCTCCTTTATCTGGAAGGGCAGCCTCTGGGATGTGAGACCGTCTGCTACTCTGGCTCATTCAGACTTTGAGTAGCCAAAGGGTTGCTTCACTTTTCATTCTGCCCCCTTCACTCCTCCATCTCTTGCATGGAAGGCTGCTTTCCATCAGCTGATGGCAGACCACATCTTTGCTCGTCTCCGGGCGCTCCCAGGCAATCCCGGTGGGCACCCAGCAAGGGTTTCCAGGAAGAAAGCAGTAACCGAAGCTAACCAGCTAAGTAGTGATACTTGAGCGTGGCAGTGCCCTGGTGATTGATGTACACAACATCAGCATCCTGTAATTGACATTTCAGCATCACAGGCTGGTGCATCAAGAGAAGACACAGGAGGGCCTGCGCCCTCGAGCTCTTCTGAAATTGTGCTATTTGTGAAATTCACTCATCCACAAAGAGTCACCTAATCACTAAAGTGAGGGGCTGTGGTTGCTGGCCTACGGGCTGAGGAAGTGAGTGATAAGGCTTCACAACTGGGAATTTGGATTCAGGATCTGATCGCTTGACTGAGCAAACTTGTTCTTTTCTTACATTTAAAAACAAAAACAAACAAACAAATAAGATTCCTGAACCAAAGTCACAGTGGAGAATCGAGTGGTGTGGACAGAGAGACACAACAGGGGAGCCCCCAATGGCTATTTTCTTGATTCAGTGCTATTTCTGGCATCGTGTGCTACAAGGTGAATTTGAGCTTTTCCAACAGGCCTGGGATTCCTCAGGTCACAAAGGTGACTGGCAGGCTCTACTCAAATCATCTTAGTGTTTGTTCCAGAACAAGCCTGTGTTCACTAGAACATGAACACTTAAACCAACTGCACATCCAGGATTCCCGCACTTGCTGCTAGTTTGCTGTTGTTTCCATATAGGTGAACACTACCTATTTTGGAAGGCCACAAGGTAAGACTTTTTTTTTCCTTTTTAAAAATCAGTCGGGCAAAAAGTTTTTCCCTACATTCTACTGTCTGATGAGATAGGAGAGCAGCAAAAACTTGCTGTCAGCAGTCATTTTCCAAATACAGCTCAGGAGGTGGGTGGCACCTACACCATGTTGTGGTGATTGTTCCTGTCGATAATGTCCACAGGTGAAAGGATGTCCTTCCTGATAGCAGAAGGAGGCAGGGAGAGTGTCGTCTTGGTCTTGAAGAGGTCAGACACGAAGAAAACCTAGAAGCACAAAATCAGAGATCCCAATCAGTCACTGACATCTGAGCCTTGGGGAGAGGCAAAGGGAAAGCCATAGGAGCATGGATTTTAGAGAAAGGGGCCCCCAAACTGTATGTAGATCTTTAAATAGGGAAGGACCAAGGAGACCACAGAGTCCAATTCTTCTTGTACAGAGAGGGAAACTGAGGCCCAGAGAAAGGCAGTGACACGCCCGAGGTTGCACGGCCATGGTAAGGGCAGACCTCACTTCCCTGGGCTCTCAGTTCAGTGCTCCCTATCTGCAAGCCCCACTTCCTTGTTTCTCAAGGTAAATGAGTAGCAGTGAAGGATAAGTTCTCAAACAAAGGAAGCAAGTCATAATTAGTCACCGTCATTAGTCCGTGATACTTTCCCTTTCCTCACAAAGGAATCTAGGGTGTAACCAAAAGAGATCAGCCAGTATGAATTCCTATCAGCAGGAGCTGGAGCAAGGAAGCAGTCGTGATCACTTTTTCCTGAAAACCCAGTGATGTCAACAATTTGATGGGGGTCAAGAAGCCAGGGTCTCTTGGCTGAAGGAGTCAGCAACTAACCCGGTGGAAAGGTCAACAAAAACTCTCCTATCGCTTATTCCCAACCTCCTTCCTCCTCCTGAGCATGTGCCCTCACGGAGTCGTTCTTAGAATCGCTGAGAAACGTTTACTTGAACGCTTACCCACAAGGGTATAAGGATGGCTCGGGCAGAGTTCCGGTCTCAGTTAGCTTATGATGAAAGATTCAAGAACTTGCTAAGTTACCAGAGTACGAAAAATTTATGCTTTGTATTAGGTGGCAAAATAAATACACAGATATCCATTTGAGCCATTAAGCAACAGGAGTTTGTACTAAGTAGCCATAAGAGGCAGCTGTCAGTCATGTAATTTAATAGGAAACACATGGCTGAGTTTAGCCACTAGTGTTTTAGCAGCTAAAACACATCAAAGTTCCTATGGCTAACGGCTTTCTGGATGGAAGAGTCTTTATCCTGCAGATGGTCATGTGCTCGCTAATAATGACGGCCCTGTCACTTCACTCAGGGCACATTATAGGCAAGAAAATGAAGTTCTTAATAAGACTGCACCAATACCAAGGCTCTGCAGCCAGGGCCTGGCCACAGAAGTGACTTGGATCCTCTGCTGAACCAATTTCCACAGTGTTCTCTCTGTAGTGATACAGCCATCAGCAAAGTGCAATCAAAATCACAGCAAGACACGGGTGATGCTGGTTACCCCAGGAGAATGGGGTGACTTGAAGGCAAATGGGAAGCACAGGCTTATTTATTGGCCACCATAAAATCCTTTGTATTGTATGTTTTGAATTTTTGTACCCATTATATATATATTACTTAAACATTTCATTACTAGTTTTTGGTTAAAAAAAAAAAATATATATATATATATATATACAAAGAAGGCTAGGCGATTTCTATCCTACAGCAAGAAAGTGAAATATTAGCCAAGAAATGGAACATTTTAAGACATTTGCAGCCTGAGTGCTATTGAATGTACCATTTTGCAAAGGAAAAAATTAAGCCTTTTGCCTCTTTCTTTTCTAAGGAGGTGTGAACAGTGAGAACCGTGGCACAGAAGGGTTTGTCTCGTAGCCAGGGCCAGCTTGAGAACCAGGAGAGAAAAGGTTTGTACCCAACCCTGCCAGGAGGCCCTAGGCTCCCCTGCATGGGAACTCTTTACAAACAGGTGGGGAAGGGGGGTTTCAGGTGCCCCCAGTATAAGGAAATCTGAACAAACATGATTAAAGTTATAGGAGATCATTCAACTTTTCAACTCGTCTCTGACAGGTGGAGAGCCCATGTCCTCATCTCTACCTGGAAATTACCTTCCCCTTCCTCCTTCACTTTGTCCCAGAGGGAGAGATTTCGGTCAGTCTCTCCATCGCTGGCTCTGAACTCCACTTTCTCCAGCCTAGCAGCGAGCCCCACCAAATAAGGGCTCTTACGGATCTCATATCTTAGAGATCTTTCTCCCAGCCTGGGTGCCATCTGCCGAGGGCAAAGACAGCAGGGGACACCCTCACACAAACATCCCTCCCTTCAAGATCCCGACACCACCTCCATCTACTGGCTGACTTCCCAATTTAATTTCCTGAGCTCATATCCACGACATGTTAAGAGTTTCCGTTTCCGAACTGCAAGATAGGAATGAAATGAAGGTTAAAGGCAAGAATGTACTCGATAAGAATTGAACCTGTATCTGGCACATAGTTCAATAAAAGGCGTTCCTTGTGTGGGTACCAAGGTCGTGTCTGGGCCTAGAGTAAGCCACGTCCTCTCGTGTCTCCAAAACTTTGCCCATCAGTCTTTCTTCCTAATGAGAGGCTTCCTGAGGATGGAGCCCATCCCTAATCATCCCACATCACCCATAGCCCTTTGCATTGAGCCTTGCACACCACCAGGAGCTTAGAAAATGTTTGCTGTTGAATTCCTCCACTTCTTTCCACTGGAAGCAAGCACTCTGGCCTTGGATCTTATCAGCACGGAGAACGCCTACGGATGTCAGGGGGACCACACCCTCCCACGCCACATGCACACACCCCAGCGGCAAGATAAAAAGTGGGAGTCGGGTCCAGCAGGATCCCCCCTTAAGCTGTATTTTGCCTTCAGCGTGGCCTGAGGTTACACAAACACTTTTTGGGGGATCATGAAACACGATCCTGTCAAGACTCAAACAGGGCTCTGTCTTCATGCTTGAACAGCAGGATACAAAAAGGACTAGGAAAGGCCAGTTCTATTTCCTGCAGAAGATGATTTCCACCTGGAAAGAAAACCCAGAGGCCCAGGCTGGGAAGGGTCTACACGAATTAGGTGGCTACCCCAGGTCTGAGGGACAAACCCTCTCCCAGCCCACAGCCCCACTGCACAGACCTCCACTGCGGTGTGAAAGAGCCCATCAGACGACAGTCTTGGCAAACACGAAATCTATGTGCGAAGCACCACGGAGAGTTTTAAGTTCTCCTACCCTGAGCATATGCTTTCAATTCCATTTCTCTTCTCCTCTGCCTTCACAAATTGCTTTTTTGAAAAGTGCAATCAGTAAACACTTATTGAACATCTGCTCTGTGCCAAAGCCCTGAGATGATAAATATACAGAAGAGAGAGTTCTTTGCCCTCCAAGAGCTCACAGGGCAACGAGGGAGAGATCCGGGTAAATAGAGCGGTACAATAGTGTCCTGAGGATTATGACAGAGGGAAGCCGGGGTGTTAAAGCAACACAGAGAATGTGGCATCTAACCCAGGCTGAAGGGGAGGGGAGAGGGCCTTAGAAGGCTTCCCCCAGAGGAGGTATATTTGAGCTTAGCTTTGAAGGATAAGTAGGAGTAAGCCAGGTGGTGAATGCCAGGAATGTTATTCTAGGCAAAGGGAGTAGCGCGTGCAAAGGCACAGGAGTGAGGGAGCCCAGCTCGTTCAGGAGCCGCAGGAAGCTCAGTATAGGGAGGGCTGAGCAGTCAGTGAGGCTGGAGGGGGAGCCAGATATTGAGAAGGGGTTTGGCACAGCCCAAGGAGCCACCGTCAAGGCTGAAACAGGGAAGCGGCACGTTGGGAAGACTTGCATTAAGATCATGATTATCTAAGAAGGAGAAGGCGTCAGAAAGGGAGCAGAGGGCCTGAAGGCAGGGGTCCCGGTCAGGACACTGTTGCAGAATCTAGGAGAGGATGAGTCCTGTAAGATCACCATGCAGTGAAGACAAAGAAGAGATGGGTTTTTGAAACGTTGAGGACACAACTGCCGTTGATGGAGGCGGCATGTATGTGTGCAGGGGGACATAATGCTTTTATTTCTAGTTTTGTTTTCAACTCGAGAAATCTCTCACTTGTTCCTAACGAAACTCTTAAAGTTTGGGTAACTATGCTAGGGAAAAAATTACAGCTCTGCTTTCCTCTGCCTTCTAATATTCTGATATTCTGATATTTGCTTGGGAAAGTGGTTCTGACCTTCTCCTGAGTCAGAAAGGCAAGCTTTTCTGTGATCTGAGGGTGTAGTAATCTGATTCAGACAAGCACTCAAGACAATGAAGCCCTTCCACCAAGAGCAAGCCTACACACAAACAAGGCAACTCCTGCCTGGAGGAATCCTGTTGGCGGTGATGAGATGAGAAATGCACAGGAGTCTTCTAAATGGAGACTCTTGTTACGGTGCCATTGGGTCACCATCTCCCACTCCCCATCCTACACATGGAGCACTGATGTCAGGCTTTGCTCTTGGTAGTAGGACAGACTTGTCTTTAAATCCAAGTTTTGCCATTTTCAGCAAAATACCTAAATGAGGGATACAATACCTACCTCAGAGGTTTACTCAAGGGATTATATGATGTCACAAAATGAGCAAGTGGGGCTTGTTAATAAACAGAGCCATGATCACTGGCTTGTGTGTTCAGTGCCTACCCACATCAAGTCACGTCTCTTCCCCTGCCCCTTGGGTGGAAAGAAAAGAAACAAGAGAAGGAACTAGAAACAAGGAAAATTAGAGAGGGGAAAATCGAAATGATTGAGAATATGGACAAATAGGTGAAAGCCTGTATAGATTCAAGCCAGACATGAAGACCATATGAGATGGGAGTTTTCCACGGGACGGATAGGATATGCTCTCAAAGTCCAATAATTTCTGGGGCTATTTTGGCGAATGAGTCAGCACAATCAAAAAGGAAGATGCTTCCAATGTCTCGTTGCCGGCATTCACCAGCTCTGGAGATGCCAGTGCCCAGAGCACACAGCCCAGCCTGGCCGAGGTGCTGCCTGCCTGGAGCTCACCAAGAACCACTGGCCAGAAACAAAAAGTCTCGTCTGCAGCCAGGTTTCCACTCCCATTGCTGCAAATTGCTGAGTCAGCAAGCCCTGAGTGTCATTTTGTTAAGGGCAGATTATGACAACAAAATTGTCCTTTAAATATTTCTGGAGTCCGAGTGTTTCAACTCCTGAGAGTGTGTAAGAGAACTCCTTGAAAGACAGGCACCACATCCTTATATATCGAAATTTTTATAAGCCCTCATTGAGCTTAGATGCCAACACAGAGCAAATAAACATAAGAGTGGAAGAATTAGTAAGAAATCAGAATCAGAAGAAAACAGAGTTGTCTATTCCAGTGCTTCTCAAAGTGTAATCCTCAGATCATCTATTTCCGAATCAGCAGGGTGCTTCTTGAAAAAGCGGATTCCTGGGCCCACCCAGACCTACTAGAAGTGTGGCTTAGAATCTGCATTGAACAAACACTAGTGGTGTTTGTTATGTAGACTCAAGTGAGGAGAGCCATTACTGGACAGTCCATGGAGATGAACAGACGGGCTCAAGCCGTAGACCTGCCACTCACTGGCTGTGTGTCTTAGACATCTTGTAATCTCTCTGAGAGCAGCTTCCTTATCTATACACTGGGCTCCATGAGCCCTTCCTTAAGCTGCTCGAATCTGCTCTCTTTGGTACCCACACTGAACTTTTAATGAACTTCCGTCTTAGCATGAGGCCTATAGGCTCGAGTGCAGACATAATGCTATAAATGCTATGTCATGCTTCCCCTTTAGACAATGAGATACTCAAGTGAATGAACTGTGCTCAGAGCCCAGCAAGCGTAGCCTCAGTAAATCTAGTCCACCCCCCCTTGTGAGGATAGAAACCATGGGCTGCCTCTGTTGCATACACCCTGATGCCCTGGTCTTGGGATATCCTTTGGGCATCCTGCTCTACCATAATAAACAATCTCATTGATTAAGGAATAATTTTCTTTGCCTTGGGGCTCAGCTCACTCTCATGCCCTAAGTATAATAAGTGTCGTCTAAAGAAAAGTCATCTTTGGCAGCCCTGTCTTTTGACTAAATGGGAGTTACTTGATTGCAATAATTTTTTTTTGACCTCAGTAGAGGCCTTTCAGTGACTTTCTGGCACGGGAACTTGTCAGTGTCCGTACTGAGTAATTTCCTGGTATACCTGAAAGGGAACTTGATGAGGTAGAAAGAGTGTCATACGAGGAGTCAGGCAGCAGGATCTAGTCCCCAAATTGCTACTGCTGTATGACCCAGGCCAAGTCGCACTCTTGTCTAGACTTGCATTTATGCAAAATGAAGAGGTTTATGATTTCAGAGGATGGGTCTGCCCTGCATTTGTGTGCTATCATTATTTAAAAATCTACCTTCTCACAGTTTCTGTAAGGCTTAAATGGAAGAATTCACATGAAAATGCTTCACACCTATAAAGAGCTCTTCAAATCCTCCCTCAGTTACCATCATTCATGACCATCACTGCTACTGAGGGTCATGAAGGGAGCTGGTCCCGTAAAAAGAAGGAGGGTTTGGAGCAGCAGAGGAAAGTCGTGGGCAATTCTGGGGGAGAATAGGTGTCTGAGTCCTGTAAGGAGTATCACAGGAAGGCACTTCTTGGCTAATACAAAGGAGGGTTTCTGGTAAGGAGGACTCAGAGGGCTGATGGCGGTCACTAAGATGCTAGATCCAGTATCAGCTAGAGTTCAGGAACATGGTACCCAAGAATAACAGAGGCTTCAGGAAGGCAGGGGCCTACTTCTAGAAATCCTACCTTTTGAAGCTGAAAGGGTAAAGAGAGCTACTATTATTGACTTCCCCCAAATATTCCACAAGTTCCATCATTCTGAGCTTTTTAGGGTCACAAGATATACCATATTCCCATCCATCTCCATGTCTTTGTGTTATTCCTTCTGCATGAAATGCCCTTCCTTATCTTTTGTATCTCAGAAAATATCCATTCATTGCTCAAGATTCTCCTCCTCCAGGAATTCTTCTAGCCTTCCAGCACCCTCACGAAGAATGAGCTCTCCCCCCTCCCAAGCCCCCACTGTCCCCAGGACAGGATCCCATCCTAACGGCTGTGCCCTTCTACTGCACTTGTGTGTTTACGTGCCTGTCCCCAGTAGACCAGTGTTTCTCAAACTGCATGTCACAAGTCATTAGTAAGTTTAAAATCAATTTACTGGGCGGTTACTACCAGCATTCTTAAGGGTTAAGTTTAAAATGTTAGAATGTATCACATACAGTAAGCGTAAGTCTTATTTTGTGCAATATTTTAGTTATGTGTGGGTACCTCTATTGGGTTATAATGTATTTCTTATTATGGATCATGGCTGGGAAACTACTGCACTCTAAGCTCTTTAAGGACCAATTCTTTCAGCTGTGAATATTTAAAACAAGGCACCATACTTAACATGCAATACACATCCGATCAATGCGTTGCATGTGTCAAGCATGACGCACCTTTAATTCATTGAATCCTCAATCCAAAGATCAGGTGATGTTAAGACGTATCATCCCCACATTGTGGGGTGGGAAAAGGCAGCTGAGAGGAAGTGACTTGCCCAATATGCCTAAGTGGCAGGAATACAACTCCCCCTTCTGAGTTTCTGCCTCATCATCTACCCCATTCATCTCAGCAGGGGAATGAGAAAGGAGATTTTAGAAGAACTGTGCAAACTGTCATTATCTATTGGGGGGCAAAGTTTACCCCTGCCTCTGCTTCCTTCTCTCTCCCACACCCATGGGTTCCTGGCACCCCTGCCCGCCTGAGAGTAGAGGCCCAGGATGACAAGGTCAGCCCCAGGGCTTCTGGGCAAAGAGCTAGGCTTTTGCAGGGCCAGAAGTGATTCGGGAGGTCATTTCATCCATTCCCCTGTGCCCAGGCAGTAGTGGAATGAATCCAGTGGAAACAGATGGGAATCTCCTGTTACAGAAGGAGATCTCACAAATTCAGGGCATAGACTACATGTGTTTGGAGTTTACTAGTTTAATCCTTTGAGATAGGATCAAGAGAGCCGAGATCTGGTTCCTACTCTGCCACCATGTGTCCTTGGGTGTGTCCCATCCTCTCTCTGTGCCCCATTTTCCCCTTGGGGGGCTGTCATCACTGAACCCTTCTTCCATTCACATTCTCACTTGTCCCTTCTCCCAGGGTCACCTAACTGCGGCAGAGACAAAGAACATCCTTGCCCTTCCCTACATCCTGGAGGAAGATAGCAGCACACAAAAGAGCGACTGCTGGCTGAGCCACACACCCTGCAAGAGGAAAACCAGGAAAGACTCTGCTGCATGTTTATGAAATTCACGAGCAGCTGCTTCCTCTGCTGCACCCACAGCAATGGCGGCCTGGCCCTGCCCTGACCCCTCCCAGGGCCCCATAATTTGCCATCTGTTGGAGGGTCAGGGAGGAGGTGGCCAGATAGTCAAGTTGTCACCAGATAGGAAATGAACCGATGTCTGTCGCTTCGTCCGGGCCCCTGGGTTACGCCAGGGGTGGGAATGGTGAGCCCAGCTGTAGAGTTCACATCTTGGGAGGGGTGGCTCTGTGTGTGTGTGTGTGTGTGTGTGGGTGTGGGTGTGGGTGTGTGAGAGAGAGAGAGGAGACTGCGAGGGTGAGCATGAGCCTGTGTTTGCCTTGGCCTGTCTGGGTATCTGTGATTCTGAGTGCTGGTGACGGAAAGAGGATGGATGTCTGTGTCTGGGTACGACTGGGTCTGTCCCCGTGCCTCTGTCCTGTGCACCTCTGTCCACATGTGTGAACATGTACATCAGTGTGCCTGCCCTTCTGCCCCTGCGTGTCCGTGTCTCTGTGTTGAGTTCACAACACCGTGTAGGTTTTTTGTCTGTGTTGGCTGCCATTGCCTTCCTCCTCTGGAAAGCGTTCAGCTAGTAAGCAGTGAGGGAGGGGACCAAACCCTCTCCTGTTTGGCATGTGATTTTTGTCTAGACATGTCTTTTTGCTGTGACAGGACTTACTCTCAACAGACCCGGGTAGAAGTGTTTGGCTGTCATGGCCTGTTGCCCAAGGCTCTGCAGTGGCTGAGCCAACATTCTGGAGTGACGCACTGTACCCGCTGGGGACTTAAGGACATGTCATGATCCCCAAATAGAGGCCACCTACATGGGCATTGCATGGAGACAGTTCCATCTGAGAAGGCAGGTCCAGCTCAGTTACTACAAAGTCCGAAGTCGGCTGTGCCTCGGAATCTCTGTGGGAGAAGGTCATGGAGCTAAGGGCCTCCAAGATCAATTCACAGATGAGGAAACTAGGCTCAAGAGGAAGTGTCTTGCCTGGGGTCACAGGCTAATTCATCACTCATTCTTTAGCCAATGCTTATCAAGTAGCTATTGTGTGTCAGCCACTGTACCAGGCACTGATAATGAACAACCAGAGGGTTAAGCCATGGATTCTGCCATTGAGGCACCCATAGTCTAGTTGGGGAGACAGACAGTTGAACAATTATGACAGAACCAGGCTGAATGTCACAGCAGAAAAAACACGCAAAGGACTATGGGAGCATTAGAAGACAGTTGGGCAATCTGTCATCAGAAAAGACAGAAGAGAAGGTATGCTAGACTAAACAACAGCCCCCCAAAGATGCCCACATCTTAATCCCCAGGACCTGTGAATACGTTACCTTACATGGCAAAATGGACTTTGCGGATGTGATTAAGTTAAAGATTTCGAGATGGGGAGAGTATCCTGGATCATCCAGGTGGGCCCAATGTAATCACAGGGGTCCTCGTAAGAGGGAGGCAGGAGAGTCAGAATCACAGAAGGACATGTGAAGATGGAAGCAGAGGCCAGAGAGAACGAAAGAAAGAGAGATGAAGATGATACGCTGCTGGTTTTGAAGACGGAGGAAGGGGCCACGAGCCAAAGAATGCCGGCAGCCTCTGGAAGCTGGAAATGTCAAAGAAAGAGACTCTCCCTAGAGCCTCCGGAAGGAACGCAGCCCTACCAACACCTTGATTTTAGCCCGCTGAGACCCATTTTGGAATTCAGAACTCAAGAACTCTAAGAAAATTAATTTGTGTCATTTTAAGCCACTAAGTTTGTAGTAATTTATCAGAGCAGCAACATGGGGAACTAACACAGGTTTCATCCGAGATGGGGTGAAATTGGAACTGTGTGCTCCATCGAAAGGGGACAGCTGTCTAGGATAAGAGCTCAGGGTGTTGAACAATCTTGATAAGTTTCATGTGCCTGGAGGTGAAGGGACGTGAGAGGGGCAGGAGATGAGGCCTTACAAGACTCTGGGGTCTTCAGACCTGTCTCTGCTGGATCGCCCTGGGGTCGACCCTCTACCCTCTACCCTCTCCATGTTACTTCATCCTTCTTAGTCCCTGTTTTCTCATCTTTTTAGTGAGGACAATGATGGGTATAGGGTTCAAAATAGGATCTTTGTGGGACTGGAGATGGTCTATGTAACGTGCTTAACATAGTGGCTGGCACGTGAGCTCTCAACGCATGTTAGCAAATATGATTTCCCTGTTGATGGGGGTCCATCGAAGCTTGGCTCAGGAGGTTATCAGGCAGAGTGGGAAATGGCTTCTGGGTTCCTTGACCTCTGTGTGGTGGCCTTGTACCTTACTGGGCTGCCTCTTCTTGGTTCTCCTAACCAACCTCAGGTAATGTCCCCGTGTTAAGATCCATTCATATCAGCCCCATTCACGGGCGAGAAGAGAACTAGGCTTTGCCTGGTACGTGCCAGGACAGCCTTGATTCTTGGGCGCAAGTTCTGCTACGAGACACAGCAGAGCAGAGACCACAGGCTCCTGCCTAGGCTGCAAGCTACCCGGTACGACTGGAAAAGCACCTGATAAAGCTGCAAAACCCGTGAGGCAGATGCCCTTCACCCACCTCACAGTCCCCTCCCCCAGCACGTGGTGTCCTCAGATGGCCTCTTGGTTCCCCAGACCCATCTCTGGCTCAACTCAGGGTCCCGATCCTTACACTTCCTTTGATGGGAAGTGACCCACTGCCTTCTCTTCCCCAAGCTGAGCATCCTCAAGCTCCTAGGCTGACTCCAGTGCCTTGCCCTGGCCTCTCAGATGGCTTAAATGAAATGGCTCACTCAGTGCTGGAGTGCCGAGCCAGCCAGGACCATGAGCTCCTGAGGACCAGCTGGAAGTCAGGCACTGGGAGAAAAATGATAAATATCGAGTCCCTACCCTCATGTGTTCACAGCTAAGTGGGACAGGGAAGGATGTTTATAACCCTTTTCTAAGCCATCTTGACACTGTAAAACAGGCTTTCAAACTGAAAGCAGCAACTGGATCAGCCCGAAGGGTTGGGAAGGCCCCTGACACCCTTACATTCTGCTCTGTAAGCAGCTGCCTATGCTGCTTATGCCTCGGGTGACTCTGGCCGCTTCAGCTCCGGTGACCATGCCTCCTTGCCAAGCACAGAGGGCAAAGCTTTGGAGTCAGTGATCATCCCGGGAGCCGCTGTCGACTAGCTCTGACCTCAGATGACTTGAGTCATCTCTCCGAGCTTCAGTTACCTCATCTGTAAAATGCCCGCAGTATACAACGGTTTCGTGTCCGATGAGTAAAGGACCCAGAACAGAGCTAGCATAGAGTAGATGCTTGACAAACGCTAGGCCCAAATTCCTATCCAGTGCTCCAGTGCCCCAGTGCACCCGAGCCAAACAGGATAAAAGTCAGACCCCTCATTTCCCTCCTCGAAAATAAACCCTGGTCCTCCCGGACACTTTGTCTCATTGTGCGTAGAGAGTCCTCTATAAAAGAGAGGAAGGCTATGAAGGACCCCCCCCCCAACTTTTCAATTTTTTTAATTGGGGATGCAGGAGACTTTAATTAGGGCAGTGGCGCCGAGAAGGAAACACCACAGCAGGCCCCCGTGGGCTGACCTCCTGCCTAGAGCAAAGCTCAGAGGGCACAGTCGGCAAAGGGTTACCCTGTCGTGCAAACACCCATCCCCCACTGTCACTTCACATTAAAGGACCAGGCTTCAGAGAACAAGCTCTCAGTGACAGCTGCCCTCATTAACGGTCTGCTCCCCCAATTTCTCTCCCTTCTAGCCTTGACTGAAAAGAAAAACGAAAGAAAGCAATGAATAAAGCCCTCAAAACAGCCAGTGCCTAGACTAGGGTTCCTGGGATGAGGCTGGCCAGCAGCTCAGATGCTACTTTCTTTGTGGTGTCCACTCTGATCACCCCGGCTCCCTGGCCCTCTTCTTGCCTCGCCTGGCTGCCGAAGTGCCCCGGCTAGTCCCCATGGCAGCCCCTCGTTGTACTGCAGCTCCTGTGCTTGGCCTGGCTGTGAGCAACTAGACTGGGATTGTTTTGGAAGTAAGGGCTGTGCCTTATCCATCCCTCTGCCTTCAAGAGAATGTTCTCAAGAAAGAGTTCTAGCTTTGTGTTGATTACATACGCATTCACTTACTCTGAGCTAGAATCTCTGAGAGGCCTTGGTGACACAGGGAGAATAACGTATATGTTAACTAGGGTCCCTGTCCCTGAGGAACAATCGAAAGGGAGACACACATCCACAATTTCAGCACAGGGTGACGAATGCAGGAAAGCAGGGAGGTTATTGCAGGGAGACGCGGGGCTGCAGCCAGGCTGAAAAACCAGGAAAGGACCAGGGGCTGGCCTAGATCTCACTTCATGATTCTTACCGGCAATGAGCAAGGGTTAAACTAACAATACAAGCTGCATTTGTGGTACTCAAACACCCAGCCAGTACTGTGTTCTGGGATTCCTGCTGGACCAGGGTGAGTGCCCCTGAGTAGGGCCCAGGAAGGCACAATGTCAGAGGAGGTGCTCAGTCGTGTTTGCTGAATAAACCCCTCAAAATTTTAGCATGAAATGTAATGTTGTACAGATTAAAAAAAAAAAAAAAGTTTCTCTTTTTGACTCTTAAAAACAAAAACAAAAAACTTCAAAGGCAAAAAGAAGCAGAGATTCCTGAAGAGATAGAGCCTCAGAGATGGAATGCCTCATCCCCCCTCACTGGGAGTCAGGGGGAAGTACTGAAGGCGTAGGTCATTTGAGGCCAATCAGAATGTGGTCCATCCCAAGGCCATTCTCTAGGAAGCTCTGTGACTTGATTGTACAAAGCCCTCAGGCTAGGAGAGGGCTTAGCCTTCCTCAAACTCCCTCTTCCCCAGCCAACACCTAGTTTAGGGTCTGACCAAGTCCTGTAAAGGTCACAGTGGGAAGGGTAGATGTTTTCCAAGAAGCTGGGAAGTGCTTCTGAATAGTAAGTGATCACCAAAGCAGCATGTGAGCAACACATGAGTCAGAGACTTAGACTCTTGACATGTGACCTGAGGCAAGTTTCTTCCCCTCTTGAACCCTGACTGCCCTCATGGATAGAGTGAGTGAGTAGAATAACATCTAAGACCTCTTGCTATCGCAACTGTGAGCCCGAACCTTCCGTATTTCTGGAGAAAAGGAGTCACAGAATCTGTTGGATTAAAACTCCCAGGCTGGAAAGAAGCAGGAATTATCCTCATTTCACTGAAGGGCTCCTGGGGCAGGATGGCTCCTCAGACACCAAGCAGAGAAGAGGCCTGAGAGCTCCCTGGCTTTGGTCACTGAGCTGGAAACATTTAACAAGCAAGCCATCCAGGGCCCTGCTTGTGTGCTGAGGACAAGAGGCTACTTACTATGCAGCAGGCCACCAGGGCTCCTTGAGCAAACCCCGCCAGGACATCGCTGGGATGGTGCTTGTGGTCAGACACGCGGGACAGTCCTGTGTAAAAGGCCATCATGATCAGGGTGAATTGCAGGAGAGGCCGGAGCAGGCGGGCCCCTCGCCAAGTGAAGCGGGCCTGCAGGTACAGCTGGAGGGAGGAGACAAAACGAACAGACACTGAGTGGCCGCTCTCCTGCATTCTAGCCCCAGGTTGACACACATGACATTCCCACACATGGAACCGTCTGGAAGAAAGAGCATTTAACTTGGACTTGACCTCAAGCCCATGTTTTTAAACCTTGGGTCTTCATTCCTCTACTGAACACTAAGAAAAATGGAGCTTTTCTAGGGAGGTAAGCTAGAGAGAGCCGAGGAAAAGAATTCATGAGAATGGCCTTAGCATGCTGCCTGGCATGTACTAGACCCTCCAGAAACTTGAGTTTCCTTTTATCATGTTCTTGATTGAAACCAATTAAAGAATAGTAACCGGGGTTAGTAAAGGTTTCTTTTTTTACAATTGATGACAACTCATTCAATGCACATGTGTGTTTTCCTGGAGATTATGGCTATACAATCCCTACACTACCTGCCTCTCAGGAGTGTCATGGAAATACAAGCATGATGATGGGGGGTGGGGAGGGTGGTTTATTATGATAGTCACAAGGGAATGCTTCTGCTTCAAAAGAAAGCAACTCTATCAAAGAACAAGCTTCTAAGTCACCACTTGGAACTAGGGGTTTTGCATTAGAATATGAGGAAACACATAAACCAACCAGACAATGCCAGAGAGCTTTCAAAGAGAGGTTGACAGAGACTGGACTGGGGTGGGTAGAAGAGTAACCTGAAGAAAAATGGAAGAAAAAAACCAAAAAGCCGCTCTGGCCGAGGCAAAGAAGTTGCAATGACGTCAACTGGGCATTGTCCCTTGGAGTTATCTTGCTGCAGTTTCCGTTCTAACCTCTGGGCACAGCAGACTTCTCAGGTTCCTGTGGGAACTTGGGAAATGAGGGGGAAGACGCAACGGGACGAGGGGAACTTCCGACTACAAATCAAAGCAAGGCACTGGGAGACCAGAGAGAGGGGAAGAGAGCAGAGGGGAGGGGCTGACGGCCTAAAGATAGACCCGGACAGTGGCAAGGGAGTGACTCTGCCCTTCCTGAGACAAATGGACACCTTCCTTTGGGTGGTCAGGAAAGACAAGCCAGCAGCGAACCTGAGGAGACAGAAGAGTGGAAGATTCCAGAGTCACTCTTGCCCACGTAGGAAGAACCTCTAGCACTGAAACCTCAACGACTTGGAAGACAATTGCAAAAAAACCCAGGCCTGGAAAACAGCAGGCAACTTTATAATCACTATGAAATTATATAAATGTATTATTGGGAAATGTAAGAACAACAAATAAAAAATAATAAAGAGAATGCACTGATGCTATTGGCCACTAAACAAGTGATAAAAACCAGTCGTTTTGCAAAAATAAAAAATACCCAGTTAAAAATCTAAAAGAAGAGATAAAATCATCATAATGGCCAAGATGATGATATAAATAGTGATTAGCTTACCAAGAACTGCATAGAGCCTTTATGAAGCCAAGGACGTAAAGGACAATTTGAATAGATAGCTAGGATTTTTATTTACAAGAACACCCATTTATAAGAACCCTCAATTTATAAACTCAAAAGTTAATATGAAAACTTAATCAGATTCCTAGGAACATGCTAAAAAAGGTTTGGAGAAAAACCTTAAAAAATTATTCTAGAATTGACCTAAAAGGCCAAACCTGTGGAACTAGCCAATAAATAAATAAATAAACACACACACACACACACACACACACACACACACACACACACACAAATAGCTCAATAAATAAGCCAGGCACTATGATAGGTGCTAAGGACACAGAAATGAGAAGTTATAATTCCTGCCCTACGAGCATACAGTTGGGGGAACATATGAAAACACGTAAGTGCACTTATGGGCTTTATAGAAACTATGAAAGAAGTTGGGGGGGCCAAGGTCAGTTACTAAGGGGAAGCTATACTTGACTTGAATCCTAAACATGAATAGGTATTTGCTAGGAGTTAAGGAGATGGTAGTGAGGGGGTGTGTATTCCAGGCAGAGCAAAGGCTTATAAGCCAGCAATCAGAGCTGCAGTGAACTTCTTGAAGTTCTGTAATAGCAGAAAAGGGTGTATGGGGCAGGGGATGGGCGAGGGGGTGAAACACAGGGCTACAGAGGCAAGCACGGGCAGTTCATGAAGGGTACTGGAGGTCAAACTAATGAACGTGGCCTTTATTTAGTAGGTCAGTCTTTCCCAAACCATACTCCATGGAATACTAAGGGTCTTTTTAAAAAAGACTGGTAAATACTAAATCCTTATTTTCATCACTTACAAGACTTATTATGTTGACAGAGTATCTACCTAATGAATCACAATTGGGAAATGGTACTGCAAGCCATGGTGAAAAATGATTTTAAGCAAGGTACTCCGTACCGGAAAAAAATAATCTGCAGGTCAAAGGCTACTCCCTCATTTCTGCTGAAATGACCCAACAAACAGCAGATTCTCCAATCATGAATCAAAGAAATCTCTTCCTTTTTGAGAGTGAGAATGGGGATGATGTTGATAGCTCCAAGTCAACCCGGTCTTCAGGACAATAGCAAGTTCAGGGAAGAAGGACTAGTCCATATGTAGTGTGACCACCATGGTCTGGCCTTCCTCCAGCCAGACTTGGCAATGGACAGGGGTGGGGTGGGTAACTGAAAGGGCACAGGTTTTCACCAGAAAAACCTCATTGGGGAACTCCCTGGTGGTCCAGTGGTTAGGACTCCATGCTTCCACTGCTGAGGGTGTGGGTTGGATCCCTGGTCAGGGAACTAAGATCCTTCAAGCCGTGGGGTGCAGCCAAAAAAGAAAAAGAAAAAAGAAAAACCTCATTGAGCCTCAGTTTTCGCCCATGTAAAATAAGTGTAACAACCACTGTCTTACAGGCTGTGCACAGATTGGTGCTAAGAGGCACCATGTACTGCGCAAAAAACAGATGCTTTTATCCTCTAACCATGGTCTTTTGTCTCCTAATTTGGACCTAATAACCTCAAGGTTTTCTCATTTCCCTCAATTTAAAAATCTGCAGGTCCTCAAAAAATGATTGTTCAAAACCCTCCATCTCTCCCTGCCCCCTCCCTGTAGACTTTAGGTCACGGGCCCTGGAGATCAGGGTGGGACAGAGGAAGGGTGGGTTTCCCAACCGGACGAGGCACACATCTCCCCTTCCACTGACTCAGATACTGAAGGCTGGAGCTTAATATAAGAAAAAAGGAGCAACTTGAGGAGGGAGGAAGAGACCTGTCATCAGAATAGCTTCGGAAAGGGAGTGCTCAGGAATAAGAAAGAAGTGAGGGGCCACCTTGGGGGAAAGAATCCCTTCGGGAAGCAGTCAGGCATGGAATGAGTGGGCAGACGGAAGCTGGCTCCTCCAAATCCATCAGTAACTGACACACTTATTGAGAAACGTCTCAAGATCTCAGGGTGGATCCTGGTGTCTGTAGCTGGGGCACAGCAGTAGCAAAGTGAATTTTGGGGTGAGACAGCCCTGATTCCAGTCCCAGCTCTACCACTTACTAACTTCTCTAAGCCTCAGTCTCTTTCTCCGTGAAACAGGCAGGACATCTCCCTCTTAGGGTTGCCAGGATCAAATGAGACATCACAGGACCCTGCCTGGCATGAGACAGGGACTCAAGGCATTCTTCGTAGAAATCCATGTCACCCTTTCGCTTTGATAGATGAGATTGACTCAATGACTGTTGATTTCACCAACACAAGTGAATTACTAAAGAAAGCGATTGCACAATGACCTTTCACCCAAGGACTACTTTAGATTTGAAAAGTCAGCTGAGGGCAACAGGCTTTGAGGTTGATCAAGGGATCTGATAACACCCTCTGCCCCGCCCCAATCTAAGTGCTGAATGGATTGGATTTTGCCAGTTGAAAGCCCAGTTCACAAGAGGCACTCACTCCAGGCCAGAGGCTCGGGCCTCACCAGAATCAGTGAGTACATTCTGGAACACCCTGCTCCCTTGGAAACCTGACCTATGTGGGTCAGGAGGCTCCATTCATTCCCACTCCACAGGGGCAGGTAACCCTTATTCAGGAGAGGGAGTCAAACCTTGTGGCCCCAAGGATGTAATGCCCCGTCCTAGAGCGAATAGCAAGGAGCCTTTCCCAGAATCAAAACTCCTGCAGGGGCTTCAGCAAAGTCCCAGGCACCCTGAAAAGGGTGGTTAAGAAAGGGGTGAGCACAGCTGGACAAAACCAGAAAGTCTAAATCAGCTTGACCTCTCCTGGGCATCTATCTGCAGCCCTGAGGTCCTGTCCTCTCTGTCTTTAATTCCCCACCTGGGTGAAGGCCTCTGGGTTCAGAGAATCCACTTCCTGTGCAGCAGTGCGATGCCACAGAAAGTGCCTGACTTGCAAACAGAGCAACTGGATTTGAATCTTTTCTCTGCTACACACCAGCTGTCTGACCCTGGACAAGGCACTCTGCTTCTCTGGATTTCTGCTTTCCCATATGTAACATAAGGAGATTTGTTCACTTAAAAAAAAAATGTTGTGAGCATCTATTCTGTTAAAAACTCTGTGAAAGACACAGACATGAATAAAATAAGTTCCTTCACAAAAAAAGAATATAATCTTTCAGTCCCTTTCTGGGACTAAGATTTTTCTTCCAGTTGCTAAAATAAAACTGCTGATTGTAGATACGGAGTTTACAATAGAAAGGTGTATGTCTGTTCCCCCGCCGCCGGCCCCCCGATGTATATGAAAGTCCTCGGCACACAGAACTCACTCCAGAAATGGAGCTCTCTTCTTCCTGGTCTGAGCTTCAAAACTGGGATCCTGTGGAATTCCAACAAAACCTCCTTAGAAAGATCTGGCTGAGTTCAAGCCAGCTCGGGGCTGAACCAGCAAGTCAGACTGGGGTGAGTCTCACTGGTTCTTGCGAAGTCATTTGTGTTTCATTACACAATTTGCATACTGGTGAAACAGGTCTGTACTGTCCTCTGGCTTCATTTCCATTGCTCTTGGGAGCTCTCTGCTAAGAGTGAGAAGGAGGCTTTTGTCCTTCCTCTGTCCCTGCCCTCTTTCTTCCTGGAAGTCTGTCCAGATCGCTGACACCCACGGGAGAAACTTTCTCCCTTCTCCCATCTCCTCCATGGCTCAGGTTCACGTGCCTGGTGACTCTACGTGGTGCAGAACTGGGAAGTTATTCAACTACGTTCAGGACAAAGAGGAGTTTTTAGTTGACTTTTCTCCTCCTTTAGAAGGGAATCGGATCTTGTTTTCTGCCACTATCAGGGGGAGAAAAAGAAACTACCGGTTTGCTGAGCACTTAGACACCGAGCGAGGTGCTTTAAATTATATCCCCTGCAATTGCTACAACCAACCATTGTGCCCATTTTACAGATGAAGAGAGCAAGGCCAAAAGAGGCCATGTCACCTGCTCAAGGTAACAATGGGCCATGATTTCCACTGAGTAAGATTTGCCTCTTTTAAGTCCATGCTCTAACCACAAAACCACCTGGCTTCCTTAGGGAATTAGCGCTTTGCATGTCGAGTATTGGTGTTTTGTATTGGACTTCTGTCTCTGGAGAAGCAATCTGAACGGACTATACAGGCGTCATGGACTAAAGGACAACCTGAATGGGACATATGGAACTTCAGGCTCCTCTAATTCACCTGTCACACACTTTTATAGCATGCACGTCTCAAACACAGGTGTATAGCTTTTGTAAGAGTTAGAATAGAAGAGTCTCTGACCTGATCTTAAGCTCAGGAGAGCCTGTGAACTGACTCAGAGCAGAGTTAATAGTCCTTTCCTCTGGGCACCAATCCCTCAGTCCACCCCTATCAGAGAACTTAGCCAACTGCTTTGCAACTATTTAAATATTTTTCAGGCTTTCCTCACAAAATGTGAGCTCTTTTGGTGTCCTCAAGTGCTCACACAAGGTCTGGCACAGAACAGGTACTCAGAAACTGCTGGCTGGATGGATGGATAGATGGATGGATGGATGAGGCAGAGAGGAAGAAGAGGAAAAACATCTGGTGCTGTGGTTTATTCCCTCTTGGAAACAACAATCTTGTTCCCGGCAGGGGTTACACCAGACACTCCTGGGATCTGTGGGCATGGTCTCGTGGGCATACCAGACCCCACTGCTCCAGGATTCTAAACATGTTGAACAAAAGCTCAATGACTAACAACCAGAGGCCAGAGAACATGGCTATCAGAGCATAGCCACTTCCCTGGTACCCAACAAACCCTCTGACACATCAACAGTTTTCACGGGCACCACAGTGAAGTGTCCAAAGGTAAACAGTTCAGCAAAGGCCTTGCCTACATCACACAGGCCCTTTGTGATCTATCAAGTCAGTGATGAGGAGATGAACAAAATTCTGATTGGAATGGAAAAGGAGCACGGCCTGGGAGTGTCAAAAGACGCGGGACTCATCCATCCATCCATCCATTCATTCGTTCATCAAACGTTCATTGCATACTTAAGTATCAGACACTGTTTGGGGAAGTGAGAGACAGCAGTGAATCAAGAGACCAAAATCCTCTGCTTCATGAAGCTTATAATTTATCTGGTGGAGATACACAAAGAGTATGTCAGATGGTGAGAAACTGGGGGAAAAAATAAGGCTGCAAAGGGAGTTAGGGAGTATAGGAGGGGGCGTCCAGGGAAGGCTTCTCTGACAAAGTGTCCTGAGGAAGGGGAGGGGCGAGGTGCAGATTCCCAGGAGAGGAGCTCAGTAGTCCAAGAAAGGCCTCACTCGAACTTGCTGCTGCCTGATCTGAGCTGCAAAAGGAGGAGCTGGGGCTGAGGACCCCCAGGGTCTTCTCAGCTCTCCGTGCACCCTCCACGCCCTGCTTCCGACCAGCCATCAAAGCCCTACTCAACTGAACACCTGCAGATCCCACATCACCATCCTCCTTTCCACCTGTGCACGGGCAGTCCTTCCAACCCTCCCACCATCCCGTGACTACCCTAAGGGAAGCCTTCCCCGGCTTCTGCCCTCCACTCCAGCTTAGCTAGGGTGCCACAATTCTGAGCTTCCGTAATGACCTATACACCCCGGTCCCTCCTGTAGCATGGACCAGACTATCGTTACTGTCCTGTTACCTGTTACCTGTTCCTCTAGACTGAACTCCCCAAGGGCCATGCCCATGCCTTGCCAAGCGCTATATTCCCACCCCTGGCATGGGGCTTGGTGCATAATAGCCACTCACTAAATACATGTTGAATGATGGAATGTTGAAAGCATAGGTGAGTTCCTTGAGGGCAGGGCCCAGGTCTGATTCATCTCGTAGCCCCAGGAGGCAGCAGCGTGCCTGGTACAACAGAGGTAACTCCAGGTGTGCTGTGTGAATTGGTGCCTGGCTCCTGTGTTGCCATTTTATCCAGACAGCCAGGTCATCTTCAGTCCCTGACCGTGGAGGCGCGGGGCCAATCCAGATGTGGTCCTCAGGAGTTCAGACCAGGGCTCAAGGGTAGGCAGCACCGTTTATGTTTATATAGGCTTCGGGATTTCTCTGATTAGAATTTGCATTAATCTCTGACAAGCCTTAACCTCGTCCTTAAGCTTCCATGCCCGGAGATAATTTGGTGTTTGGAGCATGGTTTTTCCAAGCTATCCATTTTACAAATCAAAACCTAATATGGAGCACCCTCCAAAGCCACGGGAGGCTCTAGATGGTGGCTGGTACTGAAAGGCCCAGTGAAGGGATGGCTGGTGCTTCTGGTCAACCACTCTCTGCACTCCATGGGAATCTGCGCAAAACTGTCTCTGAGTGCTTCCCATCTTCTCTTTCAGCACGTAGTCCAAACTGCTTTTAAACAGAACCACAGAGACTGAGAAATCAGAAGACACCTTCTAATTCCACTCTTACATTTGACGGATGGGGAAAGCAGAGCCTAGAGAAGAAAAGTGGCAACAACTCTGCAAAAACGGACACAACTGTCTCCCCTTTGACAGATTCGTATACTGAGGTTCGAAACCTAAGTAATCAACTCCCGGTTCCACAGCTAGTAACTGCCATGGCCAGAGTCACCCAGGTCTGCCCAACTCTAAAGGCAAACACTGTCAATGCCATGCCCAGCCGGTTCAAACGGGCTTCTCCCCAAGGCTCCAGAGAAGCTGCGGATCACAGGCTGCCTTCATAAAAGCCCACAGGGCTCTGTGGGAGGCCGAGTGCAGCTCCGGCACTTCCTGCAGCCCAATATAAAAGCCCTGTGGGAGGAGTCTAGGGGCTTCTCTGACGGACTGCAGGATTTCCCACTTCCCCAGACAGGAGGCAACGGTGTTCGTCAAACTTCCTTTAGAAAGCTTTGCAAATTGGACTTTCAAAGAGTTGAGATTTCTGTGTAATGTCACATCAAAAGGAGCCCTGGTGAAGGGCACTGTCCTCCTTACTTCTTAGCCCTTACCTTCAGAGGTTGTTTTAAGACAAGATAATCTTAGAGCTAAAAGGAGAGCCCTGTGTTTGCACGTTGTATATGTGAGTGTCTGTGAGTTGTGAATGTGTGTATGTTTGCAAGAGCTCTGAAGAGTGTGTGGTGTGTGCATGGGGGCGTGTGTGTAAAGATATGCTTCAGAGATGAAGGATGAAGGAGGTTCTCTTCTTTCTTCTTCTTTCCTCCCTTCCTCCCTCCCTCCCTCCCTCCCTTCCTTCCTTCCTTCCTGGAATATAAAGGCACTATAATTTTTTCCTCCCTCAAAGATGCAAGTAAACATTCAATCACAATCTACTCCTCACGCATCACCCCCGCAGAGAGCTCTTGCTATAATCAGAGCTTCCAGGAGGTGATGGGCGCTGGGGGTAGGGGGGCATCTCATCCATTAAAGCAGATCTGAAGAAAGGCAGGTCCCCTTCAAGTGACATTGAAATTAGGGTTGGAGCTTATATTCTGTAAGTTTATCCTGCAGAGGTTTGTTTGGCTTTATTTTTTGTCGTGCAGCGCAATGAAAAGAACATACAACGATGCTGGGGTCATAAGGACCAGCCTTCAAATACCTCTTAGATTCTGGTTTGTTTGTTTGTTTGAAACTGAAAACAGTGTAATCAAATCACATCTCACCAGGTTATTGAGAGAATCCAAAGGTATAGCGTGAGTGCGACACAGTGCCTGGCACATAGAACGTACCAGAAACCTGTCAGCACTTTCACTTTACAAAACACTGAAATTATATTTTGTAAAATTGCTTCCAGCCCTGGGTAAAATATAAATGGAACAGGAAACAAAATATTGCTGCTAAACTGTCCTTCCTAAGAGCAAAGCAAAAACTAAAACAACAACAACAAAAAATGAAGAATGGTGGGAAGTGCTCTCCATGAATTTTTAAAATCCACATTTAATGTTTTTAGAGGTTGGGGCCTACCTCTTAGCTCTGTATCCTAGGTAACAGGAAGCCTGGAGGCCTCCAGACTTGGAAAGGATTGGGGGAAAAAACAAAACAAAACAAAAAGATCTCTCTGCTGTTTTTCCAACTCCTAATTATGCTTTTCAAATAAGTTGAAATCAAAATGTTCTTTTTCCAAACAGCTTATGCTCCTCTGAGCTACATCTGACCTTTCAGCGCCTTCTCGCTCTGAACTCCATCAAAGCAGCCAAAAGCAGGAAGTGCTCTGGCACACGGACCTCATTCAAGGGGAAAGGAAAGGCAGTGGGACCATATTTAATTGACAAAGAGAAACAGACCAGCGGCTGGCTGTCTGTGTGGCAGCTGGAGGGGAGCAAGGCGCTTCACCTGCACCATCCCGGCATCTCCAGGAAGCATGGCATGGCAAGGACAACAGGGGACCTCAGACCATGGCTCTACCACTATTTGAAGATCCTCCAACACACTACTGATCATCTCTGGGCCTTGGTCTCTGGATCTGAGCAATGGGGCCAAGGATTTCCTACTTCACTGTGCTATTATGAGGTCATGTGTGCTCATGGATGCAGAAGGATTCTGTAAAACTCAGAATCACTCTGTAGTCACATAATGATTTTTAAAGCCCTTCCATCAGTAGAGGGTGGGGGAGGAATGGCATGGAGAACATTACGAGGAATTCAGGCAGAAGGCATGGATCTGAGCGATAGTTCTGGTGTCTACATAAACTTTGGCAGTTTGCTTTAATTCTCTAAGACTTACTTAGTAATCCTTTCCCACAATAGAGATAATATTACTTATAACATAAGGCTTCTGAAAGGATCAACTGAGTTCATGGATTTTCAGAAAACGGTGCTTATTACCATAAAATGTTATACAAGTGTCTTTATCACTTAATCATTCCAAAATGGGTGCTCAATCCTTATCAAACAGCCATGGTAAATATTATTTTTATTTGAAAAATGGGAAAAGTCTGGAAAGTGAAACAACTTCTGCTAACTCAGTGGCAGGGCTCAGAATAGAAGCTAATGCTTCTATCTCACCTCTTTTTCAAAGATTTCTCAGTGAAGTCTGTCCCTAACGATTCTGATGGCTCTTTGCACAGACAGGATTTAAGCTGGGGCTGGACTCCACTGGAATCAGAGTACTTACTTACCACCAAATACAGCATGGTGTACATGGAGAAGGAGGCGTGGCCAGAGAAGAAGGACCTCCTGGAAGAGCAAGAGAGGGCAGTGTAAGGGCCATATTCATATCCCCGATACACGTCTGTCCCTCTTCCCTCCCTAGACTGTGACCCCGAGAGCAGCACTGCCTTGTTCATTTCTGCATCCTTGGTAGTGGATTGCCTGGAACCCAGCAGGCACTCATGAATGTGTGAATAAACGAAACAAAGAAAGAATGAATGAAGGAATGGACTTAGCAATGCTCTACTGTAACTGTTTATTTACTATCTGTCTCAATCAACTGACTGTGAGTTCCTTAAGAATGTGGACTCTGCTTTATTCACCCATCTAAACCGGGGCCCAGCTCTGAACTTGGTACCCTACTAAGTAGGTGCTCACTGAACTGCCTACAGCAAAGGCATGGACACAGTGCCACGGGAGGTGGGGCCTCACCTGGCTTCCTGGACTTTGCTGTCGTCGCCTCTGCATTTGTAGTTTTGAATGTAGCCCTCGGAGCAGTTGATTTGACTGAAATCAGGGTTGCAGACGCTCAAGAAGTGAGGACGCAGGCGCCCTATGGAGACTTTGGCAATGTCTGTGAAGGACTGGCTGATGGCACAGCCGAAGAGGAAGCAGCCCACTTGCTTATAGAGGGCTGCCACATAGGGATTCTGAATCGTGGACCGGGACTTCTCCTTCAGGTAATAGATGCGGTAGAATTCCCCTGTGATGATCTGAAAGACAATGGATGGGGCGTTAGGCAGGATCAAGACCCATCAACGAAAGTGAGGCTGTAAAGGATATTTACTGACATAAGAGATACTCAGTACATAACTGCAAGTTATAATCTAGAAAATCCCCATTTTCTATTTAAGAAGTATACAGACATAAATATGCATAGGAGAGAAGATTAATGTGCTAACACCGTCATTTTTTCCTTTTTTTAAAAAGTTCTACATGGCCATATAGTACTTTTGTAACAAGAAAGATATGCAATCGAATATATTTATATGTAAATATATAATATACAAAAATACATAATATATAAAAATATATTATACGCACACACGCGTATATTTAAAAACAAAGAGAGAGACAAATAATGACTTAGCTATTGAAGAATCAAGGTCATGGTCTGAGGGCCTAAGCAAATTTCCGGATTCTGGGATTTGGGGTAAAGGATCACCAACAATGATCTAACTTTACACCGGGCCTCAGTCTGTGCCATGTTGAGCCACGGCCGAGGTTTCTGTGGGAAAGGGCGAATGCCCCCAGACCCAGTCCTGGGTTTGAATCCAGGCTCTGCCACCTACCTGGCGTCCTTCCGAAATAACTTACATCTCTGCAGAGTTACTGCCGGAAATATGGTAACATGGATGGGAAATGCCCTGCGTCATAGAAAGTGATTCTTTCATTTTACTCTTTAGAAGTAGCGCATGATGAAAAGAACACTGGCCTACCAACCAAGAAACTTTTATACAAGGCACTTCAGAGTTTGTGAATGCCCAAGGCCACCTTCATTGTCTCCTCCATCCTGAAGGGCAGTGAGCAAGTCTGGGTTTTCATACCCTTCCTCCATCCCACTGTGCCTACTCCTTAAGGCTTAGGGGCGATTTATCACTACTTTAAAAAGAAAAAAAAAAAGGGCCACCAACTATTGATTACCTATTGCATACCAGTATTTATTTTTTATATACTTTATTTTATGAACTCCTCAGGACCACCAGGGGGTGGACTGAGGCTGGGGGAGGGAAAGCACCTTAACCAAAACTGTCGGGTTTCACATTAAGAATGGGGGGTGGGCAGCTGACTCAAACGCCTATGCTGCCTGCACAGCCGAGGACCAGTTCTGCGCTGGTGATGCACCACCACACAGCCCGCTGCCCTCGTCTTAACTCCGCAGCACAGCCCTGGCCACTTCCTGGATGCAACCAGGGTCCAGGGACAGCGACGTTCAACTCACCACTCACCACAAAGTCCCCTTCACACTTCCTCCCAGGGAAGGCTGATGAGCCACACTTGCCCTTTCAGGGAACAGAGAGCGTGTTCGTGACCACAAGGGAAGCAACAGACTGACACATCCGGGCAGTCCTTCTCAAAGTGTCCCGTCATTCTTTTACAGCTGGGGAAGGCGTCGAGGCTAGGGATCTGACCCAAGTCCAAGTCTCGGGGGAGGATGGCCATGAAATGCCAGCTGGGCCCAGGGGCGAGCAGGTGCAGTCATGAGAGCAGCTACCAGCACTGCTAACATTTATACAGTGATTCTGTGTTTATAAATACTTGATATTTCTAAGTGCTACCCTTTGGTTTCCTAGATCATATTGAGTTTCCTAGATCATATGACTCTATATTAGAGAGAGCTGATCGAAGGCCAGTCCAGTCTGGCATCCTGGCTTAGGCATTCCCTGGGAGAACAGGGCGATCAGCTGAATGAACAGATGAATGAAAGGGAGCAGGACGGTGGTCCTCACAGTTGTTTTATTGCAAAATTGGAAATGTCCTCTAAACATTACTAAGAGTCCTTTGACAACATGCTGCAGAGATTAAAATCTGAGAAGCCTAGCCAGTCATAAATGAAAGGCTCCATTATATATGGAAGAAACTGAGGTCCAAACTTAACTCACATCTAAAGATTAGACCCAGGTGTTCTAACTCTCCACCCAGCATTCTTTCCTACCATTCATGGTCTAATTCCCCTTTTGAACCTGTTTATACTTTTACCCTATGTAACCTTACAGGCTAACACATTGCAGATGTTTGTTACCACCATCATGTTCTCTCTTTCTTATTCTTCTTTATTTATAAATCATGCCCACGTGACGTTAGACATAGGGGGGAAAAGCACTAAACTGGGAGTCAAGGGGCCAGGGCTCGAGTCCCTACTCACTGAGCGACTTGGGATAAGTTAGTTTCTCCATTTGCAAAATGAGGGCGCTAGACTCCGTGTTTCATTCCTTCATAACTGCAATGACATTTATTCCCAGCTCTCCTGTGCCACCTCCACCATAGCCTCCCAACCAAACAAAGGTAATAAGCAGTAGCAGAGGAACGGTACTTCCTCGGAGATGACACCACAGGCAAGGAGCAGAACCAAAGCCCCATGAATGATCCCTGCCCTTGGATTGCTCCTGAGTTCCTTGAACCATCCACTGCCACAGATTAAGAAACTGTTTCTAAATTGGCATGGCCTGAGCGTGATTTCCTATCTGATGCTGAAAAAGAACATGAGGGTTCCCATTGCGTATCAGCGTCTCTTACATCATTTTATTGATGAATCTCAGGGGAGTCGCCTCCCTGCGTCAGTCATCTTAGGGAGAAAGGGTTTGATTACACCTCAAGGACCGTTTTCAGCTCTAACATTCCTTCATTGTAAAACTTCAGTTTTCAGTGCCACAGTCTTGCAAATAGCAAGTTGCTAATTAAAATGCTTCCTCCTTTCATGGGAAGATAAAAAAGAGAATATTTGATGGCCCCTCAAATTCCCAATAACAACCCTAATAATACTAGCAATCTTTTATGGTTCTTTAGCAACTTACAGTTTCATTTAATCTGCAACCTGTGAAGACAATATACCCAGTTTACAGGTGGGAATACTAAGGCACTGAGAAATAGTGACTTCTCTGAAGGATGTGAGGCTAGTAAGCTTACAGTGTTAAGAACAGAGCCCAGATATTCTGACTCTCAAGTTCAAAGACCCACAGAAGAAATACATCGAGATCATTTTATTATTTCTATTGTTATTAAAAACAATTTCCACGGTAGAATGGCAACTGCGTATTTTCGAGGACAGGACCAGGCTGAAGCCATTTAGCAGACACATGACTCCAGGACCACATGGCTTCTGGGGCAGCCCTGACAGATCTTGGAGTTAATGAGCAACAAATTATGTATTTTCTCCATCCCCTTGTACAGAAGGGTCGGGGAGTCGACAACACAGCCATAAATCATCATTATGAACCAGCCGGGTTTGGCTTCTTGTAATCCTAACCCTTAAAAGACCATTTAATGAAATTCGGGCTGCCCAAATACCTCACTTCTGCAGAAGAGGCGAGGGCTTAAATTGTTCTCCAACACGTTACACACGTAACTCTGGAGTTCCAGATTTACTGCTTTCGGACTTTATTCATTACTCACAATGTTTTTATTCCCGGGTAATAAAATAAGCTCTTCCCTCCCCCTCCCTCTCCCCCCTGCAAAGGCTCTGTCCCCACTCCCATACTCCGGCCCCTGGAGCCCTCATTTCTGCTTTAGTCAGCAAGGTTGTGATATGTAAATTTCACGGCTGAGAAAAATGCCTTCAATGTCGATCCCTTTCTGAAACAGCAAGCAACAGATTCTGGGCGTGATGGCAGGCTGCCAGCGAGCAGAGAAGAATTCTCCCCTACCTGCCTTTTAAAGCACTTGGCACAGAATCTGGAAACTAATAAAGTGGGAAAGCATTGCAATTAAGCTACGAGGGGAGAGAAAGGGATCAGTCAATCAGTCCTTGCCCGAGAATGGCCGCAGTCTGGAGGGAGGGAGTCTCCAACTCTCAGACAGCTCCTCTTCCTGTCTTTTCTGGTGTACAAGAGCTCAATTGGCCACATATTCACAAATATCGAACTGTTTCAGAGGGGAAATTTGGAAAAACATTAGGAGAGACATTTTGGAAAGAAGAGAGCACATGGTGGTGAAAGAAGCACTGACTTCGGAGCCAGAAAAACCTTGGTCTGAATCCCATCTCTTACCTTGGACCTAGGTAAGTGACTTCACCTCTCTGGGCTTAGGTCTCCTTGTCTAAGAGTAATATCTTGCCATGTACACACTACTATATTTAAAATAGAGAACCAACAAGGACCTACTGTACAGCACAGGGAACTCTGCTCAATATTCTGTAATAACCTAAATGGGAAAAGAATTTGAAAAAGAATAGATACATATATATAAATAAATGAATCACTTTGCTGTACACCTAAAACTAACACAACATTGTTAATCAACTGTGCTCCAATATAAAATAAAAATTTTTTTTAAAAAAGCTCAAAAAAAAAAAAAAAAAGAGTAATGCCTACCTGGCAGGATTGCCAGGGGATTCAAGAAGGTGGTATATCAAATGCCTAGCACCTAGCAGAAGAGCCATGCAAATATTGTTTTTTTTTCCTGCCCTTGGAAAAAGAGAAACAAAAAATTAACACAGGCATACCTCATTTTATTGTGCTTTGCAGATTTTGTGGGGTTTTTTTGGTTGTTTGGTTTGTTTTGTTTTGTTTTACAAACTGAAGGTTTGTGGCAGCCCTGCGTTAAGCAAGTCTATCGGCACCATTTTTCCAACAGCATTTGCTCAATTCATGTCTCTGTGTATTACGTTTTGGTGATACTCGTAATATTTCCAATTTTTTCATTATTATTATATTTGTTATTGTGATCTGTGATCAGTGGTCTTTACTGTTACCATTGCAAAAAGCTTATGATTCCTGCAAGCCTCAGATGATTGTCAGCATTTTTTTAGCAATAAAGTGCTTTTTAATTCAGGCATATACATTGATTTTTAGACATAATACGATTGCACACTTAATAGACTACGGTTTAGTGTAAACATAACTTCTACATGCACTGGGGAAACAAAATTTCGTGTGACTTGCTTTGTTGCGATATTCGCTTTATTGCGATGATCTGCAACCGAACCTGCAATATCTCCAGGCAATGCCTGTACTTTTATACAAGTACATCTTTTCCAAGATAGTTCTAAGAGCTCCTTGGAAAGGAACATTCCACATTAAAGAATGTGGAAGTACCACCCCTCCAGGGTAGCACCAGAAAATATGGGTATGGAGATGTTGGTTTTGACCATTTTATCTAGGATGTCTTTTTCAGGGGAACAAAGCAGAAGGGAAGTCTAAATCCCAGGCAGTAAGGGCTATTTACAACAGTCCACTCTATAGATTTTCCCAAGAAAAGACTTTTGCACACAGTGTCCGAACAATCCGTCTTTCAGAGCCTGAGAACTCATCTTCTTCCCCTGCTGAGTTCGAAGGACAAACTTCCCTATATTCTGATCTGCGTGAATGATAACATCTGCATAGCCTGTTACGGCTTGCAAAACATTTCCCTATCCACTGTGTTATCTGCTTCTCACAACACCCTATGGATACTAAATTATTATCCATACTTTGTAAGTGAGTATGAGTAAGGCCAGAGAGGCCATTGAATCACCCTCAGGTACAAGGCAATGGGCAGGGGCAGGGCTGTCGCTGCAGCCTGGGCCTCCCGTGTTCTGTCCAATGGCGTCAAGCTAGCTTTCTCTTAGAAGCCCTAGCAGGTGGTGGCAGGATGGATGTCTCCAGGGAGATAGACGTTCCCTGAGCACCTGGGAAGGTCACGTAACCCTATCAGGCACCTGCACATCTAGATCCCTGCCAGCCACAGAGCACCAAGCTTCCCCTTCACATCTCAGCTCTGTGGATTAATGAACTTCTCTCAGCCCAGAAGAGATTCATTCATTCAACAATCATTAAATGATGGAGAATAATGGAGGATCCTTTTCTTCACATTATTTCTCAGTCCCAAGGGAAAGGGAAAATGTAACGTATCTGGGTCCTCCTTCTAAGGATGGAGATAAATGTAGCTGTGTTTTCTTTAGGCTGAATGCTCCATCTACTACAATGAAATGCAGTATCTTTACTGACGAGAAATAACTGATGAGAAATTTAATATCCCATTCTTCTCCCACTAGGTTGTCTTCAACCTCTTGGTAGGAGATCAGCGCCTGACAGATTGGGAAAGGCAATGGGAACCTAAATCTGTCCAAGGCCACCAGTGGAGTTTCTGGGCTTTATGGGTAGGTCAAAACTCCAATATCTAGAATAATGGACAGCAAAGAAGCCAGAGAGAGGTCACCATAGAAGCTATTAATGGTTGAAATCAGTAGTGGCTGCCCTAAGCCCGCAAGCTTTACAAAGAAGGCAGTTTGAAGCATGAAGCATCGTATTTTCCAAAGTCAGGGACTCACAGCCATGTGTCTCCTAGATGACCAGCTCTGCCTATCCATGCAAGAGTCTCCCGACTGTTCTCTCTGTAGCATTGCCTATTGCCTACCTCTCGTTCCTTTTGACCTTGAATTTCCTAACGTCCTTCATATCACCACTGTGCTTTTCTTCCTATTTCTCAGACACCTTTCTTCTTCCAGTGGCTCCACTTTTGGGTTCTACCAGATAAAGGTAGGTCTTCCTAGGGTTGTATCCTTGCCTTTTCACTGTGATCTCAGCTGCTCCAATAGCTTCAATGATTACCTCTGTGAAGATGACCTTCAGAAGGGCATCTTTCTCTCTCTAGTTTCAGCTTACCATTTACCTCTATCAGTCTTGTTCCAATTTTCTGCCAAATCATCCAAGTAGTTAGTTATCAAACCGATGTTATCAGCATGTCAACCTGACCAAGTCACACTCATTCCAACTTCTGCCCCAAATCTCACTTCTCTTCCCTTCATTTCTACTCAAGATGCCACCAAACATAGAACTGCAAGGACAGGAAATCGTAGACCCCTCCGTCTCCTTTACCCCATTGTCATCAAATTCTGTTCATCTCACGTTTGCAAGGTGTCTCACATCCATTCTTGTCTCTCTCTTCCCCTTGTATTACCACCACTGTGGTTCAGGCCTCATCCTTAACCTTGGTTGGAAAATTGGCCCAGTAGGCTGAAAAACTTTCATCAACCTCTAGGCAATTAATTGGAGTAAAAACTCCTCAGCACTCAAGGAGTTTCACAGTCTTGCAGTTATCTCTTCCTACCTTATCTTTGTCTACTCCCTTACACCCACACCCTATTTCTCCAGCCAAACGGGTCTGGCTCGACTATTCTTGAAAACAAACACCCTATTGTTTCAGTCATAGTGAAGCCATCCCCTCTGCCTGGATTATCAGGATCTCTGATGAAAGTCTCACCTCTGCTTCAAGGTAGAGCTCAAGTGCCGACTAGTGCACTGGGTTAGAGTTTGGGCTCTTTTACTCAAGAGTCTTGGACAACTGAGCTCTATGACTCTCAGCCCTCTTATGTGTACAAAGGGGGATGATATGATGACAGTACCAAGAGCTCAAGGGTTGTTGTGATATTAAATGGGACAAGTGTTCCGTGAAGGATGATGATGATGATGATGAAGCCTTCACCAATGAAAACAACCTTCAGTGATCTTCCTCTCAACTCCCATAGCACTTTATTTACACCTGAGACCATCTATAGCATTTGGCCTGTTTTGTCCTTGAAGCTCTCACCTCTCTGGGGCCCACCACCCTGCACGGCCCTGACTCTCTTCTAGTTCTCAGACCAATTCTTTAGTCTCCTTGAGGATCTAATGGTACAGTCAGTCTTGTACTTGCCCTGTTTCCCCTTTATACCATAAGCTCCAAGGACAGTATCTATGTCTTGTCTATCAGCTTCTAGGCCAAGAGGAAGCCTAGAAGCTTCCTGCTTGTTCTAAGGAAGGTCTCACCCAGAGATTCTGTACAAACCACTTGCTACAAAACACCATCCCACACTGTCAATCTTGGGCAGTCATCTGCCCGGTGGTCTAGATGTTTTGTCTTCCTCTATACATTGAGCTCTCTACACCAGGAACTAAAGATTTTCTAGCTCACTAAATAAAGAACACTCTGCATAGCCCCTGGCACAGAGGGGGTCTTCCATGTCAGTTCACGCGCTCGGCTCTGAAGACAGACAGACCTGGGTTTTCATTCCTGCTCCCCATTCATTAAGCAGAGTAACCTCACACCGGCCACATCCCCCTTGTAAGCCTCAGGACCTTCCCTCATTTGTAAAATGGGGTAAATAATACCTACCCCCTGTAGCTGTTGAAGAGGATTTGAGATAAGGCATATTAGTTTCAGGCCCACTAGATAGTTCATCAATGGTATCCGACCCTCTACCCCATCCCCTAACACTGACTCACGCAAACAGATTTCCCAGCCTCCTAAGCATTATCACTTGAAGTGGAGAATATCATCACCTTCATATTAGATACATATTCCAAATAAACTTGAACCCTTAAGAGTGATAGTAACTAAGGAAGAATTTCTGCAGAGTGTGGGGCGTGGAGGGGAAAGGGAGAAACCTAAATCCTAATCTCAATGCCTGTGTTTGTTACATTGCAAATAGGGCCCCTCCCCCCACCTCACCCCCAGGGGTAAGAAGGTCTCAGAAGAACTCTGTAGCTGTCTGATCCAGGATGACACAGTTGAAGGATTAACACGGCCATTCTCTGTTGGTGGTCTTGGTAATTGCACAGATGTAGTGGATTGTAAACTGGGGAACTGGGTCTCCCACCAAGGCACCACTGGGCCAGCTCGACTTCATGTTTTTCAGAGTTGAAGACTTGGCTAACCTTTAATGAGGAAGCAATCTTGGGGAACCTTGTTTTCTTGGCAGTGCTCTCTCAGATAAAGGGAGATGGGGGGGTGGGGAGGAAGTAATGAAGTCCAGATGTGGGCAAACTGAAGCCTGATCCTGAATAAACAAGTCTCGGAGCTATAAGCTCTTCTTCTTGTCTCTCCAGCTAGAAATGTGCATGTGGTAGAGAGCAGGCCCCCATGTGCATCAGGGACCATAGTGAAGATTTTAGGGAGATAAACAGGACACTTGTCCCTGCTTCCTAGGTCCTCTGACATCTTTTGGCCTAATGCTTGTGAGTTTCTGCCCAAAATGCATGACCTCCTCTGTGATTTTCACAAACATATATATTGAGCACCCAAGTCTGTGCCTTGCACTAGCAATACAAAATCAAATCAGACCGGTCCCTACCGTGATGCAGCTAGCAGGATAACGAGGAAATAGACAATCAAACAGACATGACAGTTCAACACAGTGACTGCAACGATAGCGGTGGGCCCGGGGACCTCTGGGACCTCTGGAAGGTGGGGGGAGGAGGCAGCCAAGGGATGCTTCCTGGAGAAGAGGTGATATTTGCTTGGTGTTTATTTAGTACTTACCACGTGCAGGAGGAAAAGACCTGATCTCTGCCTTGCAGGAACCTATTATCTAGCTGGGGAGACAAGATGTGGACACATTACAAGGAGATGTGTATTGAAGGTGCTATTTGTCTGCCTGAGATGGGGCAGCTTCTGGCAGTTTAATGACAAGAGACAACACACAGATTGTTGGGCTGAGGTTCAACACTGCATCCCCAGCACCTGCCACGCCCTGGGGGCTTGATAAGTAATTGTGGAAGGGGAGGCAGGCTTTAGAAGGCAGTAGTGGTGTCATTATTTTTTTAAAAAGCCTTGCCTTAGAATCCGGAGGACTACTGGTCTGGCCCTGACACTCATTAGTTATGGGAAGGTCACTTCATATCTTGATTCCCAGTTGCCTTAGCTGTACCAATCTACCCCCTAGAATCACTACCAAGTACAAGTAAAAGAATATGCATACGAAGGCTACTTTGTATGCACAGTACAAAGGCTACAGTACACTACAGAAAAGAAAAGGCTGATTCTCACTGATGACACACATAATGTCACTTGATTTGACTCCCAGAACTAGCCTATGGAGTTGGTGAACTATTGTCACCAATTTACAGTAAAGGAAGGTATAGCTCTTTTCCAAAGGGGTCAATGGATTGCTCGAAGTTGAAGGACAAGTCACAGAATGGATAAGCTCAGAAGTTAGGCCATGAACCTCAATCAGATGATGCCAAAGCCTGAGCTTTTTCTCTAGTCAGGAATATCATGACAGAGGTCAAAATCAATGGGATCTGAGGAAAAGTAGTGTTTTTACGGCCAGAGGGAGAAGGGGATTCACTTGTGATTCATCATGCTTCAATTCCTAGATATTACGAATCTTTTTTAAACCCCTTTCAGGGTCTGACCAAGGCAAGCACTGAGCTCATGTTTATTTAAAAAGAATACTAAGCATTTTTCCATATTAAGATCTTTGCCCATAATTCTCTTCACAGCGCGGTACAAGGCAAATCGAGAGAAGGCTAGATAGGAGATGATATGCTTTTGCTCCTAATCTCACTGCTGCTAGAGTCATTAAACCCTTACAAGGCAGGGATAGGAACCACTGCCTTGTGGATTTGGAAGGAATTCCTATTATGCTATAATTCCAGAATCTGCGCTTCATCTGAAAAAGAGGTCAAAATGACTAGATTTTTCCACATCTCCTGCCATAGAAAGGTGTCTGCTTTCTCTATAACTTCTGATATGTGCATCTCTAAACCACACTCTAAACCCCACTGGCATGCGATTCCTTTGTTGTGGGGACTCTTCAGACTGGAACAAGGGCATCCAAATCAGAAAAGGCTTCTCTTGTTGTTTTAAACAAACCTGACATTCGGTGGGAGGAGACCGGGGCAGAAAGTAGCAGGATGATTAGATTTCCAGCTCTGGGTCCCCCTCCACCCTCCCTGACTGTCATTCACGCCCTCTGATCAGAAGCAGATTCTGGACGGGGCCAGCCAGGCTCTCTGGCCAGTCACAGTGGGAGAGAAGGGTTGCTATTGCTGCTGAATTCAAGTCGTATAGCTTTTCCAGAATTGAGAATATATATTAATGGGAATTAGTCACTTTTCCTCCGAGGTCTTTGCTTTTCCTTTTTTCCCCTGAGTGCTCCGGTCCTTAATGGCAGGTGAGCGGGCAAGCAGACCTCATTAGGAGCCCACCTCTCACACATGCCTCCAGCTGAAAGGCAGGGGCAGCTGGATCAGGAGGTAAAAGTTTTCTTGCAAAGAGCACTGGAACGAGAGTCAAGAGACCCGGTTTCTGACAAATAAACTACAAGAAAAGAGCGGGAGATGTGACGAGTCCGAAGGCTGGAGGTCCTTTCCTGATGCTACTTATACCGGGTATAAGGTCTTGGCTAAGTCACTTCACGACTTTGTGACTGTTTACTCATTTACAATAAAGATAGTGACCATTTACCTACTATACTGCTTGTGTCGGGCCCTAAGTTACTTTCCATACTTTAGCTCATTTATTTCTGAAAACCTTCATAAGTAGACATAGAATGTCCATTTCACAGGTGAGCCCACTCAAGCGCAGTGAGGTTCATTCATCTGCTACACGTTCCATAGCAGAGGAGCTCAGGGATGAACCAGCGCTTATGACTTTAACCCCATGAGAAACTGAGACACCAGAAAACCTCGTGTCAGGGCGGCGGGGGTTTCTCCGAGGGCAAAAGGCTTGAACGGGGTCTCAGGTTTCCATGGCACACAGTAGCCCCTGACAAAGGACACCAATTATTGCCGCATTTGCTTGGCTGGCCTTTTTCCGAACCAGAGGGAAGCCCCACCAAACCGATTTTGCTAACCCTGTGCGGGAGAAGGAAGCATCGCTGCCGCCCATCCTATATAACCAAGGCCACAGCACATGACCATTTCCAGGAAACCTGGGAGGTCAGGGAGCATTTTAATTAAAACATCCACGTGACACGAGGAGAGAGGCCAGCCACAACTAAGCTCTTCAAAGCAGATTTCTCTTAGAAACGCTAGCATCTCGTGAGGAAGAAGGGGCTCTTGGCAAACAGCAGGGAAAGAGCTGCTGACCAGGAATTTTGCTTGAGGAAGGAAGGATGGACCTCAAAGAGGCTACTTGAGCACCCTGGGTCCACCCAGCCCACTGCAGCCAAGCATGTGCCCACGGAAGGGATGGCATTTGATTCCCACAGCAATCCCCAGGAGTGAAGTCAAACAGCACTCTCATTTTACAGACGAGGAAAATGAGGCCTAGAAGAACCAGGGATTCACCTAATTCACGTAGCCAGAGGGGCCCCAGGCCTCTGAAGAGTGTCTCTCTCCACGGCGCCACGTCTAGGAGCAGCCCACTAGGCAAGCCACTGATAATCGCACGTAAAGAGTACGAAGATCACAGAACGACCCTGACACTGTGCTATTCTTATCTCAACCCCTCCCGGGTTAGCGTCGGCTTCTAAAAGCATTCAATTAACTGAGCCTCCAAGTGTCAAAAAACACCTGTTCAAACCTTAGCACAAGATACTGTATTAAGTATTCAAACGTTTTTTTCCAGGCAAAGCCATTCTTCCTAGAGAACTCAACCCCACATTGTTAATTTGGAGCAAAGAGTAAAATTAGATTTTATATTTCTCAGCTTCTGAACACAAAGATCCTTAGTCCACCTTTAAGAAACTACTTCAGTTGCCAAATGGACTGTTTTTCTTTTAAAGGTTGGAAAGAATTCTACTAGCCTCCCTGCCCCCTCCCCAATGTCAAACTGTTGACTGCGTGCCTTGTTTACGATGTTATTAGAAAACAAAGAGGGGTCTCAAAGTTATAAGCAACCCCCAGAGTGGGGAAGTCAAAAGAAAAACTTCACGCACTGTGCTCCATGACCATCAGCAGCTTACATTTGATGCAGAGAAGGCAACAGTAGCTAACTGCCCATCCCACTGAGCACTTGGATAGGATAGCCAACCTCCAAGACTAAATCAAGCCTGCAAGATGGACAGAGGGTTTGGGAATAAGCCAGGTTTAGGCTCGAAGTTTTACTTGCTTTAGACTTTGAGCATGTCACTGAACCCCTCCAAGCTTCTGATCTTCCATTTGAATGAGGGGGATACTAAGCCCTTATTTCACATGCAGTGTTCTTAATATCAACTCCTTCCTTCTTGGCTTGCTATTACAGGCCAAAGATAAGCTTCCAGGCTAGGATGAATACAAAGATGACTCAAGGATTTGAAACAAAGATTTTCGATCTTGGTGGATGTGATGCCTATCCCTTTGCCCATATGGCTGAGGTTCAAGGACAAAGAAGAAATTTAGAAAATACTGGAGGTGTGGAATGGATGGCTGTGAAAATGTATGAACTACAAATTATAGGACTGGATTACCCTCAGTTACTCTCCCCCTCCACTGCCCTAAATGGACACGTCTAAAACAGGGCAGTGACCTTCTAAGTAAAGCCCAGATAGACCATACCCTGATTCCCATGAGGCTACCACTGCTCAAAGTAATTCTGGACCTTGTCAAGTCGGTGGCACATTTTGGCATCTTTGATGAGGGCTTCATCCTCTAAGGGAAGATCTGGATGTAAGTCTAGATTTTACGCCGGCGTATGAGCAACCTGGTCAGCAATTAAGAGTTTGCCAATTACTTCAATATTCATGATCTCTTTTACTTCTGACTGCAAAGTTTTGAAGCAAGATGGTCATCCCTGATTTTAAAGATGTACAGCTTGACAGTGGAGGGCCAGGTCTAGAACCTAGGTCCCTGGATTGCAAGTCTCATTCTATTTTCACTTTGACACTACAGCCACTGGATGAGAGAATTAAACAATATGCCAGAGAATGTCAGGGGCATTACCACTGTCAGAGCAGCACCACGAGAGTGTGGAAAGAACACAGAAAAGGCCTGAGATATTTGGTAAGGTATTACCCCCATCCTCTGGGGCTCAGATTTATAGCACAATGGCTAAGAGCTCAGACTCTGGGGTAAGGGACAATGAGGTTCAAATCCCAACTCAACCACTCATTAACTACGTGACCTTGGGCAAATTATTTTTACTCTGCGGACCTCAGCTTCTTAATTTGTAGAAGAAAGATAAGAACGATATCTAGACTTTGTTAGATTGTTGTAAGGATAAGGTATGCAAAGTATTGTAGAAGGTTGCTTAGCATACTTTTATAATACTTATAGTATATATATACATATATATTTAGTATTTTAAAATACTTTTAGTAATAGTATTAACTGCATGAAACAGTGTTAATCAAATGAAATTCTACTCGATCTTCCAAACCTCTACTAGCTTGGATAGTCCACGACGTGCTTTGCACACGGCGGTCTGGGCGCTTACCGCGAGGATGGCGATGACAATCCCCACGGCGCAGAGCACAGCATCATTGATTGTCTCACCGGTTTTCAGCGGGTACTTGATGCTCTCGTCATTGCAGTAAAACCCCCGGTGGTAAGGCTTGATGGTGCTTGTCTCGATGATGAGGAAGGGCAGGCCCGCTGGTCCAGACGGGACCATCATCGCATATACCAGAAAAAAACAAGAGAGAGGGAAAAACATCAGTGCGAGGAGGCCAAAGAAGAATGACCTACAGCAAAGACCACCCCAGATAACAACATCGATGGCAATGTTAATTCCTTGCATTTGATCTACAGCCTACAGAGAGCCTTCTCTATATGCACCCGCTTCCCTCCTTTAGTTGCCACTAAGAAGGGTATAGTGTGATCCTCTTGTCTTGTCCAAGAGCACAGAGGGAGGCGGTGGAAGTGGCAGGGCAGGAGCTTTTCCACTGCTCTACAACATCCTGCTAAAAATCAAAGCCCGATTTATAATTATTACTAACAAAGCCCCAAATCTAATGATGTCTCATGATGCCTCCAAGTGCCTTCCTCTCTTAAGTCAATCATTTCCCCCTTTGAGAAGCTCATCCCAAGACTTTGTGGCTTGGAATTCTGAAGACTCTGGAATCAGGCAACCTGAATTTGAACCCCAGATCCACCACTTCCTAGCAATGTGACTTCTGGTTCTCTCTCCATCTTCCTGAGCCTCAGTTTCCCCACAAATGAATTGTGGTGATGACTAAAGGGGAATAGGAAACAAAGCACATAAAACTCCTAGTACAGTGTTCGCACATAGTAGCTGCTTAGTGAATGCCATTGCCAGTGTTTTTCTTTCACTGTTCAAAGAGTCTTTGACAAGACTGAGCAGAGCTGAGTTGGGCCTTCCTGCTTACAGACCTGGAGCAGAGCCCAAGGGCATCAGGGGCACTGAGGCACTCTTGCAGCTGCTGCTAGTTTATCAACGTCCAGCTCAGATGCCATTCTCTTGAAGGTCATGGAAAATGGATTCCATCACCTGCCAGGAAAGGCCCTCATAAGCCTGAAGCAAAAAGTGAAGGCCCACAATACCTCTTTCTTGGACACGGCGGCAGCTTCCAAATTGGTCTCCTGGCCTTCCGTGCCTCTTACCCACATCCACCAGCTTGCTTCCTGACCATAAGTATGTCATGGCCATGCTCAAGCTTCTTCAATGTTTCCCCATTGCACAGGACAAGATGACATCCCTAAGTATGACCTCCAGAGTTCCCCACGACCTGAACCTCCTTGATACACCCTCCAACAAAACAGGACACAGAGCCTCTGTCTTGGTTCCTGCTCTTCTTTAGGCTGGAAAGACACTTCCTCCCCTATATCCAAGTTCAATACCTAGCCCCAAGGCCACCTCACAATGGTGAGTAAAAGGTAAAGTAAAAATGCAAGGTGAGCCACTGAATGTCAGGACTAAGGAAGACCATGAAAACCATCTTGTCGAAGATAACAGCCCACCACTGCTGTGCACCAACAACGTGTGAGGTATTTTGCATCCATTTTTGCATTGAATCTTCCAACAACCCCGAGTGGTCATTTTAAAATCATTTAAGCACTACTATCCCTCATCTGCCAGTGGAGAGAATAGAGGCTCAGAAAGAATGCTTAGATCACTCAGAGTCTCTTAGTCCACCCCAAAGGGCCTAAATCCCTAATTTAACTTTGCAAATTGGTTTCATCCATATATGAATTTCATTAGTGGAAAAAAAAAACCCACGATAAGCAGCCGTTTAAAAGATAAGATTCCATTTTCATGTTTTTTCAAAAAGAATTAAGCTCATGTCATGTGGCTCGAAGGCCCAGACGGCCTCTTAAAGAAAAAAAAAAAATGTACCATGAACTCCACAGTTTTTCAATGACTTTGGTCCAGACTGGCAGCGATAAAAATGCTCACTTTCTAAAAAGTGTATTTATGTATCACTGTGCATACACACATGGATTTATTTGCTTTTATTCTTTGGATTTATTTGAATTCTACGGCTATTTATTTTGTGACCCCACCCCCCCACACAACTGCTTCCTGCTAGAACAACAATTTACTTTATCAAATTCATACTGGTGCTTTGAAAAGAAAGCCCAGCCGCACACCACAGCGTTGTGCCTGACCTTCGGAGAGTAAACACAGAGGGGCCCTGGAAGGCAACAACTATTAGCTCTTGAAACTCGGTCTCTGCGATGGAGAAGAGGAAGAAAGGGAAACAGGGAATCCATGTCCTAGCTTAGAGATGGCAAGTGCAGTTAGCTGATCTTCTTGGGTTTGGGGCTGGGAGAGAAAAAATATCACGTGGGCCTGAGCCGTCTTCATTCCACTGCCTACACATTTTGAAATGTGGCCAAGTTGGCTACGAAAAGGAGCTGTGAAGCCAGCAGCATGATATTAATAGTCCACTTTTAAAGTTCCACGCATCGTGACAAACACCGTTAGCTTCACATCTGAGCCCGGTCACAGTCTCTGTGGTGCCGAGGAGCCAAAGCGTTGCTAATAAAAGGAAGGGAACAGACCCCAAGTTCCTTACATTTGTGTTCCGCTCTTAAGGCCCCCAGCTTCTATTTTTACTAGTGTTCACATGATAGGCCTGTAAAACATATGTTCCTAAGGACAATAAAGCACATATAAAAGGGCTGTGGAGTCAGACTGAACTCGCTTAATGATCTCAACCCTGCTCCCTACTACTTGAGCAAGTTACTTTCCATCTCCAAACCCCCCCTCTCATCTGCTCAATGGGAAAAACAAAATCTTGCTTTGGGATTGCTGGGAGGATATAATAATGTATTCGTTCATTCATTCATTCAACAAATATTTATTGAGTCTTAAATATGCCTACTAAGTACAAGGACTACAAAGATGACACAAGCCCTGCCCTCAGGAAGTTTACAATCTAGCAGGGGAAGACACATATCATGGAATAAAATCAGTACAGGAAGTTGTTTTAGTTGGAAGAAGCCAGACAACAGCACGGGGTAGTGTCAGCACCGAGTCTGGCACACACTGTGGACACTCAAAAACGCTAAAAGGAAGAAGGAGGGGAAAGTCCCACAGAGAAGGTTAGGAAAGAAAATCTGTCTGGTCAGTTCCTCTGTACTCTTAACCTGGGAACAATCCAAATCCTTTTCCTTCCTTCCTTGTCCAAGGCATGGGGAGGGTTTCCGGTTCCAATTATGTAGATGATGACCACAAACAGACAAGAAGTTGGATCGGAATATGGTCCATTTTATTTTCTTGAAAGGTGTGGAGACAGCATTTAGAAAACCCAGTGGCCTTTTCTGTCTCCCCTACAAACTTGTGGTATGATTGGGGGTGATGCCAGTCAAATCTTGACTTGGCTCCAGGAAAAGAATAACCTCAGATCCCCTTCAGTTGATGGGAAAAGCATGAACATGTCCCCCCAGTGGGGCAGCCAGCCCTCAAGAGACATAACACCATGCCTTGCCTCTCCACGACAGAGAAGAGGCGTTCTTTTCCAAAACAGGATCTCCATTTCCAACGTTGGCACCATCTTTATTACCAATCACTACAGTCCCTGATCATTTCATTTTAAGAAAATTCTCAGTGCTAGCCACTGGGAATCAAGGGGTAAGTATATCAAAGTACAGTACCTGCCCTCAAGAGGTGCATGGTGTTGTAAGAAAGTCATGAAAACAAGTGCACTAAAACATTTTTAGTGTGAGGACTGATGGATGTAGAGAGTACAGCGAGGGCACAAAAGAACACTCTACTAGAGACACTAAAGATGGCCCGGATGGGAGGCTTAATTTGACCCTTATGTGAGTCGGAGGTTTCTGGGGTCCAGGGGCTAAATACACTCATAAAAACAGTGTAGTTTAGGGACTGCAATAGGCCATCAACAAAACTGATGGCCATTGCCATCACGAGAATACAATTTTAAGTTTGGCTACAGGGCTGGGAGAGACACACAAGGTACCGAGGATCCCCACATAAACTGTGGCAAATATGACAAACCTGCTGCCTGTTCTGTTCTCAGCACTGATGGGGCTACTGAGTTGGAGTCCCAACCTTCCAGTGGCCCAAAGGCCAACAGGAGGAGCAGTCATAAAAGCTAACACGTTAAGTCACCCTAAGGTTCAAAGGGATTCAAGTGACTTACCAGAGTCCCTCTGTCAGCGGTAGTGGTGGACAGGACTCAAATGCTCTGACTCCTGGGTGCTTTCTAAAGTAAATGAGTCACTTAAAATAGAGGGAAGGAGGCACCTATGAGTTTAATACATTAATTGAAGCCCAGCAAATCTCATGGGCTTTGAAGAAGAAAATGCTTTGTTTGGAACAGTCAAGGCAACAGCACTGGCTCCTGCTCCCTGAACATTCACCGTGCTCCACACACGACAGTACTGAATATAATGAAAACTCCGAAGCCAATATCCTGGAATTTAGATTTATCTATAATGAAAGGTACATTACAAGCTTTCTGCAAAGCAGAACCAAAATGTATGTAAATACACACACACACACACACACACATATACACACACACTATTTGGTGATTCTAGACCTCAACTCAAGCATTTCTCCGTCTTTTAATCAAGGATCAATTAACTTCCTAAACCTCCAGGGACCTCTTGGGATGTGTAGGCTGCAGAGGAGGCGAAATACGAACTCACTGACAAACACTTAATGGGCAGAGAATCAAAGCATGAAGAAAAGCCCCTGTGTTGGGTTCAGGCCTTTGAAAGTTCTTGGGCTTTGAAAAACGAACACTTGGGCAGGTTGGGCGGTTTGGGGGTGGGGTGTACGAAAACATGGGATAAGTTTCCGTGGCCCACCCATTGATAAAGTCATGTGGGAAGTGTTACCAAAGTGACCCAGCCCCAGAGCCCTGCTCCCTCCAGCCACAGCTTCAAGTTGGTGCAAAATTAAACACAGCCTCCTGCTCTCAAAGTGCTTTTTAGAAAGCTCTTGTGAGGGTAGGAAAAGAGTGGGGGTGGGAGAGTGAATGAGAAATTTTTGCACTTTTGCATGACCGAAATCAGAGCATCGGGGAGAGATTTTCCCATCGCTCCTGTGGACCATGTCCTTCAAGTGCCTTTTCCAGAGTTGTCCAACTTTCTACTTCACCAGAGCTGTAGTTACCTTAAAATAAGGCAAGTCGAGCATCTGTGTGAGTGATAATTAAACTAATATCTGCAGAAAGCCTACATATCTGCTCACAAAATAATACTGGATATAGAATCTGTGTGTAGGTATCAAGCACAGTCTAGTTGCTCAAATGATTCTGTGACAGGAATTTATGCATCTTACCTATGGTATAGAGTTCTACCAACTTTACTGTTGTACTCACTTTACAAGTGAAAAATTGAGGCTCAGAAAGTTTAAGCAGCTCATCTGAAATCAAAGCAAGTAAATGGCACCAATTTGGACCAGATGTTAGACGCACAGATGGACGACGCCGGGCTTCTGATTTCAAGGAGTTTAGAATCTAATTAGGAATTAGTGTATTTTCATCACCACAACAGCTCTGAAAAGTTACAGGCCATTATTTTCATTTGCACCCAACAGAAAACTGAAACCAGTGGTTTTGTAACGTGGCCAAGGTTCCCAAGTGAGTCCATTGGTTGCTGGGATTTGAACCCAGATCTGTCTTTCTTTTGGCTCATGTTTTCTTACTCCATGACCTGACCCTCCCTTTCTTTATAAATGTCTTCCCTGTTAAAATATGACCACCTGATTTTTTTTTTTAATCACTTAAGGCCAGAATGGTCAACCCAACTACTACTTAGAGGTTCAAAATACAAATATTTATGTTGCTTGTAAGTGACAAGGTTTCTATTTAAAGTAATTAATTGCTACTTGTCTTGGAAGTGTGCAAACTTTCTTTAGTTTACGATATTTGTCCAGATTTCTAGACTGGACACAATCCAAATGAGACAAAACTAAGTTTACTATGAAGGCATTTCCCACCTTTGAAAGAGGCTGCCGTGAAAAACACTTGCTGTTGGCTGGTGTGAACATGCAGTATTCTGGGTCTAGAGGTTCTCTTTGACAAATGCTCAGTTCTTCGGTACTGGAAAGTTCAGGCCATTTCTTTACAAAAAGAAGACTGTCAGAACTCAAAGCAACCACATGGCAGAAATGAAGAAAGGAATGGCAGATCCAATCCTGGTCCCTGGGTTTCCTGAGCCCAAGTCCTTGGTCTCAGTTGGATTCCACAAGCATGTATAGACAATTCCTGAGTATAGTTTCTGGGCACCGTGTGAGGTGCTCAGGACACAACCTTGAGCACTGTTTTTGAGTTCCTCAACTTTGGAAAAATCTCAGGTTCCATGACAAAGAGACACCTGTCTTTAGTCTAATCGTGGGTATGAAAAAAGACTTTGAATGATCTTTCTTATTTGAAAGGGCTTAAAATAAAAACATTTTATCCTTTAAAATAAATAACATCAGCCACCTTAAAATCCCCAGCTCTGGCTGTTTTGGCTTTTGCAGTTGGATTTCTAAAGGGCTGCCATATCCACCAAGAACTAAAAAATCAACCAACAGCCCATGATTCATACCTTTCACTGAGAGAATTCCAGACCTCTTTTGTTGCCATTATGTATTTCACAAACGAGAGGTTTTATTTCTAGTACTACACAACTACTAGAGCCTGAAGGACTAACGATTCCTCTGCCCCAGGTAAAACTGGGTCACTTCCCAAGACCTCCTTCCTCTCTTTTGATCCCTCTTTTAAAAGGGTGAGAGTAAATTTACATTCATTGGGCACCTATTATGTGCCAAGAGGTTTGGATATATCAATTGATTTAACTCTCCAAACAATCCTCTAAATTAATTATCAGTCTATAGCCAAAGCACTGAGGGTCAGAGATTATAATTTGCCTCAGTGCCCACTATGCTGATAAGAGGTGTAACCAGAGTATGTAATAGAATACTCTGACTCTAAAGTTCATTCAGAGACAGGGCCAGTTAGCCTTTATCCTTAAGTATACATGAACTCTGTCTATGCAGATTATTCACAAAGCTACAAAGCTCCGGAAAGTGTAGGTTGACCTTGAACAAGGATAAAAAAGCAAGGCTCCTCCTTAGATGCTGAGATGGATTTGTACAGATCCGGCCACTCTCCTGCCTCAGTCTCCCTTATGACCCAGATGTGTTCATTTGCAATACACTGCCCAGAACTAGTACAGAGCAAGAATCACATGCGTGCAGAGGGTTTTACAGCTCTTACATAAGTGATCACCTCTGATCTTCCTGACAACTCTGGGAAGTAATGTTTTTAACATCTGGATTAAAGTACCACTGGCAGACTCTGATTCAAGACCTAAATATAAATATCTTTTCTACAAAGGAGTCACTCAGCCACGTAACCCACTCTGGCAGAGTTACTTTTTTCCAATTTAACCAGGAGCTTCGGAGTCAGGCAGACAGGATTCCACTTCTATCACCTGTCATGCTTACTGCGTGACCTTGGGCATGTCAGTTTACCTCTCTGAACTCCACCTGCATCATTGTGCAATTGGCCTTTGTGTAATAGTTCCCAACATAAAGAGTGGACTGAGGACTAACTGGGACAATTTATAAAACAACCAGTAATCGCTGGGCTCCATAAATGTTAATTCTTGCTTCTGTATGTGACAGGAAGCCATGGAAAGCTTTTAAGCAGGGATAAGATGCGATCAGAGTTCTGTCAAAAGCCACGGGCCCACCAGCCTCTTCCCCAGTGCAATCTGATCCCACGGGAAAAGCATGCTCATAAAATCCTTTAATTCCAGGGACTTCTTGGGATTGTGTAAACAGAAGGGGCTTCAATAGTGGTTAGCAGGACCTGGCACCCTGACACAGAGAAGAAATATCACAGCAGGAACCCTGCCCCGTATTCTCAAAGATCACAGGAGGCTGAATGGGATGTAAGTCTATAATAATGGTGAAAAAACATTTCTTCTTATTTTTCCAACAGTTAAACATACATTCGTCAGCAGTGTGCTCCCATCCAAGCCATGCTATCCAGGTGTACACAAAACACCAGGTTCACATGGCGGTAAAATAAACAATATGGAGACTGGCAGGACATCAGACATCTGGGAGGGCCAAAGTTCAAGATAGTCAAAAGGCAAGACCGGAGCCAGATGCAGTGCCAAAAATGAAGAGCTGAAGCATTACTGGAGGCCTTACAAGAACAAAGTCATGCGGGTAGGCTATCCAAGGCCATCAGGGTATTCCAAGTTAACCCATCAGGCTACACGGTCCTACCAAGTTCTAGGTTGAAGGTGACACATTGGCAGTGCTTGACCGAACCTGGTCTGCAGAGATGTTCTGCTTGGCCAACCCAGTGTTTAAGATTTTTAAAATTCGTTGTCAACATTTAATAACAAGAGGTCTCACATAACATTCAGATTTCAGCTTCTTAAGCCAGCTCTACCGCCCTGTGGCAATCAGTGCAGGCAGTGGTAACTGGCTGCACAGATTCTCCAGGGCACCATCATGCCCTAGTGTCTCCCTGACACCAAGGCTGTGCCTCAGTTCCATTCCCATTGAGCTTGTACTGTCAATCTTCCTATACCTGGTCTACTTCAGTCATTTGTGTTAACTACCTGGCCCCTGGAGACGTTTGGCTTTTCCATCCCTACTCTAGAGAACATATAGTCCTTGGCTGAAGCCATAAAAATAGAAATAATGAACTCTTGATTCAACAATGTCCCCCATGATAAGTAATGGCTACATTAGACATATATGGATGAGTACGTGCATGTGCATATGTCTTAAACTTAACCAAAGACTGTGCCTCCTATCAATGTTTTCAAATCCAAAAATTGCGTCAAGTCATCACTGCAAGGCAGCTAATAACATTTGCATTTCAGACATGAGGAAACTGAGACTCAGAAGCTACGTGACTTGCCAAAGTTCTCATAGTTAGTAACATGAATGAGGGTTGCTCTTGCACTGTTGGTGGGAATGTAGATTGATACAGCCACTATGGAGAACAGTATGGAGGTTCCTTAAAAAACTAAAAATAGAACTACCATATGACCCAGCAATCTCACTATTGGGCACATACCCTGAGAAAACCATAATTCAAAAAGAGTCATGTACCACAATGTTCACTGCAGCTCTATTTACAGTAGCCAGGACACGGAAGCAACCTAAGTGTCCATCGACAGATGAATGGATAAGGAAGATGTGGCACATATATACAATGGAATATTACTCAGTCATAAAAAGAAACGAAATTGAGTTATTTGTAGTGAGGTGGATGGAGTTAGAGTCTGTCATACAGAGTGAAGTAAGTCAGAAAGAGAAAAACAAATACAGTATGATAACACATATATATGGAATCTAAAAAAAAAAAAAAGGTTCTGAAGAACCTAGGTGCAGGACAGGAATAATGACGCAGACGTAGAGAATGGACTTGAGGACACGGGGAGGGGGAAGGGTAAGCTGGGACGAAGTGAGAGAGTGGCATGGACATATATACACTACCAAATGTAAAATAGATAGCTAGTGGGAAGCAGCCGCATAGCACAGGGAGATCAGCTCGGTGCTTTGTGACCACCTAGAGGGGTGGGATAGGGAGGGTGGGAGGGAGACCCAAGAGGGAGGGGATACGGGGATATATGTATATGTATAGCTGATTCACTTTGCTATAAAGCAGAAACTAACACACCATTGTACAGCAATTATATTCCAAAAAAGATGTTTAAAAAGAAAAAAAAATGAATGAGGGTTGGAAGCCAAGGCTTGTTGAACTACAAAGGCCTTAGCAAGTTTATTCCATGAGGCTGGTGGTAGGGCCAGAATGAATCTGCCTTACTGGCCAGTTAAACAATGTGGACGTGTTAATAAATTACATGGTTATGCTTCAGAAGAAAGAAGTGGACCCAACTTACACACGTCTATGTGATACTAAGTAAAGGTATCCGAGTGTTCTATTTTTCAAGGCAATAGTATTAAAATGAAAACAAAGCCTCTTCCTGATAGAAGCTCATTCATTCTAAAAAGTCAAAGCCAAGTGAGAAGGAATTTACAAATTAAAATCCACCAGATAATTGTTGGTATAACAAACTTTACTCTAGTGGAGTCAGGAACATTTCAGTAATACACTGGTAAAATTTTGGAACTACAAGAGATCTGAGGTGTCATTTATTCCATTTACTAGATGGGAAGGCTGAGACCCACCACCCCCTAGCACTGTAATGACTCTTTTCTGGTAAGTCTCCTCACTAGCTGAGAGTCTCTTCAGAAAAGGGTCCATATTTTATTCATCTCTGTATCCCCAGCACAAAGAATAATTCCTGGCACTTAGTGGGTGTTCAACGCATGGCTACTGAATAATTGTATAGGAAACAGACTAAAATTCCGAGGATATGGCTCCGCCCCCAATACACTCTATGACCCCCCCCCTTAGATTCTCCCCAACACCTCCCCCTGTTTCTGAATTTAATCTAATCTCTCTCATATCCCCAAATCCTGTTTTTTTAACACAATCTCCCAAAGCAACACAGTACCACATACCCTCACAAAGAGCAGACAATTGCACCAGGAGTAAATTATGGAGAACCCAACCAGCTTCAAGTCTCAGATGAGTGGTTGAACTGGATGATCTTTAAGACACTTAATCTTCAGAGTTCCCCAGACATTTAGGTAGTGAAACTATCAGAAGATACTTGCAAAGGGTAAACTGAGGAGAGGCCGCTGCTCAGTGATTCAGTGACACACCCACCCTACCTTGCAGGCCAGGGGCTAAAGGATCTTTTTTTTTTTTTTTTTATCATCTTTATTGGAGTATAATTGCTTTACAATGGTGTGTTAGTTTCTGCTGTATAACAAAGTGAATCAGTTATACATATACATATGTCCCCATATCTCCTCCCTCTTGAGCCTCCCTCCCTCCCACCCTCCCTATCCCACCCCTCTAGGTGGACACAGAGCACCCAGCTGATCTCCCTGTGCTATGCGGCTGCTTCCCACTAGCTATCTATTTTACATTTGGTAGTGTATATATGTCCATGACACTCTCTCACCCTGTCACATCTCACCCCTCCCCCTCCCCATATCCTCAAGTCCATTCTCTAGTAGGTCTGTGTCTTTATTCCCATCTTGCCACTAGGTTCTTCATGGCCTTTTTTTTTTTTCCCTTAGATTCCATATATATGTGTTAGCATACTGTATTTGTTTTTCTCTTTCTGACTTACTTCACTCTGTATGACAGACTCTAACTCCATCCACCTCACTACAAATAACTCAATTTCGTTTCTTTGTATGGCTGAGTAATATTCCATTGTATATATGTGCCACATCTTCTTTCTCCATTGATCTGTCGATGGACACTTAGGTTGCTTCCATGTCCTGGCTATTGTAAATAGTGCTGCAATGAACATTATGCTACATGACTCTTTTTGAGTTATGGTTTTCTCAGGGTATATGCCCAGTAGTGGGATTGCTGGGTCGTATGGTAGTTCTATTTTTAGTTTTTTAAGGAACCTCCATACTGTTCTCCATAGTGGCTGTATCAATTTACATTCCCACCAACAGTGTGTGAGGGTTCCCTTTTCTCCACACCCTCTCCAGCATTTATTGTTTCTAGATTTTTTGATGATGGCCATTCTGACCGGTGTGAGATGATACCTCATTGTAGTTTTGATTTGCATTTCTCTAATAATTAATGATTTTCAGCACACCCCGACCTAACCCATTTGCTGTGATCCTCTTGGGAATCTCTGCCTGAAGAAAGTTCCCAGTAAGAGGAAGAGCACAGTTTCAAGAAAGCAACAGACCCGGATTTGAAAACCAGGTTTGCCACTTATCACGTAGGCAATCTTTAGCAAATTGCTTAACTTCTCTGAGCCCCAACTGTAAAAAGAGGACGCCAAGAGCCACTCTGAAGAGCTGTGAGGATGAAATACCTTACGGTAGGTATTTAACAAAGGTTCGTTCCCTGCACTCCCAGTCTGAAAATCGACTCTCTGGCTGTTTCCATGCCAATCAACCGGCTTGACTGGTTTCCTCAAGAAGGTCGCCTGACCAACCTGGACACCGCTGTGTCGGCTCAGACAAGGACTGTCACTCGAGCTGCGCAAGACTGGAGCAATTCCAGTGCGCGGTGGAGAAGACAGCCCTCACCCCAGGAGCATATTCCCCACTCCCAGCCCTGCCAATGTTCCTTTTGTAAAACACAGAAACTTCTTCAAATCTGACAGCTGCCACCTGCACAAATAATTCGGGGATGTAATTTTGTAACTGAATACAAGCCCTGAAAGCTGAAAAGTTTGAAGTCCAAAATAATCCCTTTGACCTTCTGCCTAAACACTCACTAATCACTTTTTAATTTGTAGTTTATTTCCTCTCTCTGTGCTGTCCTTCTAGGCTATATTTTCATTTTAGACATATCCCGGGAGTGAATGGCATGACAGAACACCTGATTAAAGTACAAGTCAAACTTCTCTCCCAGACATCTGAGGCTTGGTGCATGCCCCACTGAGTCCTCCAAATTGCAATGGGTGGCAAGAAAGTGAAGGAGAAAAAGCCTGCTTTGAAGGAGCAAACTCCTCACTGAGAGAATTATGAGCTACAAAAATGAATAAGAAGTGGTCCCTGCCCTCTAAGAAGGCATACTCTGGGGACAACTGCCCATGATGCCACATGACGGGAACTTCCACGGAGCATTTCTAAAATATTCAGGGAGCACGGAAGATGCCCTTTAGCACATGACTCAGCAGCCAATAGATTATGCAATACCAGTTTATAGACTAGCTCAATAAATGCATTTCAAAGATTCCTTGCTGTTATTTGAATGCTAATGATGTACTTAAAGCAATACAAAAAAAAAACAGAAAGAAAAATCCAGAACTGGAAAGTCTCCCCCACCCCCAAAAAACTGCTTCAGAGTTTCACCCTCATCCCCTACCCACCTCTTACTCTTGAGGCAAAATGAGAAAAGTAGTTTGAGGGAGCCTATCTAATTCCTAACACACAGATGCTGAAAAGATGCTAAACAGGAAAAACTGAGAGTTAGAAATGTTATTCAATCCAGAAGAAATTTCTTCCTTGGAGGAAAAAGGTGTCTAACTTAATCATCACTAGGATCGCTATAAATTATAGTAAGTTGAAGGCAGATAGATACATTGGGGTCATTTTACTTTGTTCTAGTAAATTAGCCAACGTTTCATCTACTGAGCAAGAAAGAGTCTCAAGTAGTCTGAGCTGGGTCAGCTCAGCCAATATTCTGGAAGGAAAATGATCTCCACACTAGTTTTTGATTCAGTGAAGTAATGCCTAGTAGCAATAAGATAGCACAAGTGAGTTTGGGGCATTTAGTCAAAGTTTCTCTAGCCAAGGCCACCTTAAAAACAAATACTAACCAATGGTAACTGATAATAAAAACTTGTATTCATCAGTATTAACTCTGCTGCTAACTAACTATATAATTGCACTTCTGCTCTCTTGGGCTCTATTTCTTCATGTGCAAAATGAAAGAGGTGGTCTTACCAGGTGTCTTAGGGACCTTCCAAAGCTTTCACCTTTCTCCAAGGGGTGCAGGGCATCGTCTGAACAAACTGAAGGCTTTCTTTCCATGGCATCTTTACAGGGCAGATGGGCATCACCTCCTGCCCACTATCCTGGCTGGGGTAACTGGGGAGCAGGCTACTTTAAGTTTGTGAAGGTAGCCTGGCCAAGCAAAGCCTTCCAGGGTTCAAAGATGCTCATTAATAAAGAACAGCCCCTGCAGCCCTCCTCTCCTCATGACCCTGCCCACCTGACCTCTCTATTGCAGTAAATCCCCAAACATCCCCAAATCTGCAAACCTTCAGATACAAACCAAATTCATGATTGGCAGCTCTTGGCTCAAAGAAATAGGTATCTATCAGCAATACTGCAGTGTGGGTTAGAGGCAGGTGGGAATTAGCATCAGTTACTCCTGCAAACTAGATACTATTGTAGGCACTTTGAGCTGGCTCTCATTTATCCTTCCCAATAATCCTTTCCAGTAAGCAGTACCGGCTCGATTTTGCAAAGGCCAGAACGGAAGATGAGAAATAAGGTCACGGAGCAGCAGGGCAGAAACGCCGCCGGGTCAGGCTGGCTTTGCACAGTGCCCTGCAGCCATCACATTTCCTACGTTTAGGTGCCTTTGACTGGACCTCAGAAGGGGTACTTCTCGTAAATGGGTCAGCCCTCCCGAGGTAGAAACCCTTGTGCTCTGGGGCCGCCCTTGGTGGCTCTGGCAGAGAGCCCCGCCCCTTCCTCACCAGGATCAGGGAAACAAAATGTGGTCATCCAGATGCACGTGGGAGAGCGGAGAGCTCCTAGGTGGCTTGCTATAGTAACCCTATTGTTCCAGAGGGAAGCTCTTTCGCCAGAACTCTCCAGGAAGCCACTGCTCCATGATGCATTTTTCAGCTGTGGAGAGAAAAGGGTAGTTCCTGGGATGTTTCTTCCACGGTTCTGGAAGCCAGGCCCTTAATCCTTGCAAAGCAGCAAGGAGCCAGCTTCTCTCAGAGGGACAGAACGTCTAGAGCCCTTCTTCCAAATAAAAACATAAAAACTCCTCAACATCCCCTCTGCAACCTCTCAAAGTGAATGAATCAGGAAAAGGGGGAGTAGAAGGTATTGAAGCCCAAGGAGGGGGCTTTGAGGCCTTCCCTGCAGCCCTCCTCTCCTCATGACCCTGCCCACCTGACCTCTCTATTGCAGTAAATCACAAAGCCCACACTGTTCTCTCTGCCTATCCTCTCCCGCCTGTCCCACCCGCATCACCACCCCCGACACACACATACACTTTCTTTAAAGGGCGAAATGCCAAATAACATTATTCTCCTTCACCATAGTATCGCCATGAGAGCTGCCTGGTATGTCTGCCTGAAAAATGGAAGGTTTTCATAGAAATCTCGGCCTCCACTACAGCTCTCCCTTTGTGGAAATGCACTTGGAAAAAAATGGAAGGAGGCCCCACAGGAACCTAATTGGGCAGACAAGAGCAGAGGGCAAGGCCCCTGGAATTGCTCAAAGGCCCCAGGAATACCCGACTGCGCCTTTGGCAGCCAGTCAGAGGCCTTCGCACTCCTGCAAAGCCACCCTCTGCAGCCCCGCTCGGTCCCTCTGCACAGCATGGCTCTCTGTGATGGCAGCCTCACCCCCTGAGCAGGGACCCTATTATATAATCTGAGGAGGGAGGGGAGCACTTACAGTACATATATCACCCAGGGATGCAAACAAGTATTCCCGCGCAGGATGTGGGTCTCAGAAAAACCCTTACACTGCCCAGATTCATCAACTGAGCAACAAGAAAAATTAAAAAGGGTCTTCCAGCTTTGGTCTGGTTTGGAGCGAGCAGACCCAGGTAAGAGTCCCTCCCCTCTCCGCCAGGTGTAGTGGTGTGACCCTGGACTAATGAGTTCTCAGGACCTCCACGTCCTCATTGGCAAAACATGTCACGCAGTTTGGAAGGGCTGCTGTGAGGATTTCCTGAGATGGTGTGTCATTCAGCCCAGCTCTAGCAGATGCGCTCTTAACGTTTCTTCCTTCCCCTGCAAGCGCACAAAGGGGAGGGGGACAGATGCCTAAGGATAGGACAGGATCCATGAGAAACCATCTCTCCTATCAGGCACCAAGGACTGCTGAGAGCAGAGCTGCATATATGGTCTCCAGCCCGTCCATCAAGATGACAGAATGGGTCTTGGGGAATTAATTATTCCACAAACTCGCCCTTCACAAATCCCATCCAAAGGAATGGTTTGATGCCTTTTAGTACACTGACTATACAAAATACTGAAAGAGCAGTGCGCTTCAAAAGCCTCACAAAAACCCAGGCCTGGGTTTGGCAGGAGTTCCTCAGCCACTGGGTTTTTCTGTGTGTGGTTTATAATAACATGCAAACCTGATGCCAGGTCCTAATCTATTAAGGGACTGCCAATTAGCAGGAGGCTTAGAGCTGCAGGTTTGAGCACTGGGGAGCAGGTCTAATTAGGCTTGCAAATCATTTCTATCCATCGCCCCTCTCCATCTGACCCAGGCTATACTGGCCAATTGTTCTGCATATAGCCTTTCTGTATTCCTTTGCACACAGCTCTTTGTGTGTGTGTTTGTTTTAAGGTTCCAGGCCTGAAGGCCAGTGCTTATTTTCATGTCTGTCTTTAAGGGTGACATGGGGGATCGAACAATGTTATCCTCTGGAGAGTGACTCTCAGATTTGGCCAAGCATCCAAACCATCAGGGGCACTTATTAAAAAACACATTCCAGGCACTGCCCAGAACCCACTCAATAACTCAATCAGAATTTCTGCGGCGAGGGCCTGAGAATTCTCCTTTTATAATAAGACCTTGAGATGATTCTATCCCAAGGCGATCTGGGAATCACTACTCTAAAAAGTAAAGACCATTTCATCTTTGAATTCAAGGGGTTTTACAATGGAATTTTTATATGCACACACCAAATAAACAAAATTTTAAAGCATATTGAATATCAAAGGTTTACTGAGCGCCTATTTTGTGCTGGGACTGGGAAATACTGAGATGAATAAAACAGGGCTCCTGCCCTCAAAGAGCTCCCCTATTTAGGGGGCTGGTAACATTCCCATAGAAACCCCATCTTTCCTACTAGGGGTCCCCACCTGCAAGCCTCCTCTCACTTTCTCTTCTGCCTCGTTGTGAATCTAGTTTTCCAATGTCTTTGCCAAAACAGCTCTGAAAAAGAAACAGAATGATTTCAGACACCAAACATCAGACGCCTATCTTAGAAGGGGAGAAAAAAACCTACGAAACATATGGTTTCAAGATACAGGAGAAAATATGTGGTTTAGGACTGCCTGGTCTGAGATAGAAGCAGAGTGGGGAGTGACATTAGGGGGCCTCTGTACAGCAGAATAAGCCCAGGGCTGGGTCTTGGAGCCCAACATTGGATTCTTCAGTGTCTTCAGAAAGTCCCTTTTCCTCGCCAAGCCCCCTTATCTATTAAAGAGGGGAGCCTGCACTACTCGGTTATATCCCAAAGCATATTTGGCACAAATTGTTCTCCCTGGAGACTTCATCAGAGTTCACTTTTGAATTTCAACAGGGAGATGTACAACCTAGAAGAACCAGAGTTCTCCAGAGCCCTTGCTAAGAAAAAAGCTAGCCTAAATGGTCTCTAACCAGCTCCAAAATTATGTTTTGAGGGTATGGCTTTCCAACAAGACTGATTTCCGGGCCTTCCCTGGTGGCGCAGTGGTTGAGAATCTGTCTGCTAATGCAGGGGACACGGGTTCGAGCCCTGGTCTGGGAAGATCCCACATGCCACGGAGCAGCTGGGCCCGTGAGCCACAGCTACTGAGCCTGCGCGTCTGGAGCCTGTGCCCCGCAACGGGAGGGGCCGCGATAGTGAAAGGCCCGCGCACCGCGATGAAGAGCGGTCCCCGCACCGCGATGAAGTGTGGCCCCCACTTGCCGCAACTAGAGAAAGCCCTCGCACGAACCGAAGACCCAGCACAGCCAAAAATAAATAAATAAATAAATAAAGTAGCTATAAAATTAAAAAAAAAAAAAAAAAAAAAAGACTGATTTCCTAGCCAGCAGGGACGGTGTTTCTTATTCATCCTTTACACATTGCTGAGTGCACAGCAGACACTCAAAATAAAGGAATACGCGTGGGGTAGACAGTATGGCCAAGTTGTGTTTGAGAAAGAGCGCCCTGGCGGCCATGGGGAAGAGGGACTGGAGAACAGGACTTTACATGTAAAGCTCCCTGCTCACTGACACATGACAAGCATCTTCCCAAGGAAAAACCTTCTGCATTCTCTAGACACATCCCCATCCGCCCTGAATAAGATGTATGAAAGCCTCTCACAGCCTGGACGCCAAGCTAGGTCCCAGACAGCACAACTCAAATAAACACTGCCTGCTCTCCAGGAGAGGCTGGGGCTGTTCCCCTCCTTGCTTCCTACACCTCTCTGAAGCTCATTGCTTGTCTCAGACTCTCTCAGGTTACCTTAACGTACAGCACTATTCAAAAGCATTACTAGGTGTAGACGAGAAGTATGAGGCTAAAGGGGGTGGCAATCCATCTGTTGGCTACTGAAGCACATGGCAAAGAGTAAAATGGTATAGCTCCACGTGTGTGTATTCTGGAGTCAGACACACCTGGGTCCTGTCTCCACCTTAAACATGCCAGTTAACTTCTCATAGGGATATGACATAAAAAAGATACTGTGTGAGAAAATGTTTCATACAATGCCTAGCACACTGAAATGCTCAATCGGTGTTACTGGTATCATGAATATGGGATGGTGTGTCTTCTGTAAGAAGGAGAGAGACAAGTGTTATCTTGGCCAATAAGAAATCTACTATGTACTTCACAAAGAGTTACTGAATATGTATCGTGAACGTCACCAAGCCTTTGGGTTTTTTATGAGATGGGAGTGGGTGACCAACAATACAGACTATCAAGAAAAGCACGGGCTTTTGGGGTTAAATGGATTTGCTTTTGAAGTTTGGATCTGCCTCTTTTTAGTCCTGTGACATTGGGTAAGCTGCTAACCTCTCCAGGCCATCTGTAACATGGGGCCAGTGGAGGGGTTACTATGAAGTTTAGAGGTACGGTACCATATACAGAGTGCACTCAATTCATGAAGCTATGGTTATGGCTCCTGGTTTCCCCACAAAATACATTAAAATGAAGAAAGATGACTAGGGTAGCCCTATGTCCCCACGTGGCAGTTCTTCCTTTCCTTTAAAGCAGGCAAGGGCATCAGTATATTAGAGTTTTCTAAAATTCCAATGTCTTTTCAATGTTTGATTATTTCCAGCTAAAGGAAAATAACTGGGGATTTTCTCAGCACTTCATGCTGGTTTGAATGGAATGTCACTTGGATCTTCCTTAGTTCACATCACACTATGGACACTATGTGTTCACTTTCTTTTCATTCATTTTTGTGCAATAGATATTTATATGCACCTATAATGAACAAAGCACAGATGTAAGAGCAACTGGGGAGATGCAGCGATCATAAGTCAAATCGTTTTTTTTTTTTTAATTCATGTGAGGAAATTAAGAAGAGTAGTGACTTGCCCAAGTGCACGCAGTGACCAAGAGACACAGGTACAGGTATCCATGAGCTGTACAACTGCACCATGACTGGCTACATTAGCCGGTTATTGTTATGCTGGTTCTAGCCTTCCCTGGGGCTTAATAGTGTGTGTGTGTGTGTGTGTGTATGGGGTATGAGTATGTGTGTGTGCAAGTGTGTGTGTGTACGTGTGAGTGTTTGTGTGTGGCTTGCCATAATCACTAATGCAGGAGAACGAAAATGAAGAACTAAAAGGAATCTACAAAAAAGATAGACAAACAAGATAAAAATTGGTGACCAATATCTAATACTGATTGGTTTTGCTATAAAGTGTGGTCCAGTTGCCAGGGAATTGATGGGGTGCTATAAAGCCTACAGGTCACTGTATTATAAGTACCACTACTTATCTGGTACTTTCAGATAAGAATGGAAGAGTCTGTGCAACAGGTTTAGCAAATGCTTTAGAGCAATAAAACATTTTAACTAAGCATAGTGTGCTGTACCTAACTCCATTTTTAAATAACATGATTTACACAGGTTTCAAATAGTCAAACTCAGTTAAATTTAGCAGTTAATTACCATCAAACATTGTCTCACACTAATTAAATTCAGATCAAAGAATTTTTTTTCCCTTTGTTCATGGTATTTTCAAGTCATGGGGAGAAAACAGGATGTGATGATAATGCATCACTCCAGATTCACTTAGGCCAAAATTAAAATCTCCAGCTACTTGGCTTGGGTCTCAATTTCCTCATATATAAATGGGGGGTGTTAAGGATTGAATTATGCCCCACCTCAAAAATTTCATATATTGGAGTTCTAACCCCCAGGACCTCCAAGTATGACCTTATTTGGAAGTGGGGTCTTTACAGTAGTAATCAAATTACAGTGATGACATTAGGGTCAGTCCTCATCCAATATGGCTGGTGACCTGCTGCAAAGGGGATATTTGGACAGAGAGACACGCATACAGGGCAGACAGGGGGAAAGCCATGAGAACATGAAGACGGCCATCTACAAGCCAAAGAGAGCAGTCAGGAACAGATCCTTGCCCCACAGCCCACAGGAGAAATCGCCCTGCATCACCTTGACTTCAGGCTTCTATCTCCATAGCTCTGAGACAATACATTTCTGCTCTTTAAGCTATCCAGTCTATGGTACTGTCACAGCCGTCCAAGCAAAACAGGGGCAATAGTACCTATCCCAGGGTGAAGAGAGGAGAAAGGGAGTAAAAGAGAAATCTACGTGTGATTAAAGGGAGATGCTTAATTCTGAATGATTGTAAAGGGTCATACGGTCAAGCAAAGACAAAATAATTTTCATTATGGTGACTATTAGCAACATAGAAAATTGTATGTAGGACTTCCCTGGTGGCACAGTGGTTAAGAATCTGCCTGCCAATGCAAGGACACGGGTTCGAGCCCTGGTCTGGGAAGATCCCACATGCCGCAGAGCAACTAAGCCCGTGAGCCACAACTACTGAGCCTGAGCTCTAGAGCCCGCAAGCCACAACTACTGAGCCCGCGTGCCGCTACTACTGAAGCCTGCGTGTCTAGAGCCCATGCTCTGCAACAAGAGAAGCCACAGCAATGAGAAGCCCGCACACAACAACGAAGAGTAGCCCCCGCTCACCGCAACTAGAGAAAGCCTGTGCACAGCAATGAAGACCCAACACAGCCAAAAATAAATAAATAAATAAAATATATAAAAAAAGAAAATTGTATGTAGGGCTTCCCTGGTGGCACAGTGGTTAAGAATCCGGGGACACAGGTTCAAGCCCTGATCCGGGAAGATTCCCACATGCTGCAGAACAACTAAGCCCGTGCACCACAACTACTGAGCCTGCACTCTACAGCCAACGAGCCACAACTACTGAGCCCACGTGCTTAGAGCCCATGCTCCGCCACAAGAGAAGCCACCGCAATAAGAAGCCCGCGCACCGCAACGAAGAGTAGCCCCCGCTCACCGCAACTAGAGAAAAGCCCGCGCGCAGCAACGAAGACCCAGGATGGCCAAAAATAAAATAAATTAAATAAATAAATTAAAAAAAAAAAGAAACAGAGAAGTAAAAAAAGAAGGTCCCTGCCTCAGATTTCACTGTCAAGGTTCCACATAAACCCTCACTTATTCTCTATACCTCTCCAAATATACATAGGAATACAGTATTTTCTCCAAATTTTAATCTACCATACAAATACTCTAATTCAAAGAGCAAGAGAAAAAAAAAAAAAAACCAAAGAGAGAGAAAAGCTATGTGTTTGGCCTGGTATCTGTAAACACACCAGAAAGTTTTCTTCTAAATGTTGTTCAATCAACCAATCAGACATTGTCACTTCTCTGATTAAGTCCTGTCATCAAAACCACCACCTTCAGTGGGAATCAAGACATCCCTACATCTGATGACAACATCCAACTAATATTAGGGGAACCTGTATGCAGATTCAAGGCCCTGGCACCTCTGAATTCAAGAATGTTTGCATTGGTTGATCAAGCCTATGTCTGTAAAACTACTGTGTAGGAACAATCAATAGTTAAACTGGCACATAAATAACGCTACAAGGCAGAGACTGAGTAAGCTTGGATTCTTGACTATTGGAAGACATGAACACATGGGCTACATTATCGATACACATTTGGGGCACAGAGCAAACATTTAAGATCACTAATACATGAAAGGTTGTCCCTTTTTGCCTCACATCTTTGAGCCCTTTCTGTTCCCAAAAAATCAGTTTTCCAAATGTACAACCCAAAGCCAATGCGCTTCTACGGTGACAGGTTCCAGCTCCCAGGCTCTCCAGCATAAGTTCTCTTGCCAGGGGTTCTGCGAAACCCACCCTTTTCCTTCTGTTATTCCTACTCTTGTGTTTCCACACCCCTCCCTCTGTCTCACCAAGCATTTGACAGGAAGTGGGTCTTTTCTGGTCATGGAAGTTTGTGCTTAATAGGTGAAGTTTAGATATATCAAAATGAAGAACAGGGAATTCCCTGGTGGTCCAGTGGTTATGACTCGGTTCACTGCCAGGGCCCAGGTTCAATCCCAGGTCAGGAACTAAGATCCCACAAGCCGCATGGCCAGAAAAAAGAAAAAGGAACAGGAAAAAAAAAAAAAAAAAAAAGAACAGAAAAAAAAAAAAATGAAGAATAGAATCCACCAGAATTTAAATTATTTTCTCTTCCTTAAGCTCCATCATTGAGCCTTCCCCCGTGCTTACAGCCCTTCTCTACCTGAACCGGACTCCTTCTGTTGGTCAGTGTGTTGCTGTTTAGAATATCTGTAAAGGTGAGTATTAGAAGTTTCACTTCAGGGAAGGTCAAATGTAAAATCCTGTGTGCGTGATGGAGGAGAGGAAAGTCATGTGTGCGTGAACACATTGGGAAGTACTTTAAGTTTTGGTTAACTGAATATTGAGCTCCTTGAGCAGGAATTGTGCTGGTTAACTTTATAGCTCCATCAAGCTAGCACATAGCAGGTGATCAGTAAATATTGCAATTAAGTGAGTGAATGAATGAATTCACGAATGTGGTTGCTTTGGGTCTTGAAAGAAAACCACTGGTCTTCAGGTCAGGCATGTTGCTAGAATGGGAACGTCCACATGTACCTTGGAGGCTCATTTTACTTTTCTGCTCAAAGACATACCACGTTGTTAAGTCCACATTTTAGAGGCATGCCGATGAAGCAGACAGAGGAAAGATAACAGCTTCCGAAACCAACTTTCGAGGCTTTGGAAAGCAATTCTCACTGTATGGAGAAACTTCATACTTCCTCCCATCCATCTCATAGTCCCTCTTCTCCTCAGAGAGTCCCAGGGAGCTTTTCCAATCCCACATTGCTCTGTGCTGAAGCCAAAGCCCAGTTTCCTGCTTCAAAAGGCCCTTTGTTTGGACTCTATTTCCAAATCAGCGCATCCTGAGCTTGAACCCTCTTGCTTTTGAGAACTCTGATGCCTTGGCAGCAGAAGCCTTTGCCAGCAGGTTTGTGGTCCTCACAGCTTTCAAAATCCTCAGTGTGAGGGTATGTCTATAGCTAAAAACTCTTTTCATGGGAGGAGGGGCAGAGAAAGTATTATTTTAAGAGTTGCAAAAACAACTGCAAATTGACTCTTTAGTCTTTCATTGCTACCAGAAGACTGAGAACTTCTTGTTCCATTGTATTCAATTAAGATGATAGTTTTAATGAACTTTAAATGATATTGGTTCATAGGCTCTGCTCAATCTCTTGGGCAAGTTTTGCCTCAGAACACTGGAATGCATTAAAGACAAATTTCCAACATGTTCTCTCCAAATTGGAAAACACCTTCCTTCAGCAAGCGCGGACAGAAAGGTAACTACATCTGTACAGCTGCTCGATGATTCCCTGGAAGGACTCCAAAGTTATTTTTGGCAGATCAGGTAAACTGCATCTAATCCGTACTCTGTACACTGCACATCCTATAAATCCAGGTAGCACTCTCTCTTATTCCTTGTGAAGCTTGCCAACTGTGACAGAAAACAGTTTCTAAACAAAAAGGTTTTAAGGGAGTAGGGTAGAGATTAATGTGGAAGAGCCTACTGTCTGCATCTCCCAATCCTGGGACACTCTGTCAGATAGGAATTGTTGTCCTTATTTTACAGATGAGGAAACTGAAGTTCAGAAAGGTTACAACCCTGGCCTCGGGTTGTAAGCTAGCAAATGGTGGAGCCAAGATTTGAGTCCAGAACTGTCCCCCAGGACACATCCTCTTTCCATTGTGCCATATTGCCTCTGAAAGTTTAAAACTTTCTAACTCTTGAGCTTAAACTGTGGGAACTTCTTAGGGTGAATCTCTTTATCTCTCCTCTTATGTCGCAACCCTGTACAGGATTCAGCAATTCAACACGGATCAAGACATCTAACCGTGAAGCCATGTCCTAAGTGTGGAGTCTCTTATATTTGATGACCTCAGCAGAGCTTAAAGATCATCTAACTCAAGTGCCCCATTATTTAGGGAAGGAAAGTTAACCCAACAGAAAGTAAGTGATTGAAGGTCACTACCTAGTGTCACAGCTGGAAGGACTTGAAATGAGAAGGTGAAAGTTCCCCAAGGTTGGAGTAGTGAGGGTGTGGGCTGAGCAGAAACCAGACGAGAGGTGAATACTCTTTCCCATAGGCAGAGAAGAAGGGCAAGGTGCTTGAAGAGCAAAGGCATGACCCAAGGCCAGAAGGCAGACATCTGTGGGGTGTGTCCAGGAAACAACCAATATGGATGAAGGTGGACCTGTGTATTCAAAATAAGGCTGGGCAGGAACTACAAACTGTTAACAGTAGCTGCCTCTGGGGAGTGGAATTTGGAGGGATGGTGGGAGGGTTATCCACTTTTAACACAATCATATTTTTGGAATATTTTTTACTGTAAGAGTATATTGCTGTGCTTTGGGATGTTATGTTAAGGTTTAAAAGGCTCTGTAGATTATGACACATGGGGTCATCATCTGATTTGCAGAATAACCAAATCCACGGCATAAAGGGATGTTTTAACATATGGCATATATTCGATTTAAACTTGAACCTGCACGAGGTAAGGGTTTTATTTGCTCTGGATTTTACTCATTTTCTAAGAGACTGAGCTTCTCTGAGCCTAGTTTTCCCATCTATTCAATGGGAGTGGGCAGGGGAAAACGACTGATGCTTAGGCCCCTCCACTCCTGCATTCTAAGATTATTCTAAAGGGTGGTCATTGTACCAATGGTTAGAGCTGAGTGAGGCAGAGGAACCACTCTGCTCAAGAAAGGTCTTCAGTGCAATGCCTTCTTTGACAATGGTGCCTAAGAGCATTCTCTTGAGTTGCCCATCCAAACAACTGTGACGAGACTGCCCCCAGGCCCCCCAGTTCGATTCTGTTACCTCTGTACTGTGTCTGTGTTGTATTTCTAGAGCTGCATCTGACCAGTGTCTCCTCTAGAAGACCCTAGAAGAACTACATCCAATTCATCATTAGACCCCAACAGCAAGCACAGTACTTGGTACATGAAAGGTGCTCAATGAATACTGCTTGAAGTGACGTACCACCACCATTTATTCAGGAGCTTTTAATTATGAAACTGATTGATATGATTATTAATGTTAATAACGACTTACCAGCAGAGTACCAAACATAGCCGATGCTGGGTTAAACTTATAGGAAGGTAGATTTTATATTAACATAATATTCTGAACAATTAGAACTGCTATAAAATTTACCATCACTGAAATTATTAAGCAGAGGCTTGACACTAACCAAGAAAAGATGGTTTAGAGGGATTGCCCCAGATGCGGGTGAAAGTGGGAAGCTTGATTAAATGGTCTTGAAGCCTGAGTTTTGAAATAAGATACACAGATCTGGGGTTAATTCCTAGTAACTAACCTCTTCATGCCTCAGTTTTATCATTTATAAAATTGGAGTAATCCACCCATTCCACAAGGATATCACAGGGATCGAATAAAACACATTAGGTGCTCTGTACTGTTAGTTCCCTTCTCTTCTGAATCAGACATTTTGGTACTACATTCTCAGCCCTCTCAAAATTAAGAAAAGCAAGATTAACCCAGATTAATACCTAAAAAGGTAAACATACAAATGTGCATTGTCCTAGTATACAAGGGGATTGTTTTTAAGTTTCTCCAATGGTAAAAGCTATGAACCAAATACTTTTGAAGGGACAGAATTAAGAAAAAGTACAGCAATATGATCAAACAGAAAAGATTTGAAAGGAGAAAATCCTTCCCTTCCTCCTTCAGTGTGAACTTCATAATATTTTAAGGGACGGAGATAGAGATTTCAGAGGAAATGCCCAGTTGGACAAAAGAACAAGAGAATTCTCCATGCTGGAAGACTTAACTGTCCCATTTCACAGATGAGACAACAGAGTCACAGAGAGGGAAAGTTACTTGGCTAAAGTGACTCTTTCCCCAACAGGATGTGTCTGCTCTCCTCATTCAGAGCCTCTCCTTAAAGCACGACTAGGATGAGAAAAATCACTCATCCTAAAATACAGCCCTGGCTTTTAGGGTAAGTTCAATTTTTTTTTTTAATGGAAGCTATTATGGTTAGTACAAATTCAGTCTGTTGACCAAGTTCAAAACACTGCATGAATGCAAAATTGAACTTAAAATATCTAGCTGCCTTTAGTTAGCTACATACTCCCAATCTCTCAGGTTAGTTATTTATTATGGGCTGTTATAAACTCTAGAAAGCGAAGGCTTTTTTCCATTCCATCACACTGATTTGCAGGAAGTATGTCTTAAGCATCCAGTGTTTAGCTTTATAATTATACTTAATAATAATTCAGCCGTTTATAGGAAGAAGAGATACTGTGTCCATGGCTACCTTAGGACTATGGTAGGATAAGCAACAAAAATTTTATTTTTCTTTTTGCTTCTTGTCTATATTTACTAAAATAATCTTTTATTGACATTTTCTTCAATGTCTTGACCTTAATAAAAATTTTCAAGCACCTGTTATATACAAGGGAATCATAATCTATTAAGATGGAACTGTACAAAACCATAAAACAAGCCAAAAAATTTGACACAAGAAAGGTCAATACAAAGTGCTATGATAGCCTGAAGAAGGGCTAATTCTGCCCAGAGGAAATCAGAAAAGTCTTCACAGAGGGGGTGGTGCTTGAATTGATTGTAAGAGGTGAGTAACACGTATCAAGCAAAGAGAAATGATTTGGTGGGAAAGTTCCTGGAAGAGCCACAGAATGGAGATGCCTGGGACAAGGGCATAAAGGGGGGAAGTGGAGGGGGATGGGAAGGGAATGGGGAGCAGATAGGGTTGGTGGGGGCCAGATTCTGAGGGGTCTCAAATATACTAATAAGTTTTATTCTGTAGTCCACGAGGGGTCATAAAAATCATGAAGAGAAGGGCCTATGTGATCCGAATTACAGTTTTGAGAAACGATTCCTGTATAGTTACTGCATAAATAATATACGGGGGGACACTATCCCCCTAAAAATAAGATCTGTAAAGGAATGTTTTCAGATCTAGGTGTATGACAGCATGCACTTAAAATGGGATAGAAATAGGGAGAATGGAGGAGAGCAGATTCAGCAGACTATATATAGACACATATATATATCCATTGTACAAATATGACTTTACAGTTTCAAAGCATTTTCCTATATATATGTGATACCATACCCTTGGTCTCAATAGCTCCATGAGGTAGGCAGGGAATGAATCATCATCTCCATTTTACCATTCCTAAAGTGGCAGTGATATGCCAGGGATCACCCAGCTAATACAGCAAAGTTAGGAACACAGCCCAGGATCAGTGTGGAGCTGCCTCTTAGACTTTCTAAGACTCTTTAAAATTTCATTTAATGATCAGCTCAAGACACCTGGCCACGTTTTCTCCAAGAATGAATGTGTGTCTGTCTTCTCATCTTCTCTCCTACACTTTGAGGGCAGGATCTGCCTCTAGTATTTCTTTGTTATCTCTTTGTATTTATCTCAATAAATACCGAAGGACAGATAAGATGGACAGCTGAGTCCCAGGACTGTTCTCATCTGTAGTTTCCCCCGACCACAGAGGATGATAAATAGGCAATGATCCATTTTCCCCTTGCTTCTGTGAGCATTTCCCATTCATCACCAGTCCACAGTGGAGGAACAGCGCTTGCCATGACTCCTGTGATCTAAGCTGCCTCCTGCCAGCTGCTCTGCATTCTAATTGTGAAGGATCTGGACAAAACGGGCTTGCTCTCAGTCCTGTTTAACTTTTCCATCGGTCTGTGTTTGTCAAAGCTTCATGCCAACTCTGTCAGAAAAAGAAATGCCACAAAACTTCTTTGAGGAAAGGGAAAAAAAGACCTACTTTATACCCTTGCTCTCATGCAAATCACACTCCCATTCAAATCCCAGCTGAATAGGAGTCCTGCAATAGCCTGGGAAATACACAGAGCCTCTAACCCAAGTGTAGGCTGCTTCACTCAAATTGTTGCATTTCCCTGCCTTTTTAACTCCTTTGGAGAAAACCGATAGGAAGAATTAACAATACAATCCGAAGTTGCTATTCCCCAAAGTCATTCCATTTCTGTACGAAATCGGCAAAGTAGTCCCCTGCCATGGTTTTCTGCCCTTTTCTTCTCAGGCTCTACAGAATTGGAGTTGGGATGCTCTGTGACATATTTTCAATCAAAGCGGATGCATGGTCCAAGCTACCAGCTCCAAATAGATTCTAGCAAAGCAGTTCCCCTGGAATCTCGGTAAACAGTCTCTGCTAGTGATGAAGTAGCTGAATTATTAATACAGTGTGTTATGCCACCCACCAAAAAGAGTTGAAACAGGCAGAGCCGACCAGGTTCTGAGAAAATTGAAATGAACTCCAACCCCCTCCTCCTCCATAGGTTGTTGTGAAATTCAAGCCAGTTAACAAGCCCCTTGCATGACTGCCTGCCAGGGATGTACAGCAAAGTTCATGCCCTTCCCCCTTCCAGCCCAGAGGTTTTGAGTCTAATCTCTGTCCTCTAGGAATTTACAAAGAAACAGGCAATACTAAAACGGGCAAAAGGCTTTAACCCGCAAATCACACTTGAACACTTGACAAGGTCTGGTCATTTCATTTTAAAATTTTCTGGCTGGCTTGCTTGCTTCATATGCTTATTATTGAAAATAGCAGTCGGTGCAAATTTCAATGCGAGTCTTCACTGTGGGAGGAAAGAGGAGACATAGGTGCTGGCTGGTTCTTGTCCCAGGCATTCCACCATTTTCCAGATGCAAGAGCCCCAGCAAGTTCCTCGACCTTTCCCAAGGGCAACTGCCGCATCTGTAAAATCAGTTACAGCAGTATCTCCCCTCCACAGTTGCAGGCTTTGATGAGATGCGTGAATGTGCCTGACTATAGTGCAAGGGTTCAAAAATGTTCCTTTCCCAGACTTTTTCCTGTTGACATTTGGAGAATGATATCCTGGGTTGGGTGGTTTGGGTGTTTTGTTTTACAGGCTTTTCAGGGCTGGGGAGCTGAAGAAAGAGCTAGAATGAGAAAAATGAATTGAGGCAAGAAGGATATTTACGTTCAAATTCTCAGATGCATATGTTATCATTTGGTAGAACTATTCAATGAAAGGGATTATTAATTAATAATAAATGTTTGGATTTCACAGCTGAGGTCAACACAACCGCAAACAACCAATTTAAAGCAAAATTATAATTAAAAGGTCTTCAACTCCATCAGTGGCCTTTGGAAAATTAAACCCTAAAATCAAGAGGGCTTATTTTCCCCTGGGATTGAAAGCCCTGTATTTTGAATGCTTTGACTCAAGAAGTATACTTTAATTTCCCAGCCAGCCCCAGAGAATTCTGCATTCACACAATGCCTACAGTACAGACCGTCCAAAGCAAAGGTTTACTAGGGTGAGTGGGACCCATCATCCCTCCTGCTGTGGCATTGGAGCCACTCTCTTCAAACAGATTTAAATGAGAAAACTGCTACACAAAAGATTCAAGTATAATAGCCCCCCGCCTTATTTTCAGGGGATAATTACAAGAGCTCCAGTGGATGCCTGAAACCGTGGGCAGTACCGAACCCTATACATACCACAAATTTTCCTGTACATACATCGTTATGATAAAGTTTAATTTAAATTAGGCACAGGAAGAGATTAACAACAATGACTAATAAAATAGAACAATTACGATAATATACTGTAATAAAAGTTATGTGAATGTTGTCTCTCTCTCTCTCAAAATATCTGCTTGTACTGTAGTCTCCCTTCTTGTGATGGTGTGAGATTATAAAATGCCTACATGATGAGATAAAGTGAAGTAATGACGTAGGTATTGTGACACAGCGTTAGGCTACTACTGACCTTCTGATGATACGTCAGAAGGAGGACCATCTGTATCGGGTGATCCTGGATCATCAAGTCATAACAATGTGGACGGTTGGATGTCAGTAGCTGACCATGTCACCAGCTGGGGATCCTGGCGAGAGATTTGATCACGCTACTCAGACAGCGTGCAAGTTAAAACTTATGAATTGTTTATTTCTGGAATTTTCCATTTAATATTTCTGGACTGAGGGTAACTGAGAACATGGAAAGGGCAACAGCAGATAAGGGAGGACTACTGTAAGTTGGTGACACCTTTGGAAATATTTTAAAATCTCAGCCTGCCAGAAGTTCCTCCCTTTGATTGCGATACATATGGCTGCTTCAAAAGAAGACACTAGGCATTTAATCAAAATATCCACTAAGGCGAAGATGACAGCAAGACACATGCAAGGATGGAGAAAGAATGTATTAGGCCATTCCTCCCTAGAAGCCTACGAAAGCCAAAATGATCAAAACAGCTACTTTGGGCCAGTGTCTAATGAAATCTACTGTGTGGCTGGAAGCACTCCTGCCACTTCCTGTCAGTGGTTGCTAACTTCACAACAATGTGGGTCATTTGTGGGGAAGAGGCCACTGGGGGAAGTTCTATTTACTGCATTTAATGAAGATGCCGCATCCACAGCCACTAACCAGAGAAGCTCACAATTTCTCAGTGTGACCCAAAGGTTACACCAAACCACCAAGACAGCAGACAGAGCCCACGGGACAAACAGGGTCACTAACAGAGAGACCCATTACTGCTCCCTGATATGAGTGACAAAGGCCTTGTTCAAGTCCCTCCTTCCTTTAAGAAGCCTTCCCAGGATCCAGCGGGCTTCCTCTGCCCTAAATCCACAGAGCTGCTTGTGCATTCTAGAATGTCCAACCTTTTCACCATCAAAGGTGCCTTGCAGTTCCTTCTTGACCCTCTGTGACATCTAGAAGATGTCTTTATTTACCAGGTAAACTATATTTAAATCATTTCTCCACTTCTGTTAATCAAAGCATGGGAAGTGTCAATCACATCCCCCTGATGAGTGGAAATAACCAGCAAGACCAGAGTGATCTGCCAGTGTCACACCACATTCAGAACACAGCACAGAACGTCAGTGCTTTGACCAGTCCAGGCAGAGGCTGATGTTCTCAGTTAGTCTAGGCAAGTTAATCATTGAAAAATGTACAGGACGTGTTAGGTATTTCTGTTTGAAGTCCTAAAAAGAGCACGAGATGCCCTGTGATTGCCCTAACAGACCTTGGCAGGTCCAGAGAACCCAGGGTGAGAATCATGAGTCGAACTCATTTTGGACAATTCATCACGTGTTGCTGATGTGAAAGCTGGCAGGGAATAGTGGGGAAAACCTGGGCTTCAGAAACACTTGAAGAACAAAAGCAGGAGAGCCTAACAGTGAAGAATGGCCTCAAAGCAAGAGGGAGGGGATATGGGGATATATGTATACATATAACTGAGTCACTTTGTAATACAGCAGAAACTAACACAGCATTGTAAAGCAATTATACTCCAATAAAGATGTTAAAAAAAAGAAAAAGAAGGGCCTCATGAGACAGACTTTTCAGGTCTGACCCCAACTCAAACTCACCTGCTGTGTAACTTCTGGTGAGTTATTTTTTAACGTCTCTGAACCTCAGTTCTCTCAATGGAGATAATAGTAATAAAGACTTCATAGGCTCATTGGGAGAATTAAGTAAGAGAACGCATGCACACTGCTTTGCCCAGTGAGAGGTACATACTTGCACTCAATAAATGTTAGCAATTGTCATTATTTAGTCAGGCTTGCTTGAGTCCAAATCCCAGGCCTAACACATGTTAGCTGTGTGAACTTGAGCAAATCATTTACCCTCTCTGAGTTGCAAAACCGGTTATTGACATCTACCTTATTCTGTTATTGCAAAGATTAAGTGAGATATCATCTAAAACTCCTAATAATAAAGGTTGAGTGCCTTTTCCTCACCTTCTTGTATTATACGTGGTTTAATTTTTCACGCACTTATAGCTTAATCTTCACTGTAATTTTCAACTTGACGCTCCAACCAGTTTCTAAAGATCTGTGCTTGTGTCTTATACTCTTTAATATCACCCAGCATCCAGCACATGAATCTAAAAGATGCACAGTGATATTAATTTTTGAGATGATAATCATGTATACAGCCATATCTCCAGCGGGGAAAGGGGATGGGGAAAAAAAAAAAATCAACCTTATCAGGAACTACAGTTCTAATTCATGGTCTTAAAAATATCGTAAGGCTAATCCAAGGAATATAGATTTTTAATATTTGTACTTCTAACTGTTTTCAGGGTACTCTGAAGATCTAAGGCTGCTTTTCATTTTGCTGAAGCAGGAATCTGCTTGTGACACACCCTGGTTTGTGGAAGTATGTTACTCAGCGGGTGAGGGGGTCTAGCTGACCACCCAGCATCTATTCCTCAGGCAGCTTTATTGTTCTGTGCTCACTCATCTTAAACCCAGTGACACTGCTAAACTGACTGAAAACTTTGTTTCTTTGTGAAATATTCTCTGACAAACAAAGCAGCACTAGAGTGGTTTCATGAATATGATAATTCCAAAGGTCTTCGGTAAACCTTTTGTATTTTTTCCATACATATTTTAATTAATCTTAAGATACTTCCAAAATGGTGTAGGCACTATGGAAAATAGTTTGGCAGTTCCTCAAAAAGTCAAGCACAGTAACCATATCGTCCTGCATTTCCACTCCTAGGTAAATATAACCATGAGAATTGAAAATCTATGTCCAATAGCACAGGGAGATCAGCTCGGTGCTTTGTGACCACCTAGAGGGGTGGGATAGGGAGGGTGGGAGGGAGGGAGACGCAAGAGGGAGGAGATATGGGGATATATGTATATGTATAGCTGACTCACTTTGTTATACAGCAGAAACTAACACACCATTGTAAAGCAATTATACTCCAATAAAGATGTTAAAAAAAAGTAGATGAAGTATTAATACCTGCTGAACACACATGCTGAACATACACGCTACGATATGGATGAACCTTGAAAATATTATGCTGAGTGAAAGGCAAAGAAACAGAAAGTGTACCAGTAGTTGCCATGGGATGGGGGGAGGAGGAAGGCAAATGTGGAGTGACAGTTAATGGGTACAGTTTTTTCGTTGTTGCAGTGATAAAAATGTTCTAAAATTGATTGTGGTGATGGTTGCTCAACTCTGTGCATATACTAAAAGCCAGTGAATTGAACACTTTAAATGAATGAATGTTATGGTACATGAATTAGATCTCAGCAAAACTGTTTTAAAAATACCATTATAACTCAAGGAAAACCGTTTCTCTAAACCAAGAGGATTTCCAATGGCCCATTTATTTTAAGGGGCTTTGAGAAATTTAAAGATTCCAGAGCAAAATATAAATTAATTAAATAAATAATTTATGTATATAAAAAACTTACAGCCTCATCTTTCTAATAAGGCTCTGAACATAAAGAAGCACTTACTAATCCTATAATACAGGCTTCGTAAGTCTTCTACAAACACTGCATTTAAAGTGTTTGTGGAGGGAGAGGCATTACCATGGTTCAGAGGCTCCCAACCAGGAGATCAGGAACCCCACCGCCACCACCATCCCCCTCACCCCCCCCAATCTCCTTTAATCTCCTTGCCACCCATCCTTCTCCTCTCTGTCCCCAGTACCTCAGGTTCATCTCTAATCTGCCTCCCAACTGATCTCCCTCCTTGGCCTCCAATTTCCCTCCCCTCAAACACAAATCAGATTAAGTTAATCCCCTCTTAAAAACTGCTCATGAATATGTTAATGCCAAACGTTGTCTGTAAAACTTTTGTAATTTTTTTTCCTTACACATTTTAACTAACCTTACGATACTTCTAAAATGGTACAGCTGCTATGGAAAAACAGTTTGGCAGGTCCTTAGAAAGTTAAACACGGAGTTACCATATGACCCGGCAATTCCACTCCTAGGTATATACTGTGTTTGGTTTCTGTATGAAATTTTCCATAATAAAAAGAAAAATGAAAACAAAAATACAACCTCATTCGCTGGTCCTCCAAATTAAAGTTCAAGTCCCTTAGCGGCCTGCCATTTATAGCTCCCCTTTTTTTTTTTTTTTTTTATATAGCCCCCCTTTTTAATCTGGCTCCTAACTATCTCTCCAGCCTCATCCCCAACATGCTCTTTCCCCACCAACTCAGTGCAAATACACAGCACTTACACTCCAGCCTCCAACCACTCACCCTTCCCAAAAATGTTCTTGTTTCTAAGTCTCAGCATCCGTTGCTCCCTCTGCTGCAATACCCTTTCCCACTCCGTGTAATGTAGGCTATTATTTCTCTAACAAGACCCAGCTCCAAGCCCTCAGGCAAACTCATTGCTTTTCACTGTGCAGCTATAGCCCCTCCCTTACCATGCCCAAATCAGCAGCACTAAGTGTGTAAAATTACGCAAAAGTCTGTTACCCTTTCCCAGCGTGGGAATTCATAAAGCACAAGGAACCCCACCCACCAACCCCACCCCAGGGGAAGAAGGGACTGAGGTGTGTTGCACATAGTAGATGCTCAAGAAACAACTACAGAAGACAAGACATACATGAAAGACAGGTACAAACATAGACTTAATTAAATAGGCTCTCTAGAAATTATACTGATTGATGCTAATTTGGGGGTCAGATATAAAGAAACCATCAATGAGAACAGCTTCCTTCGTGTCAATATAATCATGTGTATTATGTGCTTTAGGGATACATAAACAGGAACCAAAGCATACTGCTTATTATGACAAGGCGCTTACACTGATTTGCATTTCTCTGCAATACTCTCTAAGCATATAATTTTGTTAATTTGTGACAAACCTCAAAAACACACTTCCCACCAATACTGTGATTGCAACGTATACTCTCAAAGCACACAGAAATCATCAAGTTCCTTTCATAAGTTGCCAACTGGATCTTATGTGTGTTGTTTGGTTTGGTTTGTTTTAAATTTGGGAATTTTAATGCACATCATAATTTATAATTTAACTTGGACCTAAAGGAAGAATAGTTTCACAAGGATGTTTCAGAAACTGACCTAGCCTTCTTTTGAATGTTGGGAACACCAGCTCATGCATGACCTTGAGAAAATCATTTCATCTGAGACTCAGTTTCCTCCTCAGTCAAAAACAAACACTTCGAAAAGGTGGGCTTCTCTTTCTTCTCTCCTGGGACACGTCATTTGAAAAAGATGGTGTCTGTCCAAGTTCAAATCAGTCAGCAGTGATCTTTGGTAACAAGCACCTTCTAGAACAAGGGCCCGTTGAAAGAAAAGTGATATATCAAAAAAGCTGCCTAATCCTTAAATTTGCCCCATGTGTCTCTGCCCTCACTAACCTATCACCCTCTGATTTGGGTTAAAAGTTAAACCTGTTTGTCTTGTTCCTCTTTTAATTGACCCAGGAAAGAGAAAAATGAGAATAGGGCTCTCTGGAGAACTACCTCATAAATGATAATCAAGTTTCAAACTGACAAGTACACACCAGAAAAGCAAAATGGTATAAAGGCAAGACCTTGGTTCTAGGTCCTGCCCTTTCACTATCACCAGACAATTACTAACCAGTCCAAGCATCCAAGTCTTCCTATGTGAATCAAGGGCACTGACTAGGACGTGGTGACAATGACAACAGCAGCTGGTGAGTGCACAGCGCCATACACTATACCAGGCATCGCCTCACAACTTCACAACACATATTATCCCATTTTACAAATGAGAAAACTGAGGCCTCAGAGACAGTCACAACTTGCCTAACCACGTACAGCTAATAACCCTAAGCAAACTCCCACCTATCTGTCTCCAAAGCCTGGGCTTCCCCCTTGGACCTCCCACCTGTCCTCTGTTCAAAGAGGCCGATTTTTCTGACTGAGATAAAAAATGACTTGGTATTGTTGATAATGAAATCCCCAAGGGACTTTCAAATTCTAAAGCATCCATGAATCTAGGCACTAAAGAATTGCTCCGATGGAATTATCTTTATTACGTCCACCGAGAGGCTCAGTCAGCACACTCCAAGCTGTTCTGCAACTATTTATATCGGGCCCTGCAGAACATATTTGTACATACTTGGACTCAAGAAAATGGAAATAAGTGAAATGGAATAGAAAAGAGGGAGTCTTCATTGCATTAACTGCATTGAAAAGTGGGCAGCAAGGTAAGCTGACAAGAGTTCTGGAAAATTTAGTGACTACTTACCAGCTGGGCACCGTTGTGCAAGTTACTTAACTTCTCTGAACTGCAGTTTCCTCCTCTCTAAAAGGAATCTAATATCTACATTACATGGTTGGCCTGAACAATAAATATGTTCACTACCACAGTTATTCCCTTCCTCAAGAGATATGGAGCGTGCCCTGGATGATGAGCATTTTGATTATTTTCAATCGTGTTGCTCTTTTTAGTTATTTTTTCTTCCTCTGGGCTTTCAAAAGACACATATAAGAGTTGACCCTAAAATAGGCCATTTGTCCAAATTCCCTCCCCGACAAAGGTGTATTTGTCTTTCCCTTAAGATGATCTAGCCACGTCCCTTCCAGAGGGGAAGAAGGTAACCACCAAAGACTCCGGAGGTTCCCGCACTGTGACTTTTCCCAAACCTGCCACTGCTTTTCTCTGGCTAATAGAAAACATTTGTGTTCCCTCTGTCTGGTTTTTTTCTTGGGATTCTCTTCACAGTTGTTTCCCCTAATATATTTCAGGCAACTTTGCTGCCAAAAAATTAAATTCATAGAACCATCGAGGAGTAAGAACACTGGGAAGGAAAGGAAAATTCTACTATTACTATGAATAATAAGAGCCACGTAATACCCGATAATGATTTAGTGCTTTTTAACTCTTCGAAGTGCTTTCAGATTTGTGATCTCATCTGAGCTTCACCATATACGAGTGTCACAAGGTTTGCTTTTGTATTTTACAGATGAGGAAACTGAGGCCTGAAAGGTTAAATAATTTTTGCCCAAGTCACATGTGTAGATGACTTTATGTCAGGATTCAAACCCAGACCTGGGTGAATCCAGAGCTTGCGTTGTTGCTACAATACTTTGCCAAGCTAACTTTGATCTTTTAAAGGCTCTCTTTAGAAGTCTAATTCATTCATTTCACTGTTTACTCATATACAAACTTCAATATCTCAAAAGAAAATATGTATAGAGTTAACACTTCATTTATCCAAAGTGGTCACTTGGCCTACAACACTACAGAGAACTCAGTTTAAAAATAAATAAAAATCCCAGCCTCTTAGCAGTTAGGAGACACCAGCAAGTCCTTGCACTAAAAATCAGACCTTCAGGCCAGCACCCAGAGGTAATTTTTCCTTTTGAAAGAATTCTAACAATCTTAAATATTTTTCTTTTAATTGGAGTATAGTTGATTTACAATGTTGTGTTAGTTTCAGGTGTAAAGTGCTTCAGTTACACATATACCTATATTCATTCTTTTTTATATTCTTTTCTCATATAGGTTATCACAGATAATTGAGTTGAGTTCCCTATGCTATACAGTATGTCCTTGTTGGTTATCTATCTTATATACAGTAGTGTGTGTATGGTTATCCCAAGCTCCTGATTTATCCCTGCCCTCCACGTTTCCCCTTTGGTAACCATAAGTTTGTTTTCCATATCTGCAAGTCTGTTTCTGTTTTGTAAATAAGTTCATTTATATCATTTTTTTTATAGACAACAACTAACCTTTCTTGGCAGTTAAGTATTTTACATTTTTATTTATTTATTTATTTATTTATTTATTTATTTATGGCTGTGTTGGGTCTTCGTTTCTGTGCGAGGGCTTTCTCTAGTTGCGGCAAGCGGGGGCCACTCTTCATCGCAGTGCGCGGGCCTCTCACTATCGCAGCCTCTCCTGCTGCGGAGCACAGGCTCCAGACGTGCAGGCTCAGTAATTGTGGCTCACGGGCCCAGCCGCTCCGCGGCATGTGGGATCTTCCCAGACCAGGGCTCGAACCCGTGTCCCCTGCATTGGCAGGCAGATTCTCAACCACTGCGCCACGAGGGAAGCCCCATTTATATCATTTTTTAAAATTAGATTTCACATATGAGAGATATCATATGATATTTGTCTTTCTCTGTCTGACTTCACTTAGTGTGATAATGTCTAGGTATCTTGAATATCTTTACTGGAAAAGACAGGTGTACTGGCCACAAACAGAAAGAAAAGTACAGACAACTTAACAATTCAAAAAGTGCCAGAACATGCGATCCCTCTGTATAAACCAACTGCCCTTCCTCAACTGCCTTTAAGACATTAGCTATTAAACAACACAATTATTCTCAAATTGGCCTGATAAGAATCACCAGAAGCTTTTATAAAACACAGAATCCTAGGCCCTGGTCCAGAGCCTACTGAATTTGAATCTCCCGGGAAGGAGCCTGAGCATCTGCATGTCACACCAGATGGGTCTCCTTATTAGCTGAGTTGGTGAAGTGCTGACACAGTAGGCATCCCCCAAATTATCACTCCTCAGATAATGTGTACCAGGTTGAAATGACACCTAGGGCAGGGTGTCTGCATAAATATAACTACCTACACGGGGAAGAAGCCCTCAACTATGGTATCATTAGCATCATGCTATGAACAGGGTTTGCCAGCCCAAACAACTGCACAGGAAGGGGGAAAGAAAGAATCTCAAATTGACAGGAAGTCAAAAGGGCTAAAAGTGGAAAAGGCCACCAACTCTGGCTTTAACAGTCTCCCACAAAGGCAGCTATACCCCTGTGGTATATCTCAAGTATAAGAGAAAGGGATGGAAGAACTAAGGAGAAAAAAAAAACGAAAAACAAAAAAAACTAGCCAATCCAGACAATAAAGGTTTTCAACCATCCTGGAAGAGTCAGCAGGGCTTACCTACGAAAAGGAGACTCCCTCCACATTTCAACCCATGCAGGATGCTTCTTGGCTGGGAGGTTCACCCATTACTTAATGAAAATCTGTTTCTATATTCTCTGGTTTACAGGGTAGATTAAGTTATCAAAACCTATTGGGTTATTAAAAACACATACTTAGTGAATATAATCACTGAGTAACAAAAAGAAGGGAAAAATCACCTGTTGGGCTTGCTTCCTTGTTTGCTTGTAATTCCTATAAATTTTAGTAAGCAGATGAGAGGACACATCTGGCCAGGGAAAATCTAGCCAGTTTCTCAGCATATTGGATGAACTCGAGGAAAAGACAGTGCTCATTTTCCCTCCTGAATGAACCCCAATTTAAGCTAACTGTCAGCAATACTTCTTTGATACAAAAACATAAAAATTCAATTGATGATAAATAATCTATGAGAAGCAATGACTGTGTTTCTACATCACAGTTATCTATCAGCACAGACTCATAAAATCGTTAGTGTTAGAAGACGTCTGAGAGATGATCTAATCCCTTCCCTCTGTGATAATAATCAAGAAACCAAGGCCCACAAAAGTCAAGGGAATGTTCCCAAAGTCACACAGCGACGTGGCGGTACAAGACCACAGCTCCTATTTCTAGGCCCTCATCCTTGGGATGACTCCCTGAGCTAAGAGACAACCAAGAGCTAAGCAGAGCGCATGTACCAGGTACCAGGTAGATATTCAATAAATCCAGGCGTCATTCCTCTCTACTAGAAATCTGTCCCAGAATGTCGTATGGCAGCCTTTGACATTAGATATCATTCCGCCCAACCAGTCATTTCACTGATAGAAAAAACTGAGACCCATAAAATCAACTTGGCCACAACCACACAACTAACTGGTGGCATCAGCCGCCCTGGAACCTGAACTTCTGGCTCCAAGTCTCCCGTTCTCTTCACTACATCACACTGCCTCCCTCTCACTATTAAAGGTGAAGAGTTTAATAATAACACATGATAATTTTATTTATCCCATAGATGGAACCAGTTTTAGAATTTTATCTCGGCCATTTAACTGCAAATCAAGAAGCATCCAAAAACACTCTAGAATGACTAAATTATATAACATAGTTGCTGGCCAAACAAATTCTCTATTTTTACCCATTTGAGCTTCTTTCTCTTTGCCTCACTGACTGTGTTTCCTGGTAGGGAATGGCACAGGAGTTAAGCCTTTCATACCAAACCTGCCCAAGCATCTGTTCCTTCAAAGGTCTCCCACCTCCACCATAAGCTCAGTTACCCCACCTTCCGGTATCAAAAGCCAAAAGAGGAACAGTCTTTCTGAGCAAACGAACCTTTTCTAAAGAGGGCTCAGAGTATACTGTGAAGATTAGATGGCTCAAAACGCTGCTAAATTTTAGGGGTTGCCTTCTCAGCTAAAGTTTAGATCAACAATGAATAAAAATCATCTGTCTTCAACTTACTGACTGGGCCAATGTGACCTCCTCTTGGAAGTGGATGCTTTATGGTCTTCACTGTAATATCATTACTGAGTTTTTATTTCATGGTCTCATCTACCTATGATTCTGAGACACAGTATATAAAGACAACCACAAAACCTTCATCAAGGGCTCTGGGTTATAAATTCCTTGCATTTGCCCAAGTTTTGAGAGATGACAAATAACTTTCACATCCAATATTTCCTCTGATCCTCACAGCAATGTAATGGAGTGGCCACTCTGATCACTGCCTCGCAGATGGGCTAACTGACTTCAGAGGATGAAGGACCTTGAACAAAGCCCAAGGACAAAAAGCTGGACCTGTCTAACTCTGCCTACCCCTCAAAATGCATGGGTTGGAAGCAGGCACTCAGTAAATATCTGGGGAGGGGGACAAGGAAGAGACAGGGGACAGAGCAGAGAAGCTGCACATGGATTTACCAAATCCCTGCATTTGTGCTATAGCCGTGCACTGCCATTCGTGCTTTCTTCTGAACCACTGTCTCATGGGGTAAAAAGGCGCCCTCAAAATTTGGGAATTACTTAGTGTTAGAACAACCCCAAATCAAAACGATACCTTGGGGCGACGAGACCGTATCACTGAGCAGAAGAGTTGAACCACCTTTATCCATCTGCTTTGGTGTAAATGACTAACTGGAAAATGTGGAGAGGCAGGACTTTCTGCAAACCGAGCTTTAGAATTTTCTAATGATCTGAGTTTCAGGGTTCTTCAGATGAGGGAAGAAAAGGGGGATGGACTCCAGTCATGCTCACTGAGGATTAGAGATCAACTCAAATTGACTTCAGTGTGAATCTCAGTTTTCTCATCTATAAAATGGAGACAATCTCTTCATCAGAGTTGAAGTGAAACGTACTTAAACTAATGCATCTGAAAAAGAGGCTAACAGAGCTTAGAAAGACAGTAGATGCTCCTTCCTCTTTGCCTGGGAATATTGTCTGCTGCTCTCTTGTAACCTGGTAGAACAGAAGGAGTGCATAAAAAAACAGAAGGCCATACTTTTATGCAACTGAAAGGAAAACAAAATCGATTTCAGAAAAACTACTATGCAAAGATTCATAACTGTGTTTATTTAAAAGCAATAATCTGCAAAGATAGCTATTTTCTGAGACATAAACTCCCATTGGTGATTCTCTGCCACCAGATTCCTTTGGTCCTCAAAGGAGAGTGGACTTCTGTTTTTTCACCAAGAATTTAACATTCCAAAAAGGTATGTGAAACAAGTTAAACTGCTTGCATATTTCCACTTACATAACATGTATATTGCACATCAGCTTTTATTTTTTCCAGACACAAGGAGAGGAAGCTTGGTATATATTCCTGTGAGAGAATAAACAGAAAAATGTCTCCCTTTTTCATATATTAGGGCCTTGTAATCCAGACCATATGATCAATACACTATATAAAAATTAAATCATACTGACAGTCCCAGGCAAAAAGTGAACCAAGTAGAAACAATTTTTTAGGACTGTGATGTGTGGAATATTAAAATCACATGTTGTGTTAATAATTTTCTTTTAGAAGCCAAATAGAGTTCTCCTGCATAAATTTCTCAAGTAAATGTTTACCTTACAGTGTCTCCTATTAAGGGTGGTCGAGAGGCATTAAATTAGTGATATTGTAATTTGGCCTATGCATAGGGGAGACACTTTGAAAATGACTTGGTTGACATTATGTTAATGGCAAGGCACATACCTTAAAACGGAGAGCTATGTGCTCCTTATGGTAAAATACAAGGTCCTGGTATCTTATTAACTTTTCTTTTTTTCAGTAAACAAAAATCATTTGCTCGAAGAGGCCAATAGTGAGTAAACTTAACAAACAGCTAGGTATAGAATACTAGCTTTGGAGGGGACACAAGGGAGAGTTGGGGCAGATGAAGAGCTGAAATGTGCAAACATACACCTTACTTAACACCTTCAATGCACAACAGTATCTTGGGATTTCTGTGTCCCCCACTAAACTATAGCTGATAGGTGTGTCTTTTTGCAAATTCCTTCACACTCTTTCCTTTGATAAGATACACCATCTCGTGGGACTGCCTTCTGAAATCAGAAGAGTGGAAAGAGGAGGGGAGTACAATAAAACTGTCCGAAGGCTGTCAAGTGTGTTCTAGCTCTGCTTTCCTAATCACCAAGTAGGAGGTAGGAGGGTACAGGGAACAGACAGTCTAGAAAGAATTCACCCTACCACCAGGGAACAAAACACAGCAGTGAACACTGGGAAGCCCCAGACAAGTTTACAGCAAACAGCTTCAATGTGTTTGTGTTCCTGGTACTCCCCCGGACCAGGGAAGGTCTCTTAAAAATTCAATAGCTTGGCAAGGAGACTTTAAGTACTCATCTCCCCACTGTGCATAATAAGCCAGTGGCCTTCAGGAAGGTAGGCCCCCCAGTGACAATTCCTTTACATAACATCTTAATGCTGAATTGATACGAAGAGGTGGGAATGGGATTTGCCACCTGAACTACAGTCACCTTTCTTCCCTTCCGCAGAGCACAATTTGATCTTCAGCTGTCTCTGCATATCTAAAGGGGGCCATTCTTATATTTAAACTCCAAGAGTCCCTTCTTTCTCTGACTCTCAAAATTAGCTATGGACAGTCAAGCCAAGGACAGATGGACCTCAGTAAAGATCCTGCTACAGAGTCATGAACACAGGGTCATTGGACTCCAGCCCAAGAAGTCTCTGGTTTGCACACTCTGCATGGACAAATCCATTTCAAAGGGGACTTGAGCTTCCGTGCAGGAGTTCTATTTTAAGGGAACTGAACAGGGAACACAGATGTTTCTTCAGTTAGCAGAGTTGGCAGAACAGCTCCTGGACCAAATCCGAGTTCTTAATGCAGGAAGGGGCCTCAGAGAGCATCTAGTTCAACCCACTCACTCAACTGATGAGGAAACTGAGGCCAGGGAAGCAGTTAGGTGGCACCCCCAGCAAGTGGCAGAGTGGTGGTGTCCTGATGACAAGTCCTGCACGCTTCCCATAACACCATGATTCGCTTAAAAAAAAAAAAAATCTACACTGACTTCAATCTTGGAACTCCTGTAGATTCTTGTCAATAGCCACCCCCTGCCCCGGGGGCGAGTTCATAAAGCCTCCTTACCCTCCCACTCCATTCCATTTACTCCTGCTCTTCCAGCTGTGGCTTCCAACTAGTTTGGAAAACAGAAGCGGGCTACAGCCTCAGCTTTCTGGGAGTGCAATTAATTATGGTCCCGATGCATGGACCGTGGCTAGCTTTCCCAGTGCCTCAGTTGCCTCATCGGTGAAATGGACCTCCTCGCCCGTGTTGCACCGAGTCAGGGAGAGGCAGTACTCCCTGGCACACAGTAGGCGCCTAAAAAGTGACTGCTGGATCGGTACCCCGCATCACGCCCCTCGAGAGCACCCTCCCAACCCCCGGGGGGCGTTCAGGATAGCGGCAAGTGAAAAGGCCCAGGCAGCCCCGGCGGAAGGGCTGGATGTTTACATTCGGCCGGGGGAAGGCAGCGCTCTCCAGGCGGGAGCCCAGCGCTCCAGGAGATCCATCTTACTTGGATGGGGGGCAACCAGCTCTACGCCGGCTCCGGGTCCTGGTTCCACCGATTTCCCCTATCCTAACAGGCCGAGCCCACGCCTTTTCGTGGGACTCTGGCCGGGCTTCCAACCGGAGATCGGCTTTTAGGATTCGGTGTCCAAGTGGCCCGCGAAAGCCTACAGCGCTCCCGACACTCCTTTACAGGCCGGGGAGGCGGCGGGAACGGGGAGGGCGGGGACCCGGGGGACGGGAGCGGCGCGAAGGCTCCGCGAGAAGCCTGCGGGCGGCCCCCGGAGCGGACTGCGCGGCGCAGCCGGGAGACGCGGCCCGGCGCGTAGCCCCGGTCGGGCTGGGACGCGCGCCGGGCGCCGAGGGCCGGAGGGACAGCGGGGCTGGGCTCACCCATGAAGAGGCAGAAGAGGTCCAGGCAGATGAGCAGCACCCGCTTGCTGCCGCCCTTCCTCGGGTTGTTGTTGAGCGCCGGGCTGCCGCCGTTCTTGCTCTCCGCGACGATCGCCTTGTCGTACTTGTAGTTTTGCATGGCGCTGGTCAAGACGCCCCGCGACAGCAGTCACACACCCAGACGCCCGGGTCGCCTCCCGGCCGAGGCTGCTCGGGGCGCGGCGGGAGAGTGCGGCCCCGCTGCCCGCTTCCAACGGCAGGCGGTGGTGCTTTCTGCTCCCCTGGGGCTCCTCTGCTTTTCCTGCCTCAACCCCGAATCGTTCGAAAGTCCAGTGGGGAGAGAGCCAACTCCCGAGCAGAAACTTCTGCAGCGCCGCGCTGCTCCGGACGCGCGGGACTCCGGTGTCTGTGTGCAAAGCAGCGAGCGGGCAGCGCGGGCGCTTGACCACCTTCCTCCGCGGCTGATTGCTTAATGAATGGGAGCTGCGCGGAGTCCAGCTGCGCGGAGCCCAGCCACGCCGAAGCGCTGCCGCAACTCCAACTTTCCTCCTCCTCCTCCTCCTCGCTGCTGCCGCTGCCGCCGCAGCTGCCGCTGTGATCGCCTGGATTTGTTTTCGGCAGTTTTATTTCAAGAGGTCCTTTAAAAAGAGAGAGGGACCTCCTTACTTGGCTCAGAAGAGATTCCGAAAGCACAGCCCCTTCCTTAAGCAGCCGAAGACGTAGGATAATTAAGGCCACATTTTCCCCCACCCCTTTCCAAAAAAAAAAAAAAAATCCTAAAAGGAAAAGTTACTCTCAAACCAGAGAATCCGGGAGCCCCTAGCGTTCAGAAACACTAAAGTGTCACAAAAGGAAAAATAAATAAATAAGTAAAAGAATAAAAAGAAACATTTTCTTGCCGGCCTTGGGTCAGGCAAAAGTTGAGGCTGTGCAGCTCAAAAGCATTTCTCCTCCCTGACACATTTGGGCCTTTGAAGTCTTCATTTTGATTTGAATCATATTATCCCGAAAATACTCAAAAAAATTTTTTTTGAAAGATCTTAACACCCAGCACCGGGTACTGGGGTAGATTCTGAGGATACGAACAGGAGAAGGACTGCACAACTCTGGAGCTAGACCCTGTGGACTGGAATCTTGGCCATGGCTCTGTGCCTTGGTTTCCCCATACGTAAACTGGAGATAATAACTGTTTCTCCTAAATAGAGTAATTGTGAAGACTTAAATAGCTAACCCATATAAGCGCCTACAACAGTGCCAGATAGATAGGTGTTAACTATGACTTTTACTCCTGTTTCCAGGGTGAACGAGTCCCAATCCCTACAACCCCCTGCTAGTTCAGCTGGCCCCCAGCCTGCTTGTACAACTACGGGGGGTAGTTTTTGGGGCAATCTAATGCTTTGCCTTAGAGGCTGTCATATGCTTTTAAATTAATTATTTTATGTGAATTAATTTTTCTTCCAGGTAGACTATAATCATTTCCAAGGCAAGGGCCTTTCCTTCTATCTTCTGTAGTGCCTAGCAGAAAACTGGGCACACAGTACAATAAATAGGCATTTCTTCCAGATGTCTCTTTTTGTACATCCAGAAATAGAAATCGTTGTAGCTTTTTTATATGTTATATTGTTCACGTTCTTTTTTTATCCTGACTTGTTATGGGGTTCAGTAACCCTATATCCAGCCACCAGCAGCCACTTGACCTTTCTCCAATAGTCCTTTCCCACTCCACACCCCGTCGTCCTTTTCCCTCTGCCTGTAATGCACATCCATCCCTCCTCTAACTACCAAAATGCTTCTCTTGCTTTAGGGTACTCTGAAATGTCACCTTCTCTCTGAGGCCTTTCTTGATCTCTAGACAGAATTAACTTCACTTTCAACGCTTTATTTATAACACTCTGGTGGCACTCATCACAGTCTGATTTGGCGTTATACTTAGTAAAGGCTAGTCCGCTCTACAGTTTATCAGCTCCAAAGCATCTCCCAGGTACCTCGCACAGAGTCTGACGCCTGCAGAATTAAGCTTAAGTCCAGACTGCACAGCAACAATTGGGCTGGCAAAGAAAGGCAAAATCGCTGTCTTCTGGAAGCAAGAGTAATTGAATCTCTGAGACAGTTTTGGAGCTGGGGTATCTAGCTGCAGATCATACACAGCATTCTCAATCAAAGAGCAGCAAGTAAAACCCAGGGAAACTAGAAGAACAAATTCCTTAGACGGCTTTACCGTGAGAAATACCTTCACTTGACATGTTAAAATAGCAGAAACAATACAAAACCGATTTCACCATTACTGACATTCTGAAAGGAATTCTGGGATCCTGGTGTCTTCCCTTGCCCACTCAACGCTCCTTGTTATGATAATCATCCTTGAAGTTCTAAGTCACCAAGCCACATCTTTGGAATCCCAAACGAAAAGTAAGAGCAAACCCCTGAAACTTCAGCAGCCCACTCTGATCTTTCCCTCCTTTGAGTTTCAAAAGTCCTAGGGCATCTGTGCCACTGACAGCCACTAATATTCCACTGTAGAGTCTTCTGTTCTTATTTGAATTTTATAGTCACCTCCCTTTACATTTCCTGTCTGTTTTTCCTTCTCTGTGAAATGACTTTTATTAATTTAAGAACAGACATTTTTAAAAGCCAGACTTTTACTGTAGCTAAATGGTATTATAACTCAGCAGTCACTGCTGGGCTCTTTAAAGTTACTGGGTAAGATTGATGGTAAACTTCAGCTGGCACTAGATTGAATACTAGGAACCTTTTTGGCTTCAAGGTTCCCTGGATTAAATTCAACTACTTATTAAGAAAGATAAAAATCTGTTATTCCAGGAGCGAATAAAAGGGAAAATAAATGGATGTTTAAATAAGAGCTTTATATTTCCATTTACAAGGCTCTGAGGGCTATTTTTTTTCATAACAAAAAGATCATAGTGTTAATTGATGCATGTCGTTGGGTGCAAACAATTATTACATTTGGATAACTCTTCAAGGGAACAGAACACTACAGATACTCATTAAAATGGATTTGAACTCGTCATAAATATAGTGTCAATATCATTCTTTATGTACCAGGAAATAAAGCAGTCTCCCCAGATACATCTGAAGGCCTCTTTGCTTTAAATCCTAAAATTGAAGAGTCCAATTAGCAAGTAAAATGCAACAGAACAGACTGGATAGTTTAGAATGGTGTCATTTCAAAGTAATTACATAATCTAAATTCCTGGTAAACATAGCCCACCAGAATGCACACCTGAAAATGACATCCAGTTCACTAAACTAGTCTGCATAGAAACTATAACATCAGCGGGGATAAATGCCTTTTTAAGATTAACTTATTATGTGTGGCAACACAGGTACATCATTCTTAAATAACTGATACCTCCCAAGAGATTTAAGTGGCCTTCATTTCTAAGATCTCTCGTTACCTCATAATTTTATTTCTCTCTCTTTTTAACCCCTAACATTTAATAATTAATCATTTTTTTACTTTTTGAAAAGGCATGAATTGGCTCTGGAAATACTTAAGGGAAAGGTAACTGAGTTCCTTTACATAAAATTGTGTAGTCAAAAGGTCAGAGCCCAAACTTCCCAAGCCATTGAAATTCACTTAAAGAAAGCTAAGTTTTAGCTAACAAGTACCCATTTATCCAAGTTCTTTAAAAGTGTTACATTCCATCTCTGGTCTTTACTAAACAAAACTTGTTGGCTTGCTCCTCTAAGTGTTGGATTCAATATCACGAGTGCTCCCACTGGACTAAATAGAGGCCTCCAGAGTAACACTCTGGAGAAAAGGCAGGAAGGAACAGAAGCTTTGAGGTCCGAACATCTTGATGTGCTGTTTGATCTGAGATATGCTCAACAACCTCTCTGAACCTGAATTTCCTCAACTTTTAAATGGGACTAACATTTTTCTCTGGTTCTGGGGACTAAAACATTAATAATGAAATAATACATTTGAAAATACCTAGTACACAATAGGTAGTTGACAAATGTTAATTGAATGTTAATATTTTAAATGAGCACTTTATTTCTACAATATACCTGTTTTAAACACAGATATTAAAAGTTATTCAGTATAGATTAAGGATTAAAGTCTTGGTGGTTCTTGTATCAGACTGCCTAGGTTGCAAATAAAGATGTGGCAGAGATCTTAAAAGGTGTTTATCCAGTACTAACTCTGAATGTACCATTTAATTTTATTCAGTTTTCCCTAGATGAAAAAACACCTTCAGCATCTCTATATCTATCTTTTTTTGAAATGTGCAATTTCTTGAGAATTCTGAAGGTATTGAATCAAAGAAGTTTATTTCTTTTAGACAATTTAGTTACACATTATTTTCTTCAGGATTGTTTGTGAAACTCAAGAAAAGCTATTTGCTTAAACTAATAATCTTGTACAAGTGGGAGTACTTTCATTTTAAAGGCACTTTCACACCTATTATTTTATTCTTACAGTTCACTGAAGTAGGTGGGGGGGGTGCTATCATTAGCCCATTTTATAGATGACAAAACTGAGGCAAGCCCATTTAACTGGATAGAAATGGTTTTCATCGAAGGTAAAATGGAAATGATTCTAACATTAGCTCATGCGGAGTAAAATAGAACCCTTCACAGTTTATAAGGCATTTACATTCACTGATCTCATTTCAGGTAGATAAGGCAGAGATTATTATCTTTGTTTTAGAAATGAAGGTACTGAATTTTTGAAAGATAAGAGATTTGCTTAAAATTGGAGGTAAGGAGATTCCTGAAGGACTAGAATGCCAGATCTCTTAATTTCTAAACTAAAATTCTTTTCTTTACATCCTCAAAGGTGCTCAGAAATTTCTGCTGCTCAACCATGATTTCACAGAGTAATTTAGAGGGACTGCAGAATTAGCCTCGCGTCTTTACTAAAAAGATGGAGAAGTTTTATGTTGTTTTGTATTTTCTTATAGACTTGGAAAGGAACAACATTGTTGCACCTTGTGTCACTGAAAAGCAAGATTGGGTTCATTGTTTGTCAAGCAGTTATTTGTTACAAAAATGGAGTTTGAGAACACAAAACAGTAGTATTACTGTACAGCAGCCTCAATTCATGTCAATATGTTTACCTTTCTACAAGCAGTCATCTTTAGCTAGAAATTATAGCAGTTAAGAGCTAACTTTATGATAATTCAAAGAGTGAATGCTGTTCATTAAATTTAAAAAAAAAAAAAAAAAAGCAATCTAGAATGGACAGAGGAACTTGCAAATAAAGATGTGGCAGTTTGTCTCCAGAATGGGTAAAACTGGAGCATGGCTGATAACTCAAAAGGAGACCGATGCTGCCACCTTGTGTCATTGTAGAAAAATGCTAGGACTCCCAAAGTGAAAATTGTCATAGTCGGGGGATGGGGAATGGTTGTAATGGGAATTCAGAATTTTTATATCATATGTGAAATAATAATAGCCCAGAGTTTTTGATATTTTCCTGATCCAGTACTTATCATTCATGTGACAGGTATATATTGAGTATCTGATATGTACCAAACAATTTTAGGAGCTAGGGATATGGCAATGAACAAAGCAGACAAGAATTACTGTCCTCATTGAGGACCGATAATTAGGTCTCTAATTATCTCATATGTATGGACGCATTAAACAACTCTATGAGGAAGGTTTCCCCATTTTACAGATAAGGTTACTGGGGCACAGGGAAGTTAAGAAACTAGTCTAAGGTTATGAGGTTACTAAGTGGTAAAGCCTGGATTTGAACCTGGGCCGTCTGATAAAAGAGCCATTGAGACTTTAATCATTAATTCACACTGAATAAATTTGTCCTCTGTCTAAGGTACACAAGGGAAAGATCAGTGGTTTCCCCAAGTGGCACTTTAGCTGTGTGTGTCTGGGAAGAAGGGTAGAAGATGTGAACAGTTTTGTGTTTGTGTGTGGGTATACACATACATATACGTTTATGTGCATTTACTGAATTCATATGTATACATATTCTGTATACCTATTCACATACATTATGTGTGTATTTATTCACTGTATATATACGGGTGTTTATTCATTCGTTTAATCACTCACACATTTTCATGAGCACCTGTTCTACACTAGAATTCATGCTAGATGCTAGAGATAATCAAATGAAAAGCTTATGGTCCCTTTCCTCAAATGACTCATTTTTAGTAGGAGAAAAACATAACCAAATACTTGCAATGTTATCCTGACTCTCATCACATTGTATTATAAAGACTTAATTGGTTTCTTCAAAAGCCTGTACTCTTCAGACAAAAGCCAAACCTTTGTGCCTAGCATGGTACTTAATAGTCGTCAAAAAGTAGTTGTTGAATAAAAGGCTAGCAGAGAGTTATAAGTTCCACATAGGGCCATCAGGGAAAGTTTCACAAAGCAGATAAGGCAGGGCTGCATAATAAGGCTGGAAAAGACATGTAATAACTTGAGTACATAGAAACAAAAGAGTTAAACCATTCATAAAACTTAATTCCAGAAGGATCATTGATATAAACATGAATGATAAAATACAGCTTTTAGAATTGAACAAAGGAGAACCTATTCACGACTGTGGGGTAGGCAAAGATTTCCTATATGGGAATAAAAACCAATAATGACAAAAGAAGAGATACAAATTGGAATATTTTAAAATTAAGAACTTATATTTATGAAATACATCCGAGGTCACTGAACTATGGCCTGTAGGTTAAATTCAGCCCACTACACGTCTTTGTACAGCCTGTGAGCTCAAAATGGTTTTTACGTTTTCACATGGTTGAAAAAACTCTAAAGAAGAATAATATTTCATGATATGTGAAATGTATATGAAATGCAAAATTTTGGTGCCCATAAATAAAGTTTTATTGGAACGCAGCCATGCTTATTCATTTAATTGTATGGCTATCTACAGCTGCTTTTTTTTTTTTTTAATTTTTATTTATTTATTTATTTATGGCTGTGTTGGGTCTTCGTTTCTGTGCGAGGGCTTTCTCTAGTTGCGGCAAGCGGGGGCCACTCTTCATCGCAGTGCGCGGGCCTCTCACTATCGCAGCCTCTCCTGCTGCGGAGCACAGGCTCCAGACGTGCAGGCTCAGTAATTGTGGCTCACGGGCCCAGCCGCTCCGCGGCATGTGGGATCTTCCCAGACCAGGGCTCGAACCCGTGTCCCCTGCATTGGCAGGCGGACTCCCAACCACTGCGCCACCAGGGAAGCCCTACAGCTGCTTTTGTTCCACAAAGGCATAGTTGAGTAGTTGCAACAGAGATCACATGGTCTACAAAGTCTAAAATATTTTCTTTCTGGCCCTTTACGGAAAAAGTTTGATGACAGCCAAAATACACAAGCAAGAAAGTGAAAAGACAATTAGGACAGATTAGGAAAAGATGTATATCTGCAAACAGAATTTATATCCAGAATGTATAAGGAACTACAAATCAATCAAAAATACAGACAACCCCCCAAATTTTTAAAGGTTCGGGGGAGAGGGGCAAGTCTTGAATAGGCACTTCACGAAAGAGGATATATGAATGACCAATAAGCGTAGGACAAGGTGCTCAACATAATTAGACATTAGGGAAATGCAAATTAAAAGCACTGTATATCTATCAGAATGGCTACAATTAAAACTCCTGACAATATCAAGTGCTGGTGAGGATGTGGACCAACAGGAGTGAAAACTGGTATAGTTGCTTTGAAAAATTCTTTGGTAATATCTACGAAAATTGAACATATGCATATCCTGTGACCCAGCAGTCCCACTCCTATGGATGTGCCCAACAAAGATAAAGGCATATGTCTATCAAAAGACTTGTACAAGAAGGTTCAAAGCAACTTTATTCACGATAGCTCACAAACAGAAGCAACACAAATGCCAATCAAAAATAGAATGACTAAATAAATTAGGATATATCATACAGTGGAATACTATGCAGCAGTGAAAAAGAATGACCTGCATCTACACAGAGGAACATGGATGAATCTCTCAGGCATAATGTTGAAAAAAAGAAATTGACATGCAGAAGCCCTAAGAAACTAATACCTTGAGTTACTGAGTATATTATTTTCTTCAGTCCCACAAAAACTTTTCTTTCTTTCTTTAAATGTTAGAGGGTGGGGAAATGGGATACAGAGGGTAGAGACAGGAAGATGCGGGACCTTTGCACTGAATGTTCCCTCTGTTGTAATGTTCCCCTCCTTCAGCCCTTTATTCACCATGTCCACATCTCTCCTGACGCCATTAATTTATTTTTCTCCATAGAATTTATGCATCTTACTTGTTTGTTTCTTTCCTGTCTTCCTCCACCAGACTGCAAACTCTATTAGAATAAGAACTTTTGTCTTTTTTCACCTTGTGTCTCCTTAGCGCCTGGCACTTAGCAAATATTTTTGAATTAGTAGATAGTCAACTTAGTAACTAATTGAATTACTAAATAATCAAACAAGTGAGTGAATGAATGAATGACCAGCTGGGATGGCACACACGAACGCTTCAGGAAGAGTTAATGATAAGTTTAGATATTGTCAAGTCAGAGTCCTCACTGGGAGGAGGCCTGCTTTATTGATATTCATCAGATAAAAGACACAGCTGTGGAGTTTCATCTCTTAGCAGCCAGTGTCCCAGACCAACCCAACTCTTCTTTTCTCAGCAACTATAGTGTCTGCTTCACTGTTTAAGCTGAATTCCAAATTTGCTAATTGCGTTCTATCTTCCCAGCCTGGACTGTGCCTCCTCTCTCAGACATTCCTTTTTCCATTATCCCCTCCTCGGCAATGTTAACCGGGCTTTATCTCCCATCTTACACTGTTGGGCGGTATAGTGGGCTTTCCAGTAGGAGAGGGTGTCTCAGGTTAATCTAATCTGGATAAAAGATAAAAGTTTGATTAAGACAAAATTCAGGTGGAAAAATAAGGATAGAAATGTTAGTCCCATTCTTCGAACATCTATCACACACTGGTGTCTTTCATGTATATTATCTCATCTCTTCATGTTAACCCTGTGAGATAATAGTAATAGTTACCACTTATATCAGGATTACATGCCAAGCCCAAAGCACTTTGCTTGTATTATCTAATGCAGCGGTCCCCAACTTTTTGGCACCAGGGACCGGTTTCGTGGAAGACAATTTTTCCACGGACGGGGTTCGGGGGATGGTTCAGGCGGTAATGCAAACGATGGGGAGCGGCAGATGAAGCTTCGCCACTCACCTCCTGCTGTGCAGCCCGGTTCCTAAGAGGCCATGGACCGATACCAGTCTGCGGCCCAGGGGTTGGGGTTCCCTGATCTAATGCATGTACTATTTAATGCCCCTAGGAGATAGGTGCTTTTATTAATGAGATTCAGAGAGGTTAAGTAACTTGCCCAAGGTCACACAACAATAGTCATGGTGGAGCCAGGATCCAAAACAGACAGTTGGGGTCCAAAGTCTGTGCTCTTAACCAACAAGCTGTAATAACCCAATAGGCTACTATTTGACTATTAGAGGGTATTGCTATCTCCTGATGAAGGAATCAGGAAAAAAATAATTTTACTCAATGTCACAGTGCTAGTAAATTGCAGAGCCAATATTTGAACCCAATTTAGACCATATATCAAACTACCTATGTACATAGACGCTTTGTTGTTTTCAGATGCATCTCAAATTTAGCATGTCCGGAAATATTCTATCCCAAACCACTCTTCCTCTAGGGGTCTTCACCTAAGTAAATAGAATCTCCATCTACCAATATCCTTCATGCCCTACATCCAACCAGTCACCAACTTTCATTTCTTCTCCCTCCAAAGTAGATCTCAAACTCTATCTCTTACCTCTGCCTCAACACCAACCATCCTTTCTTCCTTATCTACTGCAATAACCTTTTAATTGCTCTGGTTTTACATTTGCCCACTTCTAACTCTCCACACAACAGCCAGAATGATTTTTGAAATGGGAATTTGATTATGTCACTTACCTGCTTAAATCCCTTTTAAACTTTGAGGCTTATGATAAAATTTTAAATCCTTGATAATGTGGTCCTTAACTAACTCTCCAGCTTATTTCCCACCTTGCTCATACACTCTGGGGACACTGGCTTTCCCTATATTCCTCAAAGATACTAAGTTCCTTCCCAATTTGGAGTCTTTACATATACTGCTCCTCTTATTATGTTCTTTCCTCCCTTCTATTGCCTTCCATTTTTTAACAGCTTTATAAAGATGTAATTCACACATCAAAAAAATGCCCATTTAAAGTGTACAGTTCAATGGTTTTAGTGTATTCACAGAGATGAGCAACCATAACAACAATCAATTTTAGAACATTTTTATCATCCTCAAAAGAAACCTGAAAAAATATATATGTATATGTATATATATATGTATATATAAAATCAATTTTAGAACATTTTTATCATCCTCAAAAGAAACCTGAAAAAGAAGAATATATATATATAACTGAATCACTTTGCTATACAGCATAAATTAACACAACATTGTAAATCAACTGTAGTTCAATAAGATAAAATTTAAAAAAAGAAACCTGTACCCATTAGCAGTCACCTCCCTATTTCCTCCAATCCCTCCAGGGCTAAATAGTCACTAACCTATTTTCTGTCTCCATGGATTTGCTTATTCTGGATATTTCATATAAATGGAGTCGTATAATATATGGTCTTTTTTGACTGGCTTCTTTCACTTGGGTAATGTTTTCAAGGTTCATCCAAGTTGTAGCATGTATTAGTACTTCACTTTTTTTTTCTTACCGAGTATTATTCCGCTGTATGGGTACACCACATTTTTGTTTATACACCCATTGGGTGACATTTGGGTTGCTTCCACTTCTTGGTTATTATGACTAAAGCTGCTCTAAACATTTGTTCCACTGAGGGACTTTAGCCTTTACTCAGAATGAAATGCAAGTCTATTTCAGAGCTAGAGTCAGAGGAGTGATGATCAGACTTGACTTTTAAAGGAATCATTCTGGATGTTTTGAGAGTAGACTGGATGTGGGCAAAGGTAGAAGCAGGACTCTCTAGTTTAGAGACTATTGCAGTAATCCAAGAGAAAGACAGTTGTGGGTCAATTTAAGGCAGTAGGTAAAGAAGGTGATGACAGAGGTCAGATTCTGGAAATACTTTGAAGGTAGAACCAACAGGATTTGCTGACAAAATGGATGTGTGGTAGGAGAAAAAGAGAGACGTCAAAGATGACTTGGAGGCTTTTAGCCTGGGTAACTAGAAGGATGGAGTTGCCATTCCTAGAGGTAAGAAGAACTGAGAGGGAAGCAGGTCTGGGGAGGGAAGATCAGGAGTTCAGTACTGGACATGGAAAATTTGAAATATCTATTAGTTGTTCAGGATGTCAAGTAGACAGATGTATATTATAGATATCATTTTATTTGTCCTTGTAACGTCAAATAACATACTACTAATTTAATTTTTTACTCATTCAGTGAACAATTAGTGAATGCCTAGATATTTAAGGCACACCTGTAGATATCCAATAAAGATAATCTAACTCTGTTTATGCCTCTGATAGTATTCTACATACTGCCAGTGAATCAGTGAAAGCAGCATGGGGTGTGGAGACAAGAATGTTAGTTCTGTCTCTGTTGCAACTGATTATGTGACTTTGGGCAAGTATCTTCATTTGTTTGTGCTTCAATTTCTTCAACTTTAAAATGGGGGGGGGTTGGACTTCCCTGGTGGTCCAGTGGTTAAGAATCCGCCTGCCAACGCAGGGGACACGGAATCCATCCCTGGTTAGGGAAGATCCCACATTGCCGCGGAGCAACTAAACCCATGTGCCACAACTACTGAAGCCCGCGCACCTAGACCCCGTGCTCCGCAACAAAGAGTAGCCCCTGCTCGCCACAACTAGAGAAAGCCCGCGTGCAACAATGAAGACCCAGCGCAGCCAAAAATAAATTTTTAAAAAATGGGGGGTTGTGCAAGATGATAGCCAAGATCCCTCCCCCACCCCCAGTCCTAAAAATCCTTCAATCTGCTTACCTTAATTGAAACCTAGTTTTCCCCAGTTTACAACATTTCCTTAAACTTTGCTGAGGCAGGCAGCTAATTTTCCTTCTATTAATTCACTGAACAAAGAAAAAGTAGTTGGTCTATATATTCCTGACTCTCCATGGCCACTTCCATAACTTTGTTTCTCTTTCATAAATTTAACAATCTCTTCTTTAAAAAACAAACAAATGAATCTTCCTATTATTATTACAAAAGTACTACATATTCAATGTAGACAAAAATTAAAATTTAAAATTATGTTGCGTCTTCTTTTCCTTTGCTAATTTCTTTTTAAAATTTTTTTAATTATTTAAATTTTTAATTTTTTTACATCTTTATTGCAGTATAATTGCTTTACACTGCTGGGTTAGTTGCTGCTGTATAACAAAGTGAATCAGCTATATGTATACATATATCCCCATATCCCCTCCCTCTTGTGTCTCCCTCCCACCCTCCCTATCCCAACCCTTTAGGTGGTCACAAAGCACCGAGCTGATTTCCCTGTGCTATGCGGCTGCTTCCCACTAGCTATCTATTTTACATTTGGCAGTGTGTATATGTCAATGCCACTCTCTCACTTCGTCCCTACTTACCCTTACCCTTCCCCATGTCCTCAAGTCCATTCTCCACATCTGCGTCTTTATTCCTGTCCTGCCCCTACGTTCTTCAGAACTTTTTTTTTAAGATTCCATATATATGTGTTAGCATACAGTATTTGTTTTTCTCTTTCTGACTTACTTCATTCTAGGTCTATCCACCTCACTACAAATAACTCAATTTCATTTCTATTTATGGAGTAATATTCCATTGTATATATGTGCCACATCTTCTTTATCCATTCATCTATCGATGGACACTTCAGTTGCTTCCATGTCCTGGCTATTGTACATAGGGCTGCAATGAACATTGTGGTACATGACTCTTTTGGAATTATGGCTTTCTCAGGGTATATGCCCAGTAGTGGGAATCCTGGGTCATATAGTAGTTCTATTTTTAGTTTTTTAATGAACTTCCATACTGTTCTCCATAGTGGTTGTATCAATTTACATTCCCACCAAGAGTGTAAGAAGGTTCCCTTTTCTCCACACCCTCTCCAGCATTTATTGTTTCTAGATTTTTTGATGATGGCCATTCTGACTGGTGTGAGGTGATACCTCATTGTAGTCTGGATTTGCATTTCTCTAATGATTAGTGTTGTTGAGCATCCTTTCATGTGTTTGTTGGCAATCTGTATATCTTCTTTGGAGAAATGTCTGTTTAGGTCTTCTGCCCATTTTTGGATGGGGTTGTTTGTTTTTTTAATATTGAGCTGCATGAGCTGCTTGTATATTTTGGAGATTAATCCATTGTCAGTTGCTTTGTTTGCAAATATTTTCTCCCATTCTGAGTGTTATCTTTTCATCTTGTTTATGGTTTCCTTTGCTGTGCAAAAGCTTTTACGTTTCAATAGGTCCCATTTGTTTATTTTTGTTTTCATTTCCATTTCTCTAGGAGGTGGGTCAAAAAGGATCTTGCTGTGATTTATGTCATAGAGTGTTCTGCCTATGTTTTCCTCTAAGAGTTTTATAGTGTATGGTCTTACATTTAGGTCTTAAATCCATTTTGAGTTTATTTTTGTGTATGGTGTTAGGGAGTGTTCTAATTTCATTCTTTTACATGTAGCTGTCCACTTTTCCCAGCACCACTTATTGAAGAGGCTGTCTTTTCTCCATTGTATATTCTTGCCTCCTTTATCAAAGATGAGGTGATCATATATGCATGGGTTTATCTCTGGGCTTTCTATCCTGGTCCATTGGTCTATATTTCTGTTTTTGTGCCAGTACCATACTATCTTGATTACTGTAACTTTGTAGTATAGTCTGAAGTCAGGGAGCCTGATTCCTCCAGCTCCGTTTTTCTTTCTCAAGATTGCTTTGGCTATTTGGGGTCTTTTGTGTTTCCATACAAATTGTGAAATTTTTTGTTCTGGTTCTGTGAAAAATGCCATTGGTAGTTTGATAGGGATTGCATTGAATCTGTAGATTGCTTTGGGTAGTATAGTCATGTTCACAAAGTTGATTCTTCCAATCCAAGAACATGGTATATCCCTTCATCTGTTTGTATCATCTTTCAGTGTCTTATAGTTTTCTGCGTACAGGTCTTTTGGCTCCTTAGGTAGGTTTATTCCTAGGTATTTTATTCTTTTTGTTGCAGTGGTAAATGGGAGTGTTTCCTTGATTTCTCTTTCAGATTTTTCATTATTAGTGTATAGGAACGCAAGAGAATTCCATGCATTAATTTTGTATCCTGCTACATTACCAAATTCATTGATTAGCTCTAGTAGTTCTCTGGTAGCATCTCTACGATTCTCTATGTATAGTATCATGTCATCTGCAAACAGTGACAGTTTTACTTCTTCTTTCCAATTTGGATTCCTTTTACTTCCTTTTTGTCTCTGATTGCTGTGGCTAAAACTTCCAAAACTATGTTGAATAATAGTGGTGACAGTGGGCTACCTTGTCCTGTTCCTGATCTTAGTGGAAATGGTTTCAGGTTTTCACCATGGAGAATGATGTTTGCTGTGGGTTTGTCTTATATTGTTATTATTATGTTGAGGTAAGTTCCCTCTACGCATAGTTCCTGGAGAGTTTTTATCATAAATGGGTGTTGAATTTTGTTGAAAGCTTTTTCTGCCTCTATGCAGATTATCATATGGTTTTTATTCTTCAATTTGTTAATATGGTGTATCACATTGATTGATTTGCGAATACTGAAGAATTTTGCATTCCTGGATAAGTCCCACTTGATCATGGTGTATGATCCTTTTAATGTGCTGCTGGATTCTGTTTGCTGTATTTTGTTGAGGATTTTTGCATCTATGTTCATCAGTGATATTGGCCTGTAGTTTTCTTTTTTTTGTAACATCTTTCTCTGATTTTGGTATCAGGGTGATGGTGGCCTCGTAGAATGAGTTTGGGAGTGTTCCTCCTTCTGCTATATTTTGGAAGAGTTTGAGAAGGATAGGTGTTAGCTCTTCTCTAAAAGTTTGATAGAATCGTCTTTGAAGCCATCTGGTCCTGGGCTTTTGTTTGTTGGAAGATTTTTAATCACAGTTTCAATTTCAGTGCTTGTGATTGGTCTGTTTATATTTTCTATTTCTTCCTGGTTCAGTATCGGAATGTTGTGCTTTTCTAAGAATTTGTCCATTTCTTCTAGGTTGTCTATTTTATTGGCATATAGTTGCTTGTAGTAATCTCTCATGATCCTTCATATGTCTGCAATGTCAGTTAATACTTCTCCTTTTTCATTTCTAATTCTGTTGATTTGAGTCTTCTCCCTTTTTTTCTTGATGAGTCTGCCTAACTGTTTATCGATTTTGTTTATCTTCTCAAAGAACCAGCTTTTAGTTTTATTGATCTTTGCTATTGTTTCCTTTATTTCTTTTTCATTTATTTCTGATCTGATCTTTATGATTTCTTTCCTTCTGCTAACTTTGGGGTTTTTTTGTTCTTCTTTCTCTAATTGCTTTAGGTGTAAGGTTAGGTTGTTTATTTGAGATTTTTCTTGTTTCTTGAGGTATGATTGTATTGCTATAAACTTCCCTCTTAGAACTACTTTTGCTGCATCCCATAGGTTTTGGGTCGTCGTGTTTTCATTGTCATTTGTTTCTAGGTATTTTTTTATTTCCTCTTTCATTTCTTCAGTGATCTCTTGGTTATTCAGTAGCATAGTGTTTAGCCTCCATATGTTTGTATTTTTTACGGTTTTTTTCCTGTAATTAGTCTCATAGTGTTGTGGTCAGAAAAGATACTTGATATGATTTCAATTTTCTTAAATTTACCAAGGCTTGATTTGTGACCCAAGATATGATCTATCCTGGAGAATGTTCTATGAGCACTTGAGGAGAAAGTATATTCTGTTGTTTTTGGATGGAATGTCCTATAAATATAAATTACGTCCATCTTGTTTAATGTATCATTTAAAACTTGTTTTTCCTTATTTATTTTCATTTTGGTTGATCTGTCCATTGGCAAAAGTGGTGTGTTAAAGTTCCCTACTATTATTGTGTTACTGTCAATTTCCCCTTTTACAGCTGTTAGTATTTACCTTATGTATTGAGGTGTTCCTATGTTGGATACATAAATATTTACAATTGTTATATCTTCTTCTTGGATTTATCCCTTGATAATTATGTAGTGTACTTCTTTGTCTCTTATAATAGTCTTTATTTTAAAGTCTACTTTGTCTGATATGAGAATTGCTACTTCAGCTTTCTCTTGATTTCCATTTGCATGGAATATCTTTTTCCATCCCCTCACTTTCAGTCTGTATGTGTCCCTAGGTCTGAAGTGTGTCTCTTGTAGACAACATATAGATGGGTCTTGTTTTTGTATCCATTCAGCCAGTCTATGTCTTTTGGTCGGAGCAATTAATCCATTTACATTTAAGGTAATTATCGATATGTATGTTCCTATTACCATTTTCTTAATTGTTTTGGGTTTGTTTTTGTAGGTCTTTTCCTTCTCTTGTGTTTCCCGCCTAGAGAAATTCCTTTAGCATTTGTTGTAAAGCTGGTTTGGTGGTGCTGAATTCTCTTAGCTTTTTCTTGTCTGTAAAGGTTTTAATTTCTCTGTCGAATCTGAATAAGATCTTTGCTGGGTAGAGCAATCTTGGTTGTAGGTTTTTCCCTTTCAGCACTTTAAATATATCCTGCCACTCCCTTTTGGCTTTCAGAGTTTTTGCTGAAAGATCAGCTGTTAACCTTATGGGGATTCCCTTGTACGTTATTTGTTGCTTTTCCCTTGCTGCTTTTAATATTTTTTCTTTGTATTTGATTATTGATAGTTTGATTAATTTGTGTCTTGGTGTGTTTCTCCTTGGATTTATCCTGTATGGGACTCTCTGCACCTCCTGGACTTGATTGACTCTTTCCTTTCCCACATTAGGGAAGTTTTCATGTATAATCTCTTCAAATATTTTCTCAGTCCCTTTCTTTTTCTCTTCTTCTTCTGGGACCCCTATAATTCGAATGTTGGTGCATTTAACGTTGTCCCAGAGGTGTCTGAGACTGTCCTCAATTCTTTCCATTCTTTTTTCTTTATTTGCTCTGTGGTAGTTATTTGCACTATTTTATCTTCAAAGTCACTTCTCCGTTCTTCTGCCTCCGTTATTCTGCTATTGATTCCTTCTAGAGAATTTTTAATTTCATATATTGTATTATTCATCGTTTGTTTGCTCTTTAGTTCTTCTAGGTCCTTGTTAAACGTTTCTTGTATTTTCTCCATTCTACTTCCAAGATTCTGGATCATCTTTACTATCATTACTCTGAATTCTTTTTCATGTAGACTGCCTATTTCCTCTTCATTTGTTTGGTCTGGTGGGTTTTTACCTTGTTCCTTCATCTGCTGCATATTTCTCTGTCTTCTCATTTTGCTTAACTTACTGTGTTTGGGGTCTCCTTTTCCCAGGCTGCAGGTTCGTAGTTCCCTTTGTTTTTGGTGTCTGCCCGCAGTGGTTGAGGTTGGTTCAGTGGCTTGTGTAGGCTTCCTGGTGGAGGGGACTGGTGCCTGTGTTCTGGTGGATGAGGCTGGATCTTGTCTTTCTGGTGGGGTGGACCATGTCCGGTGGTGTGTTTTGGGGCATCTGTGAATTTAGTATGATTTTAGGCAGCCTCTCTGCTAATGGGTGGGGTTATGTTCCTGTCTTGCTATTTGTTTGGCATGGGGTGTCCAGCCCTGGAGCTTGCTGGTCGTTGAGTGGAGCAGGGTCTTAGTGTCAAGATGGAGATCTCTGGGAGAGCTCTTGTTGACTGATATTACATGGGGCCAGGAGGTCTCTGGTGGGCCAATGTCCTGAACTTGGCTCTCCCACCTCAGAGGCTCAGGCCTGACACCTGGCCAGAGCACCAAGACCCTGTCAGCCACATGGCACTATATTAAATTCTCCCAGTGATATCTTGTTCTTGAATAGTTGTTTGTTGTACTGCTTCTCTTTCCCAGAAGAGAATGTAAAATCCTTGAGTGATGTTTCCTAGTCTCCCAGATACCTGCTGGTCTTGGAGGGTCTCCTGGGAGGGGGGGGATGCAGCTGTTCATCACTTCACTCAGGCTGCAGAGAAGTACAGCAGCCACGACAGGGATGTGTACAAAGTGCCTGTGGTGGCAGAGACCAGCAGGCAGTTGCAACAGACTCCTTTGCTAATGTCTTGTAACACTGTACTCACAGCTCTGGAAGCATCTGTAACATTTTGTCTGCTATTATAGTTATTTGTGTACCAGGAGATTGTACATTTCATGAGGTCAGTGATTGTGTCATACACATTTTTACAGTTCTCATAGTGTTCAGTTCATTGTCTTGTCGATAACAGACACCCCAAAAATGTATACTGAATTAATGAGCGAGTCAATCAACCAACTATAACAAAATAAAATTTAAAATATTTAATATACAGGGGCTTCCCTGGTGGTGCAGTGGTTAAGAATCTACCTGCCAATGCAGGGGACACAGGTTCAAGCCCTGGGCTGGGAAAATCCCACATGTCGCAGAGCAACAAAGCCTGTGCACCACAACTACTGAGCTACTGAGCCTGCACTCTAGAGCCCACAAGCCACAACTACTGAGCCCCCATGCCACAACTACTGAAGCCTGTGCGCCTAGAGCCCATGCTCCACAACAAGAGAAGCCACTGCAATGAGAAGCCTGCAAACCACAGTAAAGAGTAGCCCCCACTCACTGCAACTAGAGAAAAGCCCATGCACAGCAACGAAGACCCAACACAGCCCAAAATAAAATAAATAAAATAAAATAAATTAAAAAACATTTAATATACAATAAATAAAATTTCCCAGGAAGACAGTTTTGACATCTGTGGATAGTTTTTCTGCTCTTTTTGAGTTTTTATGTAATATCATTAAACTCCCTTTGATTTTATATATACCTATGAGATCACTGGAATTATCTCTGGCACAGGCAAGATATTTCTAATTTTTGAAAAAAGTAGCATAATGGAAATATCACAGCAAGTAGAATCAGCAATTTGAATTCCAATCAGTCACTAAGTAGCTGTGTGACTTTGGGCAAGTTGCTGTCTCTTCTTAAGCCTCAGTTCCCAGTGTGAGAAAGCGAGAATTGCAGACCTTATATTCTGGGCTGATGTGGGAATACAATGAGATAATTAATGTGGAAATTCTTTGCAGACTGAAATGACCATAGTAAAAAAATCATCTTTTAAAAAAATTAATTTCTGAGAAGATATACTATTATTACATTATTTTTACTGTTAAAAGGATCATAATTCTTCAATGGAATAGGCTAGCTGACTCCTGTTTAATGCTAAGATTTGATAGGGATTTTACTAGAGAGGCATGTTTTGTAATTTTCAAATAAGGGGACAGAGAAATATGTCCATAAAGATTTTGGAAATGTATAAAATCTTAGGGTCACCACACGTGGCTACACAATTCCAGGATCTCCATCCACGTGGACCTATATGAAGGCCCCTGGTCTTGTATAGCATAGCAGTCCTAGTAGTCAGCCATGTGGTTAAAAAGCATGGAGAGCCTTAGAATGGAGCACCAGATAAATTCTGTGGATATTTTCAGATATATATTTATAATTTATGATGTTTAAGCCTCAAGGAAAAAAGGTCGGGGGGAGATAAAGACCATCTCTAATTTTTATGGGGTAAAATTTTCTTGAGGTAAGAAAGACTTAAGACAGCTTGGGGCTCAATATGATCGTTTGACAAGAGGAATTGTTTTAAGCAAGACACTGAATCACTGTCAAATATGTTTCATTCTAGCCAATGGGGAAAAACTTATAAAGCCCTTTGTGAGCCAAATTCAGAGCTATGAATGCTGGAAGGGGAAGACCCTTTTCCATTCCCAATGATACCAGGAAGGGAAGCAGCAGCAGTTTTGGAATGAGCCCAGCAAGCGTCAGAGCAGCAGGGAGACCTGGAGTAGCTGTAGCACCAGGAAGAAAACTTCATCCAGGACCCCATGTGAAAGGCAGCCACTTGGGGGCTTGGGATCCCAGTGACCTCACTGAGAAAGTTTAACAGTATTAAAGGTGGTCCCACAGTAACAAAAAGAAAGGGTTTACACAAAGGGACTTGTCACTCAATCTTCTATAAGAATGATAAGCCTGTTTATCTTTTTTTTTTTATTTTTTATTTTTTTACAGTATTATTTAAATTCAAATTTTCCATTTTTTAACCCAGTTGGTAATATAGTCATAAAGAAGATATTATCTTACAGTTGAATCTGGGCAAAGTATTTTGTCTATTGCCCTAATCTGTGAGTTGGAATAAAGGTAAAGGTCACTGCCTCAAGGTAATCACACATAAAAGTTTGTGTTCTTTCCTTGATTATTCTTTCTAGGTCATTCTTCTGGGATAATCAGTAGTTATTCAGGTTTCAGGATTTGATACAGATACTCTCTCTTGAAATAGGGCAGGAAACAGAAAACAGGAGAAAATATTAGGACTAATGTTTGAGGAAGTTCCTTAACCCTTAATAGGCATGTTTCTGAATTTATTTTTTTTAATTTGGAGGATAATGGATGTCTTCCTTGAATTACGTAAATGATTCATTTGATTAAACTCGATATTACGATACTACAGAGTCAGGATGAACTATTTACTAGCACGTGTGACCACGGGCAATTGACTTCAGCTCTCTGTCCCTAGGGTTTCCTGATGGTAGAATGAGGAGACTAGCTCTGCTTTGAAGTGCTCCTGGGCAGACTAAATAAAGAATGTATATGTATATGGTTTTATCTTTAGAATTAGGTTCAATCTAATAGCATTCCAAATAGTTCTGTTAAAAGACCTAGACGCTATCTGGGCTGGAATGGTAAAACCTAGAATTCCCATTCATCAATACAATAATTTAGTTCCACATGCTAACCAGAGATGGTTGCCAAGAAATATTATCCAGTGAGCAAATAAACTGTGGCGGTCATATATATAGCCTGATTCCATTCATAGCCAAACTGTAACAGAAGAGCTTACATGTATGGAAAACAATGTATTCTTTTCTCATTACGCATCTGAGTGGAAGCATATTTTTCTCTTTTCAGTGTTTGAATTCACAGCACTGGAAACAAACAAATAAATAATATAATATATATAAATACATATTATTTTTCATGTGTATATGTAAGTGGATAAAGGATAAGGGGTTGATAGATGAAAGGGGATTTTGACTTTGCTCTATATACATTTGTGTGTTGTTTGATTTTTTATAGTGAACATATATAATCGCTTTTAAAATAAAGTAGAAAATCAAGACAAAAAAAAAAAAAAAAAAGAATGTATATAAAGTCCCAAATAACATGCTCAATTCACAGTAAGTGTTTTATATTTCAGCAATGTAATGGGAGGACTCCCTAGAAACTACATTCTGTCATGAAGGATTAATGCTTCACATACGGTAACTAACTGAAATGCTCAAATTTCTAAAATGTATAGACAAATGAGAAAGGAAACTTAGTATTCTAAACCAGGCAAACAAATTCATCAAAACAGAAAGAGAGCTAAGGAGGAAAACAAGACTGTGAGTTCATGTAGACCAATAAAAATCTTCCTCTGAAAAAGCCTGGGAGGCTGTTGAAATTCTTCCTAGGCTTTGTCATCTGACCTCTAGATTATCTGATTGTATCTAAGTAGGAGGAAGGGTGATAGGATCTACACTCCTCCCCTCTGCAATTTACAAGTTGCAAAACTGGTCTGTGACCACCTTTGCCACGGAAATAAGGTATCTCAGCAGAATTAATTCTTTAATGCATAAACATCATCAAATTTTAGAGCCCTAAGAACTCTTAGTTGCAGTGTGGACCACATTTTATAAGAAGGAAGTTATTTTAGGAAGACTAAGGAACTTGCTTAAAATAGAGAAAGACCAAGATCCCAGATTTGGGGTGATCTGTTTTTTGTTCTTCTGTTTTTTTGTTTTTGTTTTTCAGTTTAAATGAATTGAATTTTTTTTAAATCCCAGATATTCTCATTCCTAGTCCTGTGCATTTTCACCACACCACACTGATTTTGTTCCTGTTTTGTTTTGTTTTACATGTAAAGGATTCTGTTTCACCAAAGAAATCTAGGGGAAAAGAGACTTTACATTCATATACCTATTCCTCTGCCTCCTAATCCATAACTCTTATACATGTGGTTTTCAATCAGAGATATTTAGAAACATAGGACGATATTTTTTAGTAGTAGTGCTAAAGTAACTTAGCACTCTTTTCAAAAAGACATCAAAATTGATACCTGGCACCATAACATCACAATGTCTAGATTCCAGTGAAAAATTGCAAAGAAGCAAAGAAGCAGGAAAATGTGACCCATAACTAGGAGAAAAATAAGTTAATATAAACAACTCAGAAATAACAGATGTAGGCATGAGCTTTAAAACAGTTCAAGAATTTAAAGGAAAATATAAATACAATGCAGAGGAAATTAAAAATTTGAAAAAGACTAGAATGGAAATTCTACAGTTGGAAAATACACTATCCCAAATTTTAAAAATTCACTGAATGGGTTTAACAGCCTAGGTACTACAGAAGAAAAGATGAGTGAATCTGAAGACATAGTAAACTGAAATATAGCTAAGTGAAGCACAGAGAAAAAAGACTGAAGAAGAATGAGCAGTTAGAATGACTTGTGGGATAACACAGGCATGTCTCGTTTTATTGCACTTTGCTTTATCGTGTTTTGCAGATATGCATATTTTACAAATTGAAGGTTTGTGGCAGCCCTGCATCTATTGGTGCCATTTTCCCAACAGCATTTGCTCACTTTGTGTCTCTGTGTCACATTTTGGTAATTCTCCCAGTATTTCAAACTTTTTCATTATTATTATATTTGTCATGGTAATCTGTGATCACTCATCTTTGATATTACTTTTGTAATTGTTTTGACATTTTTTAGCAATAAAGTATTTTTAATGAAGATACAGACATTGTGTTTTTAGACGTAATGCGATTGCACATTTAGTAGCCTACAGTATAGTGTAAACATAACTTTTATATGCACTGGGAAACCAAAAAATTTGTGTGACTCACTTTATTGCAATACTTTACTGCAGTGGTCTGGAACCGAATCTACAGTATCTCAGAAATATGCCTATTTGTCATGTAATATATATGTAATTTGAATCCCAGAAGAGGAATAAAGCCTGAAAAATCTCCAAATGTGATGAAAACTATAAACCCACAGATCCACGAAATTCAACAAATAGCAAGCAGAATACACACACACACACACACACACACAACAAAAGCACATCATAAACAAATTACTGAGCACCAGTGTAAAAAGAAAATCTAAATGCAACCAGAGGAAAATAGACATATTACACATATGAGACATTGTCAGAAAAAATTCTAGCCAGAAAAACATATAACAATATACTGAAAGTTTCTTGGGAGGGAGATGTCAATCTGGAATTATATACCCAGGAAAAATATCCTTTAACAATGAAAGTGAATATAGATTCTTTCAGACAAGAACATGAAAATTATTGCCAACAGACCTGCACTACGAGAAATAATAAAGGAAGTTCTTCAGGCTAAAGGAAACTCATCTCAGTGGACTGGGGCATGGATTGTCCCTGATCCAAGGTTGTGGCCAATTGCTAAAACCCTTAGGTGGTAACTTGAAAGGATGTTCTGGTGAAGGGGATTCCTTGGTTGGTGTAATGATTTAAGCATGGGAGTGGGAGGCCATGCATACAAAGACAATGGAATTGGCTAGTTGTTACTAAGTTGTATCTTACAGGTTCTCCCTCCTACAGAGGGATAATGAAAAGCTGAGGGCAATTAACAATGGAAAATTAATTGTGAAGGCCAGAGATCCTTTGTGGTATCTTAGAAAGAGTCCTACGTCACCTGCAGTGAGAAGCAGAAAAAGTTAAAACCAAAAAGAACTAGAGAGAGTTCCTAACTTCAAAGACAATTGAACACATAACCAAAGAAGGCCCATCATGCCCATGTCAGTGCCCTGGTTGGGAAAGCCTAGGATCCTGACCGATGGAATAGAGATAACTGCATATCCCCTGAAGATTTTTGCTCCCCAGACTTATCTAAACCCTCAGAACCTACAGAGGTGGCCTACCCTTCCTCACTTAGAGCCAGCGTGCTCTTCATAGAGGAAGACACTCGAGGGATCTCTCCTTGACAGTGCACCTGGACCCAGCTGCCAAGCAAGTTGCTCCACAGAGTACTAGCATAAGCCAGCTGAGTTCATGTTGAGCCCGGTAAGAGAGGATAAGGTTAGTACTCCAAATGCACTGTGAGAATTCATAAGCATGTTCCAGGTGGAGCCAGGGGTTACCTGTGGTACTGGATTTTAGAACATTTTATCAAAGGAACATAAACCTGAATAAGGGAGAGTTTATTGACTTGGTGGGAACTCTCTTGAGATATTGGCTGTAACTCTCTTGAGATATTGGATGTAACACCCTTCTAAGACACTCAAGCGACAGTGCAAACTCACTGCAAGGGTGGCTGCAGGAAGTAATGGCTTATGCCAAGATAAGTAGAAATGCTTGAATTTCTGTGTATATGGTGGGCAGAGAGGATAAAAAGTTCAGGCAATGGACACGCTGGGGTAGACATACCATGTAAGGCTAAAAGACCCACCAGAAGACTTTGTTCCATGGAAGTTCCAAAGATCATGCAATTTACCAAGGCCATCAGGTATACACTAGTGAGAGAGGCACCTGCCTCACTAAGAAGTTTAGTGGTGGCTTTCCTCTAAAGGGCAGGTCTGACAGTAAGAGAGGTATGAGAACTTAGCTCATTGTTAGGAAAGGGGATGAGGCCAACAGGTAGTGTTTAACCACCAGAAGTCAAAGGCTCACAATGATCATAATAATGGGCAAAGTTGATGTAGCATCTAAGATACTGACCCACAGAATTGTAGAGATGGTTAATAGAACACAGTGTCCCTGGAGGCAAAACAGATGGGCAGTTGAAAAAAGGTACTGCTTTATGCCTCTAATAAAAACAAAGCAAGAATAGATAAACAGGGAGCTGAACACAGTGACCTCAATAAAAATTGATGATTCCTTGATCAGTCTCTGACCTGTGGCAGATACCAAACTTGGAGTCCAATTTTTTCAGTCTGGGTGCAACCAGGAGATAGAAACCACACTGTGATTTAAACAAGGGAAGTTCAATATAAAAAATTATCAAGCAATGATAAAAGAGTAAGTATAAGATATAAATATACCTTGGGGCTGAGGGAGAGTAACCAAGAAAGGACAAACAAGTACAGGAGTTCAGACCTCACTGGAGAATGTGTAGCTGCAGTCCACTAGATGATGAAAAATTCTCTGATTTCCCAGACCACAGCTGGTCCACAGTCGCTGGGAAAGCAGGAAACAACCCTCTGAAGCATAGGCAAGCCGAAACCAGTTGGCATGCACAGGTTGTAGGAGAAAGCTACTTCCCTGAGTAAGGGAGCTGAGAGCTTGAGTTTGTCATTTTTTTCTCTGTATGTGCTGAAGTGCTCTCAAAAGAATCCATGCCATACCAGAGTCCTTATAATCATCTGATGGTCACAGTGGTCAAACACAGTAGACACTCAAGTTTCCAAGGCACATGTTCCATCTGGCATTTCATCGCAATCAACCACAGCTGGATTAATTGCGATGCCATTGCATGTCATGGGTTACTAGCATCCCATTTCCCATTACCAATGTGCTCAGCACTGCACTCAAGCCCATGATCTACCCAGTCCCCAAATCCTAAATTTCTGGGACTATTCCCATCCTATATCAGTCTAAGTCCAATTAAGAGACAGAAACCACACCATAAATTGAAGAGGGAAAGTTCAATATGAAGAATAATTAAGCTATGATAAAAGAGTAAGTATAAGACATTAGTAACCTAAGTATGAGGGAAGGTACCCAAGAAAAGACAACTTGTAAAGTGGGAGGTCTCTCCTGAAGACTGGGTTCAGATCTTGTTGGAAAAGGTATAGCTGCGACACACTGACTGGCAGGGACATGTGCTGATCTTCCCAGGCCAGGGCTGGACCAGTTTCTGGGCAAGCAGGGAGACAACCCTTTGGGAGTGAGGATGGCCTGCAGGGGGAGTCAGGGTGCCAGTGGAGATGCCATGTCTGGAGAGCACAGCGTCTGTATCAAGAAAGCCACACCATTGCCGGGGATGTAGGAGACAAACCTCTCGGGGGAGGGGTGGAGGCCAGCAGGAGGTGGAGTGCTGGTGCAGGCAGTATGCTTTGAGGGCACAATGTCTGTGTGGAGAGGGCTATGGGAAGATCATCAGGCTAGGCTGGAGCGGTTCATTCTGGGAGCGAGGCTGGGGCAGAAGACGACACTGAGCAGCCAGAAATAGTGAAATAAGCCCTTTCCTCCAGCAATGCCTCTCTAGCGCCCTCTACTGAGAAAGTTTAGCATTTGGCTCACTGTAAAGAACAAATGCTTAAAAAGAAGGATTCCATCCATTTTCATAGAGTACGTATTAATGTGTAAATTTAAAGCTGGGAGGTAATAAGTTGTTAACTAGTACACCACTGAATAAAGAGGTGATTGTCTTCAGGAAGAAGGATCCTGAAATACCACACTAAGTATATACTCAGATTCCCCAGACCTTTCCCAAAGGGACCTAGGACCATTTGCTTGGGTGACTGTACAGTGGGGAAAGAGAAATACCAATAGAGTATTTAAACTATTGGAAAAGGGTCTGACTTTTGACATCGATACTGTGATGGTTAATTTTATGTGTCAGCTTGGCTAGGCTGTGGTGCCCAGATGTTTGGTCAAATACTAGTCTAGATGTTGCTGTGAAGGCATTTTTCAGATGCGACTAACACTCAAATTAGAAGACTTTGAGCAAAGCAGATTACCCTCCAAAGTCTGAGTGGGCCTCATCCAGTCAGCTTAGGCCTTAAGAATAAAAAGATAGGCCCTCTGTAGGAAAAAGTAATTCTTCCTCTAGACTGCCTTTGGACTTGAGTTACAATAGCAACCCTTGCCTGGGTGTCCAGCCTGCCAACCTGCCTTGCAGGATTAGACTTACCAGTCCCTATAATCACATGAACCAATTCCTTCAAATCTCTCTTTCTCTCCATACACATACACACACACACACACACACACACACACACACACACACACACACCGTATTGGTTTTGTTTCTCTGGAAAACCCAGGCTAACATAGATACCTAGAAACCCAATGTCATCCTAAACTTCTGTACAGTGGATGCAAGAGTAAGCCAAGCAGTAAGTGGATTCTTGCCCGAAGTCTGACTTAAAATCTGTATACTAGGCCTGTGCACCCACCCTGTGGTTATTTCCCCCATCCTTGAGTGTATAATTGAGATTGACATACTTGGCATTTGGAATAACCCTCAGCCTGTGGGGTAAGGGATATGAAGGTAGGGAAGGCCAAGTGGAAGCCTCTGAAGCTGCCCCATCCCCACCCTTTAATCAAGATAGAAACAACACTGTATCCCAGGGAGGACGGAGTGGATTAGTACCACTCTTAAGGATCTCAAGGATGTGGGGTTGGTGATCCCTACGATATCTCCATGTGTCCAGCCAGTCTGGCCTCTGCAGAAACCAGACGATAGATTCTGGAGAATGACTACTATGAGCTCAACCAAGTAATAACCCTAATTTCAACTAGCAGACTGGACATAAACCTTTATAAGAGCACATTAATTATGGCCTTAGGTGTATGGTATGTGATCATTAACTTGAAGGATGTATTCTTTTCTATTCCAATCAAGAAAAAGGACCAGAATCAGTTCACATGGAATGGTTAATTATGTACATTCACAATTTTGTCCCCAGAGCTACCTTACCTCTTCTGCTTTGTGACATTAATACAGTCAAAAGAGATAAGGGTTTTCCTTTCCGGATGTTCCACAAAACATCACATTGATCCATTGCAGTGATGACATCATGCTGATTTGGCAGGATGAATAAGAAGTAGCTAGCACACTAGCTATTCATGTTCTCCAGGAGGTGGGAGATATATCCCATGATAATTAAGGGGCCTGCTATTTCGGTAAAATTTTTAAAGCTCCAGTGGTCAGGTACTTGCCAGAACAACTCTTCCAGAGCAAAAGACAAATTGATGCATCTTGCACCTTTCTATAAAGATAGAAGCACAATGCCTGGCAGGTCTTTAGGTTCTGAAGGTAGTACACTCCACACCTAGGAATACCACCCATATGTTGGTGTTATGAAAGTCTGTCAGCCTTGAGCTGGGCCTGGAATAAGAAAGGGCTCTGCAGCAGATCCAGGCTGTAGGGCAAGCAGTTCTGCCACTTGGGTCAGACATTTGGTAGAGCCTATGTGTTGGAAATAGTGGTAGAAAAAATTGCCGTGTAGAGTTTGTGGAAAGCTCTAGTTGTAGATTCACAATGCAGGCCCTAGGGCTTCTGGAACAAAGATACTCTATTCACAGCAAAGAATTATGTGCCTTTTGAAAAACAGCTCCTGACATGGTACTGGCTCCTGGTTAGATGTGGAATGACTTAGGTCACTAAGGACTTAAGGATCAGATGTTCAGAACTGCCTGTCATGACTTGGGCTCTGTCAGACCCACCAAGTTATAAATTTGGGCAGTCCCAATAGTAATCCATCATAAGATGAAAGTGTTACATCTGAGATCAAGCATAAGCAGAACCAAAGGGCACAAGTAAACTGCATAACTGGGTATCCCAAACATCCAAAGAACCCTGGAGGAGATATTCCCTAGGGACTGCATGACACAAGAGGTGGACTGTAGTGGTCATATTGGTGCACCGCTTAGCTCTCCCTTCAAGAAGGAACTTGTTGTCCAGCCACAGTTGCAAAGAGTGAAGTCAGTTGACAGCTTCCAGTTTCAGTGCCTTCAGGATTTATTTTGGCTTTTGAACTGAGAACTTCCTCTTTCCAGGCAACACCAAACCAATGACTAAACACAGTGGAGGTGTGTTATGGACTGAATGTTCGTGTCCCCCTTCTACCAATTCATATGTTGAAGCCCTAACCTTCCATGTGATGATGCTACGGTCTGAATGCTTGTGTGCCTCCCAAATTCATCTGTTGAAATACTAATGCCCAGCATGATGGTATTAGTAGGTGGGGCCTCTGGGAGATGCTTCGGTCAAAAAGGAGAGTTTCTTCAGTCCTCTGAAGATTAGTGTTCTTATAAAAGAGTTCACTAGCCCCTCCTGCCACGTGAGGACACAGCACAAAGTCTATGACACAGAAGTGGGCCCTCACGCAACCACGCTGGCACCCTGGCCTCAAGACTTCCATCCTCCAGAACTGTGAGAAATAAATTCCTGTTATGTACAAGCTACCCATTCTGTGGTATTTTGTTAGAGCAGCCAGAACAGACTAAGACAGATGGTACTTGGAGATGGGGACTTTGAAGTTAATTAAGGTTAGATTAGGTCATGAGAGTGGGGCCCTGATGGTGTGATTTGTGGCCTTCTAAGAAAAGGAAACTAAAAGGACATGTGAGGATGTTGAGAGAAGGCAGCAGTCTGCAAGCCAGAAAGAGAGCTCTCACCAGGGACTGAACCCTGTCCGACTTTGATCTTGGGCTTCCCAACCTCCAGAACTATGAGAAAATAAATGTCTGTTGTTTAAGTCGCCCAGACTAATGGCCTTTTGTTATGACAGCCTGAGCAGACTAAGTCAATATACTACAGCCTGGCCATTTATGTCCAACCAGAACCCTGAATCTTTGCTCTAGAGCTCCTCATTGGATTGATTAAGATTTTGTCAGCTCTGCATTTCAGTCTTATGCCCCTGCTTTATTGGTAACTATTCAAGATATATATGGTTTGCAATTTTGTTTTTTAATATAAGCAAATACTAGTATATATAGCTGAATCCTCCCCTCCCATTTTTAGATAAGTGATAACATACTATATGCTTTCTTCTCCTTGCTTTTTACACTTAACACTATATCCTGAAGGTAACGCCATAGTAATATATGTCTTTATTCCTATTTTTTTACTTTTGCTTGGTACTCTATTATATGAATGTGCTATAGCATGCTCATCTAATTCCCTGTTGATGACACTGGGTTGTTTTCAGTATTTTGTCATCAGTTTATCTTTAGGATAGAGTCTTAGAAGCATAATTGCCAAGTCGAAGAGCAAAAACATATGTAATTTTGCAAGATATTAACCGGCATTCATTCTTTAATTTGCCATGAAATCCATTTCTGCTCTTTAATTTACCATCTTCCCACAAATAACCTCTCTCTATCCAGTCGAACAAGTCAGACTTTTGGAAATTTCCTCCAACCTTCCTTTTATTCCCCGCCACCATCAAAATCGGTATAAAATTAAAATAATTTTGCTTTCCAGGGATGTTTCAAATTGGGTTCTGACTTTGAATTCCTAAAGCCACTGCTTTAATTCAAACCCTTGTAAACTGGACATGCTCTCTCTTACATCATATTATTGGTGTCTTGGTGTCTAGGATGGAGTGTACAGTAGGAATTTGACTTAGCTGGAAAGTCGGAGAATGCTTGCATTAAAAAGATGATTTCTAACATTATACCTGAAAACTGAACAGACATTAACTAGAGAAAGGGCATTCTAGGCAGAGGGAAAAGCATATCCTAAGGTACTGTGGTAGGAGGACACATAAAGATTGGGAGGAACTGAAAGAAAGCCAATGAGTTAGAAGCACAAAGAGCAAAATAAAATAAACTGAAGAGGTAGGTAGAGGCTAGAACATGCAGAATTTGTAGGCTAGATTATGGATTCCTTGCTTTATTCTAAAATATATAGAAACAATTTAAAGATTTTAAGCAACCGGGTGACTCAATCAGATTTGGAAATTTGAAACATTATTCTGGCTGCTGGGTCAACAAAAACTGGAGTAGTCCAGGCAAGAGATACCAGACTGGTAGCAGTGGTGGCGGCGGCAAAGTAGACAGATTCAAGAAGTATTTTTAAATAGATTTAATGACAATGAAATTAATTAAAATACTTTAAAACTCTACAAATAGACACGCTTAGTGATGGACTTGTTAAGGGGGTACTTCCCGCTTAACCACATTTCTGCTTATATGACTTGATGGTCAGTCACACCAATCATTGAAACAGAGAACACCAAAAGACAACCAGGTTGGGCAGAGTGGAAGGTGGGCTGGAAATAGTGAGTTGGTTTTTTGGACACACTGAGCCTGCAGTGCATTTGAGATTCCAAGATAAGAGAGTAAGCACAAAATGGAAATAAGTGTCAGAGGAGAGGTCTTGGTTGATGAGATATACTTGTGAGTCATCTGCAAATAACATAATTTGAAATCAGGGGGGTATATGGGAATGCCTAAGTATGTAATGAGGAGGGAAGAGGCGTAGGCCAAGTCCTGAGGACTCACAGCATTAACAGGCAGAAAGAGGAGGAGGAGCACACAAATGTAATAGAAAAATGGCAGCGTGTAAGTGGGGTTAAAAGGAGGCCAGGGAAAGAGTGTTTAAAGGAGAGAATGCTGAGTTGTGTTGACTGCTGCTCGAGGCTGAGTTAAAATGAAGCCATCAATAAAGATCATTAGATTGAGCGACAGAGAAGTCCTAGGTAACCTTTATAAGGGCAGTTTTAGTGAAGTGGTAGATGTGGAAGCCCAATTAAAGTGAGTTGAGGGGTGGATAGCAGGTGAGAGAGTGGAGACAGCTTTCCCTGTAGACTGAGAAACGAAGTGCAGAAGCAGTAAACGACTACGTGCAGTAAGGGGTTGTCTTTGGAAGATGGGAGAGCATTTTGAATGCAGTCGAGTGAGAGAGATGATGGTTGCAAGGACGAGGGAGAAATAACAAGGAACCAAGCCTGGGAGAAGGCCAGAGGGAATCAGATCTGTATTGAGGAACTGGCTGCCAACAGGAGAAGGGACACTTCATCAGATGAAATAGGAGAGAAGGAGGAGATGTGGGCAGGGTTTGTTGACCTAGTGATAAGATTATGACAGAGTGCCCATCTGATGGTTTCTATTTTCCCCATTCAATATGAAGAGAGGTTATCAGTTGAAGGTGATAGCAATGGGGATAGGAAGTTGGAAGGTAGAGATTCTATGAAACAGATATCTCAGAGAATATGAAAGTGAGCTTATGAGAGAAATGTAACCTTATGGTTGGACGGTGCTGACAGCTCATTTTACTTGTCAATTGGCAACATTACTGTTCTCAATTTAACTTCCTAGCTTGTAAAATTAATCCAAATTGATCTCTGCAAGAGTTTGGTCTGAATTAACCAGATGATGGTTTCAATTTTCCACTTTATTTATGTCCTAGCCTGGATCTCCCAGAAGCAGAGCCTGAAGCAGAGGGCTTAGGTGCTCTTATTTTATTAAGGAGTATAATCCCAGGGAAGAAGAGTGAAGGGCAGGCAGAGTGGAGCAAGGAAGGCACGAAAGCCAAAGTAAGGATGCTATATGTTATTGTTGCAAAGCCTGATTGTTGGCTGGGTCCCAAAGCCTGTGCTCTTAAGGGTCAGGACACAGTGTTTCTCAGGACTGCCCTCTTAGGAAAGAATGCGATAGAAGAAAGGAAGATTTTAGCCATTGGCTATAATCTGTGAGATCCTTGGTTCACCCCCTGTGCTTCCAGGTTTTATATGTCTGGATGTCTGCACTCTAGTAGGGTCCAGAAGGAGCTGTAACACAAAGAAGCCCTGGGATGGGAAGAGAGAGGCACCAGGCAGGGCCAGGAGGTGAAGTGCTTTCAACTTGGGCCTGTGTGAACTTTGTCAGAGCCCATGCAGAGCTGGTTGCCCCATAGCAGGTAGAATAAGAGACAGGTACGTCCAAAGAAGTATCTGATACAACTTACAACTGGGAATATGGCTTCCTTGATTTGACTAAACTCACCTAATTATTTTTTTTAAGATTTATTTATTATTTATTTATTTTATTTATTTATTATTTTTATTTTTGGCTGTGTCAGGTCTAAGTTGTGGCACGTGGGATCTTTCATTGCGGCGCGTGGGCTTCTCTCTAGTTGTGGCGTGCAGGTTTTCTCTTCTCTAGTTGTGGTACACAGCCTCCAGCGCGCGTGGGCTCTCTAGTTGAGGCACGCGAGCTCAGTAGTTGTGGCACGTGGGCTTAGTTGCCCCACGGCATGTGGGATCTTAGTTCCCTGACCAGGGATCCAACCCGCGTCCCCTGCATTGTAAGGCGGATACTTTACCACTGGACCACCAGGGAGTCCCTAAACTCACCTAATTCTTTAGAAACACAGACAAAAATGCAAATCAACTAGTCTGTTTCTAAAGTCATGATAAAGTCCTCTAATCTGGATGATGAGTTGACTAGAGATTTTTAAGACGCTTTCAACGTAGCAGGAGGATTTCAGATTTGCATTGGGCAGAAAACAACTTTAAAATTGTTATTTTAATAGGACAAAAGAGTCTTATGGATTCTGAAGGCTGACTTTTTCCCCCTTAATCATAAAGCACTCTGTCCTGCCATCTAGCGTTCACTAGCTTATCAGAGGGAAATTTGTCAGGAGTTGCTTATCTGTTTCCCAGTGGCGGCACTACCAGCATTTTGTGGCAGGACAATTTCTAGTTATGAGGGGCCACCCCAGGCATTTAGGAATATTTGTGTCTCTGCCTCCACCACACCTCCTCACTAAATAGCAATAACCAACCCCAGTTATTGTGAGGACTGAAAACCTTCCCACACGCTTTCAAATGTACCACTGCAGGAGGGGTTGACCGTGAGTCCCCACTTTTCAGATGAGGAAACCAGGGCATAGAGAAGCTAAGTGACAAGGTCACGTTACAGAAAAGCAGTGGGGCAGGTGCTCAGTAAACACAGGTCCTTTTCTAACTTCCCCCTTTCCCTCTACAAAGGGTCTTGAAGTAACTTAAGCATTCTTAGTGCATTTGTACAATGACACAATTTATAAAAAAATTATTTTCACATGGCTGTATTTCATAAAGTGAGGTTCAATTGTAAGGTTATCAGGGTAACAAAAATAAGACAGTTGAGAGATCAAAGTCATGAAGTACAAAGATCACTGAAAGTTTGAGAAAGAACTTGTGAGAGGAAATTTTAAGCAAACTTGGCTATTGAGTCTAAAAATTAGAATGAGGATTTGATAATGGCCTTCTGGCATATGAAGGGTTTTCACACAGAGAATGGTGTGTTTATGTGACATACTACATAGTCTGAGATAATATGAATTCATGGTGATTGTATTGGGGTATTGTTTGTACAGCGCTTAAAAGCTTATCGAGCACTTTCATATACATTATCTCATTTAGTCAAGTTAAAATGTCAATGTTATTTATATGTATCTTGTTATGTACATATCTAAAAGACTAGGAAAAAAGCAAACATTACTGATAAAAATGAGAAAAGGGACTATTGAATACAAACATATCTAATGACCAGGTTTTAATTAGATAGGAAGATAGGCGTTCATATGAGCCCATGCCTGACCACCTAATATCTAGGTAATGTAGGTAACTGATTAATTTAATTGAAAGTATAGGTATGTATTACAAGACTTAGCTAGCTGAACAAACCAATAAAACGTCAATCAAAGTGAAATCAAGTTCAAAGAGAAAGTATATATGCCTGACATATTGCCAGTTATCTGTGAAAACGAACCAGAAAACAGTTAAATTAGGGACACAGAATTACAGGGAATGCATGAGGCACAACAAAAAGACAGGACAAAGAAGATGATATAAGAGAAAAGCCTGAAAAAACAAGAGATTTGAGAACTCCTTATGAGAACAAAACTACATGTAAGCTGCAACCATCTAATTCATTATTCATGAAGAATTGTCCATCCAGCTACCCATGTTTGTTAGCCTGAATAACTAGAAATGGGCACCTGATATGAGGTAAGAATGATTCACTATGCATTGTGGATATTTGTTTTCATAGTCACAGTATCTGACCAACTTTTAAATCAAGGAATTATCTTCTGTGATGGTGCTGTTACACCTTCCTTCTTGCATTATTCATTCCACAGAGAGAGCACCCACTATGTGCCAGACACTATTCTAGACCCTGGGGATATAGTAGAGAACAGGATAAATATATTCTTACACTCATGGCGATTACTTTCTCATGTGTATAAGAAGCAGGGGAGGGGAGAAATAGAAGATAGATACACAAAATGAAGAAGTAAAAGAAGTGCAGCATGTAAATAGTGTTACAGAATTAGTAAAGCAGGAAAGGAGGTTAGGGACTACTGGGGCATCAAAGAAAAAACAACATTTGTTGCTTAGGATAAAATATTAGGTGAATAGAGCAGGACTGAAAACTGCATGTAAGTACATTGCCTGTTTTTATGTAAAAATATATTTTAAAAATATGTATAGAAAACAGAATCAAAGGAAATATTCTTGAATATTAAAGTGATTCTTTTTGGTTGGTGAATCTCAAAGTGGTTTTTAAAGTGCATCTCTTTGTTCTTTGCTATTTTATTAGTTTTTCTATGATTAGCCTATATTACTTTTATAAATCAGAAACAATAAAAATTTTAAGATATTTTTCTAAATATCTGTTTTCCATTGCCACTGAATATAATGGTTTATGTTCCAGCATAATATATTTGTGTTAGATGTATAGAAGAATCATTTACTCAAGGGATAAAATAAAACCTTCCTGAAATGTCCTGTATTATCTATCACTACTCACATTTCTGTTATAATGTTATGAATTTTTACAGTTCTGAACCATATACCCCTGACTTCTCTCCCCTCATGCACTTACTGCTTAAACCACTCATAAGATGCTTATCATGTATTTTCTTGTATCAGTAGCCTCCCCTTGAGAAGCTGCATGATAATCTCTAGGTCCATCCATGTTGCTGCAAATAGCATTATTTCATTCTTTTTTATGGCTGAGTAAAATTCTATTGTGTATATATACCATATCATATTTATTCATTCATCTGTGGATGGACACTTAGGTTGCTTCCATATCTTGGCTATTGTAAATAATGCTGCTATGAACATTGGGGTGCATGTATCTTTTTGAATTAGAGTTTTTGTCTTTTCCGGATATATGTCCAGCAGTGAGATCTTTGGGTCATACGGCAGCTCCATTTTTAGTTTTTTAAGGAACTTCCATACTGTTTCCCATAGTGGCTGCACCAATTTACATTCCCACCAACAGTGTAGGAGGGTTCCCTTTTCTCCACACCCTCTCCAGCATGATTTGTAGACTTTCTGATCAATGTGACGTGATACTTCATTGTGGTTTTGATTTGCATTTCTCTAATAATTAGCGATGTTTGACATCTTTTCATATGCCTGTTGGCCATCTGTATACCTTCTTTGGAGAAATGTCTATTTAGGTCTTCTGGCCATTTTCTTGATTGGGTTGTTTATTTTTTTGATATTGAGCTGTATGAGCTCTTTGTGTATTTTGGAAATTAAGCCCTTGTCAGTCACATCCTTTGCAAATATTTTCTCCCAATCTGTAGGATGTCTTTTTGTTTTGTTGATGAATGTTACTCATTATTATTCTAAATTTAATTTTCCAAAAGGCAGGGACCATGTTTTATATTTCTCTATATTCTTAGCTACAGCTAAGCACATAGTAAATGCATCCATCCATTTTATTTCCCTAGGACCTAACATGTGGGGAACAGGTGAGATTTGGGGTGGCAGTGGGGGAGAATTAAATGCCAGTTTTAATTAAAAATTAAATGCAGTTTTATATGTTACATTTGTAATCCACTCTGTTATTCTGTGAGGTAGATAGCAGATATGAAAGATGAGGCTCTGAGAATTGAAACAACTTGCCCGATATCACCCGGCTGTTAAGTGCAAATTAAGTCCATGTTTGTTTGACTCTTTCCATTGTACTGTGTGTTTGAAATGAACGTGAATAAATGGATGAGTGAATTTGAGAAGGATCTGGAATTGTCTTTTGGCTCCTCCTGTGTTTATCTATTTACCACTGTATTCCCAGAACTTCCCACAGTGCCTACTTCACAGGAAGAGTTCAATAATTATTTTTTAAATGAATGAATAAGTAAATGAAGAAAAGGACAAAGGAACAAATCAAGGAATGAATGGACAACATAGCCACTCAAAAAGTCTCCTACATCCAGTATATGACATATTTATGACAAATTCTTCTATTCGGTACCTAGAGAAAGTAGAGGAAGTAATTCATTACCTATTTGCTACACGTACAAATTCAGACCAACTGGTACACAATCACCTTTGGCTTTATTTTTATAAAATGAAGAAGTAATAAGTCTCTAGCTGTGCAACCATAAGCTTCATTTATTTGTCTGTGGGTTCACTTGGAATAAGCAAAGGAATTCAAATAAATCTGTGTAGTGTATCCCAAACATATTTTTTCTTTCTGATTCAAGGAACTTTGGCAAAACACACATTTGTTTGTATTTTAGATAATTGTGTTCAACTCCCACCCTGCCCCACTCCAAAAAAAACAATCAGCCTCAAGCTGGTAAGGGTCTACAGGGACTAGGGACTCCTGGAGGGACTATTACAGATACTTCTTTGGATTGAAACTAGTCTCCCACTTCCTCTTAATATAAGCATGGGGGAAACACCGTAAGCTTAACATAAAATGGATTTGTTTATAATAAGATGTCATCATGATAAAAACACATTAATACATCTGCAGGGTACAATGAAAAACTACTGCAAAAATCAGCTGTAAAAATAATACACATTTCGATGAAAAATACCAGATAGCTCAGGAACGAGCCAATACATGTCTTTGTGAAGGAAGTTTATATCCCACTTGTGCTTATAAAACATTTCTCAATTTATAAAAATATGCTTTCTTGCATGATTTTAGAGGATATAAAAATACTCATACTGGAAATGGCATAATATCACTATGTTTTATATGGTTACGTTCTCTCCATTCACACATACAAATCTTCAACGTTATAATTAATTTTGGAATGCTGAGGTTGTTCTGAGATAGCCACATAACTAAGAATCACAAATACTTTGTAGTGAGAATAGCAGAAATATAAATGAGTGTTAGTTGTAGATGATTTTCAAGTTTTGTGATGTACTGCTAATGCACAGCATTGAACAAGAAGTCTTTCATAGTGTTAGAGCTACAACCTTGCTACAGAGGAGGAAATTGCTAATGTTTGGTATGATTATTTTTATTATCACACATATTCGAGTATATAGTTATATGGCATTGTATTCATAAACATGGCTTTTTTATTTTGCTTCCTGTGGTCATTGGTGGATAATGAAAACCGTCTAAAGCATTTAATAAGCCTAAAGTTCTATTTTATTACAGTGAAGCTCCCTTACCTCATGTAATTTTCTGCATTGCATTAGATTAATGGCAATAAACTTTATTGTAAAACGAATCACTGTCCTTTTGAATTTTATAATCTAAGGAGAATCATGACAGATACATAGCTATTAATTATTTATACAATCATACAGATATATAGACATACCTGTAGAGTATTGCCTGGCTCCTAATATTTACATACAATTTGGTACTAAAAAGTTGACATTCTATTAAGGGTGATCAAATGGAGCATATTCCACAATCTGTATATAGCATTAGCTTGTTTTTTGTATTGAAAATCACTTCAGATATCTTGCCTTTTGTTTATATTGTTTACGTTTTTTCACATATGTGTGCTCATAAGGTTGACTCATATTAATCTTATTTGCTGCAGTAACAAACAACCTCAAATTGCAGTGGCTTATACTAACAAAGATTTATTTCATACTCATAGGTCTGTGAGTTGCCTACAGCTTTGATGGGTTCTGTGTGTTTTCTCAGTCTAGGACTATCTGAGGAAATCTCTTCTTTTGGCAGAGGTCAGAAGCTCAAGAGGCCTTGTCAAATTGTGCAAGCATATTTAACACCTCTGCAAAGACGGGGTGTATGTCACATCTGCCCACGTTCCATTGGCCAAAACAAGTAACATGGCTAAGCCCCTGGGGAAGTACATTCTTCCCATTGTGAGGGAAGGGGGATTGGAGAGTTAATATTAACACACTCTATCATGACTACTGATTATAAAGTTAAGTCATATCCCTGAGTTACAAAAAGAGTTAAACACTAAAAAATCATTGCAAATGTAAGTAAAAGTTTAATATTTCTTTGAACAGCTACTTACCAAGGACATTATTGTTTGGGAGCCAGAGTGGAAGTTGAGAGAAAAAAGTCCGATACATTAATTAAATCTAAGAAAGTACAAAACAAAACTCATTCCTCTTTGGGGCTTCCTTAGCACCTGTGCTTACCTCTATCATGTTGCTTATCACTGTGCTTTCTGATTGTTCATTTCTAAGACAGGAGCACTACTGATTATCTTTGTATACCCGAGGCCGAGTAAAATCCCTGGCACAGAGTAAGCACTCAATGACTGTTTGTTGAATGACTAAATGAATCCATGCACACATAACCCAGAAAACATTGTTCTATTGTTTCTTTTTTTTTTTTTTTTTTACCATTTTTATTGCTTTTACTTTAAGATTTTGTTTCTTTTTTTAAGTGTGACGTTATTTATATTTTATGACATGGGAGAACTAACATATTTGCTTTTCTACTCCCCATTTTTTTTTCTACCTGGGACTTTACATGTTTCCTTCCCTCAGTGAGGTTATTTTATTTTATTTTATTTTTTCTCTTTTCCTTTTATTTATTTCTTAAATTTAATTTTATTTATTTTTAATACAGCAGGTTCTAATTAGTTATCAATTTTATACATATTACTGTATATATGTCAATCCCAATCTCCCAATTCATCCCACCACCAAGCCCACTCCCCACCCCCGCTTTCCCCCCATGGTGTCCATACGTTCGTTCTCTACATCTGTGTCTCTATTTCTGCCCTGCAAACTGATTCATCTGTACCATTTTTCTAGATTCCACATATATGCGTTAAAATACGATACTTGTTTTTCTCTTTCTGACTTACTTCACTATGTATGACAGTCTCTAGATTCAACCACGTCTCTACAAATGACCCAATTTCGTTCCTTTTTACAGCTGAGTAATATTCCATTGTATATATGTACCACATATTCTTTATACATTCATCTGTCGATGGGCATTTAGGTTGCTTCCATGACCTAGTTACTGTAAATAGTGCTACAATGAGCATTGGGGTGCATGTGTCTTTTTGAATTATGGTTTTCTCAGGGTATATGCCCAGTAGTGGGATTGCTGGATCATATGGTAATTCTATTTTTAGTTTTCTAAGGAACCCTCCATACTGTTCTCCACAGTGGCTGTATCAGTTTACATTCCCACCAACAGTGCAAGAGGGTTCCCTTTTCTCCACACCCTCTCCAGCATTTGTTGTTTGTAGATTTTCTGATGATGCCCATTCTAACTGGTATGAGGTGATACCTCATTGTAGTGTTGATTTACATTTCTCTAATAATTAGTGATGTTGAGCAGCTTTTCATATGTCTGTTGGCCATCTGTATGTCTCCTTTGGAGAAATGTCTATTTAGGTCTTCTGCCCATTTTTTGATTGGGTTGTTTGTTTTCTTAATATTGAACTTCATGTGCTGTTTATATATTTTGGAAGTTAATCCTTTGTCCATTGAGTCATTTGCAAATATTTTCTCCCATTCTGAGGGCTGTTTTCTCATCTTGTTTATAGTTTCCTTTGCTGTGCAAAAGCTTTTAAGTTTCATTAGGCCCCACTTGTTTATTTTTGTTTTTATATCCATTACTCTAGGAGGTGGGTCAAAAAAGATCATGCTGTGATTTATGTCAAAGAGTGTTCTTCCTATGTTTTCCTCTAAGAGTTTTATAGTGTCTGGTCTTACATTTAGGTCTCTAATCCATTTTGAGTTTAGTTTTGTGTATCATGTTAGGGAGTGTTCTAATTTCATTCTTTTACATGTAGCTGTCCAGTTTCGCCAGCACCACTTGAAGAAACTGTCTTTTCTCCATTGTATATCCTTGCCTCCTTTGTCATAGATTAGTTGACAATAGGTGTGTGGGTTTATCTCTGGGCTTTCTATCCTGTTCCATTGATCTATATTTCTGTTTTTGTGCCAGGACCATACTGTCTTGATTACTGTAGCTTTGTAGTATAGTCTGAAGTCAGGGAGTCTGATTCCTCCAGCTCCGTTTTTTCCCCTCAAGATTGCTTTGGCTAGTCGGGGTCTTTTGTGTCTCCATACAAATTTTAAGATTTTTTTTTCTAGTTCTGTAAAACCTGCCATTGGTAATTTGATAGGGATTGCATTGAATCTGTAGATTGCTTTGAGTAGTATAGTCATTTTCACAATATTGATTCTTCCAATCCAAGGACATGGTATATCTCTCCATCAGTTTGTGTCATCTTTGATTTCTTTCATCAGTGTATTTTAGTTTTCTGAGTACAGGTCTTTTGTCTCCTTAGGTAGGTTTATTCCTAGGTATTTTATTCTTTTTTGTTGCAATGGTGAATGGAATTGGTTCCTTAATTTCTCTTTCTGATCTTTCGTTTTTAGTATATAGAAATGCAAGAGGTTTCTGTGCATTCATTTTCTATCCTGCAACTTTACCAAATTCATTGATTAACTCTAGTAGTTTTCTGGTGGCATCTTTAGGGTTATCTATGTATAGTATCATGTCATCTGCAAACAGTGGCAGTTTTACTTCTTCTTTTCCAATTTGTATTCCTTTAATTTCTCTGTCTTCTCTGATTGCTGTGGCTAGGATGTCCAAAACTATGTTGAATAATAGTGGCGAGAATGGACATCCTTGTCTGGTTCCTGATCTTAGAGGAAATGCTTTCAGTTTTCACCATTGAGAATGATGTTTGCTGTGGGTTTGTCATATATGGCCTTTCTTATGTTGAGATAGGTTCCCTCTATGCCCACTTTCTGGAGATTTTTTATCATAAGTGGGTGTTGAATTTTGTTGAAAGCTTTTTCTGCATCTATTGAGATGATCGTATGGTTTTTATTCTTCAATTTGTTAATATGGTGTATCACATTGATTTGTGTATATTGAAGAATCCTTGCATCCCTGGGATAAAACCCACTTGATCATGGTGTATGATTCTTTTAATGTGTTGTCGGATTCTGTTTGCTAGTATTTTGTTGAGGATTTTTGCATCTATATTCATCAGTGATATTGCTCTGTAATTTTCTTTTTTTTTTATACTATGTTTGTTAGTATGTATGGTTAGTATAGTATGTTACTAACTATGGTTAGTATAGTATGTTAATATAGTATGGTTTTGGTGACAGGGTGATGGTGGCCTTATAGAATGAGTTTGGGAGTGTTCCTTCCTCTGCAATTTTTTGGAAGAGTTTGAGAAGGACGGGTGTTAGCGCTTCTCTAAATGTTTGATAGAATTCACCTGTGAAGCCATCTGGTCCTGGACTTTTGTTTGTTGGAAGATTTTTAATCACAGTTTCAATTTCATTACTTGTGGTTGGTCTGTTCATATTTTCTGTTTCTTCCTGGTTCAGTCTTGGAAGCTTATACCTTTCTAAGAATTTGTCTATTTCTTCCAGGTTGTCCATTTTATTGGCATAGAATTGTTTGTAGTAGTCGCTTACGATGATTTGTATTTCTGCAGTGTCCGTTGTAACTTCTCCTTTTTCATGTCTAATTTTACTGATTTAAGTCCTCTCCCTCTTTTTCTTGATGAGTCTGGCTAAAGGTTTATCAATTTTGTTTATCTTCTCAAAGAACCAGCTTTTAGTTTGATTGATCTTTGCTATTGTTTTCTTTGTTTCTATTTCATTTATTTCTGCTCTGATCATTATGATTTCTTTCCTTCTACTAACTTTGGGTTTTGTTTGTTTTCCTTTCTCTAGTTCTTTTAGGTGTAAGGTTAGATAGTTTATTTGAGATTTTTCTTGTTTCTTGAGGTAGGCTTGTATTGCTATAAACTCCCAATCTGATCCCAATCGCCCAATTCAGCACACCACCATCACCACCCCACCGCAGTTTTCCCCCCTTGGTGTCCATACGTTTGTTCTCTACATCTGCGTCTCAACTTCTGCCCTGCAACCCGGTTCATCTGTACTATGTTTGTTTTTGTAGATCCTTTTCTTCTCTTGTATTCCCCACTCAGAGAAGTTCCTTTAGCATTTGTTGTATAGCTGGTTTGGTGGTGCTGAATTCTCTTAGCTTTTGCTTGTCTGTAAAGGTTTTGATTTCTCTGTCAAATCTGAATGAGATCTTTGCTGGGTAGAGTAATCTTGGTTGTAGGTTCTTCCCTTTAATCACTTTAAATATATCATGCCACTCCCTTCTGGCTTGCAGAGTTTCTGCTGAGAAATCAGCTGTTAACCTTATGGGAGTTCCCTTGTATGTTATTTTTTGTTTTTCCCTTGCTGCTTTTAATAATTTTTCTTTGTCTTTAATTTTTGTCAATTTGATTACTATGTGTCTCAGCATGTTCCTCCTTGGGTTTATCCTGCTTGGGACTCTCTGCACTTCCTGGAGTTGGGTGCCTATTTCCTTTCCCATGTTAGGGAAGTTTCTGACTATACTCTCTTCAAATATTTTCTCCGGTGTTTTCTCTCTCTCTTCTCCCTCTGGGACCCCTATAATGCAAATGTTGGTGCGTTTAATGTTGTCCCAGAGGTCTCTTAGTCTGTCTTCATTTCTTTTCATTCTGTTTTCTTTATTCTGTTCTGTGACAGTGAATTCCATCACTCTGTCTTCCAGGTCACTTATCCATTCTTCTGCCTCAGTTATTCTGCTATTGATTCCTTCTAGTGCCTTTTTCCTTTCAGTTATTGTACTGTTCATCTCTGTTTGTTTGTTCTCTAATTCTTCTAGGTCTTTGTTCTTTAATTCTTCTAGGTCTTTGTTAAACATTTCTTGCATCTTCTCGATCTTTGCCTCCATTCTTTTTCCAAGGTCCTGGATCATCATCACTATCATTATTCTGAATTCTTTTTCTGGAAGGTTACCTATCTCCACTTCATTTAATTGTTTTTCTGGGGTTTTATCTTGTTCCTTCATCTGGTACATAGTCTTCTCCCTTTTCATTTTGTCTCTCTTTCTTTGAATGGGGTTTTTGTTCCACAGACTGCAGTATTGTAGTTCTTCTTGCTTCTGCTGTCTGCCCTCTGGTGGATGAGGCTATCTAAGAGGCTTGTGCAAGCTTCCTGATGGGAGGGACTGGTGGTGGGTAGAGCTGGCTGCTGCTCTGGTGGGCAGAGCTCAGTCAGTGAGGTTACTTTAAATAAAATAAGTTGAACACGCTTGGTTTCATATACCTCAAGTGTGTTCCTGCAGATAAGCTTTGTGAATGCACATGTGTGCAGCTGGGTGTGTGTGAGTGTGTGTGTGTAAGAGAGAAAGACATCTGTGTTTTCATACATTTAGGAAATATCTTTAGGGTATTCACTATATATTAATGAATATCAGTTCTTGAACTGAGTTCTTGCCACTTTTATTTCTTTTGTGATTTGCTTACTGGGAAAACCTTCAGAGAGTCACATTATATAGTTATGAGCCTTTCAGAAGGACTATTACCATATTAGCACAGTTAAAAAGATTTCAAATAGGTGGTATAATGCAGCGCCTTCACAGTAAATATCAGACAACAATAAAGGAATGAGAAAGCTATGATAATTCAAAAGAAATGAAAATGGAAATAGCAGAATGCCAACTGGTTTCTATCACTATTCAACACAAATAATAAACTTTTCAATTTCTATAAAATTATTGTTAAACTCACTTGGCTCAATTGTGTATTTTTAAACTTCACACTGAAGTATTTTCAAATGAAGTTCATAAAAAATTGTATCTTTGCAAGTCATCAAGAAATAATATAGAGATATCATCTTTACAGTTCCCCACAACTTTCCAATTCTGTGGCTGGTTTTTGATAGACTATGTATGTGACAAGAGTAGAAAATATTTCAATGTAGCTACAGAAAAGGAAACAGAATTTGCTCATGATTTTTACAAATGCATATCATCTTACTGTGGAAAACTTAATTGCTCATGACAAAACTTTTGAGCTCTCAGAGGGATGATTTCTCAGTTCAAGTGACCTTGGTTTTTTTTTTTTTCCTTATAGGAAAAATGTGAATGTGAATAACAGTTTAGAGACTAAATGAATAATCCAAAGCACAGAGAAAAGCCAGCTTGCCCCATGAAATATCAGATGTATAAGGAATATCCAGAAGAATATTTTAACTTTGGAACTTAGACATATCATGGCAGGAATACTAACGTCATTAAAAATAGTTAACATTTGAAATCTCAAAATCTTTGGTGACTGCTGAGAAATATTAGCAATACAATAAGATTGTTGTTTTTATTTGATGATTGATTCTATTCTAAGGATGCTATCAAATACAGACTCAGCTAAGACTCATGACATAAACATATGATATAGAGCTTCCAACAGCAAAGGAATGAGCATGTACAAATTCTTGTAGGGATTTATTTCTTAATTTATATTTGAAAAATGTTTCTAACAGATGGGAAAAAGTAAGGAGCTATTCATAAAACCTTTGGCTTATTCCCACGAAAATGCTCCATTTATTGAACAGGAAACAAGGTGTTGAATGTACTTTAAACCAAACTGAGAATTCATTTCTCCAATTTATAAAAGCTATTCATTCCTTCTACCAATCCAAACATTTCCTCATCTGATACCACTCAATATGCTTGACTTCTTAAATCAAGTTCAGGAAGAGAAAAAAAAAAATCCCTTTTCAAAGTTGATGAATTCTAGTGAGTGACAAGGTTGGGGATTACTTGGTATGACAAAAAACTTGACAGATTGGCATGTTCCTGGTTTATTTGATACTATGGCAACCTTCTACTCAGGCAAAAGCCTGGAGCTTGCTAGGAGGTGCCCACAATTTTTAGAATGAATTTTGGACCTGTGAGGATGAGCCAGATGCTTTGGAGACCTTTAGACTGTGGATGGAACAGGAATGGAAAACAAGCGTAAACATCAAAAATGTAGAATTAACTGGCAAACTAAGAGGGAAAGTAAGGAACCACTGGTGAGCTGGTGAGCACGTATTTATGACCAATGCAGAGAGCACTTCCAGCAATAACTCAGAGTTGAAGCTGAATTTTGGATTCAAGGAACATAATCAATGTCAGGGTTTAGAAGATTTATTACAGACAGGTTTGATTAATTCTGTCTCAAAAAACAAAAACAAAAAAACAAAACCTCTTTGCCTTCCAGCTTGTTTTCACTAAGCAATCACCATACCATTTAGTTTTTGTCCTGTGGGCATCATAAAAACATCATTAGATTTTAGAATGAAGAAGTAAAGAAAAGGGTGGAAAAAATGTATAATCACAGTCTCTCTTTTTTTTTTACAGGTCTATGTTTCTAAGGGTATTTATGTTAAATGCAATGAAAGTAGGTAACAAAAATCGGGTAACTTCTTTCTTATGTAACTAAAGAGAGTTTGGAGAAAGAAATATAATGAGCCGCCGTTTTCATCCACGAGTTAAAAGATAAGTAACTTGTCTTTAAATTGTTTCCTGGGTATAAGTCTTCTCCTTGAGGAGGTAAGAGCCTTCAGGGCATTGTTCATGAGATACTTCTTTTGTATCTAGCACAGTAGGCATTAAAAAATCCTAGAGGCTTGAATCATACTCTGAAAAATTAGCATTTAACTTACTCCAAAAATTCCTCTAATGATTCAACTTTATAATAAGCCAAATAATAACTAACTGAAAAGAAGTCATGTTAAAAGTAGTTGTAAATTTGAGAAAAGTGAATTAGATCAGCTAAAAAAGTACCTCCAATTTTAAAAAATTAATTGTTCCTCAAACGGCCTTTGAAATAGTTTGTAGAAGGCTTGACATGTACTTTATAAAATGAGAGGAAGATACTTAAGGTGTTTTTTTTTAAATTCCCTAGGAGGAAAACCTTAAAGCCCTATTTCTAAGAATATAGTTAAAGATAGCTTTGAATTCTTTTTTTTTTTTCCTGGAACAACTCATGAGAAATGTTGTGATAAGTTTTTCATTATACGTCATAATTGTTAGCATTTCCCTATGTCTGTAGCTAAGTACGCCTGAAATTCTACACAACTTATTACATAATCTATGTGAGATATCAGGTAGATCAAGTAATGAAAGAGTAAAGGAGCAGGATCACTGTGGAGATGCCAACCACATGCTCACTTTCCGAATTCTGGCAAGGGCACCAAAGTGTCAAATTTGCACAGGGTCCTCCCCACGACATGGCTTGTTCTCCCTTCTCCCTTTATCTCAGTAACAGGAGAAGCCTTCTGGGGCACTAGGATGATGACAGAAAAAGAAAAAAAACAAAGTGCGGGAAATAAAAGCTGCCTCCAATCTTTGGAAAAGTAGAAGATGTTCCCTGCGAAGGTAACCCAAGCGGTAGAAGAAAGCAGAAAAGACAGGTACAGTTGACTTGGGCTATTCAGTTATGGTTTGCAGGGATACTGCTCACGACTACTTGTGGATGATGTCCTTAGTATGTTGCTGAGTCCTTTCCCTGAGAAATCTGTTGCCAGCTCTTCATTGTCAGGGGCTGTGGACTAAAAGAACAAAATCACCTCGTCAATTGTTAGAGTCGTCACCGTGAGGAGAAAATAAAAATCCTTCCTCCTTAATTTTGAGAATCAGGATGGCAGCAGAGGGCGCCAGATGGACAAACAGCTCTGAGGATCACTGGGAGATGGAAATGAGTGTGGGTCACGTGGGTTCCACAGAGACTAGAGGTCAGAACTCAATAAAACCTCAGGGCAAGCTCAGTTCCTGAAACATTTCTACTTGTTTCCAAGACTAGCATGACCTGGGGAAAGAAGCATCATTTTTAAAAGTAAAACTATTATTTTCTTGAGAATTTAGTTTATGAAGGACATTATTGTCTTCCTCTAACCTGCACAAATAATTATTTCTGGCTCTAAATAGTAATAATAGATTAAATGAGTGGACTTATTTTGTACAAAAGACAAAGTCTGAATTCCATCTGAACTTGGTAGTAGAAATAATGTTCCTTCCTTCCTTCTTTTATTCATTCAGCAATTATTTAAAGAATACCTACAATGTGTAAGCCTCAGTGGAGCAAAAGATAATCATAAATAGTTACTAATGACAGTGTAAATGCAGTAGAATAATTGTTTATTTGAACAAAATAAACCATATCAGATTCAAGAGTGTTGATTTACATTCCTTTCCAGTGGGAAAGGGTAGAATTATACCAAGTGCTCTAGGAATTGGTAGGGGTGTGTGCTACCCAAGTGCAGCAGTACACAGAAGAGTTCAGAATCACAACGTATGGGCATACAATGAAGAATAAAAGTTTTCTTGTTCTTAGGCTTTTGTAGATACTGTATATCAGTAATATCCTAGAAAGTGATAATTACACAGAAGAGATATAGCTACAGTTTAATAGGATGCCAGAGCAAAAGATTAATTCTAGCCAAGAGTGATTAGGGCATTCTTTGTGAAGGTGGAAAAAGATGGGCATGATTACATGATATAAGACTTTAAAAGGTAAGATAGCTCCTTAATTATTAAGTAATACATTCTTAAAACATTTATTGCGAACCTAGGTGCTTGGGATACAAAGATAAACAGGATAAAACCCACGCCCTTGAATATTTCAGGCAGGGAGAAATGTTTTTCTCTCTCAAAAAGGGAGAAAAAACAATCCCACAGAACAAATACAGTGTTATATCACAACATAGTGCTAGAACGGAAGTGATAGAGGGCCTTATAGGAATAAACCAAAAGAAGCCTTTAGTGCTGCCTAGGAGGGGATAGGTAAATTGAGATAAAGTTATGCCTGAACTGAGATTTCATTCGTTACTCATGCCTACTATGTTCACAGTGCCTGCTCTCAAGGACTTAATAGTCAAATGGTGGCTCAGACATAAACAGATAAGTACAATGATGGATCTAATTAAGTGTAATTTACACAGCATTATTACATGCAAGTGGTCAAATGCATCTGGGAGGTTGAAGAAAGCCTGCATAGAGGAGGTGAATTTTGAAACTATGTCTGTTAGGCAGACTGTGATTGAGAGTACCAAGGACTAAAGAAGTTCCAGACAATGAGAACAATGGAGAATGAGTATATAGAGGCTTACTATAGCTTGGTGTGTACACAGAATGGAAATAAATTTGATATGAATAGAGCTTTGAGTAAGGAAGATGAGGTTGGCAGAGACCAGATAGAGGGCCTTGAATGCAGAGTTAAAGACTTTGAATTTGACTCTGTAGACCAGTACTTTTCAAACTGGATTCCACTAAGTCCTTGAGTTCCAAGGAAGTACCTCAGGAAGATGAAGGGCAAAAGGGCAGATTTTAGAGGTCCATGAATTCCATTATAGAGTTTTAAACATTAATTTTTAGGCAATGTAAAGTCTTTGAATATTTTGAAGGAAGGAAGTGATAGACTAAGAATGGATTTTGGAAGATTCATCTATCACAATAACATCACCCAGAATTGCCCCATTTCTCTCCTAATTTATAAATAAGCTTCACCAAATCCTATTCATTCTTTCTCTTAAATATCTCTCAAATTCATCCATTCCTCTCCTTCCCTACAGGAACTGGCAGTGGCTCGGGTCCTCATTATTCTTCCTCTGGTTAAGTACAAGAGCCTTTTAACTTCCTGCTCTACACTCTTCAGTCAGTCTTATCCACAACTTTGTCATATCACTCACTGCACCATTTTGAAATTTATTAATTTAAATGTATATGTTTTCCATTAGAGTTTAAGTTCCTTGAAAGCAGGTATGGGTGTTCCTGAAGGAGTGTCAAAATGGGATCCACAGCTAAATGTTCTATAGTATTAACTCTGTCATACACCATCCTTTTTTCTTTTTCTACACGATCATTCCTATCAACATACAAGCATGTTGAATTTTTCTTCACCCTAAAAAAATACACCCTTGCCTCCACATCCCCGCTTTGTTACTGCCCCCTTCATAGCAAAACAAAAATTTCTCTGCTCCCTTTCATGGCAAACATTAAAAGAATTGTATAGAATCACCTCTCTACTTCTTCACTGCAGCTTTCTCATAAACTGAGTCCACTCTTTATCTCCATCATTCCACTAAAAAGTCATTTGTCAAGGCCATCAAATCTAACTGTCAACTCTTCATTCTCATCTCACTTGATCTTTTGGTAGCATGAGACATGGTTGATAAGTGTCTTGAAATAGTTGACAATAGTTTCTTAAATTTCCTCCCACTTTAGTGGATATTCCTTTTCAGTATCTTTTGCTAACTCCTCTTCCTTTTACATATCCTTAAACCTGGGATATCTGAGTCTGAGAATCTTTTCCTTTTGCTGTTTCTATTTACTTCCTAAGGGATCTCCAGTCCTATTGTATATATGCTGATGATTTTGAAACTTACATTTCCAGTCTGGACCTCTCCCCTGAAGTTCACACTCTTGTGGTCAGCTACCTACTTGACATATCCTTTTGAATTTCAATTAAACATCTCACACTCACAATGGTCAAAACAGAATTTTGTCCCTCATCATTCCCTTCTTCCCAACTTATTTCTCATGAAGTCTTTTGCATGTCAGTCTATGGCACCCTTGTTCATCTAGTTGTACGGGCCAAAAAACCCAAGTCTTTGATCCCTCTTTGGTGGTTCTTCTTACACCTCCCATCCAACACTGGCAAATCCGCTTGGTGCTAACATCAAAATATATGCCAAATCTGAATGCCTCTCACCATCTTCATTGTAACCATTGTGGTGTAAGCTACTATCAGCACTCAACTGATCTACTACAGTGGGCTCTTAATTAGTTTTTCTTCCACTTTTGTCCCCTTAGACTCTTTCCCACACAGCCAAATAGAGAGATCCTTTATGTTTATAATTCATATCATATCACTCCCCTGTTCAAAAATGTTCCAAAAATATGTGATCACACTTTAAAAGAAAATCCATAGTTTTTAACATAGCCTACTCTAGATGATCCGGCTCCAGGCATTCTAATTGCAAACGCTGCCATTCTCATTCTTGTACTTACCACTCTGAATACACTGACTTTCTTGCTATTCCTCCAAAATGCTATTTGTACTGTCTCAGGGCCTTTGCACTTCCCCTTCTTTCTGTCTGGAATGCTCTTATCCCAGATATTTCAATGACTCCTTCCTTCACAGAATTCTCAGGTCTCTGCTCAAATGTTACATTCTCAGAAAGACTTTCTCTGACAACCTATATAAAATGCCTATTCAACCCTCTCCCTTTCCCCACTTTCATCTTTGTATCCATTTACTCTGCTTATTTTCCTTTATAGCACTTGTCACTAACAGTACATTATATTATATATTTGTTTGATTGTTTATTGTCTGGCTCTTCCACTAGAATGTGACAAAGACTCTCTCCTTGACCTAACTCTTGTCAGGCTCCTCTAAGCCCAAATAGGCCCCATCCTTGGGCACGTCTTCAAGAGCCCAGTTTAAACAGGAATCCTGCTAAGTCAGTTTAGCCAGAATAATCATCCTTGATATCCAACAAAATTCCTCATCCTCACCATCACCTTGGTCTTCCTCTGGCAAGGATCCTGTTAGGTTAGTTTAACAAAGAATTACCCTACCCTCTTAGTTATTTTCTACCCACCAATACTCCCACCCTGCTCCTTGGCTGTAAATCCCAACTATTCTTTGTTGTATTCAGAGTTGAGCCCAGCCCAATTTCTCTCACCTCCCCTATTACAGTAGTCCCTATACCTATAACAATAATCCTGAATAAAGGATGACTTAGCTTCTTTAAAATTGTTATGAATATTTTTTTCTTTAACAAATGTTAACACTACGAGTGGTAAACAAGAAAGACACCAAGTTGTCTTGTTCATTACCATATCCCCAGTACCTAGAATAGTGCTTAGCACACAGTAGGCATTCAATACATCTTTCTTCAATGAATGAATATATTTAGAACAAGGAACAATATACTCAAAGACTCTGGGAATCTTTAATTGGTGAAATAGCTAGTTTTATAACACTTTTAAAACATTTCAGTATTTTAAAAATGAGAGTGAAAAGTTTATTAATGAACATTTTAAAAAATTATTCACACATTTAATTTCATAAAATCAGAACCTCAGGGCTTCCCTGGTGGCGCAGTGGTTGAGAATCTGCCTGCTAATGCAGGGGACACGGGTTCGAGTCCTGGCCTGGGAAGATCCCACATGCCACGGAGCAACTAGGCCCGTGAGCCACAACTACTGAGCCTGCGCGTCTGGAGCCTGTGCTCCACAACAAGAAAGGCCACGATAGTGAGAGGCCCGCGCACTGCGATGAAGAGTGGCCCCCGCTTGCTGCAACTAGAGAAAGCCCGCGCACAGAAACGAAGACCCAACACAGCCAATAAATAAATAAATGAATTAATTTTTTAAAAAATACTTAAAATCAGAACCTCAGAGTTAAGAGCCATTCAAGGGCACCTAGTACAAGCCCACATTCTAATTAAAAAAGAAATGGAAATCTCTGGCTAATTTTTAAGGTCTTTATTCTCGGAGGGAGAGTTATTTTATTATTTACAGAGCATTTGCAAAATTTGAAATTAGCTAATTGATCTTAAGTTTGCACTAATTAATCATGTTAAAGCTTTGTAGTTAATGTTCATAGGATTGAACCAAAAAGCCAAAGCATTAACACCTGCTGGAGGTCATTAAAAGTGTATTATAAAAGACTTCAAATAATGTATATACTGTATAGTTTTGTCAAGGGTTGTTTTAATTCCAAAGCACAGCCATAACAAAGATGATAATCGTTTCAAGGTGACATTGGTATCTCTTTATTCAAACCTCACTAGCTTAAAAGCACAGTATAGATAGGCACTGAATCCATGCCAGGGGAGAAATAATTGATTTAACTGATTTAAAAGTATGTTTGAGATTTTTTCAGACAAGCTGTCAACACACACATGAAAGCAAAATTCTAAAAATGTTGTTAGATTCATAATGTTTATACAGCAAAGCAAACAATCTTTGTTATTCCAATTAATGAATCTGCTCACGGAGGAAATCTGATCCAAAATGTTTTATTTTTTTCTCAACTACGCTGAAAAAATGTTGACTCATATTGAAGCAATTTAGAAACATACTCGGCCACAAAATGGAAATAGATTACATTAAGTTTAATATTTGTTACTAGGCTATCTGCTAAAAATAACATCGCAAAGTTTTACACTTCCTTGAAAGGGTTTTAACGGTTGTCACATGTATTGTATCTACTAATCTTTTCGGAGAATGTTGGGCCAGGTAATATCATTCTCTCAACCTTACAAACCAGTAATAATAAATGTCAAGAGGTAAAATGTATGCAAGGAAAATAATGTAGCAAGATCAGTTTGTTGAGATACCTTGGACTATAGCCTATAGTACTTCATAGTAATCTCCCTTTTTCCTTTGATAAAATGGGGAGTGGGATTTGGGAATTGAATTGCCTAACAGTTGAAAAGAACTTTAAAAATAATCTACTTCAACACTACTAGTTTTACCAATGAGATGTAAATGATCTGTTTAAGGACACACTGTTAAGTGACTAAGCTGAGACATGAACTCAGGATTTTGTTTCTAAATACTATGCTTACTACAACACCATACTACCTCTTATGATCAAGAATAATTATTGAGCTAAGTCCAACAAGGTTTATAATATTCAACAGGTAAAATGACCCACTTTTTCAGCAAATAAATGACATGTTTTAAAAAGAGGGAGGAAAAAAATCATAGATTAAAAGAGATATAAGATCCGTCTCAACAAAGTGCTAACTGTAGACTTTTTAAAATCTTGTTTAGAATAAACTAAATGTACAATTACATTCTTAAGACAATCAAGGGAAATTGAACACAGAGTGGGTATTTTATAATAGAAAGGAACTATTGTTAATTTTGTTAGATATGATAGTGGTAGTATGGTTATGCTAAAAAGAAGTCCTTATCTGTTAGAGGTATACACTGAAGTATTTACCAGTGACATAGCAAACAATATGTTTGCTATAAAACACCTTAGGAATCAAACAAATTAAAAAGTGCAAAGATAGACTGGTAAATGTTAACGATATTGATAATCATTAAGCGTGGGGATTATTTATCCTACTTTGGTGTATGTTTGAAATTTTTCATAATAAAAATTAAAAAGAAGGAATTATTGAACTTATACCACATATAAGACACCATCGACACACTTCATTAATCACTGAGTGTCCAACTTTCTTTTTATTTTAAACTGGAGAACGATAACAGGAAGATCTTATCATGAATCTCTAAGGTACTATACGTTCTAGGTTCTGCCTATCACCAACCTCACTAATGAGTGCAACACAGAGATGGGAAATTCTGCTTTGTATTTAACATATGTATGCATAAAATGAAACATTAATTTTGACTTACTTTTAAAAATACTTTTCCCAGAGATTGGTTCAAGATGGCAGAGTAGAAGGATGTGCGCTCACTCCCTCTTGTGACAGCACCAGTATAACAACTAACTGCTGAACAATCATCGACAGGAAGACACTGGAACTCACCAAAAAAGATACCGCGTGTCCAAAGACAAAGGAGAAGCCGCAATGAGACAGTAGGAGGGGCGCAATCACAATAAAATGAAATCCCATAACTGCTGGTGGGTGACTCACATACTGGAGAACACTTATACCGCAGAAGTCCACCCACTGGAGTGAAGGTTCTGAGCCCCACGTCAGGCTTCCCAACCTGGGGGTCCAGCAATGGGAGGAAGAACTCCTAGAGAATCAGACTTTGAAGGCTAGCGGGATTTGATTGCAGGACTTCGACAGGACTGGGGGAAACAGAGACTCCACTCTTAGAGGGCACACACAAAGTATTGTGTGCATCAGGACCCAGGGAAGGAGCAGTAACCCCATAGGAGACTGAACGAGACCTACCTGCTAGTGTTGGAGGGACTCCTGCAGAGGCAGGGGGTGGCTGTGGCTCACCGTGGGGAAAAGGACACTGGCAGCAGAAGTTCTGGGAAGTATTCCTTGGCGTGAGCCCTCCCACAGTCCACCATTAGCCCCACCAAAGAGTGGGTTAGGCTCCAGTGCTGAGTCGCCTCAGGCCAAACAACCAACAGGGAGAGAACACAGCCCCACCCATCAGCAGACAAGTGGATTAAAGTTTTACTGAGCTCTGCCAACCACAGCAACAGCCAGCTCTACCCACCACCAGTCCCTCCCATCAGGAAGCTTGCACAAGCCTCTTAGATAGCCTCATCCACCAGAGGGCAGACAGCAGAAGCAAGAAGAACTACAATACTGCAGCCTGTGGAATGAAAACCACATTCACAGAAAGAGAGACAAAATGAAAAGGCAGAGGACTATGTACCAGAGGAAGGAACAAGAAAAAACTCCAGAAAAACAACTAAATGAAGTGGAGATAGGAAACCTTCCAGAAAAAGAATTCAGAATAATGATAGTGACGATGATCCAGGACCTTGGAAAAAGAATGGAGGCAAAGATCGAGAAGATGAAAGAAATGTTTAACAAAGGCCTAGAAGAACTAAAAAACAAACACTTAGAAGAATTAAAGAACAAACAGAGATGAACAATACAATAACTGAAATGAAAAATACACTCAAAGGAATCAATAGCAGAATAACTGAGGAAGAAGAACAGATAAGTGACCTGGAGGACAGAATGGTGGAATTCACTGCTGTGGAACAGAATAAAGAAAAACGAATGAAAAGAAATGAAGATAGCCTTAGAGACCTCTGGGACAACATTAAACACAACCACATTCGCATTATAGGGGTCCCAGAAGGAGAAGAGAGAGAGAGAAAGGACCCGAGAAAATATTTGAAGAGATTATAGTCAAAAACTTCCTTAACAGGGGAAAGGAAATAGCCACCCAAGTCCAGGAAGCACAGAGAGTCCCAGGCAGGGTAAACCCAAGGAGAAACATGTAAAGACACATAGTAATCAAATTGACAAAAATTAAAGACAAAGTAAAATTATTGAAAGCAACAAGGGAAAAATGACAAATAACATACAAGGGAACTCCCATAAGGTTAACAGCTGACTTCTCAGCAGAAACTCTGCAAGCCAGAAGGGAGTGGCATGATATATTTAAAGAGATGAAAGGGAAGAACCTACAACCAAGATTACTCTACCCGGCAGGATCTCATTCAGATTCTACAGAGAAATCAAAAGCTTTACAGACAAGCAAAAGCTAAGAGAATTCAGCACCACCAAACCAGCTATACAACAAATGCTAAAGGAACTTCTCTGAGTGGGGGACACAAAAGAAGAAAAGGACCTACAAAAACAAGCCCAAAACAATTAAGAAAATGGTCATAGGAACACACATAATGACAATTACTTTAATTGTGAATGTATTAAGTGCTCCAACCAAAAGACACAGGCTCTCTGAAAGGATACAAAAACAAGACCCATCTACATGCTGTCTATAAGAGACCCACTTCAGACTTGGGACACATACAGACTGAAAGTGAGGAGATGGAAAAAGATATTCCTTGAAAAAGGAAATCAAAAGAAAGCTGGAGTAGCAATACTCATATCAGATAAAAGAGACTCTAAAATAAAGAATGTCATAAGAGACAAGGAAGGATACTACATAATGATCAAGGGATCAATCCAAGAAGAATATATAACAATTATAGTATCTATGCACCCAACATAGGAGCACATCAATACACAAGGCAAATGCTAACAGCTATAAAAGAGGAAATTGATAGGAACACAATAATAGTGGGGGACTTTAACACTTCACTAACACCAATGGACAGATCATCCAGACAGAAAATTAATAAGGAAACACAAGTTTAAATGACACAATAGACCAGATAGATTTAATTGATATTTATAGGACATTCCATCTGAAAACAGCAGATTACACTTTCTTCTCAAGGGCACATGGAACATTCTCCAGGATAGATCACATCTTGGGTCACAAATCAAGCCTTGGTAAATTTAAGAAAATTGAAATCATATCAAGCATCTTTTCCGACCACAACGCTATGAGATTAGAAATCAATTACGGGAAAACAACATAAAAAACACAAACACATGGAGACTAAACAATATGTTACTAAATAACCAAGAGATCACTGAAGAAATCAAAGAGGAAATAAAAAAATATGTAGAGACAAATGATGATGAAAAATGCAATCCAAAACCTACAGGATGCAGCAAAAGCAGTTCTAAGAGGGAAGTTTATAGCAATACAAGCCTACCTCAAGAAACAAGAAAAATCTCAAGTAAACAATCTAACCTTACACCTAAAAGAACTAGAGAAAGAAAAACAAACAAAACCCAAAGTTAGTAGAAGGAAAGAAATCATAATGATCAGAGCAGAAATAAATGAAATAGAAACAAAGAAAACAATAGCAAAGATCAATCAAACTAAAAGCTGGTTCTTTGAGAAGATAAACAAAATTGATAAACCTTTAGCCAGACTCATCAAGAAAAAGAGGGAGAGGACTTAAATCAGTAAAATTAGACATGAAAAAGGAGAAGTTACAACGGACACTGCAGAAATACAAATCATCGTAAGAGACTACTACAAGCAATTCTATGCCAATAAAATGGGCAACCTGGAAGAAATAGACAAATTCTTAGAAAGGTATAAGCTTCCAAGACTGAACCAGGAAGAAATAGAAAATATGAACAGACCAACCACAAGTAATGAAATTGAAACTGTGATTAAAAATCTTCCAACAAACAAAAGTCCAGGACCAGATGGCTTCACAGGTGAATTCTATCAAACATTTAGAGAAGCGCTAACACCCGTCCTTCTCAAACTCTTCCAAAAAATTGCAGAGGAAGGAACACTCCCAAACTCATTCTATAAGGCCACCATCACCCTGTCACCAAAACCATACTATATTAACATACTATACTAACCATAGTTAGTAACATACTATACTAACCATACATACTAACAAACATAGTATAAAAAAAAAGAAAATTACAGAGCAATATCACTGATGAATATAGATGCAAAAATCCTCAACAAAATACTAGCAAACAGAATCCGACAATACATTAAAAGGATCATACACCATGATCAAGTGGGTTTTATCCCAGGGATGCAAGGATTCTTCAATATACACAAATCAATGTGATACACCATATTAACAAATTGAAGAATAAAAACCATATGATCATCTCAATAGATGCAGAAAAAGCTTTCAACAAAATTCAACACCCATTTATGATAAAAAAATCTCCAGAAAGTGGGCATAGAGGGAACCTATCTCAACATAAGAAAGGCCATATATGACAAACCCACAGCAAACATCATTCTCAGTGGTGAAAACTGAAAGCATTTCCTCTAAGATCAGGAACAAGACAAGGATGTCCACTCTCGCCACTATTATTCAACATAGTTTTGGATATCCTAGCCACAGCAATCAGAGAAGACAGAGAAATAAAAGGAATACAAATTGGAAAAGAAGAAGTAAAACTGTCACTGTTTGCAGATGACATGATACTATACATACAGAATCCTAAAGATGCCACCAGAAAACTACTAGAGTTAATCAATGAATTTGGTAAAGCTGCAGGATACAAAATGAATGCACAGAAATCTCTTGCATTCCTATACACTAGCAATGAAAGATCAGAAAGAGAAATTAAGGAAACAATCCCGTTCACCATTGCAACAAAAAGAATAAAATACCTAGGAAGAAATCTACCTGAGGAGACAAAAGACCTGTATGCAGAAAACTAAAATACACTGATGAAAGAAAATAAAGATGATACAAACAGATGGAGAGATACACCATGTTCTTGGATTGGAACAATCAACATTGAGAACATGACTATACTACCCAAAGCAATCTACAGATTCAATGCAATCCGTATCAAACTACTAATGGCATTTTTCACAGAACTAGAACAAAAAAATTTCACAGTTTGTATGGAAACAGAAAAGACCTCAAATAGCCAAAGCAATCTTGAGAAAAAAACGGAGTTGGGGGCTTCCCTGGTGGCACAGTGGTTGAGAATCTGCCTGCCAATGCAGGGGACACGGGTTCGAGCCCTGGTCTGGGAAGATCCCACATGCCGCAGAGCAATGGGGCCCGTGAGCCACAATTACTGAGCCTGCGCGTCTGGAGCCTGTGCTCCGCAACAAGAGAGGCCGCGATAGTGAGAGGTCCGTGCACCGCAATGAAGAGTGGCCCCCACTTGCCACAACTAGAGAAAGCCCTCGCACAGAAACGAAGACCCAACACAGCCATAAATAAAAAAAAAAAAAAAATGGAGTTGGAGGAATCAGGCTCCCTGACTTCAGAGTATACTACAAAGCTACAGTAATCAAGACAGTATGGTACTGGCACAAAAACAGAAATATAGACCAATAGAACAGGATAGAAAGCCCAGAGATAAACCCACACACATATGGTCACCTAATTTTTGCTAAAGGAGGCAAGAATATACAATGGAGAAAAGAAAGCCTCTTCAGTAAGTGGTGCTGGGAAAAGTGGACAGCTAAATGTAAAAGAATGAAATTAGAACACTCCCTAACACGATACACAAAAATAAACTCAAAATGGATTAGAGACCTAAATGTAAGACCATACACTATAAAACTCTTAGAGGAAAACATAGGAAGAACACTCTTTGACATAAATCACCACAAGATCTTTTCTGATCCCCCTCCTAGAGTAATGCAAATATAAATGAAAATAAACAAATGGGACCTAATGAAACTTAAAAGGTTTTGCAAAGCAAAGGAAAGTACAAACAAGACGAAAAGGCAACCCTCAGAATGGGAGAAAATATTTGCAAATGAATTAACGGACAAAGGATTAATCTCCAAAGTATATAAACAGCTCATACTACCCAATGTAAAATAGATAGCTAGTGGGAAGCAGCCGCATAGCACAGGGAGATCAGCTCGGTGCTTTGTGACCACCTAGAGGGGTGGGACAGGGAGGGTGGGAGGAAGACACAAGAGGGAGGAGATATGGGGATATATGTATATGTATAGCTGATCACTTTGTTATAAAGCAGAAACTAACACACCATTGTAAAGCAATTACACTCCAATAAAGATGTTAAAAAAAATCCAATCAAAAAATGGGCAGAAGACTTAAATAGACATTTCTCCAAAGAAGACATACAGATGGTCAAGAAGCACATGAAAAGCTGCTCAACATCAGTAATTATTAGAGAAATGCAAATCAAAACTACAGTGAGGTATCACCTCACACCAGTTAGAATGGGCATCAGCAGAAAATCTACAAACAACAAATGCTGGAGAGAGTGTGGAGAAAAGGGAACCCTCTTGCACTGTTGTTGGGAATGTAAATTGATACAGTCACTATGGAGAACAGTATGGAGGTTCCATAAAAAACAAAAAATAGGTGGGCAGGACTTCCGCCGGAAATGGAGTGGTCTGGGAAATCTCCGAGCTGAATTCAGGCCAGGTTTTTCCCTGCAGGTTTGGCTTGTGGGCTGGGTGAAGATGGCTTGCGCTGCTGCGCAGTCCCCGGCCGACCAGGACAGGTTCATTTGTATCTATCCTGCTTATTTAAATAACAAGAAGACCATAGCAGAGGGGCAGCAAATCCCCATAAGTAAGGCTGTTGAAAATCCTACCGCTACAAAACAAAAGAAAAAAAACAAACAAAAAAAACCCAAAAAATAGAATCACCATATGACCCAGCAATTCCACTACTGGGCATATACCCAGAGAAAATCATAATTCAAAAAGACACATGCCCCCCAATGTTCATTGCAGCACTATTTACCTTAGCCAGGTCATGGAAACAACCTAAATGTCCACTGACAGACGAGTGGATAAAGAAGTTGTGGTACATATATACAATGGAATATTACTCAGCCATAAAAAGGAACGATATTGGGTCATTTGTAGAGACGTGGATGGATCTAGAGACTGTCATACAGAGTGAAGTAAGTCAGAAAGAGAAAAACAAATATCATATATTAACGCATATATGAACATCCTAGAAAAATGGTACAGATGAACCGGTTTGCAGGGCAGAAATAGAGACTCACATGTTGAGAACAAATGTATGGACACCAAGGGGCGAAAGTGATGGGGGGGTTGGGGGTTGGAATAAACTGGGAGATTGGGATTGACATATATACACTAATATGTATAAAATAGATAACTAGTAAGAACCTGCTGTATAAAAAATAAATAAAATTAAATTAAAATATTTTTAAAAAGTTACTCTTCCCTGTATTCTGTTCCTTGGTTCTACAATTTGGTAATCATTTTCTTTATTTCAATTCAATAAATATTTCTTCAATAACGTACCAGGTCTGTTAGGCCCTAGGAATAGCAGATGGGGTATGTCATTTTCACATGTATATGAAATATTAATTTATTTATGAAAATATGTGAAAAACATACAAAGTATTCATATATATAACAACAGAATTGATAGATGCTGTATTAACTATATGAAAAAAGCACTATGGGAATCCTAAAGAGGAAGATGTGAAGAGAAACTTGATCAATCATGTTAGAGGAAGAATGGAATTATCTTTCTATTCTCTCTATAAAAATATAAAATATGAAGAGGCAATCAAAGAATACATAGCCAAAAAAATGTAGAAAATAAGTATTATAGAGACATGTGGAACAGCTAATTTATAAAAATATTGTTATTTTTCTGGATTTAGGGACGTTTGTATTATTTGTTAGCTTCAAAAATTTTGTAGATAGTTGTGTTTTTTTCATTTCAAATATTCACTTTTGTGCCCAATTTTGTATTTTTTAATTAAAGAGGTTCCCCCTCACTGTATAAACTTCAGGTGCCCCACCAGCTGAATCCACTGGAGGGTCTGTAATTTGCTAGGATATGTCAGTGCTAAGGATATATCCATCAGTGAACAAAAATAGAGGGGAGAAAACTCTCTTGTGAAGCTTACATTCTAGTTGTGAGAGACAGACAAAACAAAAATGTAATAAACAAGGAAATTAAACAGTATGTCAGAAGGTAAGTGCCATGGAAAAAGTGGAGAAGGGTTAAGGGGATGAGAGTGCAAGGCAGGGAGCGTTGGGTGGGTGCAGAGTAGGTAAGCCTCATGGAGAAGCAAAGAATTGAAGGATCTGGTAATTGATAATATCAATGGAGTCTACTTAAGTATATAAGTTTAGTGGTGCTTCATTATTCTATTACTCAGGCCCCCAGTTTAGAATATTTGAAGTAAAATAATTCCAAAGTCACAGTAGTAGGAGGGTAAAGCAGTAACGGTTGGACTGGGGTGAAGAATTGAATAGCTGCGTGGGACATTAATCTTAGAGACTGGTACTGAACAACAGAGGGGCACTAAAACATCACTGGAAAATAATAAAATGGGGAATACTGTATTTACTAGAACTTCTTTGGAGGGGGGAGGTGAGACTCCCAAGTGGCACAGCTCTTAAGGAGATTCAGTCTGATGAACTGTCAGGTTGTATTGCGGGGTAGGGTGAGACAAACATGGAACCGTAGCCGAAATATTCAGGGCAACAGAAGGCTGAGTGCTGCCACCAAGAGTTGTCCTTCCCCACCCTCCTCACCCACTTAGCATTCGATCTTTCCTCTAAATAAAAGTTAGGAAAACAGCCAAAAATGTAAGTTTAAAGTATATATTGTTAGTCTGCCCTAAAAATAATTTAAAAAATGAGAATTGGACTATAATTGTGAAAAATGTAAACGTTCTTAGAGCATCACATATTCTTTTTTATATTGGTAGCTGTTGTATAGTAGAAAGACAAACGGACAAGTCAGAACTGGATATGAGTTCTGACTCTGCCACTTAGCTGATTTGCCTTGGGCAAATCAGAAGGGGAAAAACTAAGATTTATCATCTATGAAACGGGGATAATAATGTTTCTTTTATGACAATTAGTGAGATAATTGTGTTTAAATGAACTTTTTAATCAACAAAGTATCGTCCCAGTTGTTTGGCATAATAATAAAGCTACAAGGTAGTTCATAGTTGCTAGGTAAGGATCACAGTTATGAGGTGTATAATAGTTCAAGTTGCAATTTTCAACCAACAGTTAAGACAGTGCAGAATGCTTTAAAATCTCTATTTATAGGCTGTCTTCATATAGCTTCAAGAAAGCAATCTAACACTCTTTAACATCTTTTACTAGGACTTTATAACAAGAGACACATACATCTTGTACCTCAAAAGTAGAAGAGGTATTTTTTCTTACTAACTTGAATGAATACTGAAGGAGTGACCCTTAACCAAATGAAGGTTCAGTATCAAAAATAACTGGCTATTTTCCCCGAATTGCCGGCTAGGTAGAGTGATTCTTAAATGATACTTCTTGTCAGCAAGAAAGAAGATCCCAAGAATGAACAAAAATAGCCTCTGTTCAACAGCTGTGATGTCTATAATTTATAAGCTGTGATCACCTCTCATCGGATTGTCTTGGTGTCCAAGCAAGAATGGATGCATGTTTGTCATTTGTATATTTATCACTTCTCAGAAAACAAATTTTTACATCTTATTCTTATTCTTTCTGATCAATACATTTTTCTCTTTACCTATAAATAGTGAGATGAGACTTACTGTATGGGGAATGTGACCTTGAAACTCTACTGTCAGACACAAAGTTAAAAATGTTCAACTAATCCTTAAACATTTATTCTCAATCACTAAAGCACTAAAAGACAGGCAACACTGAAGAATAGGGCATGCAAGGAAGGAAAGAAAGAAGAAAAGAAGGAAGGGAGGGAGGAGGAAGCGATAATCACTTCATTTACCATACCTCGGCAGTCTTTAAATGCTCTGCCTGGATGTCACGCTTCTAGTTACCTCTTACCGGTTTTCTTCCCCCCCCCCCTTCAATCTTTACCTTTAATTTGTGTCCTTATATAGCTCTTGCTCTTCATAATTCTTTGTCCCTTAGGTATCTTACTTCCCATGCTCACCGCATTCAGTTTCTCTCTCCATTTCTTTCACTGTTTCCCTCTTGTGCAGCTCTACCACAAACTATTCCTACGCTATATATTTATGTAAGTATGCGTTAAAATACAATCGAGCAAATATTGGGACTGATTGACCGGAGAACTTTGTGCAAACTAGTTAAAATTGAGAGCCCTGGGGGAGAGGGTCTCCTCCATCTCCAGGGCAAAATAATTGAGAATTAGAAAGTACGTAGAGGAGGACCACTGAAGCCAGCACAGAATCGGGTTCTCTATTGCGCTGTGACCTGTATCAAAACACTCAGGCCGTGACTCAAGAAACTTCCTTGTGGCTCTCCTCCGACTGACCTTCGATCAATGCCCTTCCCCACCATCTCCAGCCCCCACTTCCCTTGGACCCACACGCTGCTTTTCACGTCCCTCTCTCCTCGCACTTCAGGCCTGTTTCTTCTCCAGATTCTACTTCCATCTCTTTCCATTCTCTAAGATTCGGACCAAATCTCACCCTCTCCTTTCCACTCCCTCCGGTTCTCCTGCTCACGGGCCCCCTAACCCGGCTCCCGCCCTTGGGCTCCTCCCCCAGGTAGCGGGGCGCCGTCCTGCCCCTCACCCCTCCCGCGCACACCTGTCTGCCTCCGACCCTCCCCGCACGGAGCTCGCGCCCTCGCTCCACTCCTCCCGCAGCACTCGGCGTCCCGCGCCCACCCCGGCCGCCCGCCCCGGGGGCTGGGCGCGCACACGCCCCCCGCCCCGCCCACCTGCTCGTGGGCCCCCCCTCCCCGCCTCGCCTGGTCCCCGGCGTCTCGGGCCCCCGCCCCCCGCGGGCCCGCTGCACTGTGGGTAGGCGGCGGCGGCAGCACAGAAGAGCTCGCGGCGGCGGCGGAGCGGGCGGCGGAGGGAGGCTGCGCGCGCCGAACATGGCTGAGAAGCAGAAGCACGACGGGCGGGTGAAGATCGGACACTACGTGCTGGGGGACACGCTGGGCGTCGGCACCTTCGGCAAAGTGAAGAGTTGAGTACGCGCCGAGGCCGCCGCGCCGAGCTGCCAACCTCGCGGGAGGCCGAGCCCCGGAGCCCCGGAGCCCGGGAGCCCCGGAGCCCGGGAGCCCCGGGCCGTGGGCGGGCGGCTGGCAGCGGGTGGCGGGGCCTGGCGGCAGGTGGAGTGGCCCCACCCGGGCCGCGCGGAACCTGGGGACCCCGGGAGGGCAGCGGGCAGCGCCTCGCCCCGCGGCAGCTGCGGGCGCCGTGCGAGGGGGCGCGGGCGTCGCGGGGTCCAGGGCCGGCGCCCACCGCGCTTCTCCTGGCCGTCCTCAGTGCCCTCCTCTGTGAAGCCGGGAGACTGTGCTGTAGGGCGAGGTGCCTTCCAGCTGGGAGGCTGTATGGATAGGACTGAGGAATGACCCACGTTCCTGATGGTGGAGTTTCCATTTCGTGCCAGGTGCCCAGTTAGGTGCTTCACGTGTGATCTCCTTTAATCCTTATAGCAGGTGCAGGTGTTATCTTCACCTTAAACGGGAGAAAACGGGGACCCCTAGGGGTCTAGGAACGTGCTCAAGGTCACACCGAAATTGGCAGAACCGTGATGAAGGTCTAAAATGTCCTCTAATTTTGGCCAGGCTGGGCGGTTCCTGACATCTCGATTCTTTCGTACTCCCAGACTCTGGGTTGGTGGGGATGACAGTTTAGGGGATGCTCCCGGGGCAAGAGCGGGGTGGGTCTTTCTGATGCCTGTGTGAAACGCTGGAATGCAGCTGGCTTGGGTCAGGGCTTAATCAGAACTGGGAGGTCTGAAGGTTGGTTGGTGTTTGTAAAATGGTTCTAGGAAGGCTTCTGGGATGGGGAGGACGGGGCTGGGGATCTTGGAGGATGTAGGGCTGAGGCCAGAACTGCTAAGACATGCTCTGCTGAGGTCTGTATTCTTGGTGATGGGATCCCATTTTGGGTGTAGTAAAACAGGCTGGTTTTGAAATTTCTTTACTTTACTTCTTACTAGTTAAGTATTGAACTTCCCTGTTTTTCTTGTTAATAAGGCTCACGTGGGATTTAATTAATTTGTCCTCTCTCCAGAACTAGAACGAGCTTGTTAAAAATACTTCTCTTTTGATTGTTGCAAATCCAATATTATAAGTAAAATGTTTGCTTTTTCTTTTCTTTTTGCAGGGGAAATATTAGGTAGGCAGTTTGGAGATTTTATTGAGGCGTCTATTTCCTTAAAAAATCGTATTTTAACCTTAAATCGAGGCTGTTAAATGGATAGAAGAGACTTGTTCATTCCTGTGGCAAGGATTAGCTCTTATTTATTTCCACGTGTCTGATACCCTTTCGTTTGTTAAGAAAACACTTATTGAGTGCCTACAATGTGCCAGGCACTGTTCTAGGTAATGGGGATACCCTAGGAACAAAATCAGATTAAAATCTCTCCTTTTGTGAAGCTTCTTTTCTAGTACGGGAAGACAAACAATAATTGCAATATGTATATAAAATATTCAATATACAGTATTTTTAGTACTATTGAGAAAAATTAATCAGAGAAGGGAGGATAGGGAGTTTAGTGAGGTTAGCAATTTTCAATAAGGTTGTCAGGCAAGGCCTCACAGACAGGGTGGTATTTATGTAAAGACCTCAAGTTTGTAAAATTCTTTGAAGTCCTGTGAGGGCTGTGAAGTCCTGGCTTAGGTTTGAAAGACATCATAAAGTGGACAGTTAGGAGAATATATTTAGAATGAATATAGGAGGATCCAGGAATTGGATTAATGCCTGTGACATTACTAAGGACTATTGTGTTTTGACGTTATACCCTCAAACCTTTGACATCTAGACATGTACACTCTCCAGGTTATATAATGTACCCTACGCCCTTTCAAATTGTGTTAAAATTTTTGTCTTTTTAAATTCTTCTGTAATCTGAATGTTGGCTAAAACACCCATCAGATCAATCGGTCCATTGTCATAGGACAACTTAAATATCTTTTTTGTATATATTCTTGAGCTGCTTCTAGGCACTGACTTTTTAAAATATCAACCAACAGAGGTACTTTGATTTATGAGAAATCCTTTTCCTGGAGGACCCCTTCCCAGTGAGCAACCAACTGGAGGGGTGTTCCTAACACTATATTAGCACTTCTCCAAAGTTAGGCTGTGGTTTCCCATCCAAGGTTAGAATTAGTACAATTGCTTAATAAAAATTATATAAGTTGCTGCAGTCTAAAGTTACTCATTTACAGTTGACCCTGGAACAACACAAGTTTGAACTGCACAGGTCTACTCCTACAGCAGACTTTTTTCACTAAATACATACTACAGTGTTATACAGTCCCAGGTTGGTTGACTCCTAGAATGCGGAATCATGGTTACTGCAGGCAGACTGTGAAGTTAAATACAGGTTTTCAACTGCCTGGGGTTCAGTGCCCCTAACTCCGGTGTCGTTCAAGGTCACTTGTAATTCTTTAAGGGACTAGAAACAAAAGCACATGCATTTTAAACACAGCTTTATTCAGGTGTATTTTACATATCATAAAATTTACCCATTCGAAGTGTACAATTCTGTGATTTTTAGTAACTACCAAATGGTACAGCCATCATCATAAATCGATTTTAGAACATTTTCATCACTGCAGTAAGTTTCCTCATGCCCATTTATAGTTAACCCTCAGCCCTAGGAAACTGCTAATCTGTTTCCTGTCTGGATAAATCTGCTTTCTCTGGACATTTCTTATAAATGAGATCATTCAGTATGGAGTCTCTTGTGTCTGACTTATTTAACAATGCTTTTGAGGTTCATGCATGACACAGCATGTGTCAGTAGTTTGTTCCTTTTTATTGCTGAATAATATTCGATTGCATGAGTATGCCACATTCTGCCTATGCAGTCACCCGTTGATGGCCATTGTTTTCCGTTTGGGGCTATTACACAGAATGCCACCACAAACGTTCACATGCAAATCTTTGTGTGGACATATGTTCTCGTACACATTGGGTAGATACCTAAGAGCAGAATTGTTGGGTCATATCATAGTTTTATTTTTAGCTTTTGGGGAAACTGCAGACTTTTCCAAAGTGGTTGTACCATTTTACAATCCCACCAACAATGTATGAGGGTTCTTATTTCTCCAAATCCTAAGATTTGTTTATTGTCATCTTATTATAGCTGTTCTAGGAGGTGTGAAATGGTATCTCATTGGGGTTTCAGTTTGCACTTTCCTAGTGACTAATGATGCTGAACATCTTTTCATGTACTGATTAGCCATTTGTGTATCTCCTTGGGTGAAATGTCTGTTCATATATTTAGTTCATTTGTTGAGTTGTTTGTTTTAAGTTGAGTTTATAAGAATGTTTTTTTTTTATAAATTCTGGGTACAAGTCCCTTACTGCAAATATTTTCTCCAGGTCAGTTGTTTGACTTTTCATTTTCTTAATGGTGTCTTTTAAAGTATAAATGTTTTGAATTTTTATGAGGTCCAGTTTATTGACTTTTTTCCTTTTATGGACGATGCTTTTGGTGTTATATTTAAGAAATCTTTGCTTTGGGTCTCAAGGATTTGCTCATTTTTTTTAAAATAAATGTTTTATTGTTTTAGCTCTTACATTTACATCTATGACCCATTTTGAGTTAATATTTGAATATGGTGTAAGATGAGTTTCTAAGGCCAACGTTTTGAATATGGATATCCAATTGTCCCAGCACCGTTTGTTGAAAATACATGCATTTTTATTTGGTATAGATTTAGACTTTGTAAATTTAATTTCTACTAAAAAACTTAGTAGTAAATGACTTAGTTTTATATGGCTATAAAAACATGGAAATGGAGGAATGATGAATATTTTGTGTGCCTTCTCTCTTAACTATTATGTTATTTACAGATATTGAAAGTTTAACTTCAGTTGTTGATGTATCAATTTACAGACCAAAGTTAGGTACAGTAAACAAAAATGGAAATAACTAGTTTTCATTTAATAGTACTGGTTTCAAGCTATTTTTAAAAAGCATATGGAAATCCTTCTATTTGTTGATAAATAATTGAAGCCTTATTTAAAATATTCTAAATTGATTTTTCTCCATTGTTCTAGTGTAAGAGTACAAGGAGAGTGCTTATGGAAACAGATTATGTGGGCTGACAGGGTTTAGAAGTAATGCTTTTTATCTACTTAAATTTTTTTCTGTATATTGATTGTTTTGGTTCTTACTCTTTCCAGGGTAAGGTAGAACTTCTGTTTAAGAGCTCTTGTAATTAGACTTGCTCAGTTCTTATCTAAATAATGAACGTGATAGAAATTCTAGAATAGATCTGGTGTTTGTGTTATACACTGGTTGAAAAAAAAAAGTTTTTAATATAATGGTAATTATTTGTTTAGAAAGAAGCCTGTATTTTCGAGGTGAGGACTGATAGATTTGGTTTATGAAATAATTACTCTTCATTGGAATTGTACACCATAGGATCCTTTGTAGTCAGAGTAGCCTTTTCTAGTCAACAAGGTCTCATCAAGGCATTACTTTTTCTGTTTTTCAAATAGCTATGTGCATGGCTCACAGAATTGGCTTTCAAGAAATTAAGTAAATATTTTATTAATTCCCCACTTATTTTTTAGATAACAGGAAAGATAAGCAAATGGAAAAATTTTTATTAATTTTTTTAAACAAGTAATGTTACTTTTTTGAAATGTAAGTAGCAAGTCCTAAATGATAAATTAGATTTTGGACAACTGCCTGGTCAGTTGGTGGGCCTCAGAGTTACACCTATGATGTTTAGGGCCCACACTGGCATTGTTTTTGACTCTCTTGTAGTATCAAGGCCCTAAACAAGACATTTAACCTCTCTGGGCTTTGTTTTCTTCTTCTTCTAAAGCCCGGCACTAGAACGTGACATTTGTGAGGTCTTTTACAACTTATTTTTTAAAGATTTAATTTCAAAAAATGGGAGCGTTTAATTGTTCCTTCCGGCTTAATGGAAATTTGAATTACTGAAGACCAGAGCTGAAATAAAGATGTAATATAAAGCAAAAGAAAAGGGAAACACATTTGTAACACCTTAGTGATAAAAGCTACAACTTGAATCAGTTTTTACTATGTTTACTATATACACATTTGATTTTATTTATTCCCCAGAGTAATCCTGCATTTGATATTATCTCCATTTTACTAATGTAGATATTGATAATCAGCTACTTTAAGTAATTTGTCCAAGGTCATGGTGCTAGTAAGTGACAGAAATGGCAAATTCAGGGTTCTCTGATGCAAGTCTGTGGTATATGGAATGGAAAGTAAAAGTGCATAGTTGTGATATCTTTTGAGTTTCAAACCTACAAGGATATAATTTTTACATGTCCATAGATATTTATCAAGGATTAAGAAAATAAGATTTAAATGTATTTGTTTTAATCCAAATTTACAGCCAATAACAGTTTTTTTGAAACTCCATACGGATGGTTAAAAATTATATTTTCATATAAATTTTACTCTGGTGCCTTAATCCATTCCATTTTTTACATGATAAATTTACTGAATTCTGACAGTTTTAACCCAAATTTTTAAAAATACCAGGTATTTCAGGGTTCCCCCCCAATTATGAAAATAACCTTGACTAAAGATTACCAGTAACCTTTAGTAAACAGACTAAAGAGAATTTGTAAAAAAATAACTTGATGTCCTAGGAAGAAAGAACATTGGTTTAGGAAGGCATTAGCTGGGGATTTTAATTCCATACCACAGCCAGTTATATGAATTTGGGGAAACCATTAAACTTCTCTGAGCCTGTTTCCTCCTTTGTAAAATGGCAATAACAACACTTGGCCTACCTGCTTTCTAGAATTTTTTTGAGGATTAAATGAGTTGAGGCACTAAAATGGCTTTAAAAAATAAATTGCCGTACAAATAGATGGCACTGTTGTGGAGATGACTGGATACATGGCCATTGTGAGTGAATCCTGCACCCTTTGTGAGGTGTTAATAAGTGTTTGCTGATTGCAATTCTGATTGCAACATTGAGACAGAGCTTTTATAATCTGCCCCTATTTTTTGGTTGCCTGCATTGGAAAGTTCCCAATGACTAATTCATTTGTGCTATATGATAATTTTTAATGTTTATATTAAAAATGCGGTATCCTTTTTGGTTAAGCCATGAAATTTGTTTTTTCACAAATATGGAAAATGAATAAAATAAAAATGAAATGAAAATAACTGAATGTTCATGTAAGTTGCTAGCTGAACTGATTTTACTTTTGAAAATATGCAAATTCTAAACAACTGTTAAAACAATACTTCCAAATAATGAAGCTATATATTTTCTGAAATACTAGAACATTAGTGTTGGAATGAAAATCAATTCATCATATCTCTCAAACAAGTAAACAGTGTGCTATTTAGGGTTTTGTTTTTTGGTTTTGCTGATTTATATATTGCTTTTTATGATTTCAACATAGGTAATTTTGTCCTTAGTGCTGCATGGATTTTGTTCATTTTGTGTAATCCATTGACTTACTCTCAAAATATATTTTTCCATAGGAAACAATGTTATAAATGATGGATAGATTTCAGGTTAAGTCCACAAAGGCAACATGGTATATAGTATAGAGAACACTGGATTTTAGAAGGCCTGGTGTGGAAGTTTGCTGTTATATAAGCCAGCTATGTGGCCTTAAGCCAAAGTCACTTGATCTCTGAAAAAGGGAATAAGACTATATGTTCTTTTATACTGTTAAGAGTAGTACAGAAGAAAATGTAGGTGAAAAGATACAAGTACTTAACTTTTAGGTACTTTATATATACTTGGGTCCTATTATGTACTTAAACCTGTAATTTGCTGAAGTATGAGAATAATCTGTGATCTGGTTCTGAGACCAGAATTTATTTGATGATGAGGAGGAAGAGTTTACTATCTCCTGTTTTATTTTTCCCTGGTCTTCTTTCCTATTTCATTTGAATATGTTCATTAATCTAATTCTCTAGACGCTGCTCACTTATCACCATCTTCTGTACACCATGCGTATGTATGCAATGCCTATATGCAAACATGTAACAGATGTATATTCCAGGTCTCATGGTAGTGATCATAGAACTCTTGGAAGAAGGAGGCAAAGCTGGAAAAGGGAGGAGGATGTGAGCAGCAGTTGGCAGTTTTTATGTGTGGCTTGTTGTCAAGGTTCTACTTACAGTAGAACCAAAATAATACATGCAGTTCATTTTTTGTCGAACTATGGAAAATGCAGACTCTGAGCTAAAAATGCCTTTCTACAAACTTTCTCCTAACATATCTATGTAAATTAGAAAGGATTTTTGTAATTCATCATATACTGAGGAAATTACTTCAATTCTGTGGACTCTTTCCCTTTCCCACGCTGACACAGCACTGCTTTATCTAGGTTTTTTGTTTTTTGTTTTGCTTGTTTGTTTTTTGTAAGAACATGCCAAAATATTCACTTACCTCCTGGTCCATGTTAGCCTTCCTTAAAGCATTTCGTACTGTTTTGTAATGATAATACTGCCCCATTTATTCTTCTGAGATTCCTGTGGTTTCCTTGATGATAGAGAAAATATTTTATAGAGAAAGCAGTTAATTTTTTGAAGCCAGGTAGATAATTTAATTGGATCTAACAGAAGATCTAATCTCAAATCCTTTAAGGGATAAGGAGAAAGTGGGCACACAAGACCCCTAAAATACTGAATGGGTTATGAAAGTGAGAGCCAATCTCCCTAGTATATTTATTAGATGCAGATATAAGAGCAAACACTTTGAATCAGGTTGAATAGATTTTTATCTATTATTTAAACCATTGAAATGCATGTGCAAAGCAATGTGTTTATTTTTAAATGTGGTGAACCATTTTATTTTTAGTTTGGTGTTATTAAGGAAAGAATTTGAGGCAGTGCTTATCTCTGCTAATAATAGAAACCTTCACCCCTTCAAGGGAACAGTATTCTTGCTTAAGTGGTGTCTTATGGTTAACAATGTTTGCCTCTGATAAATTTTACTATATTTCTTTTGGTGGTGCTTTAGTTTTTAAAGTGTTAATAATTCCTTTTTTAATTTGCCCTTAGTTTTTTTAAACAGCCTTTTATATAATCATCAAATCTTGCTGTAATGTCTCTTATCCTGAATGCTTGTGTATCAGTTTATTAAAATACTTTTTTTAGAATCTTTTTTCTTCATAGTATTTTGTACATTTTACACGCTATTAAAACCACAATGAGCAATATGTTCTCATTTAACATCTCTTAATTTCTAAATTATAAATTAGTTATAAGTTATCTAGCTATCATAATTGAAAATAATGGAATTAAAATTTTAAATATACCATAAATTTTTCTAAATTCTTACTTTACTTGATAAATACCGTAAGTATTAGTTATTTAATTTTTGTTTTTACTGTGTTGGAGCATAACTTGGTACCATATGTATTCCATAATTGACTTCAGTTCTTCCAGACTTAGTTAATGAAATAATAGAATGAATATATATTAAGCATCTACCATGTTTAGTCATACTGGATTTTAAGCAAACTATTTTTACCAGTGTTAAAAATGTGGCAATGACACTACAACAGATGATTTACTAATTTAAAATAAAGAGGAAAATATTCATCACCGAATTTACTTAAATGATTCTTCTCTCACATTTGAATTCTAAGTCAAATATGATATGATGAATCCACCTTTTACTCAGATTTATACCAGGCCCTCTTAGTGCTCTACTAATTCACAGTTGGATAGTATAACAGTTATACTATATGCTGTAAATTTGCTTTTAGTAAGAAATTTGACTTTGTGTCTTATGGTAGCTTTTTGGATAAGATAAAGAAATGTGCTCTGAATGTCTTATTGCTGATGAACAACTATTCCCAAAGAATTTAGGAGTCATTCTAAAGGGAAATCTTTGTCATTTATTCTATTTAATAAGTATAGTAAGATTTCCTATTTGGGGTAGTACAAAGCTAGATGAGATAGTTAATAGATAAATCACAGGATCAGAATTTAAATGTATATCGACTGCTTGAATTGCTAGGTAGAATTTAATAGGGATAAGTGTCAAATCTAGCACTTGGTTAAAAACAGAAACAAAAAACAGGTGCATAAAAGAGTAGAACAGTTGATAGCAGTTCCTAAGATGTTGAAGTTCTGTCTGACCATGAGTTTTGGAAATATATATTATGAGTGCTTAAGTGTAAAAATTGTTATTGGATAGAAAATAGACATATAGAGGGCATATTAGTTGGTAGTTGTAGAGGTAGTATAGTTCTGTACTTCGTATTAAGCTAAATTTTGAAGATTGGGTTTAGTTCTTTGTTCCACAATTTGGAAAAAATCTTAGCCAATTATGTTTCATTCAGAGAATGATCATTATAACTAGGGGAGTTCAAAAAGTATGCCATATGAGGTATGGTAAAGAATATTTTTCATACTATGAGAAAACCTATTTTAAGTGTGATAGCTGTTTTTAGACAACTAAAGTACCATCATCTGGAAAAAGGAGTCCCCATATTCAGTGATGCTTTGGAGGATAGAACTGTGACTATTGAGTGAATGTTTTGAGGAGGCAAATTATAATCCAGAATAACGAGGATCTTTCTATCAAGGAGACTGTCTAGGAATGCTACAACTTATACCACACGTCAATCGTATTTCTGTTATTGACATACTTACTTGGGTACCAGATGGCTACCAAGATTGTTGCCATAAAATTTCTAGTTTGAATGGAAAGTTGGCGTAGATAATCTATAAAGTTCCTTTTAACTTTAATATTCTATTACTGCATATACATTTTTTTCCAGTGTGATTGACTTCCATATCTGGCTATGATTTCTAACTTGCATCTAATCAATTTTCTAGTAACAAACAATTAGAAAATCTGGAGAAAGTTAAAAATCTGAAGGCAGTAAGGACTTGAGTGATCACTATCCCTGGGAGAAGAAAAATGCATTGGAGTGAGTCTGACATTTTATTTGGCTTTTCTCTTTGAGTCATTTGCCAATTTGTAAAAATGGTAACTGTAAGAAGCCAAACAGAGAGCAGTGGCTAAAAGGCACTGCAGACTTTTTTTTTTTTTTTTTTGTATTTATTTATATATTTATTTTTGGCTGCGTTGGGTCTTCGTTGCTACACGTGGGCTTTCTCTAGTTGCGGCGAGCGGGAGCTACTGTCGTTGCGGTGCGCGGGCTTCTCATTGCAGTAGCTTCTCTTGTTGCGGAGCACGGGCTCTAGGCACGCAGGCTTCAGTAGTTGTGGCACTCGGGCTCGTAGTTGTGGCCCGTGGGCTCTAGAGCACAGGCTCAGTAGTTGCGGCGCACAAGCTTAGCTGCTCCACGGCATGTGGAATCTTCCTGGACCAGGGTTCAAACCCATGTCCCCTCCATTGGCAGGTGGATTCTTTTTTTTTTTTTTTTTTTTTGTTCCACACACACACACACTGTATTTTATTTTTACAAGAGATAGACTGACACCAAGCATTGTACATGGATGACCACAACAAAAGCAACAATGATTGCAATTACCAAACATGAAACACACTTATACTATGTCATAATATTGACATTCAGTCCAGTAATCCTCCACTGTAACAGCTCCTTTACTTTGCAGTGAAAATTGATTTGTATATTCTTTGCCTCTGAGTCCTTGTGGGATTTTTTTTTTTTTAATTCAGACAGAAAGTCACAAAAATTATACTCATCCTCATCAGTTCACTCAGTCCCATGTAATTAATTTCTTTTTTTTCATCTTGATCTTTTGTTAGCACTTTTATGAGTTCATCAGTTTTTCATTAGAGTTCTGAAAATGCTTATTCATTCAGTTCAGCAGTACAGTCAGTTACCAGAAACCTGTACTTGTCAGAGTCTTTTCCATGAATTTCTTGAAGATGAAACTCTTTTATAGGAACATATTTGCAAAATCATCAGAGTACACCCAGAACTGTCTGTAAATGACAAAAGACTTAAAAATGACCATGGTTAAAGATTTGATGAAAGTTCATAATAATGCAGTTGACAAGAAAATTAGTTATTTCTGAGATATACATTTTAAAGTAATAACTAGGATTATTACTTATAACATTATACCAGAACATATAAGATTTTTAGACGTTTCCTGTAATGTCTGAAACATTTATATTAACATATTTCCATACATATTTCCATACAAATACAAATATAAGATTTTTAGAAATTTCATGTAATGTCTGAAACATTTATATTAACATATTTCCATACATATTTCCATACAAATACAAATATAAGATTTTTAGAAATTTCATGTAATGTCTGAAACATTTATATTAACATATTTCCATACATATTTCCATACAAATACAAGATTTTTAGAAATTTCATGTAATGTCTGAAACATTTATATTAACATATTTCCATACATATTTCCATACAAATACAAATATAAGATTTTTAGAAATTTCATGTAATGTCTGAAACATTTATATTAACATATTTCCATACATATTTCCATACAAATGCAAATATAAGATTTTTAGAAATTTCATGTAATGTCTGAAACATTTATATTAACATATTTCCATACAAATAACCCAATGAAAGTTTAGTATTAGTTGTTTTGTTTGTTTTTTTATACTGCAGGTTCTTATTAGGCATCAGTTTTATACACATCAGTGTATACATGTCAATCCCAATCGCCCAATTCAGCACATCACCATCCCCACCTCATCGCAGTTTTCCCCCCTTGGTGTCCATATGTCCATTCTCTACATCTGTGTCTCAACTTCTGCCCTGCAAACTGGCTCATCTGTACCATTTTTCTACGTTCCACATACATGCATTAACATACGATATTTGTTTTTCTCTTTCTGACTTACTTCACTCTGTATGACAGTCTCTAGATCCATCCACTTCTCAACAAATGACTCAATTTCGTTCCTTTTTATGGCTGAATAATATTCCATCGTATATATGTACCACAACTTCTTTATCCATTCGTCTGTTGATGGGCATTTAGGTTGCTTCCATGACCTGGCTATTGTAAATAGTGCTGCAATGAACATTCGGGTGCACGTGTCTTTTTGAATTACGGTTTTCTCTGGGTATATGCCCAGTAGTGGGATTGCTGGGTCATATGGTAATTCTATTTTTAGTTTTTTAAGGAACCTCCATATTGTTCTCCATAGTGGCTGTATCAATTTACATTCCCACCAACAGTGCAAGAGGGTTCCCTTTTCTCCACACCCTCTCCAGCATTTGTTGTTTGTAGATTTTCTGATGATGCCCATTCTAACAGGAGTGAGGTGATACCTCATTGTAGTTTTGATTTGCATTTCTCTAATAATTAGTGATGTTGAGCATCTTTTCATGTGCTTCGTGGCCGTCTGTATGTCTTCTTTGGAGAAATGTCTATGTAGGTCTTCTGCCCATTTTTGGATTGGGGTGTTTGTTTCTTTGATATTGAGCTGAATGAGCTGTTTATATATTTTGGAGATTAATCCTTTGTCCGTTGATTCATTTGCAAATATTTTCTCCCATTCTGAGGGTTGTCTTTTCGTCTTGTTTATGGTTTCCTTTGCTGTGCAAAAGCTTTGAAGTTTCATTAGGTCCCACTTGTTTATTTTTGTTTTTATTTCCATTACTCTAGGAGGTGGATCGAAAAAGATCTTGCTGTGATTTATGTCAAAGAGTGTTCTTCCTATGTTTTCCTCTAAGAGTTTTATAGTGTCCAGTCTTATATTTAGGTCTCTAATCCATTTTGAGTTTATTTTTGTGCATGGTGTTAGGGAGTATTCTAATTTCATTCTTTTACATGTGGCTGTCCAGTTTTCCCAGCACCACTTATTGAAGAGACTGTCTTTTCTCCATTGTATATCTTTGCCTCCTTTGTCATAGATTAGTTGACCATAGGTGCGTGGGTTAATCTCTGGGCTTTCGATCTTGTTCCATTGATCTATGTTTCTGTTTTTGTGCCAGTACCATATTGTCTTGATTACTGTAGCTTTGTAGTATAGTCTGAAGTCAGGGAGTCTGATTCCTCCAGCTCCATTTTTTTGCCTCAAGACTGCTTTGGCTATTCGGGGTCTTTTGTGTCTCCATACAAATTTTAAGATGATTTGTTCTAGCTCCGTAAAAAATGCCATTGGTAATTTGATAGGGATTGCATTGAATCTGTAGATTGCTTTGGGTAGTATACTCATTTTCACAATGTTGATTCTTCCAATCCAAGAACATGGTATATCTCTCCATCTGTTGGTATCATCTTTAATTTCTTTCATCAGTGTCTTATAGTTTTCTGCATACAGGTCTTTTGTCTCCCTAGGTAGGTTTATTCCTAGGTATTTTATTCTTTTTGTTGCAATGGTAAATGGGAGTGTTTCCATAATTTCTCTTTCAGATTTTTCATCATTAGTGTATAGGAATGCAAGAGATTTCTGTGCATTAATTTTGTAACCTGCAACTTTACCATATTCATTAATTAGCTCTAGCAGTTTTCTGATGGCAGTTTTAGGATTCTCTATGTATAGTATCATGTCATCCGCAAACAGTGACAGTTTTACTTCTTCTTTTCCAATTTGGATTCCTTTTATTTCTTTTTCTTCTCTGATTGCCGTGGCTAGGACTTCCAGAACTATGTTGAATAATAGTGGTGAGAGTGGACATCCTTGTCTCGTTCCTGATCTTAGAGGAAATGCTTTCAGTTTTTCACCATTGAGAATGATGTTTGCTGTGGGTTTGTCATATATGGCCTTTATTATGTTGAGGTAGGTTCCCTCTATGCCCACTTTCTGGAGAGTTTTTATCAGAAATGGGTGTTGAATTTTGTCAAAAGCTTTTTCTGCATCTATTGAGATGATCATATGGTTTTTCTTCTTCAATTTGTTAATATGGTGTATCACATTGATTGATTTGCGTATATTGAAGAATCCTTGCATCCCTGGGATAAATCCCACTTGATCGTGGTGTATGATCCTTTTAATGTGTTGTTGGATTCTGTTTGCTAGTATTTTGTTGAGGATTTTTGCATCTATATTCATCAGTGATATTGGTCTGTAATTTTCTTTTTTTGTAGTGTCTTTGTCTGGTTTTGGTATCAGGGTGATGGTGGCCTCATAGAATGAGTTTGGGAGAGTTCCTTCCTCTGCAATTTTTTGGAAGAGTTTGAGAAGGATGGGTGTTAGCTCTTCTCTAAATGTTTGATAGAATTCACCTGTGAAGCCATCTGGTCCTGGACTTTTGTTTGTTGGAAGGTTTTTAATCACAGTTTCAATTTCATTACTTGTGATTGGTCTGTTGATATTTTCTGTTTCTTCCTGATTCAGTCTTGGAAGGTTATACCTTTCTAAGAATTTGTCCATTTCTTCCAGGTTGTCCATTTTATTGGCATAAAGTTGCTTGTAGTAGTCTCTTAGGATGTTTTGTATTTCTGCGGTGTCTGTTGTAACTTCTCCTTTTTCATTTCTGATTTTATTGATTTGAGTCCTCTCCCTCTTTTTCTTGATGAGTCTGGCTAATGGCTTATCAATTTTGTTTATCTTCTCAAAGAACCAACTTTTAGTTTTATTGATCTTTGCTATTGTTTTCTTTGTTTCTATTTCATTTATTTCTGCTCTGATCTTTATGATTTCTTTCCTTCTGCTAACTTTGGGTTTTGTTTGTTCTTCTTTCTCTAGTTTCTTTAGGTGTAAAGTTAGATTGTTTACTTGAGATTTTTCTTGTTTCTTTAGGTAGGCTTGTATAGCTATAAACTTCCCTCTTAGAACCGCTTTTGCTGCATCCCATAGGTTTTGGGTCGTCGTGTTTTCATTGTCATTTGTCTCTAGGTATTTTTTTATTTCCTGTTTGATTTCTTCAGTGATCTCTTGGTTATTTAGTAACGTATTGTTTAGCCTCCATGTGTTTGTCTTTTTTACGTTTTTTTCCCTGTAATTCATTTCTAATCTCATAGCGTTGTGGTCAGAAAAGATGCTTGATATGATTTCAATTTTCTTAAATTTACTGAGGCTTGATTTGTGACCCAAGATGTGATCTATCCTGGAGAATGTTCCGTGTGCACTTGAGAAGAACGTGTAATCTGCCGTTTTTGGATGGAATGTCCTATATATATCAATTAAATCTATCTGGTCTATTGTGTCATTTAAAGCTTGTGTTTCCTTATTTATTTTCATTTTGGATGATCTGTCCATTGGTGTAAGTGAGGTGTTAAAGTCCCCCACTATTATTGTGTTACTGTCGATTTCCTCTTTTATAGCTGTTAGCAGTTGCCTTATGTATTGAGGTGCTCCTATGTTGGGTGCATATATATTTATAATTGTTATATCTTCTTCTTGGATTGATCCCTGGATCATTATGTAGTGTCCTTCCTTGTCTCTTGTAACATTCTTTATTTTAAAGTCTATTTTATCTGATATGAGTATAGCTACTCCAGCTTTCTTTTGATTTCCATTTGCATGGAATATCTTTTTCCATCCCCTCACTTTCAGTCTGTATGTGTCCCTAGGTCTGAAGTGGGTCTCTTGTAGACAGCATATATATGGGTCTTGTTTTTGTATCCATTCAGCCAGTCTATGTCTTTTGGTTGGGGCATTTAATCCATTCACGTTTAAGGTAATTATCGATATGTATGTTCCTATGACCATTTTCTTAATTGTTTTGGGTTTGTTTTTGTAGGTCCTTTTCTTCTCTTGTGTTTCCCACTTAGAGAAGTTCCTTTAGCATTTGTTGTAGAGCTGGTTTGGTGGTGCTGAATTCTCTTAGCTTTTGCTTGTCTGTAAAGCTTTTGATTTCTCCATCAAATCTAAATGAGATCCTTGCTGGGTAGAGTAATCTTGGTTGTAGGTTCTTCCCTTTCATCACTTTAAGTATTTCATGCCACTCCCTTCTGGCTTGCAGAGTTTCTGCTGAGAAATCAGCTGTTAACCTTATGGGGGTTCCCTTGTATGTTATTTGTCGTTTTTCCCTTGCTGCTTTCAATAATTTTTCTTTGTCTTTAATTTTTGCCACTTTGATTACTATGTGTCTCGGCGTGTTTCTCCTTGGGTTTATTCTGTATGGGACTCTCTGCGCTTCCTGGACTTGGGTGGCTATTTCCTTTCCCATGTTAGGGAAGTTTTCGACTATAATCTCTTCAAATATTTTCTCTGGTCCTTTCTCTCTCTCTTCTCCTTCTGGGACCCCTATAATGCGAATGTTGTTGCGTTTAATGTTGTCCCAGAGGTCTCTTAGGCTGTCTTCATTTCTTTTCATTCTTCTTTCTTTGGTCTCTTCCGCAGCAGTGAATTCCACCATTCTGTCTTCCAGGTCACTTATCCGTTCTTCTGCCTCAGTTATTCTGCTATTGATTCCTTCTAGTGTAGTTTTCATTTCAGTTATTGTATTGGTCATCTCTGTTTGTTTGTTCTTTAATTCTTCTAGGTCTTTGTTAATCATTTCTTGCATCTTCTCAATCTTTGCCTCCATTCTTATTCCGAGGTCCTGGATCATCTTCACTATCATTATTCTGAATTCTTTTTCTGGAAGGTTGCCTATCTCCACTTCATTTAGTTGTTTTTCTGGGGTTTTTTCTTGTTCCTTCATCTGGTACATAGCCCTCTGACTTTTCATCTTCTCTATCTTTCTGTAACTGTGGTTTTTGGTCCACAGGCTGCAGGATTGTAGTTTTTCTTGCTTCTGCTGTCTGCCCTCTGGTGGTTGAGGCTATCTAAGAGGCTTGATGGGAGGCTCTGGTGGTGGGTAGAGCTGACTGTTGCTGTGGCGGTCAGAACTCAGTAAAACCTTAATCCACTTGACTGTTGATGGGTGGGGCCGGGTTCCCTCCCTGTTGCTGTGGCGATCAGAGCCCAGTAAAACCTTAATCCACTTGACTGTTGATGGGTGGGGCTGGGTTCCCTCCCTGTTGGTTGTTTTGCCTGAGGCAACCCAACACTGGAGCCTACCCGTGCTCTTTGGTGGGGTTAATGGCAGACTCTGGGAGGGCTCACGCCAAGGAGAACTTCCCAGGACCTCTGCTGCCAGTGTCCTTATCCCCACGGTGAAACAGAGCCACCACTCGCCTCTGCAGGAGACCCCCCAACACCAGCAGGTACGTCTGGTTCAGTCTCCCCCAGGGTCACTGCTCCTTCCCCTGGGTCCCGATGCACACATTACTTTGTGTGTGCCCTCCAAGAGTGGGGTCTCTGTTTCCCCCAGTCCTGTCACAGTCCTGCAATCAATTCCCACTAGACTTCAAAGTCTGATTCTCTAGGAATTCCTCCTCCCTTTGCCGGACCCCCAGGTTGGGAAGCCTGAGGTGGGGCTCAGAACCTTCACTCCAGTGGGTGGACTTCTGTGGTATAAGTGTTCGCCAGTCTGTGAGTCACCCACCCAGCAGTTATGGGATTTGATTTTACTCTGATTGCGCCCCTCCTACCGTCTCACTGTGGCTTCTCCTCTGTCCTTGGACGTGGGGTGTCCTCCTTGGTGAAGTCCAGGGTCTTCCTGTCAATGATTGTCCAGCAGCCAGTTGTGATTCTGGTGCTCTCGCAAGAGGGAGTGAGAGCACGTCCTTCTACTCCGCCATCTTGGTTAATCTCGGCACTGCAGACTTTGAATCCTGGAGAACAACAGCTGGAGTTCATAACTTATCAAGGAGGAAAGTCCCAGGTAACCAGTTGGGTTTTGGTTGCAACCCCCTGAAGACTGAAATCCTTAGAATCAGCTTAATCCTAGACTTATTAAGATGATCTGCCTCCTATCTTTATTCTCTGGAGGAAAATAAAATCAGGTGGACCCTGTACAGTTTTTCACACACAGTGTTTAACATTCCAGGAGACAAGGCCAAGACAATAGAAAAAAACCCCTAAGGATTCAGATATTAAAGCTATCAGACATGGACTTTAAAATAACTGTGATTGGAGTTATGTCAGCATCATGGTGGTGTGAGTTGTTCCTTTTTTCTCTGCCCTTCAATTTACATCTAATTGGACATGCATAACCAAAAAAAAAAAACACTTCTGCATAGCATACCAGGGCACTCAAGAGATCCACCTATCTGTGTACCTGAAAGTGGGTAGATTGGACTGCAGAAGAGGCTGTGGAGTGAGGGAATGGTGGCAGCAGGTCTAGCCATGGGCCAGCACAGACCTTTTTGGCCAGAGGAGGTGAGGGTGAAGGTGGTCACTGAGGTCTGCCCAGCTTTGCATGCTGCAGCTGCAAGAGCTTGTTGCTGTCTCTGAGGAGGGACCTCAGTGACTGGGGGAGGGGAAGAAAAGGGAATTAGGCAGACAAAGAAAACTGAAGGAAAGCATCTCCCGCTGTTGGTCCTGGGATTCTGGCAAGAGGACTGCCCACGGTTGCTGGCTGCCCATCCCCCCCAGCCCCAAACTTGGGGATTCCTCTACTAGGATGTGGGCACACCCAAAGTCTGAAGTGCTTAACATACACCTCCCTCACTGTGCCGCCAGCCACCCTCCCCTCTTTCATTTTTCTCTGACAGTTTCTGTTTTGTGTTGTTTTGTTTTTAATGTACCACTCCCAACTCCCAACCTTAGTGATGAGTTGGCACTGATAAGAGAAATGAAGAACCTGTGCTATAGCGCCACCTTCTGGAAAACAAAAGAAAGTCTTCTAATTACCAACCTACTGAACTGTTAGGAGCAAAGTAAACAAAGCCTTGCCTAAATAAAGAAAGGTGTTGCTACTTCAAATGTGGCAGCAAAGGCTCTTTTCATCAAACACCATGGAAAAAAATCATTGTAATATGGTATCACAAAAAGAAAATGACAGTTTTCCAACAACCAAACCCAAGGACATGGAATATTGTGATCTAACTGATACAGAGTTGAAATTAGCTGTTATGAGGAAATTCAATGAGCTACAGGAAAACTTAGGCAATACAGTGATCTCAGGAATAAAATTAACAAACAGAAGGAGTACTTTACCAAAGAGATTGAAATTCTAAAAAGGAACCAAACAGAAATTCTGTAGCTGAAGAACTCAATAAGTGGGATGAAGAATTAGAATGCAATGGAAATAGAGCAGATCAGATGGAAGAAGGAATTAGTGAGCTCAAGGACAGGAATATAGAGATGATTGAGGTGGCAGAGGAGAGAGAAATAAGATTTTTTAAAAGTGAAGAAACTCTGCAAGAACTCTTGGACTTCATTTGACTAGCCAAAAGAAGAAGAGAGAGAAAAGAGAGCAGAGGGTGTATTAAGGAAATAATATCTGAGAACTTCCCAGACCCAGAGAAGGAACTGGATATACAAGTCCACAAAGCTAATAGAACCACTAATTATTTCAACACAAAAAGACATTCTGCAAGACAGATTATATTAAAACTGTCAAAGGTCACTGATAACTTTAAAAGGCGGCAAGGAAAAATAGTAGCCTACAAGATTACCCTCATTAGGCTATCAGCAGATTTCTTAGGAGAAACTCTTATAGGCCAGGAGAGAGTGGAATGACATATTCAAAATATTGAAAGATAAAAGCTGCCAACCAAGAATATTCAATTTGGCAAAATGATCCTTCATATATGAAAGAGAAATAAAGGCTTTCCCAGACAAACAAAAGCCGAGGCAGTTCACCACCACTAGACCTGCCCTACAGGAAATGTTGAAAAGAGCTCTTCAAGCGGAAATGAAAGATGAAAGTACACAAAGCTCTGATTAAGATGACAGAAAACTAACCTTTTTTAGAATTGTATGTTAAACTCTTAATTAGAGTATAAAGTTTAAAGGAAAAGAACTGTAGCTGCCACAACTTGTAATCACCGCATAAAAAGATAATTTGTGATGTCAAAAACGTAAAAGAGGAAGAGTAAAAGAATGGAACCTTCATAGGCAATTGAAGATAAATTGCTATCAGCAGAAAAAGGACTATTTTATCTATGAAATGTTTCATGTAAATTTCATGGTACCCACAAAGCAAAAATCCAGAATGGAGATTGAAACATTAAAAGAAAAGGGGAGGGACTTCCCTGGCAATCCAGTGGTAAAGAATCTGCCTTCCAATGCAGGGGATGCAGGTTCAATCCCTGGTCGGGAAACTAAGATCCCACATGCTGTGGGGCAACTAAGCCCACGTGCCACGACTATTGAGCTCATGCGCCTCAACGAGAGAGCCCGCGTGCCACAAACTACAGAGCCCACTCTCTCTGGAGCCCACGTGCCACAACTACAGAGCTCAGGTGCCCTGGAGCCCATGCGCCACAACTAGAGAGAAGCCCAGGAGCTGCAACTAGAGAGAAACCCTAGCAGACCGTGCACCATAATAAAAAGATCCTGTATGCCTCAACAGAGATCCTGTGTGCTGCAACTAAGATCCAACGCAGCCCAAAAAAACAAGGAAAATAAATATTTTTTAAAAAATGGGAGACTGAGCAAATCACCATGAAAAATCACCAACTTATAAAGGTAGACAGAAACAGAAGGAAAAAGAAACAGTGGAGAGAGAAAAATAACAGAAGATAAAAATAAAATGGCAGTAGTAAATTCTTACATATCAGATAATCACCCTAAAGGTAAATGGATTGAACTCACCAATCCAAAGGCACAGTGTGGCTGGATGGATTAAAGAAAAAAAAGACCCAATTATATGTGACCTACAGGAGACTCTTTAGCTCTGAAGACACACAAAGGCTCAGAGTGAAAGGATGGATGATGACATTCCAAGTAAATGGCAACCCAAAGAAGATAGGCATAGCCATACTTATATCAGACAAAATAGACTTCAAGTCAAAAAGTGTAAGAAGAGACAAGGTCACTGTATAATGATAAAGGGGCCAGTATATCAAGAAGATATAACAATCATAAATATATATGCTCCTAACATGCAAGCACCAAAATGTATTAAGTGAATAATAACAGATCTTAAGGGAGAAATAAACAATAATACAGTAATTGTAGGGGACTTCAGTATTCTACTGTCAGCAGTGGATCATACAAACAAATTCAACAAAGAAATGTTGGAATTGAATCATACTTTAAAACAAATGGACATGTACAGAACATTCTATCCAACAGCAGCAGAATACACATTCTTCTCAAGTGCACATGGAACATTCTCCAGGATAGATCATATGATAGGCTACAGAACAAATCTTAGCACATCTAAGATTGAAATCATACCATCTTCTCTGATCACAATGGTATGAAACTAGAAATCAACAACAAGAAGATAGTGAGAAGATCTAAAAATATATGAAAACTAAACAACACACTTATAAGAAACCATTGGGTCAAAGAAGAAATCAAAAGGGAAATAAAAAGTCTTGAGACAAATGAAAATGGAAATACAGTATATCAAATATTTTGGGAAAGCAGCAAAAGCAGTTCTGAGAGGAAAGTTTATAGCAATATACACATATATTAAGAAATTAGATCTCAAATAAACAACCTAACTTCATACCTCAAGGAATTAAAAAAAAAGAGCAAATTAAGCCCAAAGTTAGTAGAAGGAAGGAAATAATAAAGATCAGAAAGGAAAACAATGAAATAGAGACTAGTAAAACAATAGAAAGGATCAATGGAACTGAGAGCTGGTTCTTTGAAAAGATAAACAAAATTGACAAACCTTTAGCTAGACTAAGAAAAAAAAGAAATAAGACTCAAGTAAAATTAGAAGTGAAAGAGGAGACATTACAAATGACTATAGAAATATAGAATCATAAGAGACTGTTATGAACAGTTATATGTCAACAGATTACATAACCTAGAAGAAATTGATGCATTTTTAGAAACACAGAACCTACCAAGACTGAATCAGTACTGGAATCCTAGCTAGAGCAGTTAGGCAAAACAAAGGAATAAAAGGCATCCAAATTGGGAAGGAAGAAGTAAAATTATCATTTTTTGCTGATGATATGATCTTACATAAAAAAATCCTAGAGTCAGTCAAGAAACTGTTGGAATTAATCAACAATTTCAGTAAAGTGGCAGGATACAAAATCAACATACAGAAGTCAATTACATTTCTTTTCACTAATGATGAAGCATCTGAAATAAAGAAATAAAGGAGACTATCCCAGTCACGAAAGCATCAAAAACAATAAATGCTTAGGAATAAACTTATCCAAGGAAATGAAAGATCTATACAGTGAAAACTATGAGCCTTTGCTGAAAGAAATCGAAGACACAAACAAATGGAAATACATCTTGTGTTTATGGGTTGGAAGAATTAATAGTGTTAAAATGGCCGTACTATACAAAGCCATCTGCAAATTCCATATAGTCACCATCAAAATGCCAAAGGCATTCTTCACAGAAATAGAAGAAAAAAAGCTTAAAGTTTATGTGGACCCACAAAAGACTCTGAATAGCCAAAGAAATCCTGAGGAAAAAATAAAGCTGAAGGTATCATACTTAGGAATTTTAATCAAAACAATATTTTACTGGCATAAAAATAAGCACATTGACCAATGAAACAGAATAGAGAGCCCAGAATTAAATTCCAGAATGTATTGTCAACTAATTTTCAACAAGGGAGCCAAGAATACCCAGTGGGGAAAGGATAGTCTCTTCAATAAATGATGCTGAGAAAACTGAAGAAACGCATGCAGGACAATGAAATTGGAACCCTCTTTCACAAAAATTAACCCGAAATGGATCAAAGACTTAAAAGACCTGATATTATAAAACTCCTAGAAGAAAATGTAGGGAAGAAGCTCATTGATTTTGGTTTTGGCAATGATTTTTGGACATGATGCCAAAAGCACAAGCAACAAAAGCAAAAATCAACAAATGGGACTACATCAAACCCAATAGCTTCTGCACAGCAAAAGAAACAGTTAACAAAATGAGGTAACAGATTTGAAAAAATGTTCATAAGATGTTCTCACTCCAGATGAACAATAGAATCTTCCAGAAACACCCCCAAAGCTTCTTACATCATCTGTAGATTTATAGAATGGGAGAAAAGTTTTGCAAACCATATATGGGATAATGGGTTAATATCCAAAATATATAAAGAATGCAGTCTCCTTATTAAGAAAACAATTCAGTGAAAAAATGGGCAGAAGAACTAAATAGACATTTTTCCAAAGAGGACATGAAAATGGACAACAGACATGAAAAGATGCTCAACATTGCTAATCATCAGGGAAATGCAAATCAAAACCACAATGAAATATCACTTCACACCTGTTATAATGGCTGTCATCAAGAAGACAAGAGACAACAGGTGCTGGTGAAGATGTGGTGAAAATGGAACCTTTATACATGTTAGTGGGAATGTAAATTGGTCCAACCACTATGGAAAATGATATGGAGGTTCCTCAAAACATTAAAAATGGATCTACCATATGATCCAGCAATTCCTCTTCTAGGTATATTCCCAAAGGAAAAGAGAACAGGATTTTAATGAGATATATGCAATCCCATTTTTATTACAGCATTATTCACCATAGCAAAAATATGGAAACAGCCCTAATGCTCATCAACAGATGAATGACTGAAAAATTGTGGTACATGTACACAATGAAATATTATTCAGCCATGGGAGAGGAGGATATCCTCCAATTTGTGACAATATGGATGGACCTTGAGCGCATTATGCTAAGTGAGATAAGTCAGAGAAAGACAAGTATTGTATCATGTCATTTATATGTGGAATATAAAAAGTTAAACCTGTAAAAAACAGAGTAAAGTGGTTGTTACCAGAGGATTGGAAAGGGGGATAAGAGTGATGGTATTTAAGGGTACAAACTTGTAATGAATAGTAAAATAAGCCATAGAGATCTAATTCACATTATAATTAATATAGACAATGATACTCTGTATAATGTGATAAATATTGCTATGTTGAAAAACGTATTACAGCATGTAAATGTATCAAAGTAACATGCTATACATCTTAAATTTACACAATATTGCATGTCAAATTTATTCAATTAAAAAATAATTGTGATTAATATGTTGAAGGTGGAGAATTTTAGCAGAGAACGGGAATCGATAAAAATAACCAAAGGAAAACTCAGTGCACCCCTTGTGCAGGGCTTAGAAGCTGCATGCGTTGGCTGTTATTTGATGTGGTTACTGTTTGAGACTTATGAATGCTGGAGTAGATTGTATCCATCTACAACCTAGTCTCCCTGTGTGATTGATTAAGGGTCTGGGAAGCAGCCACTGATATTTTAAAGACTCCTGATAAAGATGTGTTTGATTTTGCCATGCTGATACACTGTTTCCAGCCCTAAGTCCTTCCAAAAAGCTAAGTCTTAAGATTACTACCTGTTGTGTCCTGTGAGTATGAATGTCATTTTGAACCCAAGACCATTGATGATCATGCAGAGTAGGCACTTTCACAGTTCCAGAAAAGGAAGGGAGAGGGAGTGGGGCAGAAGCAATATCTGAAGAGATAATGGGAGAGAGTTTTCCAAAATTGATAAACACATCAAGCCACAGATTCAGAAGATACATGAACCCTAAGCAGAATAAATATAAGAAAACCATTCCTAGGCGCACATCATTGGAAAACTGCTCAAAACTGTTTTTTTGGTTTTGTTTGGTTTTGTTTTTGCTTGAGACTCTCCTATACTGGAGTGGACTTCATCTGTCTATGCAGAGATGGGGGAAAATGTTCAGAGAAAATCTTAAAGTAGCCAAAGGATAAAAAAAGGCATATTGTTTTCCAAGAAACAAAAATAAGCAGACTTTCTCAACAAAAACAATGAAAGCAAGGAAGTGGTGGAATGATATCTTCAGAGAGGTGAAAGAAACAAACTGCCAACCTATAATTTTGTACCCAACAAAAATATTCTTCAAAAATAAAGGCACAATACATTTTCAGGTAAGCATAAACTGAGAGAATATGTCTCCAGCAGACCTACAGTAAAGGGAACACCAAAGGGAATTCTTCAGGCAGAAAAATAGGTGATGCTTTCCCAGATGGAAGCAAGAGTACAAGAAGAAATGAAGACCGTTGGAAAGGGTAAATATGTGGGTAACTAAATAGATATTCACTATGTAAAGTAATAACATCTTGCGAGATTTTGAATACGTGTAGGACTAAAATACAACAACAGAAAAAGTAGGAGAGGAAGCATAGAGTTAAAGTGTTCTAAAGTCCGTACATTGTCTAGGAAATGGTGAAAACATTATATTAGATTCTATTAATGTCCAAGATGAATGTTGTAATCTCTAGGGTAACCACTAAAATGAACACTTGGAGAGACCTCTAAATTATTCCACAATTCTACTTTCAGGAGAAATTCTATGGAACATAAAATGATATTCAGTAAATATATTCAAAAACAAAAATTATTCAGGTAGGGGCAGTTGATGGGCATAGAAGGGGAGATGTTTGAAGACAGGAAAAGGAAGGAGAGTGAACAAGAGGGAGACAAAGCATGTAGAATAAGAGAAACACAGAAAGAGAATAGACACATAAGGACCAGAGTTGGAAAGACAAGAGAGGGGATGATTTAAGAAGCTTTGGGAGTGTTTCCAGAAGATTCTGTTGTTCATCTGGAGTGAGAAACATCTATGAACATATTTTCAAATCTGTTATCTCTGACCTGAATGCTAATACTTTCTCCAGCAGTTTTAAATAATCTATACCAGAAAACTTTTTCCCTGACTCTGTGTAAATGATTCATCTTAAATGATTCTGTAAAAAGTAAGTTGATTCTCCTATGGAATTCTTGATTGACTTAAGTTTTAAAGAAGTACTTTAAAATTATAGTCCAAGCCAGTATAAACACAGGTTTTAAAAATAAAGCAGAATACAGCATATCATGTAATCAGTTCTCAAAGGAGGTAGCTTTAGAACAAGTCTTTGCTAAAAAAATCACATCCTCAGGCCCTTCCTGATCTGTTTAAATTAGTTTTCCCACCTTCACCCCAGTCATTCTTGTTATTCCCAGTACTCTGCTTGATTTTCATTTTTTTATCATTCTATCACCATTATTATATGTTCATTTATTGTTTATATTCTCCTCCAGAATACAAGTTCCATTTATACCTGCATTTTCAGCATTTGGAGCAATGGCTAGTACACATTAGACCCTCAGAAGATATTTGTTGATTGAATGAATGAACAAATGAATGTTCAGGCCAACAGGGAGTAAAAACAACTAAGAGAAGAAGGTCTTCAATGATATGTGAGTTTGTTCTCTCAGTAAAAATCTAGTGCATGTTGCATATTGTATTATGGGATTATTTCAGTCTGCATTTTATTTTCTTGAAATTAGGCCGTTCTTAAAGAACACCTTTCATATATCTGATCCATAGCAAAGGCCACAGCCCTACCCCAGCCTGCATTTGAGCCGAACATAGCAATTCTTCTTCCTTGATTTTTCTCACTCCATCCCTTTACTGTGCCCTAATTTCTCAGCTGAAATGCTGGACATAAAAGGATAAACATGCAAGTAAGCACTCTTGACGTGTTATAATCAAGAGAGCCTGGTTATTGGGAGGCAAAGTAATGTGAGTTTTGAGCTTGTGTGTTGGAGGCAGATAAACCTTGCTCCTCATTGTTCTCTAATTCTGGTTTCTTCATCTGTAAACTAGGGGTAATGTTTACTTTGAGGGTTCTGGGGAATAAATAAGATTTGTGTATAAGGTGCCCGTAGTACTTTTTTAATCAGTGGTATATCAAAACAGGAAGTCTTTTGCTTCCTGTTCATAACTGCCCTTTAGAGAATTTTAAGGGACTTTCAAGGAAAGGAAATTTGGAGAAAAGCAATGAGACTGTTTTGTTTCACCGTGGGCAAAGAAGAAAGGCGGCTTGTGTTATTTTGGCAGGAGTCTGCTGAAGGTAGGGGTCGGAACATGTGTGCATCAGATGACACTCCTGACGCCCAGAATGAAGGCTCTTGATACAAATGAGTAAGGGTGGCTGGTACCACACAAGGCCCTGCTTGCTGACACATGGTGTCCCTTGGCTTGTAATAGCCGAGGTATGGATACAGTGTCATCCAAACATTCTTTTTTAACGTTTTAAATTGAATTGTACCATGTACGTAAAGTGGTACATACATTCTAAGTGATTTCTTACATAAATCCTCAATGAATTTTCACAGACTGAACATAGACATACAACCACTACTTAAAGGCACAAAAAATGGCCAGTATCACACAAGCCCCCCACCTTTGTCCCATTTTAGTTAACGTTTCCATCTTCCACCCCCACCAAAGGTCACCACTATCCATGGATTATAAATAGTTTCATCTATTTTTGAACTTCATAGGAATATAATCATATTTCTCTCATTTATTTAACTTGAGATTACGTTTGTGAGATTTACCCACGTCATTGCATGTAGTTGTAATTCATTCATTCTCATTGCTGTATAGTATTACATTAAGACTATACCATTATTTATATATAATGTATAACAATAATATAATAATTCAAATTATTATACATATTATACAGTTCGTAGCCTTTACAGAAGAATGACATTTTGACAGTTCTTTGAGCCTCAAAGATAAATAGATTATAATTTAGACCTAAAATACACAATAGTTTATTTTTTGATTGTTCTTTTATTAGATTTTAATAAAGGATTTCTATTAAATTAGATTTTAATAAAATATTTTAATAAATCTTAATTAGATTTAATTGTTTCTTTGCTTTATTAGATATATTACTGTTCTAAATTATGATATTAAAATTGAATGAAGTATTTTAAATGAATTAATATGGAATAATATATAGGAAGAGAAGTGTTCCAAGTTATTTTTCATAAAATTATAGGGTCCGTGCTTGTGGTAAAAAACGCTAGACTTCATTGGGAATGATACTGGACATTAGAAAAATTATAGTCTTTGTGCAAAACAATCATGTATTTACAACTCCATAATACAGCCATAAGAAGTCCTGCATCTTGTGTATGAAGAAAAGCTGGAAAGCATCCAGAAAATGACAACTAAAATCAAGAGGCTAGAGTGACTTAAAAGATTTATTCCCTTAAAAGATGTAGTGTGGAATGATCCTTGGGGATATAATTACAAAAATCTTAGAATTGGAAGGGGAATTAGGCTTGATCTAGTCCAACCTGTTAGTTAATGCAGGAATTTACCTTATGGTGATCTTGACAAATGGCTAAGCTCCCTCTATTTGAATATTGGATGGTGTGTGCTGCTGGGTTTTAATTCCAGCCCTGCTACTTCATAGCTGAATGACTGGGGGCAAATTCTTAACTTCTCTGTGCCTCATTTTCTTGGCTTACCGCTTATTGCCAACCCTGGCAATAGAAAAAGACTACAGGGGACCTGACCTCCAGCCCCCTCCCATCTAGTATTGAGAGATGAACTGAAAAATCAATAAATGTTAACGTTACACATCCTGTGAAAAAAAAGATACTCAGGGTACAGTAGTAACATTAAAAAATTTTAATGTTTTAATTTTCAGTATAGGCTTGAGTGGTGAAAAAGGAGGTGAGAGGGGCTTCATAGAGCAGAGGACTCTGTTGAAAGGATTTGTATTGATTATTCCCAGTTTTGCTCCTAGAACAATATAAAACAGTTTTATTCTTTCTTCTGTATAACAACTCTTCACCTTATCAAATGTAAAATTCTAAAAGGATAGATTGGGTAAGTATAGATTTTTCAATCGCTTTAGAGAGTATTTTGTGTAATTTGAATAGAGTTTGGGAAAAACAAAATGGACCACTAATGAGTGATAATTTTGTAGAATCCTTTAATCCAAGAAATTGTATGGGCTATAAATTATAGTTTATTTCCATTAGTTAATGGATGGTAGTTCAGCAAAATGGGAAATTTGAAATAAGTTCGAACATTTTGCATTTTAAAGTATTCTGAATAGGGTATTATTGAGATTCAGCTGTGAATGACAAGAATTTTCAAAATAAGAATAGCTTAAACAAGATAGTATTTTACTCTCTTGTAACAGTCTGAGCAGGTAATTCCAGGCTTCAGGATGGAGGAAGGGATGAAGAAGCTGCTGCTAGAGACATTTCTGCTCGCATGTCATTGGCCAGAACATAGGTCACATGGCCATACCTAGTTACAAGAGATATTAGGATGCAGTCTCTACTCTGGGTAGACATGTGCTCAGGTGTAATTTGGGAATCACATGTCTGGGAAGGAAGGCTGGAATAGATATTGGGGGACACCTAGCAGTGTGACAGAACTAATTTGTTCACTGCTTACATCCCAAGTGCCTATTAACTGCACTTGGTATGGAATACACCATAGTAGGCATTCATTAAATAGTTGTTCCATGGATGAGTGTTCTTTATTGCTCCTGTCAAAAGAGGTATTGATCTGGATATTTACTTATATACATGATAAATTATGGCAAATTTGTCTATCCTTGGTTTTTAAAAATGTTTTGTTTCTCATCTATGTTCTCCCTTCACAAATAAGGTATCCCTAACAGTTTTCAGACAGATTTGCTACCATACAGAATCGATTTTAGCTCCTTTATTGCTCATGTTTCTTTTCCCTGCTAAAACTTGGAGACCTATTAAATCTCTCTTTACATGTGTCTTTGATCAACACAGTCCTGGCATGTAAATGGTGCTCAGTAAATGTTTTTAGATTGAATAAATGAATGTTAGTTAAACATTAATGAATGCAAGCCTTTTTTTCCCTGTTACTTCCGTAAAAAGGTTATAGCTGTAATACACAAAAAGAAATTCTTGATGTTAAATCTGTTTATATTACAAGATTTTTAGGAATGTTCATTCGGCTTTCAGGTAGGATGTGATTATGAGACAACTATCTGGATTTAATTAATTATAGCTAAGTACTAATTCACTTAATAAGTTATTAGGTAATAGAGGGCTTCCCTGGTGGCGCAGTGGTTGAGAATCTGCCTGTCAATGCAGGGGACACGGGTTCGAGCCCTGGTCTGGGAAGATCCCACATGCCGCGGAGCAACTAGGCCCGTGAGCCACAACTTCTGAGCCTGCGCATCTGTAGCCTGTGCTCCGCAACAAGAGAGGCCGCGATAGTAAGAGGCCCGCGCACTGCGATGAAGAGTGGCCCCCGCTTGCCACAACTAGAGAAAGCTCTCACACAGAAACGAAGACCCAACACAGCCATAAATAAATTTAAAAAAAAATTATATAAAAAAATAAGTTATTAGGTAATGGAGGCTAGTATATTTCAGCAAAAAGAGGGGGTGTTCTTAATGCATTTGAATCTTTTGACCTCAGATAACCAATTAGCTTATCAGTGTGCTTAAGTGTTTCAAGGGATGATTCCATTTCTTTTTTTTTTTTTTTAATTTTATTGGAGTATAATTGATTTACAATGTTGTGTTAGTTTCAGGTGTACAGTATAGTGATTCAGTTATACATATACATATGTTCATTCTTTTTCAGATTCCTTTCTCATATAGGTTATCACAGAATATTGAGTAGAGTTCCCTGTGCTATATAGTAGGTCCTTGTTGGTTATCTATATATAGTAGTGTGTGTATATGTATGTTAATCCCAAGCTCCTGATTTATCCCTTCCCCCGATGTTTCCCCTTTAAAAACCATAAGTTTGTTTCTGATATCTGTAAGTCTTTTTCTGTTTTGTACACAAGTTCATTTGTGTCATTTTTTAAAAAAATTAGATTCCACAGATGAGTGAAATCATATGAAATTTATCTTTCTCTGTCTGACTTACTTCACTTTGTATGATAATCTCTGGGTCCATCCATGTTGCTGCAAATGGCATTATTTTGTTCTTCTTTGTGGCTGAGTGATATTCCGTTGTATACATGTACCCCATCTTTATCCATTCCTCTGTCGATGGACATTTAGTTTGCTTCCATGTCTTGGCTATTGTAAATAGTGCTGCAATGAACACTGGGGTGCACGTATCTTTTTGAATTATGTTTTCTCCAGATATATGCCTAGGAGTGGGAATTGCTGGATCATATGGTAGTTCTATTTTTGTTTTTTAAGGACCCTCCATACTGTTCTCCACAGTGGTTGTACCAATTTACATTTCTACCAACAGTGTAAGAGGGTTCCCTTTTCTCCACACCCTCACCAGCATTTATTGTTTGTAGACTTTTTGATGATGGCCATTCTGACCGGTGTGAGGTGATACCTCATTGTAGTTGTGATTTGCATTTCTCTGATAATTAGTGATGTTGAGCATCTTTTCATGTGCTTTTTGTCCACCTGTATGTCTTCTTTGGAGAAATGTCTATTTAGATCTTCCACCCATTTTTTGATTTTTTTTTTTTTCATTTTTGAGCTGCATAAGCTGTTTGTGTATTTTGGAGATTAATCCCTTGTCAATCACATCATTTGCAAATATTTTCTCCCATTCCGTGGGTTGTCTTTTCATTTTGTTTATGGTTTCCTTTGCTGTGCAGAAGATTTTAAGTTTAATTAGGTCCCATTTGCTTATTTTTGTTTTTATTTTCATTACTGTATGTCATGGTTCAAAGAAGATTTTGCTGCAATCTGTATCAATGAGTGTTCTGCCTATGTTTTTCTCGTAAGAGTTTTATAGTGTCCGGCCTTACATTTAAGTCTTTGATCCATTTGGAGTTTATTTTTGTGTATGGTGTTAGGGAATGTTCTAATTTCATTCTTTTACTTGTAGCTGTCCAGTTTTCCCAGCACCACTTATTGAAGAGACTGGCTTTTCTCCACTGTGTATTCTTGCCTCGTTTGTCATAGATTAATTGACCATAGGTGCATGGGTTTATTTCTGGGTTTTCTATCCTGTTCCATTGATCTATATTTATGTTTTTTTGCCAGTACCATACTGTTTTGATTGCTATAGCTTCGTAATATAGTCTGAAGTCAGGGGGCCTGATTCCTCTATCTCCTTTTTTCTTTCTCAAGATTGCTTTGGCTATTTAGGGCCTTTTGTGTTTCCATACAAATTTTAAAAAATTGGGGGCTTGTTCTGCGAAAATTGCCATTGGTAATTTAATAGGGATTGCACTGAATCTGTAGATTGCCTTGGGTAGTGTAGTCATTTTGACAATATTGATTCTTCCAATTCAGGAGCATGGTATATCTTTCCATCTGTTTGTGTCATCTTTGATTTCTTTCATCAGCATCTTATAGTTTCCAGAGTACAGGTCTTTTGTCTCCTTAGGTAGGTTTATTCCTAGATATTTTATTCTTTTTGATGCAATGGTATATGGGATTATTTCCTTAATTTTTCTTTCTGATCTTTTGTTCTTAATGTATAGGAATGCAACAGATTTCTGTGTATTAATTTCATATGCTGCAACTTTACTGAATTCCTTGAGGAGCTCTAGTAGTTTTCTGGTAGCATTTTTAGGATTTTCTATGTATAGTATCATGTTATCTGCAAACAATGACAGTTTTACTTCTTCTTTTCCAATTTGTATTTCTTTTATTTCTCTTTCCTCTCTGATTGCCATGGCTAGGACTTCCAAAACTATGTTAAATAGTAGTGGTGAGAGGGGACATTCTTGTCTTGCTCCTGATCTTAGAGGGAATGCTTTCAGTTTTTCACCATTGAGAATGATGTTAGTTGTGGGTTTGTCGTATATGGCCTTTATTATGTTGAGGTAATTTCCCTCTGTGCCCACTTTCTGGAGAGTTTTTATCATAAATGGGTGTTGAATTTTGTCAAAAGCTTTTTCTGGATCTATTGTGATGATCATATGGTTTTTATTCTTCAGTTTGTTAATGTGGTGTATCACAGTGATTGATTTGCAGGTACTGAAGATTTCTTGCATCCCTGGGATAAATCCCACTTGATGATCATGTATGATCCTTTTAATGTATTGTTGGATTTGGTTTGATAGTAGTTTTTTTAGGACTTGTGCATGTATGTTCATTAGCGATATTGGCATGTAATTTTCTTTTTTTGTGATATCTTTGTCTGGTTTTGGTATCAGGGTGATGGTGGCCTCATAGAATGAGCTTGGGAGTGTTCCTTCTTCTGCAATTGTTTGGAAGAGTTTCAGAAGAATAGGTGTTAACTCTTTTCTAAATGTTTGATAGAATTCACCTGTGAAGTCATCTGGTCCTGGACTTTTGTTTGTTTGAAGTTTTTTAATCACAGTTTCGATTTCAGTATTTGTGATTGGTGTGTTCATATTTTCTATTTCTTCTTGGTTCAGTTTTGGAAGGTTTTGTATTTCTAAGAATTTGTCCATTTCTTCTAGGTTGTCCATTTTACTGGCCTATAGTTGTTTGTAGTAGTCTCTTATGATCCTTTGTATTTCTGTGGTGTCCGTTGTAACTTCTCCTTTTTCATTTCTAATTTTATTGATTTGAGCCCTGTATCTTTTTTTCTTGATGAGTCTGGCTAAAGGTTTGTCAATTTTGTTTATCTTTTTGAAAAACCAGGTTTGTTTCATTGATCTTTTCTGTTGTTTTCTTTGTCTCTATTTCATTTATTCTCTGATATTTATGATTTCTTTCCTTCTACTAGCTTTGGATTTTGTTTATTCTTCTTTCTCTAGTTGCTTTAGGTGTAAGGTTAGGATGTTTATTTGAGATTTTTCTTGTTTCCTGAGGTAGGATTGTATTGTTCTAAACTTCTCTCTTAGAACTGCTTTTGCTGTGTCTCATAGGTTTTGTATTGTGGTGTTTTTGTTGTCATTTGTCTCTAGGTATTTTTTTTTTTCCTCTTTGATTTCTTCAGTAATCCATTGGTATTAATCCAACATGTTTAGTAACATGTTGTTTAGCCTCCATGTGTCTGTTTTTTACAGTTCTTTTTCCCCTGTAATTGATTTCTAATCTCATAGTGTTGTGGTCAGAAAAGATGCTTGATATGACTTTAATTTTCTTAAATTTGCCAAGGCTTGATTTGTGGCCAAAGATGTGATCTATCCTGGAGAATGTTCCATGTGCACTGGAGAAGAAAGTGTGTTCTGTTGCTTTTGAATGGAATGTTCTATAAATATCAATTAAGTTCATCTGGTCTAATGTGTCACCTAAGGCCTGTGTTTCCTATTGATTTTCTGTCTGGATGATCTGTCCACTGATGAAAGTGGGGTCCCCCATTATTATTGTGTTACTGTTGATTTCTCCTTTTATGGCTGTTAGCATTTGCCTTATATATTGAGGTGCTCCAATGTGGGGTGCATATATATTCACAATTGTTATATCTTCTTGTATTGATCCCTTGATCATTATGTAGTGTCCTTCCTTGTCTCTTGTAACAGTCTTTATTTTAAAGTCTATTTTGTCTAATACGAGTATTGCTACTCCAGCTTTCTTTTTATTTCCACTTGCATGGAGTATCTTTTTCCATCCCCTCACTTTCAGTCTGTATGTGTGCCTAGATCTGAAGTGGGTCTCTTATAAACAGCATATATTTGGGTCTTATTTTTGTGTCCATTCAGCCAGTCTGTCTTTTGGTTTAAGCATTTAATCCATTTAAATTTAAGGTAATTATCAATATGTATGTTCTTATTGCCACTTTGTTAATTGATTTGGCTTTGTTTTTGAAGGTGTTTTTTCTTCCCTTCCTTTTTTGTTCTCTTCCCTTATGATTTGATGTCTATCTTTTGTGCTATGTTTGGTTTGCTTTTTCTTTTTTGTATGTGTATCTATTGTAGATTTTTGGTTTGTGGTTCCCATGAGGTTTTGATATAGCAGTCTATATATGTACAAGATTGTTTTGAGTTGTTGGTCTCTTAATTTCCAGTGCATTTTCAATATCCTGTGTTTGTACTCTTCTCACAATTGCTGGTTTTGATATCATATTTGTGTGTGGGTGATTTCCTACCTTTGCTTTGTGTTTGCCTTTACTGATGAGCTTTGTGATTTGTAATTTTCTTGTTTCTAGCTGTGGCCTTTTATTTTCTGCCTAGAGAAGTTCCTAGGGTTTGTTTAATGCTGGTTTGGTGGTATTGAATTCTCTTAGCATTTACTTGTCTGTAAAGATTTTGATTTCTCTGTCAAATCTGAATGAGAGCCTTGCTGGTAGAGTATTCTTGGTTGTAGGTTCTTCCCTTTCACTTTGAATATATCATGCCCATTCCCTTGTGGCCTGCCAGGTTTCTTCTGAAAAATCAGCTGATAACTTTATGAGGATTCACTTGTATGTTGTTTGTTGCTTTTCCCTTGTTGCTTTAAAATTTTTTTTTGGCTTTAATTTTTGTCAGTTTGATTAATATGTGTCTTAGCATCTTGTATGGGACTGTCTTCACTTCCTGGACTTGAGTGAGTGTTTCCTTTCTCATGTTAGAGTAGTTTTCAGCTATAATGTCTTCAAATATTTTCTCAGGCCCTTTCTCTCTCTCTCTTCTCCTTCTGGGACCCCTATAATGTGAATGTTAGTGCGTTTAATATTGTCCCAGAGGTCTCTTAGACTGTCCTCATTTCTTTTCATTATTTTTTCTTTATTCTGTTCTGCGGCAGTGATTTCTACCTTTCTGTCTTCCAGCTCACTTATTCGTTCTTCTGCCTCGATTATTCTGCTATTGATTTCTTCTAGTGTAGTTTTCATTCAAGTTATTGTATTGTTCATCTCTGTTTCTTTGTTCTTTAAACCTTCTAGCTCTTTGTTAAACATCTTTTGTATCCTCTCGATCTGTGCCGCCATTATTTTTCTGAGATCTTGGATCATCTTTACTATCATTACTCTAAATTCTTTTTCAGGTAGGTTGCCTATTTCCACTTCATTTAGTTGTTCTTGTGGGTTTTTATCTTGTTCCTTTGTCTGGAACATTTTTCTCTGCTGTCTCATTTTGTCTCACTTTGTGTGATTGTGGTTTCTGTTCCACAGGCTGCAGGATTGTAGCTCCTCTTGCTTCTGCTGTCTGTCCCCTGGTGGATGAGGTTGGTCCTTGGACTTATGCAGGCTTCTTGGTGGGAGGGACTGGTTCCTGCCCATGGGTGGGTGGAGCTAGGTCTTGTCCCTCTGGTGGGTAGGACCTTGTCAAGGGATGTGTTTAGAGGTGGCTGTGAGTTCAGTATGGTGTTATCGGCCTGTCTGCTGATGGGTGGGGCTGTGTTCCTATCCTGCTGGTTATTTGGCCTGAGCATTCTAGCAGTGAAGCCTGTAGGCTGTTGGGTAGGGCCAGGTCTTGATACCAAAATGGCGACCTCTGGGAGAACTCACACTGATCAATATTCTCTGGGGCCTATGCCACCAATGTCCTTGCCTCCACAGTGAACCACAGCCAACCCCTGACTCCCCAGGAGACCCTCCAAGACTTATAGGTAGGTCCAGCCCTGGCTCCTACTGAGTTACTGCTTTCTGCTGGGTCCCTGTGTATGTGAAGCCTGTGTGAGCCCTCCAGGAGTGGAGTCTATGTTTCCCACAGTCCTGTGGAGCTCCTGCACTCAAGCCCCACTGGCCTTCAAAGACAGATGGTCTGGGAGTTCCTCCTTCTGATGCCAGACCCTCAGGCTGGGGAGCCTGATGGGGGCTCAAGATTTTCACTCTTGTGGGAGAACCTCTTCAATATAGGTATTTTCTAGTTTGTGGGTCATCTACACAGGGGTATGGGATTTGATTATGTCATGAAAGCACCCCTCCTACGGTTTTGCTGTGGCTCTTTCTTTGTCTTTGAATGTGAAGTATCTTTTTTGGTAGATTACAGTCTTTTGTCGATGGTTGTTCAGCAGTAAGTTGTGATTTTGGTGTTTTCATGAGAGGAAGTGAGCTCAAGTTCTTCTTCTCCACCATCTTTTCCGGGATTGAGGGGCTGCTCTTATTTTGGATGCTGGCTGTCTCTTTCCTCAGCGTGTGTTGGCTGTTATCCCCTTGATACAGCGTATGCAGGTGCAGTGGCCCTTGCGCACTCTGGAGAGAGTGGGGGCAGGACTTGTTGCCTGCTTGTGGGTCTGCTAGGGGCAGCTGCCATTCCCGCGCTCCCGGGACAGAGCTTGGCACCTGCTCACCAGTCTCCTGAGGGCGGCTACTACCCATGCACTCCTGGGACAGCACTCCTCTGGAGCCCAGGATGGTAGTGACAACTTGTGCCCACCCCAGAGTTCCTGTAGGCGGTGTCCTCTTGCCTGGGAGAGCTCACAGGGAAGGAAGCTCTTATGGTGTTTCCACCTCTCTCCTCATGCACCCCCAAATAATGGCACCTTGCCTCTCCAGTGGGCTCTGGTTTCTTCTGAGTACCCCCTCAGTTGCCACAGTCCAGCCTCTTCAGGCTGTCTCTGCACATCCAACCCATTCCTCTTCCTGGGTCTGACCTCTGAAAGCTGAGCTTCAGCACCCAGCCCCCACCCACACTGACAGGCAAGCGTCTAAGGCTGGGGAGCACAGGGTGGCAGTGACAACCTTCTGTGCTCGTTACTCTCCATTTTGCCTTCCACAAACCGGTTGTTGCAGTCTCCTCCTAGGCTCCAAAGCTCCCCCGCCATCCAGGCTGATCTCCACACTGGTGAGGGTACTCCCCAAGGTGCATAAACCTTTCTTCCTTCACAGCTCCCTTCCTGGGGTTCAGGCCCTGTCCCAATTCCTTTCTTTATCTTTTTCCTTTGTCCTATATGGTTACATGGAGGTTTTCTTGCCCTTGCGGAAGTCTGAGGTCTTCTGCCAGTGTTCAGTAGATTTTCTGTATGAATCATTCCACTTGTAGATGTGCTTTTAATGTTTTTGTGGGAGAAGGTGAGCTCCCTGTCCTACTCCTTTGCCATCTTGATCCTCCCCCAATTCCATCGATGCCATTTGTTTGCCATTGCTTCACGAGGAAAAATTTCTTCATAAAGAAATTTTTTTTTATAAAGATAAATGAGTGTGTTATTTCTTCAGATATCATAGATGAAGCAATGATTTGAAAAAAACTTAAAGATTCAGCTTTATTGGGGTATAATTGCCAAAATTATAAGATATTTAAAGTGTTCATCATGGTGATGTTTTACATTAGATCCTCATATCTTATTCATCTTAGCACTGAAAGTTTGTGCCCTTTTACCCACTTCTTCTTATTTCCCTCATCCCCCAGCTCCTAGCAACCACTTTTCTACTCTCTGTTTCTATGAGTTTGACTTTTTTTCTTTGATATCCCACATATAACTGGATCTCATGTAGTATTTCTTTATCTGGCTTATTTCACTTAACATAATACCCTCAAGGTCCATCCATGTTGAAAATAGGATTTCTTTCTTTCTCATGACCTAATAATATATTGCACTGTGTGTGTGTGTGTGTGTGTGTGTGTATGTGAGAGAGAGAGAGAGAAAGAGGGAATATGCACACCACATCGTCTTTATTCATTCATTCATATGTTCATGGACACTGAGGTAGTTTCCATATCTTTGCTTTTGTGAATAATGCTGCAATGAACATGCCAGTGTAGATATTTCTTTGATATCCTGTTTTTATTTCCTTTAAGTATTCAGAAGTGGGATTGCTGGATCATATGGTAGTTCTATTTTTTATTTTTTGAGGAACCTCCACACTGTTTTACATAGTGGTTACATCAGTGTACATTCCCATCAACAGTGCACAAGGGTTCCCCTTTCTCCACATCTTCACCAACACTTGTTATCTTTTCAGTTTTAATGACAGCCATTCTGACGGGTGTGAGGTGATAGCTCATTGTGGTGGTGGTTTTGATTTGCATCTACCTGATGGTTAGTGATGATTACCTGATGATTTTGTGTACTTGGCCATTTGTATACCTTCTTTGGCAAGAGGTTTATTCAGTTTCTCTGTCCATTTTTAAAATCAGATTGTTTGGTTTTTTGCTATTAAGTTGTTAAGTAATGTATATATTTTGGGTATTAACCCTTTATCAGGTATATAATTTGCAAATATTTTCTTCCATTCAGTAGGTTGCCTTTTCATTTTGTTGATGTTTTCTTTTGCTGTGCAGAAGCTTTTTAGTTTGATTTAGTCCCACTTGTTTATATTTGCTTTTGTTGCCTTTGCTTTTGTTGTCAAGTCCCAAAAAATCATTGCTAAGACTAATGTCAAGGAGCTTACCCCCTTCTAGAAGTTTTACGGTTTCTGGTTTTAAATTTAAGTCTTTAATCCATTTTGAGTTGATTTTTATGTACCGTGTGAGATAGGGGTCTATTTTCATTCTTTTGTATGTGGCTATCCAATTTTCCCAACACCATTTATTGGAGAGAGTATCTTTTCCCCATTGTATATTCTTGATTCTTTTGTCATAAATTAATTGACCTTATATGCATGAGTTTGTTTATGGGCTCTTTATTCTATTCAATTAATCTCTATGTCTGGTTTTATGCCAGTACTATGCTGTTTTGATTACTATAACTTTGTAATATAGTTTGAAATCAGGAAGTGTGATGCATCCAGTATGTACAAAATACTGTGCTTATATACTTCCAAGGAGATTCAGATGAATACTGACTGTCTTATTCAAGGAGGGTAAGAGCTAATAGCTCATGTCATATGATTTTTCAAAAATACAAATATATATAATAGCCTCAAAATGGTGAATGACACATGAGCTTTATAAATACACTGTGAGGGTTTGAAAGAAGTAGAGATTCCATCAAATAGGGAGAAAATGGGACAGCTTTATAGAAAAGGCAAAAAAAAGGGTTACATGTGGATTTTCTGATGAAATAGTTTTGAAACTAGTTATGAGTTTTAGTTTATTATAGCAATTATTTATTCTTCAATAATACAATGACTGGATTAACCAGAAGAGGAGAAAGAAAGAGATTAACAAAACATAGTAAATTCTATTCTATTCTATCCAAAAGATGTTTCAAATTTGATTATGCTTTTAGGTAAGAATATGGAATTCAGTCATCCTTTCCACAAAGATTTAATTAACATCTCTGTGCTAGGTGTTGAGGATACAGAGGAGACTAAGATATAGTTTCTGTCCTCAAGGAGTGCATGCTCCAATAGAAGAGACAGACATGAAAAGAGATATCTTCTGTTCTATGCAATAAATGATATCAAAGAGGCATATATGAGTAAAGAAGTTTGGGGTTACAGTGGAAGGAAGCATGAATAAATAATTGTTGCTATGACAGCAAGGTTATTTTCCTTTTTCTTTTCTCTAGTTGGAGAACATCAATTAACAGGCCATAAGGTGGCAGTTAAAATTTTAAACAGACAGAAGATTCGCAGTTTAGATGTTGTTGGAAAAATAAAACGAGAAATTCAAAATCTAAAACTCTTTCGTCATCCTCATATTATCAAACTGTAAGTATTTTTGCACTTGATAATATAAAAGAGAAACTGTCTTGAAATATTATATTTAATAATTATTTATTTTTAGTTAAACTTTTATAAATATACAATTTTTTCATATTTATATTTAGCAAGTGTTAATTCATTTAACCTCATCACTCCTTTCTTGCATACTTCTGGTTTAGAATTAAAAGTCTAATTGTAAATTGGATCATTGCTAATATTCATGTTGAAGGTCATTTAGTATTTTGCTATTTCTGGATTTCTTTTATAATTATTTTCTAGTCACTTTTAATTAACATACCAAGATATTTTCTTTATGGAAAAGGTAGAAAGTTACTATTAAAGATTATCTGCCATAGTATTGAATATTATTTGCCAAACTGCAATCATTAATTACTGATCGTAAAGCCCTTATGAAGGCAAATGAATTTTTTTCGTTTTGGATAAGACAAGTTACAAATTTAGAAGATAAGTAAATTAAGAGTTTAATAAATAAACTACGTAATTAAATTGAAAGATAAATAATAATTTAAAATCAACTAGATCCATAGAAAATTTAGACATTAAGTGTGCAGCAGTGTTCCTTTACATCATTTGAAGTTGTGTTTAATATTTATTGCGAAAATGTAATATGCTAAACACTGAAAACTGTCTTTACTTTTATCTTAAAGCTTGGATAGAGTTTAATAAAATAAATATTAATTTTATTGACTACCTGATAATGGCTAGAAACTGTATTGAGCATTTTACATACATAATTTCACTTCATTCTCACAATAAGCATATAAGGAGTATTATTATCCTTATTTTATGGATAAGGAAATTGCATATCTAAAGAGGATCAGCAACTTGTCCAAGGTTAAATAGCTAGTAAGTTGCAGAGCTAGTAGTTGAGTTCATATCTGATTTCAAATGCCATGCTGTTAATTTCTACTCCAGTACTGAGAAAACTGAAATGACAAGCGGTAGTATTAATATCTTTGAGGCTTCGTTTGCTAGGTCATTATAGTCAGAGGTTATATTTAGCCTAAACTTTGTTAGTGAGTAATCTTTAGATGTCAGCATTGATGGGGAACAACTTGATAACCCTCTAGAGGTATGTTGTTTACCTAATAACAAGGCTGCGTAGTAACTGTGGTAGGGAATAGTGCCCCCCAGTCCCAAGATGTCCTAATGCCCAGTGAGTATGTTATATTACGTGGCAAAGGAGAAGTCCAAGGTTATAGATGGATTTAAGGTTGCTAATCAGCTGACAAAAATAGGGAGATTTTCCTGGGTTATCTGGGTGGTCCGAGTGTAATACAATGGTCCTTAGAAGTGGAAGAGGGGATCATAAGCCAGAGGGAGAGATTTGAGGATGGAAGCAAGGTCAGAGTGATGGGATGTGAGAAGGACTCAACTGGCTGTGCCTGGCTTTGAAGATGGAGGAAGGGGACCATGAGCCAAGGATTGCAGATGGTCTCTAAAAGTTGGAAAACACAAAGAAATGGATTTCTTTTAGAGCCTCCAGAAGGCAATGCAGCCCTGCTATGTCTTGATTTTAGCCCAGTGAGGCATGTGTCAGACTTCTACCCTATCAGACTTCTTACCCCTATGTAAGATAATACAGAATACATTTGTGTTGTTTTAAGCACTAGGTTCTAAGTATGGCAACAATAGGAAACCAATACAGTAGCATTCTTGAAATCCTTAGCTGAATGGCTGATCCAGTTATTGCTGGGATTTGGAACACGCATTTATATATTTCTAGTATTTATAGTACTTCTGTAACTAGATACATTTATTGCTAGAGGACCATTGCAAATTAGTATGTTAAATGAGGGTCCCACTCAGTGTATCTTACCAACAGCATGAATATGTCACCGACTGTCCAAAGAAGGCTTTTCTTGGGTTTGGTGTGCCATTGGGTGACCTGTGGTGACTCCGTTCTCACATCACTATGATGAAAACTTCATTCTAACAGTAAGCTTCAGTGTCATTTGATCTTCATTTGAAGTTCACTTGATCATAAACGTAAACAGGAAATGAGGCCCCTGAAATTGTATGGCAGTACTTGATTATGAGGTTGTCATCTAGGACCTGTATTCTAGATAATCCAGAATATGTATATACAGGTTTTTAAAGATTATCATAGGAATTAAAATATCACCTATGAGTTCAGTTACTCACTCTCGTACTCTTTGTTTCCTTAACTTTAAAATGGGGATACCCCATGGTGCTGTTTGAGGATTAAATGTGTTCTCACTGTTACAACACCTGCTACTAGATGTGCATTGGCCCAGAAGCAGGAATGGGCAGCCTGCAAGCTGATTCCAGTCCTCTCATCATTCCGAATGATTTTCAGTTAACTGAAACAGCTCATGTCTGACTTCAGCTCCATGTTAGTAATGACTTTATTCTAGTTACTGAATGACTTCTAAGCTAAGTCTCTTTGCTCTTCCTTACTGAGTGGTCACGTCCTATAAGAGGAGAAAACTGGGAAACCAGACTAAAAATGTCATATGCCAAAGTGAGAATGGAGAAGGGAGAGATCTCTGTATTTTCCTTGTTTCCTGACTTCATCACTTTTAGAATGCCAACCCTGAAAGATCCCAGGGAAACTTTGTCCATTTAGGGTATGAGTTCTAGTTCCTGTTCTGTTCCTATAAACACAAATCAGATTTTGTCAATAAGCAGTTGCAGTTGTCTTGAGGATTTAGAAGCTTATTTTTGATGTTATAACTGCTAGTGTTTTCTTCCTTCCATTTCTATAATTACTTATAATTGTTTGATTTTGGTTTGATTACTTATATTATTCTCTTTTAGAATTATTTAATTATTTGCTGTTTTGTGAAGGAGTTATAGAATGTTCTCAGTATTGGTCAGAAGGTAATTGGCAGAGGTGAATTTAGTGTTTAAAGCTTCTGGCTTCCAGCCTTGAGCTTATCCATTCTGCCACATTTCCTCTTTTATTGTGGATCTGAATTTTTTTTAAAAAGGCACCCATGTATTCTTGCTACACAACAAGCTTATTGCCATAGCCTCTAACAGTGTTAGTGATTTAAACAGGGAGAGAGACCTGATCCTTTTAGTGGTTTTGTTTTCTCTCTGCAGTCTTGGACTAACTGCCAAGAATAGTTTCCTTGCTACAGAATGGGCTTTCTAGAGTAAGCAAGAAAGTTTGAAAACTAAATACTAAGAATGAAGGTTATATATTGCCCAATTTCTCTGTTAATTCCAATTGAAAAAACCCCGCTGGGAGAAAATTAAAAGGAATAAACAGGATTGAAAGGAAACTCCAAACTTTCCCATGAACTAGAATTTGTTGAAATGACTTTTGTCCTTGTTTTTCATTCCCCCATGGTTCTTAGGGAAACTTCATTTGAACTGGTCAAAGGATCAATACTTTCTAATTTGGTGGAGATGGTTTTGCCTGCCAACTTTTCAAAATGTTTATCTTATCCGACCTACGGACAGCTTTTTTTTTTTTTTTTTTATATAAATGTTGCTGTGACTATTATTATTATTATTATTATTTTAATTAATTTATTTATTTATTTATGTCTGTGTTGGTCTTCGTTTCTGTGCGAGGGCTTTCTCTAGTTGCAGCAAGCGGGGGCCGCTCTTCATCGCGGTGCACGGGCCTCTCACTGTCGCGGCCTCTCTTGTTGCGGAGCACAGGCTCCAGACGCGCAGGCTCAGTAGTTGTGGCTCACGGGCCCAGTTGCTCCGCGGCATGTGGGATCTTCCCAGACCAGGGCTCGAACCCGTGTCCCCTGCATTGGCAGGCAGATTCTCAACCACTGCGCCACCAGGGAAGCCCCTACGGACAGCGTTTAACGTTATTCATCACTAACCACCTTGAAATGTTGTCGTCTCTAGGTTTCCATGGCACCACAGTCTTCTGATTTCCTTTTTACATTCTTGCCTCTTCTTGAGACTTTCTTTTATGGGTCCCTTGTTATCTGCCTGCCCATTAGATATTGATGTATTTCAGCAGTCTGAGCTAGAGTAATCTTAGTGAACCCTTTTTGGGTGACCTTATCTACTACCACGGTGTCATTTGTCATCCCTATCTTAAAAATTTACAAATCTATATTGCTCCTGAATTCTGAACACATTTATCGAACTGTTTATTGGGTGTTTCCATTCTGGAGTCACAGAGTCATCTGAAACTAAGTTGAACTTTTTCTCCCATATATACATATTTTTGTGCGTGAATGAAAATACCATTCACACAGCTTCCTAAGCCTAAAACTTGGGCATCATATTTAATTCCTCTTCCCTCGCCCCGTACATATAATTGATCATTAAGTTCTGCCACTCTTAATCTTGAGTGTCCCCTAAATCTGTTCATTTCTCTCTGCTCTTATTGTCAGGTCACCATCTTCTCTTGCTTGCTATACTTCAACTGTTGCTTCTGCTTGGAAAACTTTACCTATATCTTCCTTCCTCTAGGCTTCCAATTCCAACTTGTCCTTTAAATATCAGCTTTTAAATGCAACTACCTCTAGAAAAACTACTTTGCCCTAGTCCTAACATTGGGTTAGGTTTCATCCTCTCGGTCCTGGAGCACCCAGAATTTCAGCTTTTCCAAAGTCCTGGGCATTATATTGTAATTGGTCATTTTCTTATTAGTATCGCCACGAGACTGAATTCTTTAGGAGCAGAAGCTATGTTTGTTTTTTCTTTTATTCAGCAAATTTTTATTGGGCACCTAGTATCTGATAGGTACTGTTGTAAGGCATTGGGGGTACAGTGGTAAAAGACAGCGTCTCTGCCCTTGTGGAGTTTATGTTCTAGGGGTATCTAGCAGTTCTCGATAGTAAGTAAACAAATTAACCAGACTATTTTAGGCACTGATAAGTGCTATGAGGAGAGTGAAACAGGGTGCTGTCCTAGGGTGTGACGAGGAAAGAGGAGGTGCTAATTTAGATTGGGTTGTTAGGAAAGCTTCACTGAGAGGTAAGGTTTGAGCTAAGACCTAAAGGATGATGAAGATCTAGCCATTTGAAAATCTGGGGACGGAGTGTTTTTTTGTTGGTTTTTTTTTAAGGAATTCCTTTATTTTATTATTTATTTATTTATGTATTTATTTTTGGCTGTGTTGGGTCTTCGTTTCTGTGCGAGGGCTTTCTCTAGTTGCGGCAAGCGGGGGCCACTCTTCATCGCGGTGCACGGGCCTCTCACTGTTGCGGCCTCTCGTTGCGGAGCACAGGCTCCAGACGCGCAGGCTCAGTAGTTGTGGCTCACGGGCCTAGTTGCTCCGCGGCATGTGGGATCTTCCCAGACCAGGGCTCGAACCCGTGTCCCCTGCATTGGCAGGCAGATTCTCAACCACTGCGCCACCAGGGAAGCCCCAGAGTGTTTTTAAAGCAAGGGGACCAGCAACCTCAGAGTTGCTGAGGTTGAAACAATGTTTGAGCATTATAGGAAAAAGAAGATTGCTATAATGTCTGGAGTGGAGTGAATGACGGAAAGAGAGGTAGTTCATGAGGTCAAAGAGTAGACATGGACCACATATCATAGAATCTTGAAGACCTTGCTGATTTTGGATTCTGTTCAAAATGGGAAGCTTTCAGAGAGCTGGGGGAGTGACATGATATGACCATAGTGTGGAACGGGTACAGAGGCAGAAGTGGAAGCCGAGAGACCAGTTAGGAAGCTGTTGCTATGGTCCAGCTGACAGATGAATGGTGGCTTTAGCCAAGTGGTGGTATAGACTTGTGCTGTCCAATACAGTAGCCACTAGCCATATGTGACATAAATTTAAATTAAATGAATTAAAAATTTTGGTTATCTGGTCACACTATCCACATTTCAAGTGCTTAATAGCCACATGTGACTAGTGGCTATCGTATTAGACAGAGAAGATATAAAATATTGCCATCATTGCAGAAAGTTGTATCTGACAACACTGGTCTAGCTGGAGGCAAATCTGTCAATTCAATGTATATTTTGGAGGTAAAACTAATAAATTACTGAGGAAAAGAAAGGGAGTGAGGCCCCTCCCCCCACTTTTTTTTTTGCCTGAGCAACTGGGATTTGGGGTTTTGGCTTGAAAAACTAGGTGTTGATAATCATACCATGTTCTGAGATACGAAGAATGGAGGAGAACCATGTTGGGGTACAGGTGAACATTAGTGGTCTGCTTTGGCTGTCCTAAGTTGAGAATCCCATTAGATATCCAAGTGGAGATGTCCAATACCATCTTTATCTCTCCAGCACCTAGTACAGCACTAGGTGTTCAGTGATTACTTACTGCATATATAAGGAAGTAAATGTGAACAAGGTCCTGATGATTCTAGGAGGACAGCAAAGCAAAAGAATGAAAGTGTAAAGAACATGGTGTGGTGGGAACAAACAGTCTGGTTTGTCTCATGCACAGAGTATGTATAGGGATATGGAGGAAAATAAGGCCAGAGTGTTAGCTTGTTGATCCATTCATTCAACAAATGGTACCATTTAGGTACTGGGGATACACCAGCAAACAAAAAGATGACAACAAAATTTCTGCTATTATGAAGCTCATATTTGTGTGTGTGTATTTTGTGTGTGTGTGTGTGTGTAGTGGGTGGCATTGAAGAGATAGACAATAAATGCTATGTCAGTAAAATATGTTGTATGTTAGACAGTGAAGAGGAGAGGGGATATGCATGCAGATATCTGGAGGGGGGAAATAACAGATGGTGAGAACAGCACATACAAAGGCTCAGAGGCGGAAATTGCTACAGGCAATAGTAGGTAGATCATAGTAGCAGAGTGATCTAGGGGGAATTGGAGTAAGAGATGTGGTCAGAGACCTAAAGGGGAGCCAGATTGTGTAGGATATACTAGACCACTGTAAGAGCTTTGGCTTTTAACTCTGAGTAAAAGAGAAGCCATTGGCAAGTTTTATCCGGAGGTGTGATGTGACCTGACTTACGTTGAAGCAGGGAAATCAGTTAGGGATCAATTGCAGTATTCTGATTAAAAGAGATGGTGGCTTGGAATAGAGCATAGTGTGGAGGATGTTGAGAAGTAAGCATATTTTGTATATATTTTCAAGATAGAGAACAGCGTTTGCTGACAGATTAGATGTAGGTTGTGAAAGGAGAGAAGTCAAGGATGACTCCAAGGTTAGCTGGCGTGGGCAAATAAAAAAATGGAGTTGCCATTAATTGAAATGGAAAAGATTGTAGGAGGAACAAGTTTGAAGTGGGATGTTAGGTATCAAGAATTCAATTTTGTTTTTTTTGAAGTTGAAATGTTAATTAGGCATCCAAGTAGAGATGCAAGTAGGTTATTTGATATGTGAGTCTGAAGTTAAGGGGAGAGGTATAAACCAGAGATAAATTTGGAAGTCATCAGCATATAGATGGTATTTAAGATATTTAAGGCCCAAAGACTAGATGACATCACCAAGAATGTGCATATAAATAAATAAGAATTCTAGGGATTGATCTCTATGGCAGTATGATGTTAAGATGTCTGGGAGATGAGGAGGAACCAGCAAAGGAGAATGAAAGTGAACAGTTAAAATGGTTGGAGGAAAACCAAGAGAATTTGGCGTCTTAAAGCCAAGGGGAAAATGTGTTTGAAGAAAGAGAGATTATTAACTGTTCCTATACTGCTGAATATTGAGTAAGATGAGGCTGAGGAGGAAGAGCTAATAGTAGAAACCAAGTCCTTTAGTAGGTGGGGCAGAGGAATCCAGTGCATAATTGGAGGAGTTAGTCTTAGTATATGACCATGGAATGAGTCATTGTGTGTGGTAGAGGAAAAGAGAGTTAGAACTGAGGAGTCAAGGAAGTTAGAGGGCATGTATTGGGCAGATCATCTATATGGATATTTTGTTTACCTGGAATGATGACAGCATTAGCAGTGGGGAAAGAGACATTAAGTCAAAATGAGAGGGAGTTGACAGCGAGGTTGGTTGATGACTATAACAAGAAAAGGTATTGGGTAGTGTAATCTGGTGGCCTGCACTTCAGAGACAGTGGGCTTTTTGAGGAAGGATTTCCTTTAGACCATAGTTCATTACTAGACTCTGGAAATTGGCCAGCATTTAAAATTTCATTGTGAGTTAATAAAATCTAGGCTGTGATCAGTAATGGCTGCTAATATCTCAAAAAAGAGACAGATATCCTACAACTGTGGCTGGAAGCACATACCACCATCTAGTCTTTAAGAAGAAAATTAAAATCAAACTGAAATCTGATCAAGCCTCTGGATCCAACAGTATTTACTGAAGACTGCAATATACTCGGAGGAATCAGCAACTAAATTTATTAGAATTGCATCACTTTTCTCTTTTACCCCAAAGATGTACAAAGCAGAAAAGTGACTGAGAATTCTGTTACTGAATCAGATCAGCCTACTGTGAAGTGACACAGTGGGTGCTCCTGTTCCTCACTATTCATTTTATTCAATTAGAGTTTGCTGCCTGTTAGGATTGCTTTTATAGAACCATTTTTTTCCTCGAGTTCTCAGGGAAGATTCCCTTTTCGCAGTTCATTTGAAGTAGACTCAACCTTATTTGCCAGTTATATTAGTTTATTCTGTGTAAAGTGGGGTACCTTGTCATTTTTCATCCCAAAGACTAACGATGGCTATTATAAATATTTCTTCTGAAAGTCTGTAATCATTTTCAATACTACAGCTTTAATTTTTACTTTTTTCTAATTCTTTTTTTAATTGAAGCATAGTTGATTTACAGTGTTATGTTAATATTTTACTTTTTGCAAGTGTTTAATTTATACATGATGTGTCCTCTTTTAAAATATATAGTATATAGTTATATCACCAACTTCCTGGTCATTTTTTCCCTCCTCTTTTATGAAGACTAGTAACCAGAACCGCCATTTAGAACATACTCTCTTTTTTGCACCTTAATAATAAAAGGTGCCCCATCTGGGTGGACTAATTACCAAAATGTTCCCCTGCTTCTGGCATATCCTGTGTCAAGGCATACTGCCTACAGGGGGGCATCTGGGCCACGCCACTTCTCAGCCCCTGCTTGTGCCTTCCACTGGGTGCCTTTAAGCCATGCAGAACTGCCAGCTACACTTAGTGGCTTTAAATAGCAACTCAGTGTAAATTAGATATTGCTCATGATCAACCAGATTATAAATAATTCTTTATAAATAAAGCAGAATAGAACAATTTTTCTTTTATATGTGTTAAATGCAACCTTCATTTAAAACATTAGTGTTATATTAACTTGTTTTTAAAGTTTCCAAAACTCTGGTACAATTGTGTGTGTATGTGGAAGTTGTAGTTTTTTAGGAAAAATTTTATTTTGTCAAATAGAGCTAAGGTTCTTTATTGTTTTATGTGCTCAGCTTTGAGTGCCTAGAAAATGTACATATATATCTTCACACACATAAACACACACACATACGTAAATACATACATCTATTTAATTTTTTATTATGGAAATTTCATAATGAATACAACAGTAAAGTGATGAAGCCTCATTTATCTGTCATTCAGCTTCAACAGTTATTAGTGTATTGTTTTATCTGCTTCCTCCTACTTCTCCCACCCCAAATTATTTTGAAGCAAATCCCAAATAGTATGTTTTTAGTCTGTAAATTCTTCAGTATCTACTGTGGTAATTTAAAGGCTCTATTTTAATAAAACAAGCACAGTTCAGTATCACACCTAAACAGTTAGAATATTATGAACCATCCAGTCTGTATTCAGATTTTCTTGATTGTTTCATAAATGGTTTTTAAAGTTGGTTTGTTTGAACTGGAATGAAAGAAAACAAGTCTATACAGTATAATTGGTCAATATGTCTCTTGATTTGCTTTTAATCTATACCTTCCCCTCCCTTTTTTTGCATTTCAGTTTTTGAGGAAAGGATCATTTGTCTACTTTATAGATTTTGCTGATTTGTATCCCTTTTGGTATCATTTTACCTTTCCAAGAATATTTTTCACTTATGTTTAAATATAAGCTACCTCATCTCTATAGACTACAAACAAATTTTTGTTTAAATGGAAAAATTGATGCTTAATTTAGTTGTTGAGGAATGAAGGATTTTGTAAACGTGAAAAGGGGGATCTGAAGGGAAGTCTATAAGCCCTAGGAAGTAATTGAGTTTTGTGAAGCTTCATGTTTATAGCTCTGAGATTATTTTGATAACATTATATAATTTGTTGCCATCTTAAAATATTGTAGAATACTGGAATACCAACTTATAGCAAGAATGGATGTACTAGGTTGATTCTGGTTAAAGTAACATTTTTTATTAAATTTTTTCATTTACAAAAAAGATACCAAGTGATCAGCACTCCAACAGATTTTTTTATGGTAATGGAATATGTGTCTGGTGGTGAATTATTTGACTACATCTGTAAACATGGCCGGGTGAGTAACATGCTGTTTAGTACAATAAGCCCTTAAGCTAAAAAAGAAGAAAGTAGTGAGAAATAGCAAACCACAAAGGTATCTTCAGAGTCGGGGTTGCTTCTGTAATAATGTCTAACTAAACATACAGAGTATTAGATATATTTTTCCTTAAAAAGTACACCTTATGAAATACTGATTTTAGGAAATATATTCCACTTAATTGCCAACGTGAAAAGCCTATGCTTTTCAAAATGAAAAATCAGTTCCATAACATCATGTTGAAGCTTCAGTTATTTCCTTTTCTTTGCAATTTCACGTAAGTTCTGTTTTAGATTATGTTTTACTTGTTGATTCCCTGAAACATTGTGCACACTTAGTAATATTAATTGAAAATGAACTGCCTAGCAGCAAAGAAAAACCTGTTGATTGACATGTTGAGCTTGAATGCAAGTTTTTGGCTTGTTTGTCTCATTTGTTGAGAATTCTAGCACAGTTCTGATTAGCGTACTCAGTTATATTTAGGCTGATTATGAAACTAAAACTTTTGCTATGTCGATGTCCCAAATGTTCTTAGTGCAGTTTCTTTTATACCTGATAGGTTGAAGAGATGGAAGCCAGGCGCCTCTTTCAGCAGATTCTGTCTGCTGTGGATTACTGTCACAGGCATATGGTCGTTCATCGAGACCTGAAACCAGAGAACGTGCTATTGGATGCACACATGAATGCCAAGATAGCTGATTTTGGTATGTAACTCCAGGGTTGTTTAGAAGTGTGCTAGCTGCCTTTGCAAGTGTGTCAGTACCAACTCTTAATGAACTAAGAACTTTCAACTTCATTGATGTAAATCCTATACCGTGAAAAGGGATTAGTTGGGCAGTCTGCACACTAGCTTGCTCTATTCATTTAAAACCACTTTTTAAAAATGCAAGTATTTCTAGAGACATTCAGAGGGCTTGCGTCAAGGTAAATCCACTCAATCTGCATTGCTTCCTGAGGAAATGAGACTTAACTGTTTTTCTGTGAGGGCCACAAACTCCTTTGAAAACCTAATGAAAGTATGGGCACTTTCCCTGATAAATGCACTTAAATGGAGGTACATGAAAATTTGCACACAGTTTTGGAGCGTTGTAGTCCTTCTGAATTGATCGAGGAGGAATGTCAGTGGACTATGGGTAACAGGTAACAACTTGGTAGAAGAATAGGAGTTTTTGTTGGTGGTAAAATCAGAAAGTAAAATGTAATTTTTATGCACCAAACACTTTCTGGGATAAACATACTTGGACAGGGTGCCATGGTAGAGGAAAGGATTAGAAAGTGAGAGGTTATAGAAAGAGATGAAAAGGTATCAGAGTTCAGCGTTACTTATTTAAAATTTTTGTCTGTACCTTGTCTTTAATCTAAAAGCCAGGAAAGTCATTTTCCTATTTCTCTTCCTTCTCTAAACCACAAAGCTCATTTAGTGCTGTAGTTCAACTAGATTTCTGGTTCAATGGAATATTTTTCTATGTTGAATTAAAGCTTTCCAAATTAAAAACTTTTGGAACGTAATGTTTATAAGTTGGAGCCTATCTGATTTCTACTTAGAGATTTTTAAAAATGCCTTTGAAAGCAGAGTATAAAAAAGTAATAGTAGTCTCTATTTTCTTTCATTTGCAGAAGTGGGTAAATAATATTTTGATGCTTTTATGTTTGGAAAAGTTCATATAATTTAGAATAACCTCATATTTGTGAAGTGAATCAACATTCTTATTTAGAAAAGGAGTTTAATTTCGATCTTAGGCATGGTGTGCTTTGGCTTTTTTGTCATGTATGAGCACTCTGAAATGGAGTCTTTCTAGTCCAACAGATGCTTTCTACTGCTTTTTAAAATAAACATTATGATATGTGAGGCATTACAGACTTGACGTTTTTCCTTATGCATTTATCTATATTTAGTTTTAAACATACGTAGCACCAGGTAAACATATTACTCTTATTTTCAGGATTATCTAATATGATGTCAGATGGTGAATTTCTGCGAACTAGTTGTGGCTCCCCAAATTATGCAGCACCTGAAGTCATCTCAGGCAGGTAATAATATATCAGTGAAGAGTAAGCTTTTTGTAAGGCTTTGTTCATTCTGATAACATTTAACTATAATATATTCTCTTTGGAAGGTACGATTTTTAACATAATAGAAACATATTGTCCCTTTAATTTTTCTATTCTTTTTTTTTAAAGAGAGGCTTTTTTTTTTTTTTTTTTTTTTTTTGGCTGTGTTGAGTCTTCGTTTCTGTGCGAGGGCTTTCTCCATTTGCGGCGAGCGGGGGCCACTCTTCATTGCGGTGCGCAGGCCTCTCACTGTCGGCGGCCTCTCGTTGCGGAGCACAGGCTCCAGACGCGCAGGCTCAGTAGTTGTGGCTCACGGGCCCAGTTGCTCCGCGGCATGTGGGATCCTCCCAGACCAGGACTCGAACCCGTGTCCCCTGCATTGGCAGGCAGACTCTCAACCACTGCGCCACCAGGGAAGCCCTAATTTTTCTATTCTTGAAGAGAGATTACTTATATTAAACAATTTTTTAAAACATTTGATTTCGATTTTGTTATGAATGTATTTAAGGAGTTTTTCCACTAAAAATTGAAGAAAAACTTGATTTCTTTTTTTCATTTTAGAAAATTGCATCTAGGAGAGCAAGCATTTGCTGCATTTAAGCTAGTGTCATTATTTCTTCTCAGACACAGTCCTTTAATAATTCTGTATGTACTCTTTTATACAGCATACAGAGTATTATTTTTATGTTTTGTCTTTAGAAGAATGAGGTTTTCTGGGGGGACAGTATTGTCATTTCATGAAGTTAACTGCACAAGAGAAGACTCTGTAATTATTCATGTAACTTACTCATTGGTACATTTTTTAAATGTTTATACAGATTGCAGTGATAAATTCAAGTCTTCTATGGTGACCAATGTCTGATTTTAAAAGTTTACAGAATTCTATGAGAGAAAATAAAGAAAAGGTATTATTGCAGATATAGCAGTTTGGACTATACAGCAAACAATGTAAATAATGGACAGCAATTTTTATTGAAATGGCGTGTATTTTTTAAATTGGAATTGTAGAGGTCTACTTTGTTACCTCAGACTTAGGTTTGAGTTTGGTAATGTGCTATCAGGGGAATCTTAATAATGTAGAAAGGTGAGAGGAAAAAGGAAAAACATTCTAGGCATAGGTTTTCTGGATAAAGGTAATCTTAGTCCCAGGGGCTACCAAGTGGTTAGAATGAAAGTAGTAAGTACCCAGGATAATGTGATACAGCATGAATACAGTGAAAGAGATTGCAGTAGGACTAGTTAGGTACTTTACTATTTCAAATATTCTTTAAAATAGGTGTGCCAGGCATAAACATCCTATCATATATGCATTTTCTTTTAATAGCTTTATGGTAAGAAGATTTAGCCTATACACTATATAGTATTGCTTTTCTTCAAGTTTCTGGTCATCCACTTCGATGTTTCTGTCAAAAATCAACCATAGAAAGTTTCATATTTTTTAATTAGTCAGTTAGTCACTTCAGTTTAGTTTGTGTCAAAAAAATAAAAATACTATTTTCTCTTGGGAAATTTGAATAGTATTTGGTTAGACCACTTATTCTTCCTGGGGAACAACCATTGAGTGTTGGGGAGCAGCCACGGACTTCACTAAAGACCTTGGAAAGCAATACATATAGAGTCTATACTGTGTACATAGGGACATATAGAAACAGGGTACACGTGGATGGGAAGTGGCACTTGCACTTCAGGTGTGTGTTCTCATCTTTCCCCCTAGGTTGTACGCGGGTCCTGAAGTTGATATCTGGAGCTGCGGTGTTATTTTGTACGCTCTTCTCTGTGGCACCCTCCCGTTTGACGATGAGCACGTGCCTACGTTGTTTAAGAAGATCCGAGGGGGCGTATTCTATATCCCAGAATATCTCAATCGCTCCGTTGCCACTCTCCTGATGCATATGCTACAGGTTGACCCCCTGAAACGAGCAACTATCAAAGACATAAGGTGAATAGTCTTTTTGTTGCTATTAAGTACATATTCTAGTATTAATATTAGTACCACTACCTGAATGGCTGCTTTATGTTAGGCACTGTAACACTTGATTTTATACGAATTTTACTTTCCTTATTACATAAAGCTGATCCCGTCACTCAACTTTTAAATATTTCAGATTGTTTCCCAACCTTTTCAGTTTAGGTAGCAAAACATCCAAGGCCCTTCGTAGTAAAGGCTCAACGCTGTACCCCTTATACCAGAGCTTCAGCCACAGTGAACTTTTCCTTGTTCCTCAAACATAATGCATATTTTATGCCTCATGTCTTTGCTTATATTATTCCCTTTGCCTCTGATGCCTTTTCTGCATTTTTGGACCTGAAAGATTTCCATTCACCCTTTAAAATTCTGCTCACTTATCACCTTCCTTGTGAAATCACTTCTGATTCTCCTGGGCAGTTTTAGTTGCTTCCACTTCTGTGATTTCCACATTTTGTTCATGCTTTCATTCTTTCATTCTCATTCTGTATCTAGTTGTTTTCAGTGTATCTTTCTCCTCTCTTGTAACTATAAAAGGGTAGAGAGAGTGTCTTATCATCTTTGTATATACAGTGCTAGAAGGCCTAGAAGTATAGTATACACTCAGAAAGTATTTGAATAAGGTTCAAATGGAAAAACAGGGTAAGAGTTATATATTTTACATACGGTTGATGAAATAAACCATAAAAAATTTTGCTAAGATTTTGAATCCAAAAATAGCTGCTAGTGGGTTTGCCGAGAAGGATTTCTTGTTATGTGAGAAACTTTGGAAAGTGCAGTTGCTGGTGTTACTGTGAATATGACCTTTATATAGCACACACAAGTCAGGATGATTCATTGCCTTCTACTTTTTATTTATCAGTCATGTTTCTTAGAGGGTTTTTTGTTCTTACCTAACATTTCATCAGGTATTTATTTGCAAACGCATTCTTTTGACATCTTTCCAGAATACTTTGCCTTGTCTTCATAAGCCAGAATATGACTCTTGGAATATTTAAATGGTGCCTGAGGTAGTTGTTTTTGTGACTGCTGCTGATCTCTTTTGCACTCCCGTTGCATTCGTGTACTGTTTTCTTCCCCCAGCCTCTCTTAGTGTTCCAGGCCTCATACATAAAAATGTAAAATTGTAAATTAGAACCAGATATAGTTATGGAAATGGACTTAGCAGGGAAAAACTCTTTTGTGTTCATAGTCCTTTAGAATAAATAGTTCACTTAATTGGCTTTTCCTTAGAAAAGAAAATTAAGTATGCTAATATATATATACTTGCACCTGTTTGTATCAGCACATACATTTAGAATAGTAAATGTACTGATTCTGTTATATTAAAACAGGTGTCTGTATATTTACAAGCTTTAGAAGAAAAATGTAAATAAAAGTCTACTAGGATGAGTTAATTTACACATATGTAGGTGGTATAAAATAGTGGCAACCATCTCTGTACTTAAAATAATAACTTGAATTTATAGTTTTCATCATTTTTTAATTTATCCATATTCTGTTTATTAATGTTTGGGAGTTCTTCATTTGACAAAATATGGTTCAACAGAGTTACTAATTATTGAACGATTATTATATAACAGGCATTTTGCTAGATACTTGACATATTTTATTACATTGATTCTTAATAGGTAACTATTATTATTCTCATTTTACAAACCATGAAACTGAAGCTTAGAAAGGTTATGTTTCGATTTATGTATCTGTTTGCCCCTATTAAATTTTAGGTTCCTTTAATTAGGGACCAAGTATTAATATGTTCTAGGCATTGTGCATTTGATATGAACTAAGTTTTGAGTAAATCTGTATTTGTGAAAATTACCCAGCTAATAAGAGGCAGGCAGAAGTAGGGCTCAGAAATTGCCTGATTCAGAACCTGTACTACTTCCACTAATCCAGCTTGGCACACCAGTTCTATGACATCCATCCTTTCTCCAACGTACCATGATATGGTATATTTCTCTCATGTTACCACATTCTGTCTTATAGTTACAGGCACACCTAGTTTTATTGTGCTTCACTTTACTGTGCTGTGTAGATACTGTGTTTTTTACAAATTGAAGGTTTGTGGGAACCTTGTGTTGTCAGATGATGGTTAGCATTTTTTATCAATAAAGTGTTTTTTAATTAAGGTATACACACTGCTTTTTTAGACATAATGCTATTGCAAACATAATAGACTACAGTATACTCTAAATGTAATTTTTATATGCACTGGGAAACCGAAATATTGGTGACTTGCTTTATTGCAATATTCACTTATTGCAGTGATCTGGAACCAAACCAGCAGTCTCTCTAAGGTATGCCTGTATTTTTGTACAGATCTTTTTTTTCTTTTAAGATGGTAAGCTATTGGAGGTTAGAAAATATATCTCAGTATTTATTCGTTCATTTAATCATTTTTGCTTTTATTTATTTAACATCTACTCTGTTTAAAGTTCTATGCTAGGTGCTGGGAATATACTGGTAGGCAAGACAGACATTGTCTTCAGGAAAATCACATCTTTAAGTGCCGTAAGCTTAGTATTACTGTTAATGTTATTGTGGTTAAAAGTGAGTGTCTGAAGTTCAACTGTCTAATTACAAATTCTGATTCTTTGTTTACTAGCTATTGGCTTATTCCTTATAACTCTTCATGCTTTAGGTACATCATATATAGTGGAATTGTTTGGAGGATAGTCTTAGGTTGAACCATATGAATTTACTATTTCTGTAGATCTAAACACAGTTGAATATTAGAAAATGCAAACATTCATCCTAATGTAATTAAAGCTTTTCGAATAATGCCCAGCATACAATATTAGCTATTAATATTATTTTAAAGTGAATATATAAGGACCTTTTAGCTGCACTTAAAGAAGTTTGCACACATTGTGAAGTTTCTAAAATTTGATTGGTAGTCATCATAACTCATTTAGTCTTAAGTCATATATCAAAATCAGGTACTAGGCAGTAGTGACAGAAAGACATAATTTCTGGTGGCTGTGTAGTAACCCATTTGAAATGAATTGATTTTGTCTCAGGTGAACCTTCATAAACATCCTGGTTACTGCTTACCTTGGTCAAGTTAATTTAGAAATTGACTCCTGAAAATTAAAAGCTGGAAGTATGGCTTTTTTTTTTTTTTTAACATGTGGAGTGTTGCTTTATTATTATAATTATTTTTTTTAATTGAAGTATAGTTGATTTACAAGGTCATGTCAGTTTCAGGTGTACAGCACAGTGACTCAGTTACACACACACATATATGTATATATATGTATGTATATATTCCTTTTTGGATTCTTTTCCGTTATAGGTTATTACAAAATACTGAGTATAGTTCCCTGTGCTATACAGTAGGTTCTTGTTGCTTATCTATTTTATATATAGTAGTGTATATATGTTAATCCCAACCTCCTAATTTATTCCTCCCCCAGCCCCAAAGTATGGCTTTCTAATCGGCACTGTTATTATTATGAAGAACTGTGGTTCTTTTTCTGAATTAATTGGAAATGAAAATTTAGATTACTTCTCTATTTATTTTTTTAAACATTTATTGGTATAATTCACATACCATAAATTTGCTTCTTTAAACTGTATGATTAAGTGGTTTTTAGTATGTTCACAAAGTTATACAGTCATCACCACTGTCTAATTCTAGAACATTTTTCTCATCCCCAGAAGAAACTCTATACCCATTTCCTCCTCCTTGCAGCCCCTGGCAACCACTAATCTACTTTCTGTCTTTATGGATTTCCCTCTTCTGGACATTTCATATAAATGGAATCATATGGCATGTGGCCTTTTGAGTCTGGCTTCTTTCACTTAGCATGATGTTTTCAATGTTCTTTCATGCTGTAGCATGTATCAGTACATCGTTACTTTTTTGCTTGAAAAAGATTCCATTGTTTAGATATACTAAATTTTGTTTATCTGTTCATCACTTAATGGATATTTGAGTTGTTTCCACTTTTTGGCTCTTTTATAATGTTGCCATGAACATTTATGTATAGGTTTTTAAATGGTCATATGTTTTTATTCCTCTTGCATAGATGCCTAGAATTTGTAAGTGTTGTACGTTGTTGTTGCTCTTGTTTGTTAAGTGATTTTATTGAACTAATTCCATAAGTCTATATTCTTTGTCATGGGTGGCCACTGAAGTCTCTGCTTGGTTAGCTTAATGGTCAGCTAATTATTAGACAAAGCTTTCCTTAAAGGCCTTGATCTAATAAGTCTCCCAGCCTTTGCTGAGGGACTTTGTGTGCATGTTGGGGTGCGTCTTCAGTGCTTTAATGAAAAGCTCATAACTCTGCATTAGTCTTCATTCCTGCTAGCACAGGGCCTCAAAGTCAACCAGTGATGAGAAATCAGGGCCTTTCTTGGAAATGAACACAGCCCTGCATTTGTGAGTCCCAGGATTATATAAGAGTATTTCAAGGACCCCTCTGGAATTTCTTTCCCTAACTTTTCCCTTTTAGTTTTTTGATGAGCTTCTTGTTTGCTCCAACTCTTATTGCTGCTTTTAGCAGCTGGGATGTTAGACAGTTGCCATTGATTGTTTTTGACAAATGTTCTGGGGAGAAGGCTTTGTAGAGGGAGCTCTGAGTCAGGTCAGACGAAGGCCGGGCTTGAGTGTAGAGGTTTCCAGAGATCTGCCAGCCATGTCAAATAACGACAGTTCTCTTGGGATAGGACTTTTGGAGAACTCTAAACCTATTCTTCTCCCCATCCCCCCACCAGTGGTTGCTAGATGCTGGTTTTTGGGGCTACAATGATTGTGAGGCTGTTGGCTTTCAAGGCTACCGTAGAAATGGGGGAAGGAGATGGATATTAGGAGTAACTTAACACTTTATTGACTGGGGGATTTTTGCAGAAACTAACACCTGTGGCTGCAATACGTCTCTGGTCAAAAATGTGTTAAAGTGTCACAAATCTCACTGTTCTTACTGAGACTCGGCCAATTTTTTAAACAAACACTCCTCAGATTATTACAGGCCTTTGGTTAATTTCCAGAGCTCTGAAAAAGTTGATTTTGACAATTTTTGCTAGTAACCTCATTTCTGTTATGGAAGAATGAATTTTTGGAGTTCATTCAAAAGTGTTCATCTTCCCTATTTGTCATTGATATTTTAAAAACGTTAGATGTGTAACAATTTATTTTTTCTATTATTTCTTTTGAAAAAATTAGTATTCACCAGTCATTTTTATTACTAAACATTTATTTAAGTGCTTATTGTTATCATGATATAGCAATTAAACACATGAATTCATTTTTGACTTCATTGGCTATTCATCATTTATTCTGCATTTATTGAGCATTTACTCTCTACTGGGTCCTGGAATGCAGGTGAATAAGGCATGGTCCCTGTTTCAAGGAGTTCCCAGTTTAGTGAGGAGGATTAAGAAAAAAAACTGTAACAACCATAAGAAAGTATGAGTGTTATAATAGCATCATCTACTAGAGGCTGTAGAAGTTTCATCTCTGTGGATATACTCAAGGCCTGGCACACCATCATTTCTCACTTGGGCTGTTGCACTAGCATCCTCCTCCTCATCCTCATTATTACTCTTATCTTTTCAATTCAATTTCTTTATCACAAGCAGAATGATCTTTACAGAATGCAAATTAGATCATGTCACGCCTGTCTCCTTAAAATCTTTCAGTTATTTTCATCACCCATAGGTTCATCCAGAAACCTTTTTTATAGCCTACAGCTGTCAGAAATACCTGATATCTTTTGCCACTCCAACCCGTAACTCATTATGATTTCCTGAGTGTGGCCTCAGTTCAGTTGCTTGAACATAGCAAAATTTTTTCTTATCTCAGAGTCTTTGCATATATTGTTTCTTTTGCTGGGGATACCTGTTCCCCAGCTCTGCTTAGCTGACTTGTAGTCATCCTGGTATCTGCTTAAGTATTACTGAGAGTGGCTTCCTTAATCACCTACCTCCCATTCTGAATTATATACTCTTATTTTACTCTGTACTTTTCACTCATAATCTTTATCACAGGATTTTTATATTTGTAACTATATATTCATTTTTGAGAGTGTTTGTTTAATCTGTATTCAGCTAGAATATAATTTCTGTGAGAAGGAGTGTGCCTTTTTACCACAGTTATGTCCTTAGTAAATATTCATAAATGAATTAGTCAATAGAAGGCATTCAGGTAAAATATATACTGAGCTAAATTTAGCTTAGGGAGTGCCCAATTTACCATGTAGCAATGCTTACACAATCTTGAAGGAATAGTATATGTTAGTTAAATGAAAAGGGGTGGGATATTCTAGGGTGGCAATAGTAACATCATGTGCAAAGGCCCAGAAGAGTGAGAAAATAAGATCTAGGAGACTGGTTCTCAAACATTTTGGTTTGAGTACCCCTTTACAGTCTTAAAATGGAGGAGTCCAAAGAGTCTTTTTTTAAAATATAGGTCGTATTTATCAATATCATATTAGAAATCAAAACTGAGAAATTTTAAAAATATTTAATTCACTTAATAATAATAAACCTACTACATGTTATTCTGAATAATATGTCTCTTTTGAAAAATAACCTTATTTTCCAAAGCAAGAAAATATGGTGACAAGAGTACCTTTATTTTACATTTTTCAAATCCTCTAAATCAGAGACAGCAGCTAGGTTCTCATTATCTGCTTCTTCAGTCATCTGTTGCAATATGTTGTATTAGTTGAAGTCTAGGAAAAATATTGGATCCCAAAAAAGTGGTGGGAAAAGGGAGGAACATTCTCATAGCCTTTCAGATAGTTACAGATATTTTTCTTTGATATTAAACCAAAGCTTAACATGTTAATTGCAATATCAAATAAGAAAACATATCAGTGAACTTCTGTACTTTATTACATTAAAATCCACTGGTCTATTGTGCATTTTGAGTGGCTCTTTTGCCCATGTATGATTCTGTGACATCTTGCATTGGTCATATGGAAAATATTGGGTTATTGAGGTAGACTGATGTTCCAAATGGTGACACATTTTATTATATAATATCAAATTACAGTCATTATCCTCTTCACGATAAAAGTAGAAGTCTTTAAGTATTGAGAAGCTGTCAAACTCGTGGAGACAGACACAAATTATACAAAATTCTAACATTTTGCTTGAAAGCTTGAATTTTATGATTGGCAACAAATATTGCCAGTTGTTTCCTTTGACGTGACAGGCTCATTTCATTTATTTTTGAGAAAATGTCAGCCAAATACCCAAGTCTGAATAATCATAGTTATTCAAGAGCAGGGATGAATCAACTTACCCAGGGTCCCCTAGCTAGTAAGTGACTAGAGACCAGGTCTTTCTGATTCTGTTATATTGTATTACCCCATGTCTAAATTGTTTGGGACTTGCCAAAGCATGTTCTTACAATAGTGTATTGTGGTATTTTTCCTAGAGAGCATGAATGGTTTAAACAAGATTTGCCCAGTTACTTATTTCCTGAAGACCCCTCCTATGATGCTAACGTCATTGATGATGAGGCTGTGAAAGAAGTGTGTGAAAAATTTGAGTGTACAGAATCAGAAGTAATGAACAGTTTATATAGTGGTGACCCTCAAGACCAGCTTGCAGTGGCTTATCATCTTATCATTGACAATCGGAGAATAATGAACCAAGCCAGTGAGTTCTACCTCGCCTCTAGTCCCCCAACTGGTTCTTTTATGGATGATAGTGCCATGCATATTCCCCCAGGCCTGAAACCTCATCCAGAAAGGATGCCACCTCTTGTAGCAGACAGCCCTAAAGCAAGATGTCCATTGGATGCACTGAATACAACTAAGCCCAAATCTTTAGCTGTGAAAAAAGCCAAGTGGCATCTTGGAATCCGAAGTCAAAGCAAACCGTATGACATTATGGCTGAAGTTTACCGAGCTATGAAGCAGCTGGATTTTGAATGGAAGGTAGGAAATTGTAGTATATGGAGATCATTTGTAGAAGCCATTTTTTGTGTAGTAAGCTGCTCTGAGCTGCTGAGTTGAGTACTAAGGTCAATAAAAAAAGTTTGTTTTGATTTAGATATGAATTTAGTGGTCTTGATGCTTCTGGCTGATAAATCCCATTCTTTCCAATAAGGTACCATGTGCATTCAAAACAAAACAAAACAAATCTCTGTAAGGATGAAGAACTGTCAATGTTGGGGACCTATGTATTTTTTTAATTATAGAATAGCATTCTTGGCTGAGAAACAAAGTTTTAATCAACTTGAAATCTCTTGAGAAATTAATCTCTTGAATTCAAGAGAATTTAATCCCTTGAGAAATCTCTTGAAAACCTGTTTCAGCATGCATCATAACAATAAAAAGTCATGTGTCTTCAAAGATTCTATGTTTTTACTTTTCTCCTCCTTTTTAAGGGAGGGTTTTTTTCTTTTTGCCAGTAGCTGTAACAGCAAGTGGTTGATACAAATTATACCATCAGAACATATTTATTCAGTAAACAAATACTTTTCTGTAAGTTGAGAAAAATGTGTCTTATTTGGCTTGTTCTTTTAGTCCTTAGTTGCGGTATATTTTTCTTATTCTCAGCCCACATTTTACTTTTTTATTAGTGCTCAAATTCATTTCAATTCTATTTGAGTATATGTGGGGGAAAAATCAGTTTTTCATTTTCAGGTATCTTTTACTCTTGTTCCTTTCTTGAGGACTGTGAATGTACTTTTTTTTTAACATCTTTATTGGAGTATAATTGCTTTACAATGGTGTGTTAGTTTCTGCTTTATAACAAAGTGAATCAGTTATACATATACATATGTTCCCATATCTCTTCCCTCTTGCGTCTCTCTCCCTCCCACCCTCCCTGTCCCACCCCTCTAGGTGGTCACAAAGCACCGAGCTGATCTCCCTGTGCTATGCGGCTGCTTCCCACTAGCTATCTATTTTACATTTGGTAGGGTATATATGTCCATGCCACCCTCTCACTTTGTCACAGCTTACCCTTCCCCCTCCCCATATCCTCAAGTCCATTCTCTAGTAGGTCTGTGTCTTTATTCCTGTCTTACCACTAGGTTCTTCATGACCTGTTTTTTGTTTTCTTTTTTTTTTTCCCTTAGATTCCATATATATGTGTTAGCATACTGTATTTGTTTTTCTCTTTCTGACTTACTTCACTCTGTATGACAGACTCTAACTCCATCCACCTCACTACAAATAACTCAATTTCGTTTCGTTTTATGGCTGAGTAATATTCCATTGTATATATGTTCCACATCTTCTTTATCCATTCATCCGACGATGGACACTTAGGTTGCTTCCATGTCCTGGCTATTGTAAATAGAGCTGCAATGAACATTTTGGTACATGACTCTTTTTGAATTATGGTTTTCTCAGGGTATATGCCCAGTAGTGGGATTGCTGGGTCGTATGGTAGTTCTATTTTTAGTTTTTTAAGGAACCTCCATACTGTTCTCCATAGTGGCTGTATCAATTTACATTCTCACCAACAGTGCAAGAGTGTGAATGTACTTCTAACGGAAGAAAAAAAATTTTCAAACATATCATGTAAATATTCATTTGACATGTTTTATTTCATTATTTGTACATGGAATGAATAAACAAAATAATATTTCCTTAATACCATTTAAAAAAAAACAGATCTCCCTTTTCCGAAGCAGTTTTATTTAGTTAAAAAGGAGATGTTAATGTCTTTAAAATTCTTACTGAGAAATTTTTGGAACTAATTTGATAAGATGTTTTGAAAACCAGAATCTTCGTTATCTGAGTTGCGGTTTTATTATCTTCAAAAGCCAAATAGTATCTTCTTTACGAGATTACTACGATACTTAAATTTTGTGGCAGTACCTGTTAACAGTGCCTGATTCAAACCATTGACATGTTATTTGTCCTTTTTCTGTCTATTCTATATTCATAGGTAAAGGTATCCAAGTTGATACCTTTGGGCAACCAATATATTACTGATGGTTTAGAGTGGAGGCATATCTGGAAAGAATGCTGGACTCTCTAGAGTCTCTGAGTTCCCTTTGAATTTTAACTGTTGTACACAGTACTGTTAGTGGGATTAAATAAATACTAAACTACTATGTAATGTTAAAAAAAAAGATCATTCAGGAATTCCCTCTCTACCCCACCTCTATCAGTTATTTGTTTTGATATTATTCTTTGCAATAAGAATAAGGGAGATATTTTGTAGTTTGTTATTTTGAATGTTTTTCCTTAAAGATTTTTCATTTTAGGTAGTGAATGCATACCATCTACGTGTAAGAAGAAGAAATCCAGTGACTGGCAATAATGTGAAAATGAGCTTACAGCTGTACCTGGTTGACAATAGAAGCTATCTTTTGGATTTTAAAAGCATTGATGGTAAGGAAGCCATGCAGGCATGAGCTCTGAGAAGATAAAACTTGGCACTAGTTGACAAGATGTTAAACCATCTCAAAGACATGGTGGGTAGGTCTTCTCTACTGGTTTTTAAGTAATCTAGATTTAACTAAAAATGTAAGTGAAACAAAAAGGATTGAAGACGTGGAAAATCTCTAATCTAGCACTTCTCCAAAAGAAGTGCTTCCTTGGTATAAAAAATGTCATTTGTATTGTTGGCTGTGGAGAAAAGTAAGGAACAACAGGAAAGCAGTTTTTACCTAAAATTAGCTGGTGTTGTTAGATTCTTTGTTACACTTCTCCATTCATCTTTTATCAGTAAGCATTATAATATCTAAACGTCATTCTTCATCAGCTTCTCTCATCTTGGGTGGCCAAGGTATCCAGATAGGCCTTTCCTGGGATTTGGGCTGGATTTTGGTGCCCATGGCCATCCAGGAGGCAGAGGAGTCAAGGGAGGTGGTCATGTCCAAGGACCTAGTGTGTGCCAAGAGTCAAACCTGGCTGAGCAAATGTGCTTATTCCACTCAGAGGCCCAAGTGGGATACAAGTAGAATAAACCAAGAGTTCACTGCTGGATGGAACCAGAGGAAAACTGAGTTCATAGTTAGGGAAGTTGTTTTCAACAGCATTTAAACATTTTTCTTGAACTGCCATCAACTATTGCTGTGTTTATATGGTCCCCAGACCACCATCATCAAAATTACCCAGAGTTCTTGTTAAAAAGAAGATTCTTAGGAACTCTCCCAGACCTAGCAAATCAGAATCTCTGGAGATGGGTCCTGGGAAACTGGGAATCTGCATTTTTAACAAGATTTCCCTTGCCCCTTCCCCTAGGCAGTTGCAGTGTACACTGAAGGATCAGTGCAATGGTAACTTTTGTTTTTATCTTAATGATTTTTTTCTGTTTATACAACACAAGAAAATAATCTTCCAAAGGTGTGCTTTCTTCAAATGAAAGGGATATCAGTTTGATTTCAAGGTTACTGTCGAATACTATGTTGAGAAGGATTTAGGAGTCACATTTTGACTGTATGGGAGTGTTGAGATTGGTTAGTGATGTCTGTTATGATTGTGGGAGGGAAGAGCTTTTGCCACCCCTGCTCCTAAAACACTGAGACATGACATTTGCTGTCAGGTTGCCCTTGCTCAGATGTGTTTACTTAATATTCTGAATAAGGTATCTTCATAGGAAGGGCTCGGGCAAATATACCTTTCCTATAAATTGCACTTCTTTGGTCCATTTCAGATGAGGTGGTGGAGCAGAGGTCTGGTTCCTCAACACCTCAGCGGTCCTGTTCTGCTGCTGGCTTACACAGACCGCGATCCAGTTTGGATTCTGTAACTGCGGAGAGCCATTCACTCTCTGGCTCTCTCATGGGCTCCTTCATCGGAAGCACATCGTCTTCAGTTCCACCTCGCCTGGGCAGTCACACCATGGATTTTTTTGAAATGTGTGCCAGTCTGATCACTACGTTAGCCCGTTGATGATCTTTCCTTAGTGTCTATCTTTCTGTTTTTGCACTGTGAAAATCAGATATATTCTTTAAATTATTGTTTTACTTATGGATATCACATACTCTGCAGTACTGGTTGAGAGCTGTGACTATCTCCAGGGGACACTCAACTCCATTGAAATTACTGAAAACGAAAAAGTCTGACATTTTATTTACTGTAGACATCTGTAATTCTGTTTTGCCTATGATAAATTTACATAGGTAGTATCTTTAATACGTGAACATTGATGAAGATTATTGTTAATCTAAGATTGTGGATTCACTACAGATGATTAATACACCTTTACTGGTGAACCATCTCAGTCAAAGAGTGGTTTGGCAACATCTTCTTGCTTTACTGTTGAGTGTAGATAAATCCAGTTTGCTTTCTAAATTTCAGCAGGCTTTAAGCTGTGTTTATGCACAAGAAGATTAAAAAATAGCACAAACATTAGTAAGATAGTAATTAAATGTTGAAATCTTAAGAACCAGCCCCCCAAATTTCAGAAACCAAGTTCTGCTAGCAGTTTTTGCAAATATTGCCCAGTGTTCAACAGAAGGGCTGTGGTCCTGAAACAGGTAACGGCCATTTCCAGGTTCCTTAAAAACAGCTATAACCAACTAGAGGTTTTATCTTGAGATTTTCCTGAATAACATATTTAAGAGCCTTCAAGGTTCTACTCAGTACTGGAACATCTGGAATTACAACAACATTTGTCTTTTTCATATACTTATATCATTTTACAACATGCCTTCAAAATCTACGTTTCTCAAATTCTTTTTCACTCTACTTATTTTTGTACTTCACCAAGCATGATAAAATAGACAGTTAAATGAAACAAAGCAAAATGTCAACAGTCTCTTAAAGAGAACTCTTTATCTTTGATCCCTTATTGTGTGTGGTGGCGAGGAGTTTGGTGTGTATGTGTGTGTCCTGTTGTATCCCATAATGCTAATTATTCCTCAGAAGTTTGTTACTGTATTCACCCCCCTCCCTCACCTTCCCTAGTCACCTTTGTCTTTGTTTATTGTTTGATCCTTAGTGGCTAATTGACTCAGCTTTGACATCTTTTCTGGTTCTCTTTCTTTGTTCTATATCTTGGTTGCTAGCCATCCAGTTTGAAACACTGTTCTGGCCCTAAGGGCTTTTATGTACTTCCAAAGCTTGGTAGGCTGTGACTTTCACCGTTGAACCTGGTAGGGCAGGGAAGCCTTAAACATTCAAAAAATTCTCTCTTGAATAAATATATGTGTTGTTTACATATATACATATATGTATTCGCACCAGTGCTTTTAAATGAAAAACCAAACTTTTTTTTTTTTTTGGCTTTGTGCAGGTTTTTTTAAGGCTTTTAAAAAAACAGAAAACCTATATACAGCAGGGTAGATAATAGCCCATTGATTACATTTTGTTTTAGTAAAAATATTTAATTTTAAAATTATGTATAATTTATCGAATTTGTATTTATTCATTTGTCTTGTTTAATATGTTATAATTAACAATCTCATTCACCTGACTTACCCTATAAAAGATTAAGCTCTTGAAAACAAAAAGTGACATTGCCTTGACAGGTTTCTCTTTGCCAAAAATAATGTGTTTTCTACCAAGAAGCAAATGAGAATGTTAGACCAAATTTCTCTTGTGTTTATGAAAGACAAGTATGTCTATCTTTAAAGAGCTTTGAGTCAGGAGTTTGCAGTGTGTCACATCATATTGTTTTAAAGAACTTTTTTAAAATGGTGTTATATAACTTTTAAGCCTGACTTCTTAATATCAAAATACAAGGAATCCTTGTTAGCCAATTTGGGAAAGAGGGTGGGGTTGCAGTTAAGATGTGTTAAGTTTAAACCTTTGAAAGATTGCCATCTAGTGGCATCGAAGGATACTTTTTTGTGAATATTTTTATAGGGAAAAGCAGTCCTGCTGCATATAGGTATGGCATAATTTTGGCCTCAACAAATGTGTAAATACCTCTTTTGGGAAAAACAGGACAACCTCATAATACTTGCCTATGAATGGGGTGACCTTCAAAATAAGGAATTAATTTGATTCCTTATTCCCAATGACAAAATCCCTAACAATTTTGAAGACAGAAATGGTAGGAAGGAATCCAGTGGCATTTTAGCTTCTTTAGTCTAATGAATCAAATGTTAGAAACTTATATTAAAGTTGCTTTAAATGGATGATTGTCATGTTTTTTAAGAGTTAAAAAGTTATTTACTATTTTCTCATTCTTGCCAGTATTTATGAATATCTACATTTTGATAGCCATCTGTTGAATTTTAGGAGAACCAAGGGTCACAGTTTGGGTTCTTGTGTCCTTAAGTTTTTAGAGCACAGCTCTTCTGTGAATGTAGATGGCGTAGTACTTTGTAGAGACAAGATTACAGGAGACTCAGCCCAGCATAATGGGGCTAGAACATTTTCATAGGAGACTCTTTGTTGCTAATGAGTAGGGAGAGGGAAAGAAATCAGTTGCTAAATTCCCACATTTCAGTCTTGTAAACTGGGTAATTGTGGATGTGGTATGTGGTAGACAGACCTGGGGTAGGAACAGTTTCTTCATGTTAAGATTCTGGAGGAGAGCTGCTGTTATTAGGCTACAGATAAAGTCTTAGCTATATCATGGAAATGGAGTCCATACTGGTTCTAGAATAGCATTTCCCAAACTGCCTTGTGTCAGATGCTCTGTGGAAAAGGGGTTTCATTGAGCAAGTTTGGAAAATGATGCATGTTACTCTCCTGCTTGAAGATGACAAAGGATGTGGGCATAAAGACTTTGACCAGTCCTTCTGTGAAAAAGAGAAAACCATTTAACTTTGTTTAATCCTGCTTTGCCCAGATTAATTTAAACATGGTTTTAAACTTACTATCCCCTGGGAAAAAACATACTTGAAAAATACTATTTTAAGAAAATTATTGTACCAGGTTGCCATAATGGGTAGATAAGAATAAAATTAAGATTTCCTTTTCCCTTATCAGTTGTTGGAGAGAATCTGGTTCAAAATCAGAATAATTTCATTTTAACCTGTAGACATATTCATCTTGAGCGAATGCTGGATTAGTAGAATTTTATATGTCTACAACTTGTTTCATAGCACCTTGATTTTCTTAATCAGGTTGTGGTATTTTGTGGAGGGCAAAATTTATTCTTTTTTGTGTTGAATGGATAACTGAAAAACCTTAAACAAGATTACTTCTAAAAATGGTCTAAGAGACTAGTAACTAATGCTTATGGCTCTATGGGTAATGAGTCAATAACATTGATTCTTACTTTCAGAAAGTATAGTCAGTGAACATTTTCTAAATACTATTATATATAGAACACCATATTTAGATCTAATTCCTGTTATTCCTTAATGAAGGAACAAACAACATCCTGAATTAGATATGTTGGGAGGGAGGGAGGCAAACTATTATAAGTTGGGCTTTTGTTTTGATCAACAAATTTTTGAGACACGTTTGTAACCACTAGTGTTTGCATTCCTTGATACTTGCCAGCTATAAAGAGAATCCAAGAGCCTAAATTATTCAGAAATAACAGTATTCCATGTCAGGGAATTGGCTATATGTAGTACAGACAATTCTCCCCTTTCTGCAAATAGGTTTCCTGGGACAGTTACATAATCCTGGGCTTGCTTTCTCTTATTCCCTAGCCAGTTTGTACTCAGGGAATACAAATTGATTTTTTATTAGATGAGACATAATTGAGAAGATAATCATAGACAACTGTTACAGATTTTTTGACTTTGGATTTATCTGTGAATGTACAGTATATTGAGTTAATATAAGCAATGCACCTTCCATTTATAAAATATAAGATCTTGGAATGTGCCTCCCATAGACACTGCATGTTTATCTATTCACTGGTTAATAATTTAAATCCTGTTAATGGCTGTGAAATCTCAATATCTAAATGCTAGACATGTTCACAGTTTTGTCTGTTTTTATTTCTTTTTAAAGACCTCCACGTTTTCAATTTGGCACGTCTTTACCTGATCTTTCTGTCACTCTGTGAATTAAAATAGGGAATGTACTTTATTTTAATAATAGTTCTCAGAAACTCTAAAATTCTGGATGAGGGATCTGTGCAATCTGTTTGTAAGTCACATCCTGTGTTGGGCCTCATTTTTGTAACCTCTAAAGTGGGAGGGATAGATTAAAAGACCTCTGAGTTACCTTTCAGCTTTAAAGTTCTGTCTTCTCTGCCTTTTCATATGATTTGTATTAGTGCTCACTTTTTACACATTTAGAGATTTTATACTTGTGTGAATGGTCTGTATTTGTTTGGCGAGGTGTTTTGAAGGTATATACTAAAATATTTTTCTAAATACAGCTGCCCCCCTGGAATACAAATGGTAAAAATCATCCAGAAAACCAAACATGTTAAAATGTCATGTGCACTTGCCATAAAGCAAAAGATTACTAATTTGGAGTGATGGAAGTGTTCCATACATTTTAATAGTGATTTTTAGATCCAGAGACCCTCCATATCTTCTATTAACTTATTTAATACGTTACGGTAACCTTGTGAGTTAACGATTTTCCGGATGAGAAAGCAGGGCCAGAAAGCTCTTCACAAGGCTTTAATGCCATACAAGTGTTCAGTGATGATCACTGCTCTTTATCTGCCCCCTTCCTCTGGGGGAAAACAGTCTGAATCACTGAAATATCTGCATAGTTGAGTAATAAAAATAAAGATGTATTGCTTTCAAGTCTTAGAGTGACATGAAGTAGTCTTAACTGAATATTTTTTAGTTTAATTATTTGAACCAGTTGATTGTACTAACTAGATGTAATTATCGTAAGTATTTATGATTAGCATATTGATTTTTGTTAAGTACTTCTAAGTTATTGAGGGTGCTTAAAAAATACTGAAGAAACTTTTTAGGACATGATTCTTCCTTTAACTTTATTTATATGAATCTCATAGCACAAGATTTTTTAGAAAGTAAAACTAGCCCCAACTCCTATCTTAAATTATCATAGTTTTTGACTATTAATCTAAATTAGGCTTATCTAAATTTCATATACAGATTGATAATTTTTCATTTTATATGCATATTAGATGATAAGACGCTATTTTCATAGAGTATATTTCTATTCACAGACTACCTAATCATTATTGGCTTGATATAGATTCTTTCAAACCTTATAAAAATTTGAAATGTAATTTATGTTTGAGCTTTTAAAAGTGTATCTTATTTAAGCAAGTTGCTGGCATCCTTACCAGCCTTTCCCTATGTAATTATAATGCATTTGATGCCACTGAACAGTAATAACATAAAGAACAGGACCCACGGTCTAGACTATGTTGAGTTTTAATTAAACTTTTTCAGTCATAACCTGATAAGAATCAGGCTGGGTCTAGAAGTTAAACTGCGGGGCTGTATTAATTTCATGAGCCAATGTTAATGCTTACTGCCAGCCTGCATAGCAGTGCCAGTTTGCAGCCGTGATTGTGTGTGTGACTTTTGGTAACTACTGTTTATATGTGAAGCAGCTCAGATGTTATGGAAGTAGCTCATGATTATTTGGACAAGCAGGGTAAGTAAATTTAAGTTACGTTTGAAAAAGTGCAATTAAGGAAATCCGAGAGCAGAATGCTCTTTCCAGGAAAAAAGTGAAGTGCTTGTAGAATATCCTAGCATGACAACTCTTTTGAACATACAGAGAAATTTGACAGGGTTCGTACAGTGGGAATTTTTTAATTCGCGGTTTGCTACTTCGTGTCGATTTAGAACTTCAAGGAAGGATGGGAGGGAGGCTCAAGAGGAAGGGGATATGGGGACATGTGTATGCATATGGCTGATTCGCTTTGTTGGGCAACAGAAACGAACACAGTATTGTGAAACAACCATACTCCAATAAAGATGTATTAAAAAAACGACTGAAGAAAAAAAATAAAATTTCAAGGAAGGAATAGGAACATTCTAGCCAAGGAGAACTGCATATTTAATTTTTGCTGCTAATTTAAGCATGCATTTTTCACAGCTAAAAGTCCTTTTTAAGTTTTGTTACAAAGAAAGTCATTTTTCTAGACAGATAACATTTTCCTAAGATGGAAAAAAACAGATCCACTAAAAAAACAAAAACACCTTAATTAATTGTGCCTTTTCTCTTGAATTGTAGGACTAATAATTAGTCAAAAACTTGTTTAAACTGTGTTTTTTCCCTAATTCCTCTCATTTTTCCTTAAATCTGTCCTCCACAAACAGTCACATTGTTTGCTTTTGCCTGTTTGTTTTCAGGTTCCTTTGGCCAGACCTCACTATCATTGTCAGAAATTGTTCACTAAATGTGTTTTTCTGTTTGTTTTATGTTGCTTCACTTTTTAAGTCACCTTGGTAAAAGTTTGGCTGCCTTTTCATGTTTTTAAAATGAATGCAATGAATAGCACTCTTTATATTTCGACCCTTTAAAAAGTTTGTAAAGGAAAGAAATAATGCAGAGCAAAGAACAAAATCTAATTTTGAATCTGATTCTCAGTTTGGCTGCTTGACAGCAGCAAGTCATTTAACCTCATTTAGTTTTTTCATCTACAAAATGTGGATAATAACCTACCTCACAGATGTGTGTGAGAAACTGAAGGCCCTTGTTTAAAATACAGGCTTTATCATCATATTTAATGTAAATCCCTTCCTTTTTTTTAATAGATATCTTTGATACTGATAGGATGAGTATCTTCATTGTAGGTAAGTCTTATGTGGTAAGAATATAGTGGTAAAAATGTTTAAAAGACCAGTTTTACAAATTATGGTATTCTTATTTTAAGGGACTTTTAAAATTTCTTGAAAGTATCGAATATCCAAATATCAAATTTGTCTTTTGTTGCAACAGATATTCAGAACTTCTTAAACTGTTGGCTGAAGATGCCTTAATGTACCAAAATACAGCTTTCTCTCCAGACTATTCACAAATATCTATGGTTGTATGATGTTTTGAGTGTTTAATGTAAAATTGTTAGAGAACTGTGAACTCTAAGCATAGTAATCTTAATGTTGTTTTAGGAAGAATGTTTGTGTTCTGTATCATGTATGCTTAAATATCATACAGTGACTTTTGAGTGCAACAAACAAAACTGAAAGTTGACAGCCATTAGGTTGTGTGTGTCCATGACAATCATAAGAAAATGTAAGATTGGATATTAATTGTTCAAAAAATTTTCAAGAACACTTTGCATTCATTCTTTCTTAGCCCATCTTTGGAAAACAAATCCCATAGGCTGATGCATTTACCCACCGAAGCACTTGATTACATATCTATTAAAATAATTTTTTTAACTGTTGAAATTGGGATCATTTTTCTATAATTCATTTCAGGAAGAGGAAAAAAAGACCAGACTCTTAGTGCTTTTGTGTTTTAATAACCATAGATTCAAAGTTCAGTTTTGTTTGTTATGTATTTTTTGTGAGTGTTAAATGATCAGTGGGAAGAATGTCTTCCAGCAACTGTGTGGTAAAGATGTCTTCTTGAATTACACAGCATTTCATAGTTACAGGTTCTCCCTAGTTAATACTTGCACTGTACAAACTCATAGGTAACAAACACAAAAGAGAAAAGCAGCCTGTCTGATTACTTATAAGCTTTTTTCACAAAATCAAATTAAAGTCTCTGGTTAATTTGAAAGCTGTTTTGTTTCTGTTCAGTCATTAAGCTAATATTTTGCAACTCAATTAATAGTTACAGACAAAGCCATTGCAGAACTTTGCTGCCTGTGATTCCTTGGAGATTCCATACCATCTTTGTCCACTTTTGTCTTCCTTGTTCTACACTGTAGTTTCTAACTTTAGCCATTGTATTAGTTTCCTATTGCTGCCATAAGAAGTTACTACAAACTTAGTGACTTAAACAACACAAATTTATTGTCTTACGGTTCTGTAAGTCAGAAGTTCGGTGGGCTTAGCTGTTGTTTGTTTCTGCATCAAGTCACACAGGCTGAAAACCAAAGCATTGGTAGGGCAGGGTTCTGGGGCAGAGTCTGTTTCAAGGCTCATTCAAGTTGGTGGTGAATTTAGTTCTATGCTGCTGTGGGATTGCAGTCCCATTTCCTTTCTGGCTCTTGGCTAGGGATCACTTGCAGCTTCTAGAGACCAGCATCATTCTCTGGTCCATGGCTCCCTTCATCTTCAAAGCCAGTGACAGGGGGCTTATGCTTCAAATGTCACCTGCCTCTTCTTCACTACATCTCTGACTGGCTGACTCTTCTGCCTTCCTCTTCTGATTGTAAGGGCCCATGCTAGTAAATAGGGCTCACTTCGATAACCTCCCTATTTAAGGCCAGCTGGTTTGCAAACTTAATTTCATCTATAAAGAAGTCCCTTTTTTCCAAGTCGTCACATAACATATTTACAGGTATTAAAACCAGGACACGAAGATCACGGAGGCCAAAGTTCTGCTTACCATAGCAGACCTCAGGTTTACAACAAAATTTTACACTGAAGGCTGCTGAGAATAGAGAACAAGCAATGTAGATGTGGTCCTATGTGCTTATGATTGTCACCTCCCATATTTATATATCTAAAAGCAACTTTTTGAAAAATATATGCTAGCTCTCATTAAAAACACATCAAAGTCAAGCTATATAAGATTTCAATTTGCTTTATCCAAACTTTTAGAAGAACAGATTTGTTTTTATTAGCAAATACTTTTTCCCTTTAGTTCCTAAATTGTATGGGTAATAGATGCTTATTGTAGCAAATCTGAGTACAGGAAGTTTGAAGAAGCTGAAAAAAATTATCTGAACCCTGTTACCCAGAAACAACCACTTCTTAGGAATTTGTCATTATATATTGACTTTTTGCTCTTCCTCTTCTTCCCCTCAGAATCTATGTGTTTTAAAAGTTCTGAACATGTGCGGGAGAGGCCCTGCTCAGGAGAATGCTATGTCGACTTGGAAGACCAAGTGTGTCAGAGTTACTCAAAAGGAGGAAGGGACAGCTTTGGTGGTGCATGTTAACAGGTTGCTGGTGGCCCGGCCTATAAATGAATGAGAGGCCCAGTGGTAGCCTCTGTTAGGGTCAAGTCCCTTTGTAAGCTGTCTTTTATCCAACAACAGAGTGTTGTCATCTTTAATGATTTATTTTTATGCAAGATTAAACAGTAAAATAGAAACTGTTGTTTTTCCATTGAAATGTTCTGCTAGATTAGGGTTTCTAGGAGACAGATGACATTTGCTTGAGACATTACTGAAACTTTATGATGTTTACATTAAAGAACCTTGTAGATTAATAGTGTATGAAGTTGTTTAGTTTCAGTGCCGTGATTTAAAGAATGGAAGAAATGTGGCTGATTGATAGCGAAATAGAAACAACTACTTCGATGTGGATGGAATGTTCTTCCTAAAAATGTATTCCATATCAATAAATAGTAATTAGGTACTAGTTTATATTAGACCAAATGGTTTATACTTCAAAAAGCATAGAAAAGTGTTCAGTTTCAAAAGCCTGTTAGGTATATCTATGTAAAATTATTACATCCTAGCCATTCTCTCAAGTCTTAATCTTTGAATTTCAAAAACCTGTTTTTATGTTCAGCATCTTCCAACTTCAGAAAAGGCCAGGTACTAAAAATAACAACACTTAGACAGTATTTTGTATTAAGGATTTTAGGACACTTTTATTTATATTATTACATTACAGCCTAACAACAACCCTGAGAAGGAGACAAGGTGAGTGTTATTAGCCCTGCTTTACTGATGAGGAAATGGAGACTCAGAGCTGAGTCATGGAATTAATTAGAATAAGAGGCCGTGCGATGAGATGGAATGTGCATGGGACAAACCTGTGTCAGGTAAAATGTAGTCCCACTGCCACCTCAGGATTTAAGATACTTCATGTTTTGGTGCGGTGGCAAGTGTGATATGTGGGTTTTGATCCTCTTTTGTACCGGATTATTGCAGGAATGGTGTTGGCTCAACATAGCCCTGCACTCCTTCTGGCTTACCACCTTGCCCATGGGTCATACCTGTCCCATGTCCTCTCTTCTACCGTGCCCAGTGTGGGAGAGGGCTGCTGTTGCCTGGGTACCCTGCCTCTCACTGAGAAGTAAATTCAATCCGGGGTGGGGGGGGCGGGGTCCAAGCAGAAATACATTCCCAGCCTTTCTTTGGTGCCAGCCTTAATCTCATCTCCCAGAAAAGAAATCTCAGTGTCACTTCCCAATTCCTTTTCTCTCTCACTTCTACCTCTAATGGGGCTCCTGAAACTATGTATTTCTATTGCTGCTGTCTTAAGGGCTATAGTGGTCTTAACGCCTCGAATATTGCAAAAATAACTAGTCTCTCGTTCTAATATGTCATCCATAATCTGTCACCCATATTGCCATGATTTTTTTTTTCCTTTTTTCTCCAGACACCTGGCATTGTGTTCCTGCTTAAGACCTTTGAATGGTTCCTACTCTCTAAAGGAAAAAAAGTCCACGTGAACTCTGTCACATTCTAGCCCTGACTTACCCCATTCCAGCACTTGCCATTTCCTACCAGATACACTATACTCCTTTTACCTTGAATTTCTTCCTGGTCACCAGGCAGAGCATGGATTTTTCCATCTCTGTGTCTTGTCTAGCAAATATATGTGTTTGTTTAAAGACCAAGCTTCAGTGTCACCTATATGTTGTGTGTTATAATTGTTATTTGTAATAATCTCTGTACCTGTCTTCCTCTCTAAACTTTATGAATACTTTTGATCTTTGTCTTCTGGAATAAGCTTGGCCTTTATTGGCACATGCCATTTGGAACAAGAAAAAGAAGATAAAAGAACATAGAAGCTTAAAAAATAGTCTCACAGTATAAAGGATGAGGCCATGGATCACACCCTTGAAGGGCAGAATCACCCTAACAGGCAGTGTACATCATCTGAAAAATAGAATGTTATTTACAGCTCAGCTTATTTATGTTTCTTTACTTTCTGTAAGTAAAAATACCTATGAATTATTTTAATAGATATTTGGGCATAAACAAAATACTATCCTGCTGTTTAAAATAAGTAAAATGGTTATTTTAAACTGATACAGCATATATATTATTTAAATTTTATTAAATATATTTAGGCAATTCTCAAAATGTTGGGTGAATTTAGGAAAAAAACTACTTTCCAGCATACTATTCCCAAAGAAACCAATTTTGGGCAGCATTCGTCTGATTTTAGTTTTGTGATAAAATTGGTATATAAATGTCCTTCTGCTTTGAGATTATACCTTAAATTGGAGTATTTAAAAGATGTTGGTTATACTATTTACTTTTCAGAATTCAATTACACCCAATTGAAATGCACAACATCTTCTAGAAATTATAAACACTCGTGTACTAATATTAGAAGCATTAGAAGCAAACTAACCATCTGCACAACTGACTAGATGCCATAAGGCGTGATTTCTAACTTTGGACATGGCTCATTAAACAAGTGCTGGAATGCCAACACACACTGCTTCACAGTCTCTTGAGCCAGCACTGAAATAGATACTGAAATAGACATTGAAAGATAACTGCTTAGGAGCAAAATCAACATCTAAATGTGGAGGATTTGTTTTTCTCCTCTAAATTCCTGATGAAAGTTTCCACAGATTCCACCATCTCATGCTGACACGTCAACTGATTGATGTAGGGCAGGACTGAGACCTTAGAACTAGTTCTCACTTGTGCAGACTGTACCATTTGATCTTGATCTTCCTAAGGTGACCAAACTTCATGCCTGAGAAAAAAGAAAAATAGACAAACATTTTGAAATACAGGCCCATGGAATAGTGAGTAGGAGACTTCAGGGGAATTTTTTATCCAGTTTAATATTTTTATGCTCCTTTAAAATGTTTATAAATATGCTCTGTAGAGAAGTTTGATAACCTCAGGAGCGGCAGACACAAAAATAGTCTCTTCCAAGTAATCCTTATAGAATAGGGCATTGCATATTGAAAAACTTTTCCTGAATTTAAATATATGAAATAGTCTTTCCTTGAGACTTATAGACATAATAATGTATTATGTATTTAGAATTTATTATTTAAAGTATAAAATCAAACCACTTACTTGAAATCTAGATGTTCAATTAGCACATATCCATCTATAGAAAATAAAAATCACTATTACTAATCTGAAAGTTATAATGCTTTGAGATTTTTTTAAAAAACAGTGATTGAAATCTTATGGGCAATAAGCCAGTAACTTACATTTGCCTTTAGAATTGCGACATATCAGTAGATTTTCTTCAGTGATATCAATGACTTCCAGTTCTTCTCCAGGGGTTATTGGCAAGTCGAATATTCCATTTCTTGAATTATTGGAACATGCCACTGCTGTGTTCATGACAGTAATTTCTTTGTCATACTGAAAGGAGAAATTACTAATCGGAATGTGCTTGCATAGTTTTCATTCTTTTTCATTGTAACAAAATTAATGGAGGACATACTATAGTAACCTCAAAATAAACTCAAGATGCTAGATATTAATTAGTTAACTAATGACTAAGGGAAAAGAAAATAATAGCAAGATATTCAGGGAAAGAAAAGTTATTTAAGGAAATAATAGTACATTTATTATCACAATCTTACATTTGTTTGTTACGATCATATTTTCAAAGTGTTTTCACACCCATCATCTAATTAATTGTACTAGAATGAATTCTGGTGGGTGAGAAGGCATTACCATTGGTATAAATTAAGTACCGTGAATGGTATGTTAACTGTTGCAGTAATAAAGTCACCACCAAACCTGGGAAAGGACAAGTTAAAAAAGAAAAAAAAGAGGGAAAGAGAAAAACCTCTTTCTTTGTGTAGTGCTTTATAATTCTTTCTTACAGACAGCATTTCTAGCTGTTCTTTCTACCCTTCCTCTCTGGTGGGCTCATGTATTCTTACATACATACAGCTGTAGCACACACATTTTAAAGAGGTAGGAATGATGTGTGGGGCAATTCCCACTCTCCCTTGGTGGCTAACGACGAGCATTTGTGAAAAAAACTGAGGAATTTGATTTCTGACCTCAGGGGAGTTTTTTTTCTGTGTGGTAAACTAGCCAACCCATACATCAACAGGTACACCACCTTCTAATGTACTGAAATCCATTGACTGGAAAAAAATATTTCCAGAATATGTAGCTTATATTTACAGATGTCCGCTTCACCAAATTAGGGTGGCCAAACATCTTCCTTTGCTTGGGATAGTCTCTACTTACAGTTAATGTCTCTATTTATAAATACTTACTGTGATTAAGTGTGCCTCCTTCCACTCTCAGAAATGTCCTGAATTTGGATGATAAGTTATGATTAACCTATACCAAATGGGATCTAATCCACAAGATTTTTCTTTTGCCCAACAGAGTGATCTTACCCTTTCCAGGCCATTGTTCACTGTGAATGCACAGTGATTTCTTAAAATGTAAATCTGATTAGGTGGTCACCTTCTTTTTTTATAAAGTCCTAAAAACTCTTCATTCAGGGTAAGATCCACATTTCTTAGTTTGACATTCAGAGTCCTTTGCCTACCATCATTCCCCGTCCCCCCATTTCTGTCCCCTTTATTGAAGCCACATCAAGCTATATGATAATCCTGAATGTGCTGTGTACCTTACGTATTTCCATGCCATTGCTCCTACTGTTTTCTCTGCCTGAAATACTCTTTTTTCTTAAGTACCTTTTGTGAAGACTTTCATGACTGCCATGTATAATTTACTGTTTTAACTGCACTTTGTATATACCCCTATTATGGTATCTGATTAACATACCATCTCACAAAAGGAAAATGGAAAACAGTTTTATCCATCCTTGTACCCTCAATGCCTGGTACAAATGGGGCACCCAATATTTTGTGATTTGAGCTGAATAAAAATTATTGAAACTGTATAGCTTTTCTAAAGATATATCAAGGAAACTCACCATAGGTGATTAGGAAGAATAGACTCATGTACATATGAGAATGGGGATTTCTGTCCCATATGAGAGTGTCACAGCTACAGTGGGGGGCACTAGATGGAACGTAGGGTCCTTTCAACAGGTAATTGTTACACACTTGTTTTTCAGCTAATCAAATAACGTCACAGATTGCAGTAAATAATTTCATATCACAATTCCTAGATACAGTAACCCTAATCAGCTTTGGTCCAAGCAGAATTTATTAATGATTATGAGGGATTTGTGTATGTTCCTATGTTAGTTCAGTCCAAAAACGTTTTTGGATATTTACACAGTGTTAGGTACTCCTATTCTGCTCTGTGTATGGATAGAAAGATAGATCATATACCCTTGTCCTCCAGGAGCTCATAGTTTAATTGATGAACATGTAATTGCAATAATGCTAATATTTTGTGATAAGCTAGAGGTTTGCTCAGGTATATACGTATGTATAGGTATGTAATTTCTTTAATCAAGAAGTGTGGGTTCCTAGAGGAGATGCCTCAATTAGGTCATCATAAATGAATAGGAGCTAGTCAGATGGAGAAAAGTAGCAAGTGTACACCAGACAGTTGGAACAGACCAGATAAATGCCTAGAGGAAGGAAATAGCAGGACAAGGATAAAGGTAGATGTTCATTCAAGAAACAGAACTATTGGGCTTCCCTGGTGGCGCAGTGGTTGAGAATCTGCCTGCTAATGCAGGGGACACGGGTTCGAGCCCTGGTCTGGGAAGATCCCACATGCCTCAGAGCAACGAGGCCTGTGAGCCACAACTACTGAGCCTGCGCGTCTGGAGCCTGTGCTCTGCAACAAGAGAGGCCGCGATAGTGAGAGGCCCGCGTATCGCGATGAAGAGTGGCCCCCGCTTGCCACAACTAGAGAAAGCCCTCGCACAGAAACGAAGACCCAACACAGCCAAATAAATAAATAAATAAATAAATAAATAAATAAATAAATAAATCAAACATACGCATCTGATTCAAGATCCTCATGTTAAAAAGAAAAAAAGAAAGAAACAGAACTATGAACAATTTGTGGCCAAGACACAAAGTGCAAGGTGAAGAATGGCAGGAAATAAAACCAGAAAGACAAGCAAAGGTCATGACATGAAGAGCTTTATATCTCATGTTAAGAAACCTAATCTTTATCTATTTGGCCATGGGGAACTTTTGAAAGATTTTAGGCAAAGTAGTAATTTGGACAGATTCCATGAGCAGGGTGCATACTTTCTCTCACTCCAATGTCTGGTACATGGAAGGTGTTCAATGTATGTTTCTTAAAATTAATAAATTCTCACTGTGACAGTATATGAAATCAAAAGGGAGGAGTGTTTGAACCTTGCAATTATAGAAAAATGCTCTGTGGACTCTAAATGAAAGAAGTTTTTAATCATTTAGTGTGACCATTTTTATGTTGGGAGCTGGAGGGGAAACTTGAACAAGACAAAAATCTCTTCTTCAGAAGGGACTCAAGACTTTAGTTCAGAATACACACACACACAGAGTAATATCCCTGATCAGTGTTATAACAGATACTGTGTAATAGATGTATGAAATGTGCTGAGGGAGTAACTTTGCCTGGTTGAGTTAGGGAAGCGTGGGTGACATTTGAACAGAGCCTTAAAGAATGACTTAGTTTTTCCAGGCAGAGGAAATAGCATGTACAAAGGCATGATAATACAGAAATGTATCAGGAAAAAATTAACATATCAGATGTTTAATCAAAGATCATGTCAAGGGGCTTCCCTGGTGGTGCAGTGGTTGAGAATCTGCCTGCCAATGCAGGGGACACGGGTTCGAGCCCTGGTCTGGGAGGATCCCACATGCCGCGGAGCAACTAGGCCCGTGAGCCACAACTACTGAGCCTGCGCGTCTGGAGCCTGTGCTCCGCAACAAGAGAGGCCGTCATAGTGAGAGGCCCGCGCACCGCGATGAAGAGTGGCCCCTGCTTGCCACAACTAGAGGAAGCCCTCGCATAGAAACGAAGACCCAACACAGCCAAAAAAATAAATAAATAAATAAGTCAGGAGCTCTTTAAAAAAAAAAAAAAAAAGATCATGTCAATCCCAGTGAGGCAGACGTGCAACACACTTATAGAATCTTTAAAAAAAGAAATTCCTCTTATTGTTAATTTTTACTTTCAGAGGAGAACGTACCTTGAATCTTTCTCTAAAAAGTTTTTCTTCTCTTTCCATTCTGTTCTTTTCTAAGTTTTGCTTCTTGGTTTTGAAGAAATTCCTGGGAGATAAGCAGGCAGAAATATGCAGGTAGAGTGACGTGTATTATAATAAAACTCTAAGCTTCCAAAGCCATAAACTCATTCTATTTCAGGATAAATTCAGATATAATTTTATGTGTTTAATTTTATACCATCTTCCTGTTGCCTCTCCTTCCTCAAATCTATCTGCATACCTTCCTCCAGAGTCATCTTTCTAAAATTTAATTGATCATGTCACTCTCTTGCTTAAAACCTTTCAATCTGTGTCTACTGCCTATAAGATAAAGTCAAATTCCTTAGTGTGGTACACAGGGCATTTTATAATCTGGCCCCAACCTACCTTTCCAGCTGCCCTTTTCCATATACATTCAAAGTCTACATGGAACATCTTAGAAGGTGGGCTATCATTTCTCTGTCTTTATACCAGGGATACCCTCCCCCAGACTTCTCTGAAAACTGGTCATCATCTTTGATAAAGGGATAATAGAAGGGTTGCACTAATATAGAAAGTAATTCTTATTGGTAGAGTAAGTTGGTAGAAACCATTTAAAAAGGAACAAAGAACACAGAAAATTGATACATCAATTTACAGGAATAATAGTAGACTCAATATTGCATTTTCAAATTTACTCAGTTGAGAAAAAAAGTAAACCATTATATCAGTCTGTTGTAAGAAGTAAAAAAGCACGAGAAGATTGTTTCCTAAAAAGACTTATGTATAGACATTAAAATACTAGAAAGCTTTCTTTGGGGTGGGGAAGGTAAACAATTTCACTGTTATTTCATCTCTTGGAATTCTGTTTTGTTATGCTACACAAAAGTAAAAGTGTGAAGTTTAAGGTAGAAAGATGCTCTTCTCATCTAATGAATACATCTTTCCAACTTGGGAAAAATAAATTACATCAAGTCTAAACTTAAAACAAACTTAAGGAAAGGGCCATCCTATGCCATCCTCTGAGTTTAAATTTGGTATAGACTGATGTCTGATTTCTTTTGGGGTGCCCGTGTAGGACTTTTCTAGGCAGATTTCCCAGAGCAGACAGACCATGCAGTGTTCCCAGCTCAGTGACGGTTTAGACAAGGATTTCCCCAAGACACTTATTAAACAAAGTGCCTCATCTCCTGCCCCATATCCCAGCAACTGAGAAGACTGAAGCACAGAGAGCACTAAGTGACCATCAGAGATAGTAAAAAGCATCACCACCCCACCAAGCCAACTGGGAATTTGAATCACATGAATAAAGGTGAGATCTTGAGTCAATAAAACATTTTTTTAAATTTCTAACGCTAATGTAGTAATAACTAGAATTATATTGTATTTTAGGGAAATCAGTCTTACTATATGATACCTAGTTTCTCTTCTCAAAGCATCATTTAAGTTCCAATTGGTGTATTATTTAAGTTCTGTCTTACCGGGGAAAAGTTCCTACAGCCCAAAGGAAGACTGGAAATTTTTCATCATTTGATAAGGACTGGCTAGAATTCTTCTCTTGCTCCCTATCCACCAAAAGCAGGAATGATAAAGATAAATGTGTGTGACACTTTACATTTTCATATTCTTTTTCTCTTTTAATCCTCTCAGTTGTACTATAACGTAGGTGTTAATATTCTCATTCTGTAGATGAGGAACCTGAAAATCAAATTTAATGACCTGCCCAAGGTCACACAGCTAGTAAGAGGTATAAATCGCAGCAGATAAGCTGTAATTTAAGTGTACATTTGTGCTTACCTTTCTGATTCTTTAGCACCATTTTTCTCTTTTTTTTCCTTTGATATCAAAAACTTGGGCTTCCAAGTTTTTAGTTTATCTTCATCACTGAGAAGGAAAATATTTTGAGCAAGTAAATTAAGATTGAACTAAAACCCTTACGGAACAATCAGTACTTTCTGGGCAACTGTGTTTTACCAAAAAATTAAAAATTAAAAAGTCATCTAGAAGTATATTTTGATAATCTATGGCAAGGCCAGAGAGTAAATATTTTAGGCTTTGCAAGCCATGCCATCTCTACTACTCAACTACTCAACTACTACTCAACTCTGCTATTGCACCTGTATTTACAATAACAAGTGGCCGGCCATATTTGGCCCCCAGGCCATAGCTTGCCAACGCCTGATCTGTGGCAATCCAAATTTGAAGCCAGAATCTGAAAAAGAATGGATATATGTATCTGTATAACTGAATCACTTTGCTGTACACCTGAAACTAATACAACATTGTAAATCAATTATACCCCAATATAAAATAAAAATTAAATTAAAAAAAAATTTGAAGCCAGAAGCAAGAGATCAACCTGCTTATAATCACACTTCCTCTCCTTTCTGAGCCTCAGTTTCTTCACCTCTAAAACGTGAATGATAAAATGGACCTTCACTGTGGGACAAGACTAATCCAACTAGTATTTAGCATTAGCAGAAAAGGATGCAGAGAGGAGAGAGGGTATTACAGAAAGAACTAATTTTTTTGAGCACTTATGTGTCAAGTCTTATGCTAGGCATAACATATTAACATATGTTAACTAATGTGGTTTTTACAGGAAGTATTACAACAGTCCTTTAAAGTAGTCCTTCATAAAGTTTTACAAAGGGGGAAAGAGATGATCTAGGTAACTTATTATGGTCACAGAAATAGTGGCTTTGAACCCAGTGACTTTGAATCCAAGTGTGTTTGACTCCAAAGTCTATGGTCTTTCATCATGCCAGCTGCTTTAAAACGTTACTTTGCTGGTATGACAAAGTAACCAATATGTTCATCATTGATGTGAGCAAAACTGGCCCTTCCTCTGTCAACCATCTGTATGTCTATGGTGTCTGCACATCAGAACACAGCTTTTCACTGGGTAAGTTATAACCACAAGAATATTACGTCAGAGGAATTTAAAATTTTTTCAGTGACATTGTGTCACAATTCCTTTCAGATTATGGTCACAAGGTCCAACAGAATATCAGGGACTCAGCATCTGACCAGCATTAAAGATGAGGCCTAGGAATATGGGTTTAACAGATACAAACTACTATACATAAAATAGATAAGCAGCAAGGATTTACTGTATAGCACAAGAAATTATATTCAATATCATAATAACCTATAATGGAATATAATCAGAAAAAATAACTGGATCAGTGTGCTGTACACCTGAAACTAACACAATATTGTAAATCAACTGTACTTCAATAAAAAGGAAAGATGCAGCTTAGGGAAAGCTTTTAAGAAGACTTCCAGGACTCATCTAGGGATCTCCGATCACTCTCTTTTCTCAATGTCTGTTGCCTTTGGAGTCTATAACAAAGAGCTCAGCAGTTACTTCTTTTCTAATTGTCTGATGTTCACTCGTTTTATCTCTTCACTTTAGGTTCCCAAAAGATGGGATCCAGACACACATTCCAGATATATCTACCACAAGCTCAGCACAGTGCTAGGCACAGAGCAAGTGTTCAATGAGAACTTGTGCATGGACTTGTTAGGCAGGAGCTATAGCTGTGAGGGGAGGGAATAGGCAAAGCAAATGCCTGCTTAACAGTTTATTTTCTTTAATGATTATAAAACAATATATTATTTTCAGAAAAGTCATACCAATTTTTACCCATGCCAGCCATGTGACCATTATGGTCAACTCTTTGTCAACTTATTTTAGCTTTTATAGGGATCTAGTTAGAGAGCTTAATTAATTTGGCAGGATGAGGATTGTTTTTTTGCCGTATCACAGGTTAAGAAACTAAGATTCAGAGAAGTAACATGACATGCCATAGGGCCCACTGGGACCAGGTTGTAGAAGCTGTTCCAGTGTCTTTTTCAAGATCCCCCTCTTCTTCCTTCCCTTGCTGACTCTCTAGGGGAAATTCTAATGAACAAAAGGAAATGAAAATCAGAGGTCCGGATTGTCTAGCAGCAATTTAATCCAGAGTTGTTTAGGCATCTCTTCAACCTAATACGTACCAGGACATGACATGCAAACTACCCAAGCTGACAAGAACTCAGATATCATCTTCCATCTCCCTTCCTATCCCAAATTCTGCTATTTTCCATCAGTGTTCCATCTGCTACAAATGTCTTTAATAATTGATTTCTCTGAGGCCAAACTACAGAAGATTTACTCTATCACATGAAAAAGAAATTGGTCAGATTTTGATAGGGTTAAGTGACTTGGTAAATATCATTTAATCTTAAAATATCTTCTTCATTTTTTTCACCACCGCAAAACACATTTTGATCATCTTTCACCTGAGCACCTTTAACAATATTCTAACAAATGTTCTACTTCCGACCTTCCCTCCAAAGCATTCTGCAGAAGGGTCTAGGTCTAGTTACTCTTCCTGAAGTGTGGCTCTGATTATATTGTCCTCTTGCCCATAGTTCTGGACTTCCTTATTTGGCAGTAGGGCAAAAGAATTTTCTGGTAGGGCCCTCCCAGTACAAAACTGCTAGATCCTGGATAAAGGTTTTTTTGTTTTGTTTTAACAAATTGCCACACTTTACACTTAGATTAAGTCCTGTACGTTATACCTTAATAGCCCCCAGCGAATAAACTGAAACCAGACAGAGAGCAGTAAGCAGTATGCAAGCACAGAAGATAAGTCTGTCCTGAGGAAAATGCTATCAGCACCACAATATTTCAGATTAAACTTTACATTAGGGCAAGGTAGGAGTTAAGACATATCGTCATGTTAGATATTTTTAAAAGCCAGTTCAGCTCTATGCTATTTATATAAGACACATTGAACAAGAATATGGAAATCAGAAAAAGGATCAAAAATGTATCCTAGGGAAATACTAACTAAAAGAAAGGTCAGGTAGGTATAAGATTGGGCAAATTAGACTTTAAGACAAAGCATCACTAGGAAATTAGCTTAGTGTTGTAGAAAGAGAATGGATTGGGAGTCTAGTTGCTGGGTTTTAATCCTGGTTCTACCACTTACTGGCACTATGAGCTTGGGCAAATAACTTCACCTCTGTGTCTCTACCTCTCTTCTACAAAATTTGTATAATAATAGTATCTACTTCACAATTGTTGTGAAGATTGAATGAGTTAATACATGTTAAATCTAAAAACAGTGACTGACTCACAGTAAGACCTACATAAGTATTATTTTTGTTATTAATAGTATTGATATTAGGGGGGATGGAGATGGCTACGACCGAAAAAGAAACATTTAATTCAGCAGAAGATATTTAAAATTTTGTATGCAACTAATAAAAGAGCCTTAGAATATATAAAGAAAAAAATAATAGAACTTTTGGAAGAAACTGACATATCTACCATCTTTCTGTGAGATTTCAAGCCACTTCTTTCATATATTAATGAATCAAGCATCTAAAAATCCATAAATCTATAAACGATTTTATTAAGAGAATTAACACGTATTGTGTTGGCCAAAAAATTCGTTTGGGTTTTTCCGTAACAGTAGAAAAGCCTGAACGAACTTTTTGGCCAAGCCAAATATTTGATTTAAAGGACATAAGTTGATCCTTGTATCAAACAATTAGAGAAGTCATATTTTTCTAAAGTACACATGGAACATTTATAAAAATTGACCATACTAGGCATGAATCATGTCACAGAATATGTCAAAGTACTGATATCAGCTACTTCCTCAGTGTACTAATACTGTATCAACTACTTTTCCAGATCACAATTCAATTAAGATAGAAATGACACACGGGGAGGGGGAAGGGTAAGCTGGGATGAAGTGAGAGAGTGGCATTGACATATATACACTACCAAATGTAAAATAGTTAGCTAGTGGGAAGCAGCTGCATAGCACAGGGAGATCAGCTGGGTGTTTGTGACCACCTAGAGGGGTGGGATAGGGAGAGTGGGAGGGAGACGAAAGAGGGAGGGGATATGGGGATATATGTATACGTATGGCTGACTCACTTTGTTATACAGCAGAAACTAACAACATTGTAAAGCAATTATACTCCAATAAAGATGTTAAAAAAAATGACAAATAGAATACAGAGCATGGAAACAGATCTTCAGATTTTTGGAAACTTAGTATGACAAAGATGGCATTGTAGAAATGGGGAAAATAGGGGCTATGCAATTAATCATGCTAGAACATTTACCCACGTGGAATAAAATTTAATTGGATCTCTACTTCACTAAAAATGCCAAAATCAGTTCCAGGTAGATCTAAGGCTTATGTGTAAAAGCCAAAAAGTTAACAGTTTTAGAAGAAAATATGGGAGAATATCATATGATCTTGGGATAAAGATTTCTTTAAAGATATAGAAAGCAACAATCATAAATCACGTGTATACTTAGAAGGGAAAATACAATAAATGCAAATTTTATAGGGAATGCAAATTCATAAGAAAATGCCAGCTTATTTTCCAAAGTGGTTGTACCAATTTACACTCTTCCCAGCAGTATTTAAAGGGAATACTGATCCACATTCTCACCAACAACACAGAAAGAATTCTTAATTTTTACCAATTTATTGGGTATAAGATACTATCTCATTGTGGTATTAATTTGCATTACCTTCATTACTAACAATGTTGAACCTCTTTTAATATGTTTATTCACCCCTCATGTCTTTCTTTCTATAGAAGACCTGTTCATATCTTTTGCCTATTTTTCTGTGGAAAACAAGTTGGCATTTTCTTATGAATTTTCATTCCCTATAAAATTTGCATTATTTTCCCATCTAAGTATACATATAAATAAGAATATTTATAGCAGTATTGTTCAAAAGTGCAAAAAATATGGAACTACCCCAGTACTCACAAGAAAATGGATAAATTGTGATATGTACATAAAATAGAATATTGTAGAACAGTAAAAATGAATAAATTAATAGTGGCTTAAAAAAGGATGGATTTTGAGTAAAAATAAAGTTGCAGAATTCTATCTACAACATACCATTTTTACAATGTTAAAATCCCTAATGAAACAATATATTTTTATCACCTGTGTTTGATAACAGTATTTTGGTTTTGAACAGGAAGTGAAAGACGTGAAATGTAGGAGAGTGTTTACCTTGGGGGAAGGCAATGAGATAGACCAAGGGATGTGCACAAGGTAGAGAAACCAAGGCACTGGATATGTTCTGGTTCTGAAGTTGAGTTATGGGTTGAGGGAAATTTGTTTTATCTTGCTTTAAACTTACATGTTTCTTATTTTCATTTTTACAAATATCATATAATTTATTTTTAAGAAAGAATTCATTCTTAACTCTAATTTTATATTCCAGGGCTCTCCTCTCCATCTCCTGCCAAATTGCATTTCCTGCTCGTAAAACCCACTTTCTTGATCACATGCCTTATGGTCCAGTGAAACTTCCCAAACACACTTGTTTTCCATTTACACAGCTGTCCACCCCTCTCCCCCCAGCAAACCTTCCCTGCTTCTCTCTCTCTCTCAACCCCAATCTCCAGCTGTCAAAATGTTTCCTATCCTTGCTTCTTTAACTTGGCACAGAGACTTTTCTGATCCCCTAAATAATGGAAATGTCTACCAATTCTGAGCTTCCAAATTATTTTGCACATTTTTTGGAGGCGGGTCCTTCTTTGTCATCTGATTTAACAAACTATGCTTTGGTATGAGGCCACATGATAGAGATCAGAAAGCCACAGCCCCTACCTCAGGGAGTTCCCATCTAGAGGAGGAGACAGGCAAGAAATAAGACGAATATAACTGTGAAAAGAATGTTCTGATAAAAAGGGGGACCTAACTGAAATAGATAAGCTCAGAGAGGACTTCCTGGGGAAAGCAAAATCTGAATTCAGTTTTAAATAATGAAGGATAAAATAGTCAACCAAGCAAAAAGCATGGCAAACTGTGTTACAGACAGAACAATTCTTTTGTTCTTAAATTCTCACCTCCTTGGAAAGGCCTTCCCCAGATACCTACTTTAAAATGACTATCAATCTCCTTCCAACACACATACCATATGTCCACTCTCTTTCAAAATGTCCAAAGCAATCAAATTCCTATGTTTAATTATAGATTTTTTAATTTATTTATTTATCTGTCTCTCCAATCAGATAGGAATAGGAATTACATCTGTTTCATTCACTGCTTTATACCAACACTTAGCATAGTGTCTGGCATATAGTACATGCTCAGTAAATATTTGTTGAATGAATTGAAGAAGTTGGAACAAATGTGAAGGTTTAGAAATGCTGGAAAGCTTGAAGAGTTCAAGGAACACCCAAATGTACAGTATGGATGGAACACAGGAATGGTGAGTGAGTGGGAAGTACAGCTGAGGCTGAGAGTTTGCCAGCAGCTGGATCAATAATGAATTTTATGTCTTCTTAAGCAGTTTGGATTTCATTTTGAGAGCAATGGACAACCACTAACCATTTTTAAGCTGGTGAATGGTGGGTTTTGTGACATGATCCTATTTGTATTTTAGAAAGTTTGGAAAATAAACTGAAGTGGAGGTGAGGTGGCCATTCAGGAAGTCATTGCAATGATCCAGCTGAGAAGCAATGAGTGCCTTCATGTGGCTGTGCAGTGGGGATGGGGAAGCAGGAACATTTTGAGAATTATTTAAACAGAAGAGGGTGCAGGGCACAAGAGGAGGAGGAGTCAAGGACAACGAATGCCTAGTGTTTTGGTTTGAGGAACTGTGTGTTTATTGAAACAATCACCAACATAGAGATTAGAAGAAAGGGATCATATTTGGATGGGGACAGTTGAGATTATGAGTTATTATGGAATTCTGAGTTTCAAACAGAGTTATCTAGCAGGCTTATTAAAGTGGAAGAGAGAAATCTGACCTCAAAATTGTAAATTTTGATATCTTTACTATAGTGATTGTAATTAAAGCCCTAGATGTAGATGAGACCATTCAAGAATATATAAAGGAAGAAGGGAAGAGAACTGATACAGGAAATCTGAGAAACACATAATTTTTAAAGAAATGAATGGCAGAATTAGAACACATACATGCACACAAAACCAAAACTAACCAACCAAACAGGAGGAGCAACAGCCAAAGATGAAGAATAAGAAATAATGATAACATAGAAACCTGGGGAAAAGTTAATATTTTTTTCCTTTGAAGGATGGCATGATCAACAATTTAAGATATTACAAAGAAGCCAAGTATAATAAGGACTTACATGGATCCACTGGATTTAACAAAGAAGTTATTAGTGACCTTACCAAAAACAAGTCCGCTGTCATGGTGGAACAGAACCCCATTTGCAGTGAGCTTGGAAAGATGTATCCAAGATGAGCAGAGGAGACCTTTATTTGCAACCATTTAGTTGAGAGGGAAAGGACAGATAATAAGTAGCTAGAGAAAGGGTACTGAGTTTCAGGATGGTTTCTCTTTTTTGATAGATTTTAGTTATTTAGGCCTTGAGAACAGAGGTTCTGTCAGGTGGTGCTTGCCATCTTCCACAGGAGGCATTTAAATAAGTATTTGTTTTGTTGAAATGAGTTTCAAGTCTATAGATTCAAAGGTAAGAAACAAAGCTCCAGTGAGTTTTGAATCACCTACCACTGTTAGGTCATCTACGTTACTCATTATTTTCCTTTCCTAGTGGGGGCAATATATCACAACTTGACTTTTCACCCAGTAACCAAGGATCTGAAGGGATGGCCCTGTGACCATATTTAACAAAGCATCAGGAAATGGGTTAAAAATCAGTAGGGATGACCAATGCGGTAAATTGACTTACTTTGACTTTTTTTCATTTATGTCCACATCATCATAGATTATAACTTCCTGAGACCTAAGTTCTAGGGTCAAGATAGGATCAAAATAGTCTATTATTAGGTATGGTTTATACAATCCCCAGCTTTCCAAATTATACACAATTACTTAATTATCTAGGTGCATCCCCATGCCTGTTTTATCAAAATCTGATCATAGGATATAGAAAGGATCAAAGACAAAACAAGTATCCATTTGGGAAAAAGTTCAACTGAGGATTAAAAAATAGTGAGATGTCCTAGTATCTCAAACACATGCATAAATATTTATATCAATTTGATTTCATGTGGATTTCCAGAAAATATGAGTTGCTGAAAGGATCATGTTTAGACTAGGTTCCCATCATCCTGGAACTGGACAAAGATGTTATAATGCTGGAGCAGTGAGAGGGCTTAATTCCTAGGGCAAAAAACCCAACTTAATAGAACATTAATGTTGATTTTTCTTCCATGATTTTTATTTCAAAACACTGACAACTGCTTCTTTGTAATAATCTTGCATAAAATTGAATCTGACTTAGTACATAATCATAATTAGACATTTTCAGTTTAGGATATTCACATTCCTTGGTGCTCTACATAGAATTCCATAATATTCAAGTGACTCACCACTTGAACTAGTTAGTAACCTTTTGGCATAATTATTCACAATTCATAATTCAGTTATTCATATATTTGGATGGGGGCACAATGCGTGCCTATTCCAAGTTGACCTTTTTTTTTTTTTTTTTTTTTTTTTTACGTAGACCAAAGATATTTTGGGAAAGCTGTTATTTTTAAATTTTATTTATTTATTTTTATTTTTGGCTGTGTTGGGACTTCATTGCTGCACACAGGCTTTCTCTAGCTGCAGCGAGGGGGGGCTACTCTTCATTGCGGTGCGCAGGTTTCTCATTGCGGTAGCTTCTCTTGTTGCAGAGCATGGGCTCTAGGCGCACGGGCTTCAGTAGTTGTGGCACGCAGGCTCAGTAGTTGCGGCTCACGGGCTTAGTTGCTCCGTGGCATGTGGGATCTTCCCCGACCAGGGCTCGAACCCATGTCCCCTGCATTGGCAGGCGGATTCTTAAGCACTGCACCACCAGGGAAGCCTGGGAGAGCTGTTATTATACCAGGTTTATGTAACTATTTGTTATTTAGTGCAACAAACTTATATTTGTGGAATATAATATACATTTGAATTGTCAAGTCAGAGTAAAATCAAAGTAGCCACCATCGCTAGAGCCCATAAACTAAACCTGACAAACAACAAAACACATGGCCCTCTCTCATCGATAGATTCAACTTACTGAACGTGATTGAGAGCAAGCACACTAGATGTCAGGCACTGTACTAATTTGTGCACTGTTGTTTTTATAGCAAAGCAAAAAGTATTCCAATGACGCATCCTTGATTCAGTTAGTATGTGTACTGCGAAGTGGTCATGTTCAAATTACTATGTCTAAATTCGGGTGAGCTGGCTGTTAAATCCTTCAGAAGGTTATGTGGTATAATGTAAAATGCACGAGCTTTGTATTCAGAGACTTGAGTACAAATCCTAGGTCACTAAAATATGGATGTGAGTCCTAGAGCCTTCCTAAAAAGGGATAATGCATCTATTTCTCGGATTTTAAGAGGCCTGGCGTATAGGAGGCACTTGAGAAATGTTACTCATCTTCCCCAATGTAAGTACTACTATTGTGTAAAATGTCTTTGATTTTGATGTATCAATTTTTCATTAAATGTGGAATGCAGGAAGAATTACTACTTCTCTTTCTCAGACTGTGAATATGTCAGTGCTGAATAATTTTGTTCCAGCAAATAAGCGAATGTCACTTACCTAAATCAGGCAGCGAAATGGAAAGTGCACTGTTAATTGACAAAAGACACAAAGGGTTAAGGGAAAAAGCCATGTTCAGAGATATTAGCTGATACATCTCAAATAACATATTGATGACTAGGTTTCTTGATATAGATGCTTTGGGGGAAAGAAACAAAGCACACCTTTCCTGCAGCTTTGTTCTGATCACCTCCCCTCTCTTGTAAATGAGCTTATTTATCCCCAGTGACCACCCACACAACCTTTCCTAACGAGACAATCTCAGGCTGTCCCTTAGCCCTGCCCTTCTTTGTCCACAGGATTCTGTTTCTGCCTTCTACCTGCCACGATGCCAATTCAATGTGGGGTAAGTATGGTGAGAGAGAACCATCTGGAGACACTGGACCCTGACTATGTATATGTTTAACCAAAGAGGTGACTTGAGGGGAGAATTCCAGGCCAGGTGGAAATGGAAGATGGTAAATGTGCTAAGTAGGAGAGGACATTGGCTAGGTAGATCATCTGGTTTTCTTCAAATCTCACAGTTAAGATTACATGAAAGGAAGCATGATGTGGTAGGAAAATATCCATGTATTTTAAGCAATTAGTTTAAGTTCAGTCCTACAGGTATTCTGGGGACACTCATCACGGGCCAGGCCCATGTGCTGGGTATACAAAATGATCAGACACAGTTTCTGTCCTGAAGTAGCTCGCGGTTTAGTGAGGGACACCAAAAGTAAGTTAATATAACACTCTGTGATAAGAACATAATAAAGGACTGACCAAAGGAACAGCACTAACCTTTATGGAAGCTTTAGTTCTCCATTTCCAAAATGAATACCAGCACCTATCTTGTAGAGTTCCCTTTGTACGGGATGAGCTTTCCTAAGTGAATGTGCCTGGGACAGGGCTGATACTCAGTGATCCCTTCCGTTGGTGTCTATGAGACCAGAACTGTGATGTGTAGGACACGGTAGGAGAAACACATGGTCACTAGAGTCAGAGCTGATTTGACTCTCAGTTCTGCCACTTAGCCACTTACCCTGGGCAAGTCACATAACTTTTCAAAGCCTTAGTTTTTCATCTGTAAAATGGAGGAACGAGTTTCTAACTCATGGGTTATTGTGAGGATTAGAGAGAACACATGTGAAGCCTTAGTGCACTTCCTGCCCTCAACATCTAGTGAGCACATATCCTTGGGGCCTCGGCTTAAGCAAGCAGTCCCTTGCTTAAGGGAGCCTTTCTTAACACCCATTCCCTTCCTCCATTTTAATTAGGTCAGGGTGCTGGTAGCTCCTATTTAAACATAGAAACCAAGGCCACAAAAAAAAAATCTATAATGATATTTCCTTCCTTTAGGTCATCTCTTCATTCAACAGATATTTATTGAGAGCCTATTATATCCCAGGCACTGTTCTTTTTTTTTTTTTTTTTTTCTTCCAGGCACTGTACTTTATGTTGGAGATACTGCAGTGGACAAAACAGTCAAAATCCCTGCCCTCATGGAGTCTAGTAGAGTGAGACAGACAGAAAACAAACAAGGAAATTTATGATCTGTCATGTAAGGAAATTTCTGGAGATAAGTGCAATTGAGAAAAATAGAGCAGGGTAAGGGGGGAGGGGGATGAGGTGAGGGCTGGTTTGCCATTTTTCAGAGGACATTCAGGGAAGGCTTCACTGATAAGTTGATTTTGAAGCAGAGGCCTGAAGATAGTGAGAGAATAGGCCAACTAGATATCTGGGGTAAGAGCATTCCTAGGGGAGGAAACAGCAGACACAAAGACCCTCAAGCTGAGGAGTGCTTGGCCTGTTAAAAGAAGAAGTCAGAACATTTGGAACATAGGGAGTGAGAAGAGGCTTAACATTTAATTCCCATGTAAAACTCATAGCATAGCTAAGACCCGTGGCATTTAATTCTTGGTTTATTTATGCCTAAATCAAGCCATTTAATAATGACTATCCTAACAGGCAGTGTGTGCGTGTGTTTGTGCGTATGTGTATGTGTGTGTGTGTGTGTGAGAGAGAGAGAGAAGATTGAGAGTCCCAACTCTTTTTAAAGGTCACATTTTCATGGTTGCAACCTCCTTCTGAAGATAACGCAACAAACTAGGAGTTGATATTCCAGAGAGGAGCCCTCAATCAAAAGGCTCAACAAAAAGTAAACAAAGAAACAAATAAATAAACAAAGTTCTGTTGTTACCTTGGTATGTCTCCATGCTATTAATTGAAAAATTAAGGTAGAGAGGCAGATTTTGGCAAAATTTAAGGGGAAAAAGGCTTTTTAGACCTTCCTACAAATGGCAGATTTCCCCCTGCACATAGTGAATTTCTCTTTATAGAGGTGTGCAGGCACAGAGATTTGGCTTCTTAGGAAATCTGCAGAGAAGCTTGTGTAGTGGGTTGGACTAGGTATATGGATTTCTCTTCTTACCCTGAGATTCTCTGACTCTAAGAAAAAGGGTTTCTCAGTAGTATTAATAGATGTTACAAGATGTGCACAGGATGTTACAGAAACATAGAAGAGAAACCAGTAATACAGGTTTGGGTAGAAAGGTTCATGGAATGCGTCCCAGAAAGGATAATATTTGACCAAACTTTAAGGGAAGGCTAGAATTTTGATAATCAAAGGAAGTTGGAGAAGGGCAGGTACATTCCAGACCAACGGAATGTCATGGTCAAAAGCAAGGAGGCATGAAACGCCAGGGCACTCATATACAAAGAGGGAATGTGTTAATGGGCTGGTGATGAGAGTAAATCTGAGCGAGAGATGGAGCTGGACAAGTAGGAAGGGGCGGCCATAAAAGTATTGACTTGCAATGAAAAGGGATTGGATATTTGTTCTAAAAGTCATAAGCAGTCATTTACAGTTCTAAGAATAGCTCTAAGAAAAAGGAAATAACATTTGCATTTTAAAAACATAAGCATTGGGACTTCCCTGGTGGTCCAGTGGGTAAGACTCCACGCTCCCAATGCAGTGGGCCCGGGTTCAATCCCTGGTCGGGGGAACTAAATCCCGCATGCCTACCGCAACTAAGATCCTGCATGCTGCAACTAAAACCCTGTGCAGCCAAAATAAATAAATAAATATTATTAAAAAAAAAAAAACAAAACATGCATCAGCATTCTCACCTGGATCAAATTTTTATGGGACTGCAGGTATCACACTAATAATTTTTGTCAGAAACATCTAACCTGCTAAGGTCGGGGTCTGCCTTTAGGTCTCATCGGCCACTGGAGCTAGACTCCCTCTTCTTCCATGGTCAGGACTACAATTTGTAAACACCATACTCTATATAAATCTCTTGGTAGATCTACATCCAACAGACAATTAGACTTAAAGTCATGTTACTCTGAGGTTTCATAATTGAAAAGAACTTCAAGGTAGAATACCATAATTCCATGTCAATATATGTAATAACCTGGGTCAAATTATTTTACCATCCTCTGCCCTCATAAAATACAGAACTATGTCTATGTTTTTGTGTGTGTGTCTCTCATATATATATACACACACACACACACACACACACATATATGAGAGAAGTGCCTCCAGAGACCACCCAGTCTCCCTCCTCCCTCCTATTATACGCAAGAAGAAACTTGATCCCTATGAATGCAAAATGGAAGTGATTTGCCCATGGTTGCACACTGAATAAACAGAAAAGCTGAAACTAGAATCCAGAACCTAGGCCTCTTGTTTCTTTCTCCTACTCATGAATTTCTAACCTTCCCAGTTCCCACTGGTAATTAGCTAGGGTGATCTTGGAGGGTCCCTTCCAGGTCTAAGACTTTGAGGTACATGGACCATTCATCTTCCCTTTCCACACACTGCCTCTCTCAAGAGAGGCAAATTAGAATATGGAAGTGTAGACAAATAAAACCACTGGAACTTGTAGGGCTGAGAGAGCATAAAAGGATGTAATGAATAACATAATGCTCAGTAACAACTACAGGAATCTATGCCAAGTATGATGAGGAAAGTTTCTTTCCTGGACTTTGTTTGATTAAGACTTTCCCTCTACCCTTGTTCACAACCTTTTCTCATCAATTTTTTCAAAAGGGACATTGTCACTTTCCCATTAGCATCTGTGGGTGTAGTTCACTCAAATATTGGCAAGGAGGAGGTAGGTGATAACCAGGGCCTTTGGCTTTAGTTTCTGGTACTGCTTCACTAGAAGAACAGGATAGAGAACATCAGCTGTGTAACTAATCAGGCCAGCACTGCTAATCCTCTCCTGGAAAGAGAAATAAAACGGGACCTTTTACCTTATATTTTCTTTTGACTTGGTTTTCTTCATTTTAAATCTATCCTTTTCTTTCTTGAAGAACCTCTGCAGTCTTTTAAGTGCTTCTTTTCCATCTAAACTAAGAGGAATCAGAGGATATAAATAACATGGTGTTTGAGAGAGTACTGGGGATGGAAGCCTGCTGTAGTCAAAAGGATCAGAGACTTCAGTCTCATTTCTTCAACACACCCCACTCAAGGAAGAGCAGGAAAATGCCTTGTCAGTTTCTATGCTCTTCTTCTTTGTTTAGATGCTGATAGGAAGTAGCACACATCAGCTATGGATGGAATTACTATATTTCAATACAAACTTTCATCTACTCCAAATGGTTTCTATTTTAAAGAGTTTATGGAGCAAAGTCTTCCTTTTAGAGACGATGACTCAGGGACCCATAGTTTACAAACTATACTAGAAATACATTATAGAAATTCCTAGCTTCTGAAAGTCACGTCACTTATCTTTAATTTATGGAATGATAATATAATGATGTTGGTACACTGACTGGTTAATGATTAAAATTTTTCCAAATATGCTCTTGATTGGGGGTGGGCGGGTAGGGAGAGGGAATGATACACTCACATCATCCCACCCAGCATGAATGCCCTCTTTTCCCTTCAACCCTCAAACTTCTTGCTTTTGACTACTGCTGTTTTCCTTTCCACAATGTGTGCCTAATAACTAAATTTGATTAATAATGCCCATTTGAACAAATACTGTCCTTGATAACACTGAATTATTAGATAATAAATTAAGCCCCAATCCCAGAGATAGCCTCATTAACTTTCAAAGATATAGGTAAATCATAACCGTTGATTTCTTCCTGGAAAAGCAACTACAGAATTGAAGCATTTTATTGATATTTACTTCTCTTTTCTCACTTATTCTCTAACACAGTATCAAAGTCCTCTACTCTGGGAGATGGACATTTTCTCAAAAGATAAAGCAATGTGATCAAAATTATTAGATATGATTGTACACAATTACAAGTACCCTATTGATCACAATGTTTTATTACAATAGCTTATCTCCATTCTCTATGCATATGTTCCCTAACGATGGGGTGGGTAGGGATGGAGGTCATTTCTTAAACTTTGGTTTTCCTAGACTAACAGGAAATACCCTTAGCTATGAAGCCAAGAAAAAGAGAAACTCACTCTATCTTTGGGTAGTTGCTCTTTGTTTTGTAGACATCTTCATACATTTCTTCACTATTTTCTTTTGAAATTAAAAAAAAGTATTCATTATAATGGCAATAATTCAGATTCATATTTGACACAAAATTATTGGATACCTACCAGGTGCTAGGTACTCTAATCTTTTGTTTGTGAAGTAGTTTTTATTGAAACATATGCACATGTTTTTACAAGCATGTGGTAAAAATAAATAACCTCTATAAAAGTACATACAAACAAAAATTAATATTTGCTTCTACCCTGTTTTCAAGTCTGTCTGATTTAAGAAAGTTAATTTATTAACAGATTCCTGCCTTCAACCCTTTGCATATTTTACATATAACAATCAGTCTACTAAACACCAGACATTGTGCTGAATGCTGGGGAAATAATGGAGACAACCAGACACATCTTGAACAATCTTCCCCCATCATAGCATGGCTTTCACCTAGTCCAACACATAAGCTTAAAATACACAGATATACTTTGAATCTACCCTGGTAATGGAGGATTTTCAAGTTCAGAACTTGATTCACAATGAGTTTAGGACAGTCACTTAACTTCTCTGTGCCTCAGTTTCCTTTTTTTTAAATGAGGGTACCGTGTTTAATAATCTCTAAGATTGTTTCTCCATCTAAAATTCTAATATTCTAAGAAGGACAAAACCAACCAGAGTAGCATTTCATTATCCCTCCTCCGTTAACCTTTCATTCATTCAACAAATATTTTTTGAATGTGTAACATGTGCCTGGCATTATGATAAGGGCTAGGGAAAATGGTTAGCATAGAGAAGGAAATCATCTAGGAGGGAAGAGGATTATTAATCAAAGAATCACATAAATATAGAATTACAACTGTTACAAGTGCTATGAAAAAGAGGGTCAAGGTACTATAAGACTGTTTACCTAAGAGAATATTCCCTGGGGAATAATGATTGAGCTGAGATCAGAAGAAAGATTAAGAGTCACTTAGACAAAGGGGCACAGAGGAGTAAAGAACATTCCAGGAAGAGGGAGTAGAATATGCAAACACCCTGCAGTGGGAGCTTAGCAAGTCAGAGAAGCTAACAGGTCAGCATGACTGGATCTCAAAGATGAAGCCTGAGTATGTATGAAAAGAGGATGGAGGGGTAGGTAGGGGCATTCAAGGCTTCTATACCATGTTAACGTCAATCTTAAAAGTATTGGGAATATACTACAAAGTTATAGTAGTCAAAACAGTATGGTACTGGCACAAAACCAGACATAGATCAATGGAACAGAATAAAAAGTCTAGAAACAAACACACACACTTATGGTTAATTAATCTATGACAAAGAAGGCAAGAATATACATGGAGAAAAGACAGTCTCTTCAATAAGTTGTGCTGGGAAAACTCCTAGAAGAAAACATAGGCAGAACATGCTTTGACATAAGTCTTAGCAATATTTTTTTTTGGATCTGTCTCCTCAGGCAAGGAAACAAAAGCAAAAATAAACAAATGGGACCTAATCAAACTTAGAAGCTTTTGCACAGCAAAGGAAAACATTAACAAAACAAAAAGACAACTTACTGAATGGGAGAAGATATTTGCAAATGATATGTCTGAAAAGGGGTTAATATCCAAAATATATAACAAGCTCATACAACTCAATATCAAAAAAACAAGCAACCCGATTAAAAAAATGGGCAAAGGCCTGAATAGACATCTTTTCAAAAAAGACCTGCAGATGGCAAACAGGCACAAGAAAAGATGCTCAGCAACACTAATCATCAGGGAAATGCAAATCAAAAGCACAATGACATATCACCTCACATCTGTCAGAATGGCTATCATCAAAAAGATCACAAAAGGGGCACCTTCAAGTTGGTGGAGGAGTAAGACGTGTAGATCACCTTCCTCCCCACAAATACATCAAAACTACATCTACATGTGGAACAACTCCTACAGAACACCTACTGAATGTTGGCAGAAGACCTCAGACTTCCCAAAAGGCAAGAAACTTCCCACGTACCGGGCCATGTGGCTGACAGGGTCTTGGTGCTCTAGCCAGGTGTCAGGCCTGAGCCTCTGAGGTGGGAGAGCCAAGTTCAGGTCATTGGTCCACCATAAACCTCTCAGCCCCATGTAATATCAAACGGTGAAAGCTCTCCCAGAGATCTCCATCTCAATGCTAAGACCCAGTTCCACTCAACGACCAGCAATCTACAGTGCTGGACACCCTATGCCAAACAACTAGCAAGACAGGAATACAACTCCACCCATTAGCACAGAGGCTGCCTAAAATCATAATAAATTCACAGACACTCCAAAACACACCACTGGACGTGGTCCTACCCACCAGAAAGACAAGATCCAGCCTTATCCAACAGAACACAGGCACCATTCCCCTCCACCAGGAAGCTTACACAACCTACTGAACCAACCTTACCCACTGGGAGTAGACACCAAAAATGAACCTGCAGCCTGTGAATAGGAGACACCAAACACACTAAGTTAAGCAAAATGAGAAAACAGAGAAACACACAGCAGATGAAGGAGCAAGGTAAAAACCCACTAGACCAAACAAATGAAGAGGAAATAGGCGGCCTACCAGAAAAAGAATTCAGAGTAATGATAGTAAAGATGATCCAAAATATTGGAAATAGAATGGAGAAAATACAAGAAACGTTTAACAAGGACCTAGAAGAACTAAAGAGCAAACAAACAATAATGAACAACACAATAAATGAAATAAAAAATTCTCTACAAGGAATCAATAGCAGAATAACTGAGGGAGAAGAATAGATAAATAACCTGGAAGATAAAATAGTGGAAATAACTACCACAGAACAGAATAAAGAAAAAAAGAAATAAAAGAATTGAGGACAATCTCAGAGACCTCTGGGACAACATTAAACACATGAACATTCAAATTATAGGGGTCCCAGAAGAAGAAGAGGCAAAAAAAGGGGCTGAGAAAATATTTGAAGAGATTATAGTTGAAAATTTCCCTAACATGAGAATGGAAATAGTCAATCAAGCCCAGGAAGCACAGAGAGCCCTACACAGGATAAATCCAAGGAGAAACATGCCAAGACACATATTAATCAAACTATCAAAAATTAAATACAAAGAAAATATATTAAAAGCATCAAGGGAAGCAAGAATTAACATACAAGGGAATCCCCATAAGGCTAACAGCTGATCTTTCAGCAGAAACTCTGAAAGCCAGAAGGAAGTGGCAGGACATATTTAAGGTGATGAAAGGGAAAAACCTACAACCAAGATTACTCTACCCAGCAAGGATCTCATTCAGATCCGATGGAGAAATTAAAACCTTTACAGACAAGCAAAAGCTAAGAGAATTCAGCACCACCAAACCAGCTCTACAACAAATGCTAAAGGAACTTCTCTAGGCAGGAAACACAAGAGAAGGAAAAGACTTACAATAACAAACCCAAAACAATTAAGAAAATAGTAATAGGAACATACATATTGATAAATACCTTAAATGTAAATGGATTAAATGCTCCAACCAAAAGACATAGACTGGCTGAATGGATAAAAAACAAGACCCATATTTATGCTATCTACAAGAAACCCACTTCAGGCCTAGGGACACATACAGACTGAAAGTGAGGGGATGGAAAAAGATATTCCATGCAAATGGAAATCAAAAGAAAGCTGGAGTAGCAATTCTTATATCAGACAAAATAGACTTTAAAATAAAGACTATTACAAGAGACAAAGAAGGACACTATATAATGATCAAGGGATCAGTCCAAGAAGAAGATACAACAATTATAAATATTTATGCACCCAACATAGGAGCACCTCAATACATAAGGCAAATGCTAACAGCCATAAAAGGGGAAATCGACAGTAACACAATCATAGGATGGAATTTTAACAACCCACTTTCACCAATGGACAGATCATCTGAAATGAAAATAAATACGGAAACACAAGCTTTAAATGATAGACTAAACAAGATGAACTTAATTGATATTTTTTAGGACATTCCATCCAAAAACAGCAGATGACAATTTCTTCTCAAGTGCTCATGGAACATTCTCCAGGATAGATCATATCACGGGACACAAATCAAGCTTTGGTAAATTTAAGAAAATTGAAATTGTATCAAGTATCTTTTCCGACCACAATGCTATGAGACTAGATATCAATTACAGGAAAAAATCTGTAAAAATACAAACACATGGAGGCTAAACAATACACTACTAAATAACCAAGAGATCACTGAAGAAATCAGAGAGAAAATCAAAAAATACCTAGAGACAAATGACAATGGAAACACGACAACCCAAAACCTATGGGATGCAGCAAAAGCAGTTCTAAGAGGGAAGTTTATAGCAATAAAATCCTCCCTCAAGAAACAAGAAACATCTCAAATAAACAACATAACCTTACACCTAAAGCAATTAGAGAAAGAAGGAAAAAAAAACCCAAAGTTAGCAGAAGTAAAGAAATCATAAAGATCAGATCAGAAATAAATGAAAAAGAAATGAAGGAAACGATAGCAAAGATCAATAAAACTAAAAGCTGGTTCTTTGAGAAAATAAACAAAATTGATAAACTATTAGCCAGACTTATCAAGAAAAAAAGGGAGAAGACTCAAAAAATAGAATTAGAAACGAAAAAGGAGAAGTAAAAACTGACACTGCAGAAATACAAAGGATCAGGAGAGATTACTGCAGGCAACTATATGCCAATAAAATGGACAACCTGGAAGAAATGGACAAATTCTTAGAAAAGCACAACCTTCCGAGACTGAACCAGGAAGAAATAGAAAATATAAACAGACCAATCACAAGCACTGAAATTGAAACTGTGATTAAAAATCTTCCAACAAACGAAAGCCCAGGACCAGATAGCTTCACAGGCGAATTCTAACAAACACTGAGAGAAGAGCTAACACCTACCCTTCTCAAACTCTTCCAAAATATAGCAGAAAGAGGAACACTCCCAAACTCATTCTACGAGGCCACCTTCAGCCTGATACCAAAATCAGACAAAGATGCCACAAAAAAAGAAAACTACAGGCCAATATCACTGATGAATATAGATGCAAAAATCCTCAACAAAATACTAGCAAACAGAATCCAACAGCACATTAAAAGGATCATACACCATGATCAAGTGGGGTTTATTCCAGGAATGCAAGGATATTTCAAATATGCAAATAAATCAATGTGGTAAACCATATTAACAAACTGAAGGAGAAAAACCATATGATCATCTCAATAGATGCAGAAAAAGCTTCTGACAAAATTCAACACCGATTTATGATAAAACCCCTCCAGAAAGTAGGCATAGAGGGACCCTACCTCAACATAATAAAGGTCATATATGACAAACTCACAGCCAACATCATTCTCAATGGTGAAAAACTGAAACCATGTCCTCTAAGATCAGCAACAAGACAAGGTTGCCCACTCTCACCACTAATATCCAACTTAGTTTTGGAATGTTAGCTACAGCAATCAGAGAAGAAAAAGAAATAAAATGAATCCAAATCGGAAAAGAAGTAAAACTGTCACTGTTTGCAGATGACATGATACTATACATAGAGAATCCTAAAGATGCTACCAGAAAACTACTAGAGCTAATCAATGAATTTGTTAAAGTAGCAGGATACAAAATTAATGCACTTGCATTAATGCTCTTGCATTCCTATACACTAATGATGAAAAATCTGAAAGAGAAATTAAGGAAACACTCCCATTAACCATTGCAACAAAAAGAATAAAATACCTAGGAATAAACCTACCTGAAGAGACAAAAGACCTGTACGCAGAAAACTATAAGACACTGATGAAAGAAATTAAAGATGATGCAAACAAACAGATGGAGAGGTATACCATGTTCTTGGACTGGAAGAATCAACATTGTGAAAATGACTCTACTACCCAAAGCAAACTACAGATTCAATGCAATCCCTATCAAACTACCAATGGCATTTTTCACAGAACCAGAACAAAAAATTTCACAATTTGTATGGAAACAAAAAAGACCCCAAAGATTGTCAAAGCAATCTTGAGAAAGAAAAACGGAGCTGGAGGAATCAGGCTCCCTGACTTCAGACTATACTACAAAGCTATAGTAATCAAGACAGTATGGTACTTGCACAAAACCAGAAATATAGATCAGTGGAACAGGATAGAAAGCCCAGAGATAAACTCACACACATATGGTCACCTTACCTTCAATAAAGGAGGCAAGAATATACAATGGAGAAAAGTCAGCCTTTTCAATAACTGGTGCTGGGAAAACTAGACAGCTACATATAAAAGAATGAAATTAGAACAGTCCCTAACACCATACACAAAAATAAACTCAAAATGGATTAAAGACCTAAACAGACACTATAAAACTCTTAGAGGAAAACATAGGCAAAACACTCTATGACATAAATCACAGCGAGATCCTTTTTGACCCACCTCCTAGAAAAATGGAAATAAAAACAAAAATAAACAAATGGGACCTAATGAAACTTAAAAGCTTTTGCACAGCAAAGGAAAAAATAAACAAGACAAAAAGACAACCCTCACGATGGGAGAAAATATTTGCAAGCGAAGCAACTGACACAGGATTAACCTGCCAAATATACAAGCAGCTCATGAGCTCAATATCAAAAACACAAACAACCCAATCCAAAAATGGGTAGAAGACCTAAACAGACATTTCTCCAAAGAAGATATACAGATTGCCAACAAACACATGAAAGGATGCTCAACATTACTAATCATTAGAGAAATGCAAATCAAAACTACAGTGTGGTACCACCTCACACCGGTCAGAATGGCCATCATCAAAAAATCTAAAAACAATAAATGCTGGAGAGGGTGTGGAGAAAAGGGAACCCTCTTGCACTGCTGGTGGGAATGTAAATTGATACAACCACTATGGAGAACAGTATGGAGGTTCCTCAAAAGTCTAAAATTAGAACTACCATACGACCCAGCAATCCCACTACTGAGCATATACCCTGAGAAAACCATAATTCAAAAAGAGTCATGTATCACAGTGTTCACTGCAGCTCTATTTACAATAGCCAGGACATGGAAGCAACCTAAGTGTCCATCGACAGATGAATGGATAGAGAAGATGTGGCACATATATACAATGGAATATTACTCAGCCATAAAAAGAAATGAAATTGAGTTATTTGTAGTGAGATGGATAGACCTAGAGACCATCATACACAGTGAAGTAAGTGAGAAAGAGAAAAACAAATACCGTATGGTAACACATATAAATGGAATCTAAAAAAAAAAAAAAATGGTTCTGAAGAACCTAGGGGCAGGACAGGAATAAAGACACAGACCTAGAGTAGGGAGTTGAGGATACAGGAAGTGGGAAGTGTAACCTGGGACGAAGTGAGAGAGTGGCATGGACATATATACACTACCAAATGTAAAATAGATAGCTAGTGGGAAGCAGCTGCATAGCACAGGGAGATCAGCTCAGTGCTTTGTGTCCACCTAGAGGGGTGGGATAGGGAGGGTGGGAGGGAGATGCAAGAGGGAGGAGATATGGGGATATAATTATATGTATAGCTGATTCACTTTGTTATAAAGCAGAAACTAACACACCATTTTAAAGCAATTATACTCCAATAAAGATGGTAAAAAAAAAAAAGATGACAAAAGATGTTGGTGAGGATGTGGAGGAAACGGAACCCTCCTACACTGTTGGTGGGAATGTAAATTGGTGCAGCCACTATGGGAAACAGTATGGAGGTTCCTCAAATAATTAAAAATAGAACTGCCATATGATCCAGCAATTACACTCCTGGGTGTCTATCTGAAGAAAATGAAAACATTAATTCAAAAAAGATGCACCCTAATGTTCATATTAGCATTATTTACAATGGCCAAGATATGGTAGCAACCTCAGTGCCCATTAACAGATAAATGGATAAAGAAGATGTAGTGTATCCACACACACACACAGGAATACTACTCAGCCATAAAAAAGAATGAAATTTTGCCATTTGCAAAACATGCATGGACTTGGAGAGTGTTATGCTTAGTAAATAAGCCAGACATAGAAAGACAAAAACTGTACGTTTTCACTTACATGTGGAATCTAAAAGAGAAAAAGAAAAGAAAAATAAATGAATATAACAAAACAGACTCACAGATATAGAGAACCAATTGTTACCAGTGGGAACAAGTGTGGAGGAAGGGGCAAGGTGGGGTATGGGCAAGATGTGGAAGGGGATTAAGAGATACAGACTACTAGCTATAAAATAAATAAGATACAAAGATACGATGTACAGCACAGGGATTATGACCAATATTTTATAATAACTTTAAGTGGACTATAATCTATAAAAATATAAAATCACTATGGTGTACATCTGAAACTAATGTTGTAAATAAACTATACTTCAATGTTTAAAAAAACTATTGAGAATCCATATAAGTGTTTTAAGTAAAACACATTCCTATCTTCAGACTTGGATTGTGAAGAGATCAGGAAGAAAGCAATTTCACATCAAAGTTGCTTTCTTGCCACAAAAGACCCATTACCAGCATCTTCACCTTCATGATTCTAAATGCATTTATTCACACATACCTTGAACCACTTCTATTAACTTATCATCACCCCACCCAAATGGCATTAATAAAAATATGTAAATAAAAGATACCTTACTACTAATCTGCCACAGAAACTCTTAGCAATTCCTATTGACAGTTTCAAATGTTTTCTTAAACTTACCATTATTTGAGACAAATGAGTTAGAGAAATCTGACTTTGCTCTGTGGGGAGAAAAGATACAAAGACCGTTGACCTGTTGTATTGTACTTTTAAAGTCTCATCACATTCATCTCGCTGAAGGGCTGGCACGTATTTACCTCTCTCTCCGGGGGTACTCAACATCATCATACGTCTCGGAAATGGAATTTGGCTTAAAGGCTCCTTGGCCTGGGGTTTCTTTAGTCATCTCCAAGGCCTTCACATACCCGCCTGTAAGGAAAACAGAGAACACCCTGAGAACATCTCACCAACTGCTCTCATAAATGCATTCACACAGGTCACTGGCAATGGAGACAATAATAGGAAAAGGCAGATTAAATATGGTAACACTGGATTATAACCTTGATATGTATGATCCTTTGGCAAACCACTGCACCTTGCTGAGCCTTAGTTATGATTCTCTCAAGTTGGGATAATGATAGTAACCCCTACTCTTGGATGATTATGGCAAGGATTAATGCATATTTATGAAGGGTGCTAATTACCCAGTAAACCAGTGGTTCCTCCCTCTTCTTGGATGTTTCTTCCTCTAAGCCCTGACCTCAAATGTTGAAGTCTACCAGGGCACAGCCCTGGGGCATCGCTCCCTACATTTAGATGACTTTATCCAATTTGTGGCATTTTTTCTTAAAGTAAAATTTCTTAGACAAGTTGATTGAGCACATGCCAACATTTATTATGCATTAGTGATGGAATCAGCCAAATAGTGTGCCAGGTTAAAAAATGCCTAGGGATTGTTTGCACAAGTAGCTACCCTGTTACATGCAAGAGCTGGTTTATTTCACAGAGCTGTAAACTTGTCATAACCTTAAAACTGTCACCTTTTTATCAGTTGGCATAGGTTAATATTTACAGTATGGGTAATTCAGAACCATTTGCAGACATGAACTATTAATCAGAAATAAGTAATATATCTGAGAAATAACAAGCACATTGACTTTTTTTTATAATAAGCCTTTTATTTATTTATTTATTTATTTATATTTATTTTTGGCTGTATTGGGTCTTCGTTTCGGTGCGAGGGCTTTCTCTAGTTGCGGCAAGCGGGGGCCACTCTTCATCGCGGTGCGCGGGCCTCTCACTGTCACGGCCTCTCTCGTTGCGGAGCACAGGCTCCAGACGCACAGGCTCAGTAGTTGTGGCTCACGGGCCTAGTTGCTCCGCGGCATGTGGGATCTTCCCAGACCAGGGCTCGAACCCGTGTCCCCTGCATTGGCAGGCAGACTCTCAACCACTGCGCCACCATGGAAGCCCAGCACATTGACTTTTATCTATTTTTTTTTTTACATCTTTATTGGAGTATAATTGCTTTGCAATGGTGTGTTAGTTTCTGCTTTATAACAAAGTGAATCAGCTATACATATGCATATATCCCCATATCTCCTCCCTCTTGCATCTCCCTCCCACCCTCCCTATCCCACCCCTCTAGGTGGTCACAAAGCACCGAGCTGATCTCCCTGTGCTATGCGGCTGCTTCCCACTAGCTATCTATTTTACATTTGGTAGTGTATATATGTCCATGCCACTCTCTCACTTCGTCCCAGCTTACTCTTCCTCCTCCCCATGTCCTCAAGTCCATTCTCTAGGTCTGTGTCTTTATTCCTGTCCTGCCCCTTGGTTCTTCAGAACCTTTTTTTTTTTAAGATTCCATGTATATTTGTTAGCATATGGTATTTGTTTTTATCTTTCTGACTTACTTCATTCTGTATGACAGTCTCTAGGTCCATCCACCTCACTACAAATAACTCAATTTCATTTCTTTTTATGGCTGACTAATTTTCCATTGTATGTTGTATGTATGTGCCACATCTTCTTTATCCATTCATCTGTCGATGGACACTTAGGTTGCTTCCATGTCCTGGCTATTGTAAATAGAGCTGTAGTGAACACTGTGATACATGACTCTTTTTGAATTATGGTTTTCTCAGGGTATATGCTCAGTAGTGGGATTGCTGGGTCGTATGGTAGTTCTAATTTTAGACTTTTGAGGAACCTCCATACTGTTCTCCATAGTGGTTGTATCAATTTACATTCCCACCAGCAGTGCAAGAGGGTTCCCTTTTCTCCACACCCTCTCCAGCATTTATTGTTTTTAGATTTTTTGATGATGGCCATTCTGACCGGTGTGAGGTGGTACCACACTGTAGTTTTGATTTGCATTTCTCTAATGATTAGTGATGTTGAGCATCCTTTCATGTATTTGTTGGCAATCTGTATATCTTCTTTGGAGAAATGTCAATTTAGGTCTTCTGTCCATTTTTGGATTGGGTTGTTTTTTTGATATTGAGCTGCATGAACTGCTTGTAAATTTTGGAGATTAATCCTTTGTCAGTTGCTTCACTTGCAAATATTTTCTCCCATTGTGAGGGTTGTCTTTTTGTCTTGTTTATGGTTTCCTTTGCTGTGCAAAAGCTTTTAAGTTTCATTAGGTCCTGTTTGTTTATTTTTGCTTTTATTTCCATTTCTCTAGGAGGGGTGTCAAAAAGGATCTTGCTGTGATTTACATCACAGAGTGTTCTGCCTATGTTTTCCTCTAAGAGTTTTATAGTGTCTGGCCTTACATTTAGGTCTTTAATCCATTTTGAGTTTATTTTTGTGTATGGTATTAGGGAGTGTTCTAATTTCATTCTTCTACATGTAGCTGTCCAGTTTTCCCAGCACAACTTATGAAGAGATTGTTTTTTCTCCATTGTATATTCCTGCCTCCTTATTCATAGATTAGTTGACCATAGGTGCATGGGTTTATCTCTGGGCTTTGTATCCTGTTTCATTGATCTATATTTCTGTTTTTGTGCCAGTACCATACTATCTTGTTACTGTAGCTTTGCAGTATAGTCTGAAATCTGGGAGCCTGATTCCTCCAGCTCTGTTTTTCTTTCTCAAGATTGCTTTCACAATCTTTGGGGTCTTTTTTGTTTCCATACAAATTGTGAAATTTTTTGTTCTGGTTCTGTGAAAAATGCCATTGGTAGTTTGATAGGGATTGCATTGAATCTGCAGTTTGCTTTGGGTAGTAGACTCATTTTTACAATGTTGATTCTTCCAGTCCAAGAACATGGTATATCTCTCCATCTGTTTGTTTGCATCATCTTTAATTTCTTTCATCAGTGTCTTATAGTTTTCTGCGTACAGGTCTTTTGTCTCTTCAGGTAGGTTTATTCCTAGGTATTTTATTCTTTTTGTTGCAATGGTTAATGGGAGTGTTTCCTTAATTTCTCTTTCAGATTTTTCATCATTAGTGTATAGGAATGCAAGAGCATTAATGCAAGTGCATTAATTTTGTATCCTGCTACTTTAACAAATTCACTGATTAGCTCTAGTAGTTTTCTGGTAGCGTCTTTAGGATTCTCTATGTGTAGTATCATGTCATCTGCAAACAGTGACATTTTTACTTCTTTTCCGATTTGGATTCATTTTATTTCTTTTTCTTCTCTGATTGCTGTGGCTAAAACTTCCAAGACTATGCCGAATTATAGTGGTGAGAGTGGACAACCTTGTCTTGTTCCTGATCTTAGAGGAAATGTTTTCAGTTTTTCACCATTGAGGACGATGTTGGCTGTGGGTTTGTCATATATGGCCTTTATTATGTTGAGGTAGGGTCCCTCTACGCCTACTTTCTGGAGGGTTTTTATCATAAATGGGTGTTGAGTTTTGTCAAAAGGTTTTTCTGCATCTATCGAAATGAGCATACGGTTTTTCTCCTTCAATTTGTTAATATGGCTTATCACATTGATTGATTTGCATATTTTGAAGAATCTTTGCATTCCTGGGATAAACACCACTTGATCATGGTGTATGATCCTTTTAATGTGCTGTTGGATTCTCTTTGCTAGTATTTTGGTGAGAATTTTTGCATATATGTTCATCAGTGATATTGGCCTGTAGTTTTCTTTGTGACATCTTTATCTGGTTTTGGTATCAGGGTGATGGTGGCCTCGTAGAATGAGTTTGGGAGTGTTCCTCCCTGTGCTATATATTGGAAGAATTTGAGAAGGATAGGTGTTAGCTCTTCTCTAAATGTTTGATGGAATTCGCCTGTGAAGCCACCTGGTCCTGGGCTTTTGTTTGTTAGAAGATTTTTAATCACAGTTTCAATTTCAGTGCTTGTGATTGGTCTGATTATATTTTCTATTTCTTCCTGGTTCAATCTCGGAAGGTTGTGCTTTTCTAAGAATTTGTCCATTTCTTCCAGGTTGTCCATTTTATTGGAATAGAGTTGCTTGTAGTAATCTCATGATCCTTTGTATTTCTGCATTGTCAGTTGTTACTTCTCCTTTTCCATTTCTAATTCTATTGATTTGAGTCTTCTCCTCTTTTTCTTGATGACTCTGGCTAATGGTTTATCAATTTTGTTTACCTTCTCAAAGAATCAGCTTTTAGATTTATTGATCTTTGCTATTCTTTCCTTCATTTCTTTTTCATTTATTTCTGATCTGATCTTTATGATTTCTTTACTTCTGCTAACTTTGGGGTTTTTTTTTTTCTTCTTTCTCTAATTGCTTTAGGTGTAAGGTTAGGTTGTTTATTTGAGATGTTTATTGTTTCTTGAGAGCGGATTGTATTGCTGTAAACTTTCCTCTTAAACTGCTTTTGCTGCATCCCATAGGTTTTGGTTCGTCGTGTTTTCATTGTCATTTGTCACTAGGTATTTTTTGATTTCCTCTTTGATTTCTTCAGTGATCTTGGTTATTTAGTAGTGTATTGTTTAGCCTCCATGTGTTTGTATTTTTTACAGATTTTTCCCTGTAATTGATTTTTAGTCTCATAGTGTTGTGGTCAGAAAAGATACTTGATACGATTTCAATTTTCTTAAATTTACCAAGGCTTGATTTGTGACCCAAGATATGATCTATCCTGGAGAATATTCCATGGGCACTTGAGAAGAAAGCGTAATCTGCTGTTTTTGGATGGAATGTGCTATAAATATCAATTAAGTCCATCTTGTTTAATGTATCATTTAAAGCTTGTATTTCCTTATTTGTTTTCACTTTGGATGATCTGTCCATTGGTGAAAGTGGGGTGATAAAGTCCCCTACTATGTCTGTGTTTCTGTCGATTTCTCCTTTTATGGCTGTTAGCATTTGCCTTATGTATTGAGGTGCTCCTATGTTGGGTGCATAAGTATTTACAATTGTTATATCTTCTTCTTGGATTGATCCCTTGATCATTATGTAGTGTCCTTCTTTGTCTCTTGTAATAGTCTTTATTTTAAAGTCTATTTTGTCTGATATAAGAATTGCTACTCCAGCTTTCTTTTGATTTCCATTTGCATGGAATATCTTTTTCCATCCCCTCACTTTCAGTCTGTATGTGTCCCTAGGCCTGAATTGGGTCTCTTGTAGAGAGCATATATACGGGTCTTGTTTTTCTATCCATTCAGCCAGTCTATGTCTTTTGGTTGGAGCATTTAATCCATTTACATTTAAGATAATTATCAATATGTGTGTTCCTATTACCATTTTCTTAATTGTTTTGCATTTGTTATTGTAGGTCTCTTCCTTCTCTTGTGTTTCCTGCCTAGAGAAGTTCCTTTAGCATTTGTTGTAAAGCTGGTTTGGTAGTGCTGAATTCTCTTAGCTTTTGCTTGTCTGTAAAGATTTTAATTTCTCCGTCAAATCTGAATGAGATCCTTGCTGGGTAGAGTAATCTTGGTTGTAGGTTTTTCCCTTTCATCACGTTAAATATGTCCTGTCACTCCCTTCTGGCTTGCAGAGTTTCTGCTGAAAGATCAGCTGTTAACCTTATGTTATGTTAACATAACATAAGGTTAAGTTATTTTTTGTTTTTCCCTTGCTGCTGTTAATATTTTTTCTTTGTATTTAATTTTTGATAGTTTGATTAATATGTGTCTTGGCGTGTTTCTCCTTGGATTTATCCTGTATGGGACTCTCTGACTTTTGTCTATTAATTAAAGGCACCAAGGAACAAGATTTTATCTTCTGACAAGAAGTCAGTTAGCATATAGGCCCCAAACCGTCTCAATGAATGTCAGCTCCCAGAGGCATAAAGGACCTACTTTTCCTTACGGAGTTATTGGTATGTTTCTCCAGCACAAAGCAAAGATGCTGAACACACAGTTGCTTCATTCTTACTTCAGGACACTTTTTTTCTTTCTTACTCCTTCCTTTTTGAGGCAGATGTATTGAAAAATGTTTATGGCTTCATTTTAAAAACACAGACAACTCCCAAATTACATCCCTAACTAAGACAGCTCTCATGAGTTCAGCCTTCACACCATTTCCATTTGGTTGTCTCAACATATTACATTCCAAACCAAACTCTTGCTTTCTCTCTGCGAATGTGCTCTTCCTGAAGTCTGCCGCATCTCAACAAAGAGTAGCAACCCCAACCTTTCAGTTGCTCAGGTCCAAAACCTTGAAGACATCCTTGACTCCTTTCTCTCTCATGTCCCACCTCCAATCCATAGCCATCTGTCAGCTTGATTTTCGATCTATATCCTGAATCTAAGCATATCTCAACAACTTGACCATGGTACCCTCCTCCAAGCTACCATAATCTCTCGGTTAAATTCTTGCTACAAACTCCTAACAGGTCCCAGGTTCTTCTACATTCTTCTTTCAAGACAGCAGCCAAGATATGATTCTTTAAAATACAAGTCAGATCATTCTGTTCTTGTGCTCAAAACCTTTCAATGTTATTTTAAAAAAATACATCTCTTAGAATAAATGCCAAAGTTCTTGCAATGGTCTACAAAAGCCCCTATATTATCTGGCTCTTTGTTATCTCTCTGACCTTATCTCCTACTACAGTCTCCTTCAGTCACTGCTCCAGCCACACTGGCCTCCTTACTATTCTACCAACACATCTAGTAGACTCCTGCCCTGCGATATTTGCACTCCTTCCCCTCTCTCCGTAGAACATTTTGGATAGCCATGGCTCTACTGCTCACCTACTTTACATCTTTGAGGTCATCTATGTGCACTTTAAAACTGCAACTTCCACTCCCTCCCCCTGTCTCCCTAATTCTCTTTTTCTTTTTTTTTTTAAATTTATTTATTTTGTTTTTGGCTGCATTGGGTCTTCGTTGCTGTGCACAGGCTTTCTCTAGTTGTGGCAAGCGGGGGCTACTCTTTGCTGCGGTGCGTGGGCTTCTCATTGTGGTGGCTTCTCTTGTTGCAGAGTATGGGCTCTAGACTTCAGTAGTTGAGGTACTCAGGCTCAGTAGTTGTGGCTCACAGGTTCTAGAGCACAGGCTCAGTAGTTGTGGCGCATGGGCTTGGTTTCTCTGCGGCATGGGGGAATCTTCCAGTACCAGGGCTCGAACCTGTGTCCCCTGCATTGGCAGGTGGATTCTTAACCACTGCACCACCAGGGAAGCCCCCCCCTAATTCTCTTTCTTTGCTTTACTATTTTTTTCTATAATATTTACTACCATTCCACATAGTGAATATTTTATTGTTTATATATTTATCATCTGTCTCCTCAGATCAGAATGTAATCTCCATGAGGACAGGAATTTTTGTCTGGTTTATTTACTGCTATACCCCCAGCACTTAGAACAATGCTGGGGATATAAAAGCTACTCAAATATTTTTTAATATTGAATGATTTGAATGCATATGTCTTCTAAGTAGAGAGTTTCATGTTTATAGGTTTTACTGATATTTTGAAATTTATATCTAGTATTTTATTACATACTTTTTATTTGTTCTGTTTTCCCCTCATTTTCCTTGTGCTTGACTGACTGAGGTTTCCTCTCTTTTCTTCATTCTGTTTTTCTTTTTTATTTGTTTGGAGAGTATACATGCTGTGTCTATCTTTTGACAGTTACCTTAGTAAAATTAAAATTAAAATTTTAATTACAGTATAACATACAGGAAAGGGCACAAATCATAAGAGTACAGATCAATGAATTTTCCCAAAGTGTGCATGAGGATCAGCTATGGTAACAGATTTTTTTTTTCCTTTACCCAGCACCAGGGGCAAAATGGGCAAATTTCCTTCTGCTCCCTGGGGTTTGTCTTATTAATTCTTCTTTTTTTTTTAATGGAAAGAAGTAGTTCTTTTTATTTTGTTCATTTTTTTCAAAAGAGGCCCATTTTTATAGAAGGAGTATAGAAAGACACTCAATTGTATTTTTTTTCCTCAAAACTTTCCTCTCTGTTTTCACACCCACTTTCCTTGACTAAGCATTTTGTGCTTCTCATCACAAGAGAGTAGGGAACTATTGCAGAGAACTATTAAATGGGTTTAGCACAAATTCCCTTTGTGCTTTAGCAGTATGTGCAGATTACTTAGAAGAATCTTCTTCAGACTGTTTTCAACATAGTGTAATTCCCAAACCTACAGTGACTTTTCATGGACAGTACTTAATTGCTTGAAAATGGCTTTCAGCCCCATATTTAGGCCTCTCCTTTAACTCTTTTATTCAGTTCAGCTTGTTTTCCTCCCTTCCATTTTTTTCTATACTCCAAATTAGTCTATCCACTTCTCATCTTAAGGCATGGTTTTAGATTCAACACGACCTCTGTGCTTTTCATGTGTCATTTATCTCATTAGAAATGTCTTTTTTTATTTGTCCCATTTCTTTATTTATTTTTAATTTTATTGTGTTAAGAACACTTGAGGTTACTTTTGTAATAAATTTATAAGTACACCATATAGTAGTGTTAAGAATAGGCACAGTCCTATTCATTCTGTGTGGACATAATTCTTTGAGGTCCCTGTTATAAACTCACTTTGGGCAGGCCCTGGGTTATAGCTCCTGTCCTCTGTACACCATGCAGTCAAAACCAGAGCTCAAGGGGTTCAGAGCTAGTGAAAACCCTCAGGGCCAGAGTAGCTTTGGCACTCACTCATTGCCCAGGGTTCCTGGTTACTGCAGGTATGTGGATGCTTCCTTTTAAATCAGTTCTGTTATACTTTTATGAATTTTCCAAAAAAAAATTATTCTTTACTTGTTTTAGTCAGGAGGATCATTCAGATTGTCAAATCTACCATACTCTCTCACTGAAGTTTGATTTATTCTTTCATTCCTCCCTTTAACAAAGTTTTGTTGGGTATGTCCACTGTGCCAGGTTGCAGAGATATAGAGAAAAATATCAAATGGTCTCTGACCCCATGGTGCTCACTGTGTACCGTGGGAAACAAACATGTACACCGTGAATTATAATGTAAGGCATGCTGTAATTTTTTTAAAAAAAAGGAAATAAAGAGAATTGACAGTTATGTAGCAATGAACCAGATACTTTATATGCATTGACAAAGAGCCCTGGGAAATAAATAGTACTACCCCCATGTGTACATAAAAGTAAGTAAATTTCCCAAGGTTGTAGGATTAATGCATAGTAATCCTGGGTCCCAGAAATGCTTGACTCTAAAACCTAATATGGAAAAGTGGTCATCTGGTTGCTGTTTAAGTGTCCTGGAAACAGAGAAGAGTGAGCGATTATGGTCTCTGGAGAGTGGGAAAGAGGAGGATGGAGGTAAGGAAGGCCTCAGAAGAAGTGACTTCTGAGATAGATCTTGAAGGATGACTAGGACATCAGCAGGTAAAGAATGGGCATAAAGCCATCTCAGACAGAGGAAAGAGGTCAAGCAAAGTTATAGGGGCACTAAAGCACATGACGTAGTCAGTTAACTTAGAATAAAGAGTATATTGGGAAAGAGGTGGGTGGCAGGGATGCAGCCATCTAGCCTGGAGGCAGACTTTATAGGGCCTGAGTCCATCTTATGATTGCAATGTATTCTCATCACTCTGATTATAGCACATTATGAAATGTTTGCCATGGCTTATTGGGCTGGAGTAGACGTCTGTTTCGCCTACCCAGTGTCTACTGTTTTTTCATGATAACAGCTTTTTAATTTTGCTTGGGAAATCCTTCAATCTGAAATGATACCGTTTGGGTAGAACTAATTCTACCTTCAGTTCCAGATGTGAATTTATGACACTGGCTGGGTCAATCAGAGCATCCTATCCCACATTCATGATAACTGGATAGGGGTTGGCATGTGACACAATCAAGCCAACAAGACTCAAATCTGGGCCTTTTCTTGAAACTGTTGAGAGGATAACCACTTCTAGTTTTCTTCTGGGGTTCCTAAGAGGACAGATAGTACGTAAGCCTGTCACTGCTAGATGCCATCTTGCCTCCACAAGGGTAGAGTCTGCTTGAAAATGGAGACAAGAAGGAGGGGAGCAAAGCCAGGAGTAGAAAAAGTAATACTGAGTCCTTGTGATACTGTTTGTGTCCCTGGGTGCAGCCATGCCCAAACCTTCTGCTAGGTGAGCCTCCTTTTCCTCTTTTGCTTAACACACTATGATTTGATAACTTGCAATCAAGAGTCTTGACTCACATAAAAGTAAAATGCAACTTGAATAAAGTCAAAGAATAATATCATAATATGTCATCAGTGTGTCAATGTCTTGGGTCTACAAAGAACAATAGGAGCCCGGTACATATAAAAAGAAATCAGCAACATTTGCTGAGTACCTATTACATAACATATGTCAGATTTGATCCTCACCAAACCCCAGTTTGATCTATATTATGATCCCCCTTTTTTTTATGATCCCATTTTATAAATGAGGAAACTGAGGAATACGAAGGAATATGGAGTTACTATGTTACATAGCTAATAAGTATGAGAGCCTAGATTTGAACTCAGGCCTTCTACTTCTAATCCAGTGCTTTTTTCACTCTTGCACAGCTGTCTCACTCAGGCAAGTGACTTTGTATATAATAGATGCTCAATAAATATTTATAAAAGAAATTAAAATCTTGGTCACACACAGCTTTAAAATAATTCGATAATGGTGAAGAGAACCAGGAAGAAACACAACTCACAGTGGCCATCGGAGTGTCTGGCCAGCTTGGGGTCTTCGGGGCAGGCCTCTGTCTGGATGACGTCAATCTCAGCGTCCTGCTTCCCGGCCAGTGTGCTCCTCCTACCCCTGTGGACTTTCACCATCTGGGTTCTTCCAGGTGTCTCTTCATAGGCACCCACCTAAACACATGCAACAGGGACAGTCTGGCAGGGCTTTGGCTTATCTATTGGTTTTTTGCTTACTCGTGCTGTTCTGTATTCATTCATTCCTCCCAGGTAGCCACTGTTTATTCCTATATTTAACAGAGACTTATCTCTCTAGGTTTCACAGGGGCACATATAATGTCTTTTGTTGCCCTCTGAACAGCCAATGAATGCCTGGCACAGAGGCAGGCCCATAGGACACAGTCAGGATATAATGGAGCTCTGACCGCAGGATAGGCTCTTGATATATTTTATCTCACTTATTCTTCATGACACCCCATTCGAAAAATATCATGATTCCTCTTGATAAAGAATTTAGAAAGGTTAAATAACTGACTTCTGGTCTCATAGCTAGTCATCTGCCCAGGCAGGACTGGACCCGAGAGCCCTGTGCTCTTGCCTACCAAAGGATGCTGTGTTCCTTTTGCCTGACATTTCATCTTCCCACCCTCCATTCTTCTGTTTCCCCCCGCTTCTTTCCACACTTCCTCTCTCCAGCATCTGTCATGCACTTACTGAAGGAAACAACATGCTAAGCCCTGGAGAAAGAGAGAGATGCGATGGGCATAGTGGCTTCCACGCTGGTCATGGAGCAATACATGCAAACAATTAAGGTATATTGTGGTGAATATCATTTACAGCAGGATTGCTCACTGAGGTGGAAATAGGAGGGGCAGGTTAGTTCTTGTGGCTAGGAGACAGGGTGGGGAAGACTTCAGAAGCACATTTTATGAAACTATTTTAAAATGTAAGAGATTGGTTGAAGGGATAAGGAATACCTGGTAGATAAATCAACACAGGCCAAGGGACAGAAGTGTTAGTGTCCTCATAAGGGTGGGACAGAGGCTATTGATGAAGGAAGAGTGAAGGGGACAGAGGAGGAAAGACTGGAGGTGAGGCTGAAAAGATCAGCTAGAATGGAGCTGAGTTATGAAGGGTCTTGCACACGAGGCAAAAAGTGGGGGCTTTATCTCCTAGTCTTAGGGAGCTAGGCAGGGGAGAAACCTGATCAGATTTGCATTTCAGAAAGATCTGGATAGATTGGCAGGAAGAGACGCTGGAGGCAGAGGCGAATTGGGACACTTCTGGCCATCCAAGTGTTTCATAATTACGAGATGACGATGGGAGAGGAGATTACTGTCCTTTCGACTACAAGTGGACACAGGGTTGACTGTGACAATCATCTGAAAGTACTTGCAAAAAGGAAAAATAATGAATAGATACAAGGCATGGAATTTCCTGAGTTCTTGGTGGGATCTGGGCAAGCGAAGAGGAAAAGAAGAGGAGGGGCATTCTTTTAAGTCACACAGCCAAGAATGAAATTTTTAAATGGGGAAAAAATGACAGGAAAGTAATGATATCATTCCACAAATGACACAAATATAGTGTTTCACGCAAAAATAGTGACCAGTGTCCTTCAGCAGAGCCCCTACTGCAGCAGTGCACGGATTCTCTGAGGGCCGTCCTGGGGAATGGTTCCTATAGGGTCAGTTTGAATCACAATGGATTGTATTCCTACTGACGTACCATCTATACTTGACCCCAAAGAGCACTGCCCAGCTAGACCACCCACCACATTTACCTAACACATTCCAAATAACTTAACAATTTCCCAAACTCAAATCCACTCCATGAAAGTAGGACTATGTCCCTTTGGTGGTAACCTGACCCCATCTCTGGCTCTTGGCCAGCACTCGGTCGGCACTGAGAAAGGGTACATCCCCGCTTTTGCCCTTTCATGGTCAGTATCCCTTTTCCTTTCTTTTTTTTTTTTTTTTGGATGTGGACCATTTTTAAAGTCTTTATTGAATTTGTTACAATATTGCTTCTGTTATGTTTTATGTTTTGGTTTTTTTGGCTGCGAGGCATGTGGAATCTTAGCTCCCCAACCAGGGATCGAACCCGCATCCCCTGCATTGGAAGGTGAAGTCTTAACCACTGGACCTGCCAGGGAAGTCCCTCATGGCCAGTATCTTTAATCATGTTCCTCTGCTGCCTTTCTCATACGCTCCTGATGAACCCCTTCCTGATCTCTGGCCTCATCACCCATTATGGCCTTGTTCCTGCCCTCTGTCCTTGACACACCCTGCTGCTGCACTGGCTCTGGTCCCTGTCTTTTGTTATTAGTGACTTACTTCTTTGAATTATGCCGTTTTGTGACACTCTGTAAACACCCAACCTGGTCCAGCCCAGCCTCTGGGCCTACACCCCAGTTCAGGCCCACACCACCACCAAGATGCTTGATTTACCCAAGCCCTAGGTGGAACTGGAACAATTTGATATGTTGAGATAGGCACATCTCAAACAGGCATCTCAAATGTTTTCAGCCCTGGTAGTAGCCCCAGTGCTATCTATTGTTTAAGCCTCTGACCACACAGTTTTGAAGGGGATAGTGTCCGTTGGATATGGATACACACATATACAGTGTTTACTATTAATAAACAATATTAATTAATCAATTAATTAACAACATATTTCATTTTAATGGCAGCTTGTGGCTTACAAAACACCTTCATCTACATTATTTCATTTTCCTATCACAAATGAGATAGAATCAGGATGGGAGTGGGGATGGTAATCAGGTGTGGATGATTTATTCTCACTTTACACATGAGACGCCTGAGCTCAGAGACTAACTCCCTGTTCTCAGCAGGGTCCCAGAGCACAGAACTTAAGGAGCCCTCCTTCCAGGTTCTGCAAGAGCAGAGTGGGCACCTGAGTGACTGTCTCTTTGTACTTTGCCCTCTGGGTACCTTGCTGAACTCATACCCATCTCAGCCCTGCTTATAAGACCTGCTTCCTGGCTAATAAGTGGAAAATCCAAGGCTAGAGTTCAGTGTTATTGTCCTGTCGATTTCTTTGATAAAACACCCAACACCCACTGCATCTTCTGACTGTCTCTCTGTCTCTCTGGAGAGCTACATGGCTCAGCCTCTAAAAAGTCACCCCATGAACTGATCTTATTACATGGCTGACCTGGACTGCTTGGTCACAGATACCTTGGAAAGATAGATACCTAGAACACAGATACCTTGGAAAGATAGTCTGAATATAGATCCTTTTCTGTTTTTCGTGGTTCCAATTTGCATGGCTCTTTTTCCTCCATTTTTTTATCTTCGTCTTCATGTTTCAGGCTGAAATGTGAAGAGAAAAAGTGAAGAAAAAGTGAAGGTGAGAGTATTTCAATGATAGTGTGCCCCTAACCCTTTTATTTTTTAAAGATGAGGGGACCAGGATCAAGTCAAACATAGAAAATTTCCCTGAGTTTCTGCCTGCTCCAATCAATGCCAGAGTGAATTCCTGCTTAAAATCTCTTAATAACTTCCATTGCCTGATGGATAAAATATCAGTCCCACTGTGATCTGGCCCCCACCTTTCTTTCCAACCCTGTCTCCCTCTGCTCCTTCTATCCATGTTTATTCTAGTCTACACTCTCCTAACTCCCCAATCCTTCCATCCCATTTTGAGCAACTCTCCCTTCGTATTTGCTATTTCCCTTGTCAGTCATGCCTTCCACATCTTACACTGCTGAGAAACACGGTACCCTTTCCAATCTGTCTAAATCAGCTTACCTCTGAGAATCTTTGCTTGATTCTCCCAAGCAGCCATACCCTTTAATCTGTTCCCCTAACACTCTGTCCCTCTATCTTGTGTTAAACTGTAGTGTCTATGGATCTGTTTCCAGTTCCTCCACTTTCCCTTGTCAACTAACTAAAAATCAGAGCTCTGTTATTTATCTGTATCCCCAGCACTAATGCTGTGTAACCTGTGGTAGCCAAGTGATCCCCAGCCAGTATTCCTTCATAAGAGGCATGACTGCCATGCACCAGTAATATGGACACCGGCCACAGTGGAAGAGCAGAGGAGGGGGTCAAGGTGGAGAGTTTAGTGAAAAAGCTGAAAGCTGGGACAGAGCACTGAAGAGCATCAGCATGCGTGTGAGAACTTCTGTTTCTGGCATCATAGTGAAATGGATAGTTCCACAACCACATTTACATGGAAAGCAGAGACAGAAGAGCCCTCAGAGAAAACCAGAAGAGGTGGCCGTGAAGGAAGGAGAAACACCAGGAGAGCGTGCTGTTCCGAAAGACAACGGGAAGAATTTTAAGGAGTTTCACTCATCCGTTCAGCCAAGGACTGATGACTCTTATCCACCATTAAGGCCACTAGTTCTAGAACATATATTAGAACAGCGGCTGTGTAGGCAAGGCTGGGTTCCAGTCCCCACTCTGTCTCTTTCCAAAAGCCTAAGATGAACTTTTCTAAAAATCAAATTCTTCCAGAATGGAGATATATATATATATATATATATATATATATATATATATATATATATATATATATATATATATATATATATATAACTGTCAAATTACATTTAATATTGTGACTCCTAGGAATGCTAGGGGAGAGGAGTACATTACTTCTGTTTTAAAACTCTTTTGTGGTTTCCACCGACCTATAGGATAAGGTCTAAATCTGTGCCATCAAGACAGTGGCCACTGTCCACATGTGGCTGTTGAACACTTGAAATGTGTCTGGTCCACACTGAGCTGTAAGCGGGACTTCCCTGGTAGCGCAGTGGTTAAGAATCTGCCTGCCAATGCCGGGGACACAGGTTTGAGCCCTGGTCCAGGAAGATCCCACATGCTGTGGAGCAACTCAGCCCATGGGCCACAACTACTGAGCCTGAGCTCTAGAGCCCACGAGCCACAACTACTGAGCCTGTGTGCCACAAGTACTGAAGTATGCACGCCTAGAGCCTGTGCTCCGCAACAAGAGAAGCCACCGCAATGAGAAGCCCACACACCGCAACAAAGAGTAGTCCCCGCTCGCCGCAACTAGAGAAAGCCCACGCGCAGCAACGAAGACCCAACGTAGCCAAAAATAAATAAATAAATTTGTTTTTTTTAAATATTGAGCTATAAGTATAAAACACATCTGGATCCTGAAGACTTGGTATGAAAAAAAGGATCTAAAATATTTCATTAGTAACTTTTGTGTTGATTACATGTTGAAATGATAATGTTTGGGATCTATCAGGATAAATAAAATACATTATTAAAATTCATTTCACTTTTTTTTTTTGCTTTTTAAAAGATGGCTACTAGAAACAAATTAAGTGACATATGTGGTTTGCATTACATTTCTATTGGACAGGGTTGCTCTGAATTTAATTAGGGAGCGCAGGTCCTCCTGGATCCAGCTCTGCATACGACCCCGGCCTCGTTCCTGCTGTTCCCACACCACACTTTGTGCTCAAGCATCATCCAGCTCTTTGTGGATCCCTGTACTGGCCTCACGGTTCAACACTACGTCTTTGCTCCCACTTGTCCTTTGCCTGGGACATGCCTTCTGCCATTTTCACTTGGCCAGTTCCTACATGTTTTCATGATTCAGCTCAGTTGTCACTCTTGAAGGAAGCATGCCTGGTGCCTCACCTCTGTGTTTTCACAACTGCCTTAGCAGTGACTATATGATATTGTAATTTCCTACTTATGTGGTCATCTTCCCTCCAAGGGACCCCCTCATCCCAACCACTCTGGTCTCCACTCTCATCTTGCAGTAAGCGTTAGAGATATATTCTATTCATTTTCGAACCTCAGAGTCTAGCAGTGTCTGAACAGAGAAAAAGCTCAATAAATGTTGAACTAAATAGGTAATCATCTGACACGTGCCTCCTATGTGCCCAGCACTGTGCTCTGTGCTGGAAGGTAATTGCAGGGGTCATGAATTTAGGGTCAGGCAAGAACCCAAGGAGAGAGATGAAGCAGGGTTTTCCCCCATGATTCAGCTCATGTGTTTTTAGCCTCAGCCAGGAAATGTTGATACTTGCTCCTCCAGAGCTCATGGACCATGTTTATTTAACTCATTAAAAAGATGCAGACATAGAGAATGAACTTGAGGTCACAGGGAGGGGGAAGGGGAGACTGGGACGAAATGAGAGAGTGGCATGGACATATATACACTACCAAATGTAAAATAGATAGCTAGTGGGAAGCAGCCGCATAGCACAGGGAGATCAGCTCAGTGCTTTGTGACCACCTAGAGGGGCGGGATAGGGAGGGTGGGAGGAAGACACAAGAGGGAGGGGATATGGGGATGTATGTATACGTATAGCTGATTCACTTTGTTATAAAGCAGAAACTAACACAACATTTTAGAGTAATTATACTCCAATAAAGATGCTAAAATAAATTAAAAAAAAGAAAACTCCAGGGGGAGACAGAGAGAGAGAGGCGGATTCTGAAGAGTCAGGTAAAAGCACTGTTATGTGCCAAGGCCCTGATCTGGACCAAGAATGAGAAAAATGGGCCTTGCCCACAAGGAGCACACAGACAAGGAGGGGAGGGGAGAGTGAGGATGAACTGGCATCTTAGCAAACGAACGATGTACGTGACATTAGTGCAAACGTGTGTGTGCCCTACAGCAGTACTGCAGGGAAGGGACTGGTTACTCCTCTCTGAGGAGGGGAATTAGGAAGGCTTCTTACAGGAGGGGACATTTGATGGTTAGTAGAAGTTTGCCAGATCATTAAGTTGGGGTGAATGAATTAAATGAGCAAAGGCAAAGGGGCCTGAAACAGCATGGTGCATTTTGGAAACTGTAAATTCTTTGGGATCCATGTGATTGTTACATGCCTGTTTGACTGTGTCTCTCCCACTGGGGAACCCCTGAGGATAGTGGCTAGATCTCTGTCACTGCTCCAGCCCTAGTGATTAGCAAACGGCCAGCATGCTGGGGACTCGGCAAGCCTCTGCTGAGTGAGTGCAGTGTGCTAGAACGAGATGAACCTGAAAGGCCGGGCAGGACCCCTGAGCACCTTTTCTGCACCAGGCACCTTGAAAGGTGCTAGGGGTGTTGAACCAGGTCAGGCACTGGAAACAGTTGGCCCATTAAGGAAAACCAGTGCAGTGCAGAGTGCCAGCAGCTGATTAATGCTTTTCCTTTTGACGATAAAACTCACCGAAGTTCTTGATGGAGAAAACTCTTCCAAGGCTGAAAGTAAAGAGGAAAACGGTCATTTTCAGAAACCTACCCAAGTCAAACCCCAGCCAGGCCTCTGTTGTTTGGTTACAGATCATTAGAGACCTGAGCGGCCAGTGAGGTCTCAGTACAGAGCAAAGGTAGACGCTGACAACAGAACATTCCATGAACTGCTGCCAGTGTAACTGAAGATCAATCGAAAAGAAAACAGGCGTTTCTGAAGTTACGGTGCGTGCCAGCGGGAACGTGTAACTTGACTTAGAAAAATAAATTGTTCTCTGCACACCTTTCCAGGAATGCATCTGTAGAATAAAGAACTTTTAAATCTTATGAGCAAACAGGAATGTGCGATATTTGAGCAATGTTCCAGTGGGCAAAATTAGTGCAGGCAAGTGTGCAAGCCATGCCAGGAATTCCCCGTTCCTGATCACGCACCGCCTGATCAAAACTCAGCTCTCACGTGATCTAGACTTGGTGCCACTAAAATTGTGTCCCAGTGACCATAACATAGCTCCTCATTTACTCAGTGGTCACATATCTGATGCCATTCCCTATCTGGATTCTAGCCAAGAACCTGAAGCGAACAGAAAATATCTAAGCATCCAAAATGCTGCCACGAAGTCCAGGCCCAAGAGCTCATATACCCTCCTTTGAGGAGAGCCTCACAGCTTTCATTCAGGGATGACTGGCTCTCATTTTCCATATAATCCTAGCAGATTGGATGGCACTGGTAGAAAGACAAGTCAGACAGACCTTGCTTTGTATCTTTGCTATATTATTTATAGGTTATTTAACCTCTCTGAGCCTTGAGTTCTCGTCTGTAAAATGGAAGCAGGGATACCAGCTCACAGGGTGACCGTGAGGATTATGAGCTGCCTTGTACGCACAAGCGCCTGTCCCCAAACAGGGACTTGGTGTGTGCTCAACCACATGAAAGACTCACTGCTGGACGCAAGAGGCTGACAGGAGAAGGAAATAATAATTGATAGAAATAAGAAAACAACTACAGCAAACAGACCGTGGTGGTTCGGTGTGAGGGCAACTGGCTCTGAACACCTACGAGGGCCCAAGAGCATCTCATAAGAAAATCATGAACAGTGCCCACTCAGCCCCTTATGTTCCATGGGACTCCAAGTCATCAAGAAAGGGTGAAATCAGGCCAGCCACCGAGCTCAAGAACACTGAGATGAACATAATGCATATCTGAAGGTTGAAAGATTAAAAAAAAAATACTTCCATGTTTTTTTATTTTGAATGGGATAAAATTTGGTCATTTGGAAAGTTCCCTTGTTCAGAGAAGTTTATTATTTGCTGATATTGCCAGCTAAGTGAAGCATCTTAATGAACTGTTTCTGCTTTTGTTAATAAGAATAATAATCATTTATAGTTTTCTATCTATAAAGTGTATCACAAATGAACAATCCTTTCCAGTAAGCATTAGAACCATGAAGCAGAAAGATGAAGGACCTCAACTAAATGTACCCAGTGATAAAGGAGTAGTACCTTAACTGTCCCAGTTAAAACATTAGGTAAGTGCCTACTGTGTGCCGTGTGCTGTACTAGGTGCTCACCTACTTTGTCTGGCTTAGTTCTCTCAGCAATTCAGTGAAACAAGTATTGGCCCCTTATTTATTGAGCCTCTACTACTGCAGATTAGGTAACCACAAGGCATATGCTTCCTGCCCTCATGGGGAACGCACCATTTTACAGAAGACACAGCTGTAGCTCAGAGAGGTAAAATGCCTGGGATAGATTCCAGCACTTCCTATTAAACTGTTTACCGGAATTTACCTCTTTTCATTCTCACAATGACTTCTGATGGGGATGCTTCTATGACCACTATTTTACACGTGAGGAAAGGGAGGTTCAGGGTCACACAGACAGGAGCCGGGATCAAAGCCCATGATTCTGCTTGGGCCCTAAATCAAGTTGCTAGCACTGTGCCCACCAGAAGCCCAGAAAGTATGCCTTCAGGAGTCTGGTCATTCTCATGAAAGCACAGGAGCTCTTCTCTCTGAAGGGACAGTTATTAAAGGCCAGTTGGTGCTGGCCACCCTAGATAAGGGGTCAGGAATGGATTAGGACTACCTTCTCCCATCCTAACACATTTTCTGTCTCTGATCTTATAGGGCCTCAGGCTTCAGAATCTTAGCAGCTAGAGTCTGGAAAAGCCCCCCAAATCAGGGGAAAACCCAAAACAAAGACCATTCCTCCCTCATGAAAGAAACTACTTCAGAATCAACTCTGCACACTTGCTTTAGTTATGAAGCTGATAAGAAGAGAAGAAACAATACCTTTCGGAGTTCTTCAATTCTGACTTCATAAGTTGCTAAAATAAACATGAAAAAATTATTTCAAGGCAGTTTCTTATAGTACCCATTTCTTATACAGTATGCAGTATTAAAGCAATTATAGAAGGTGGCAGAGTTCAGTTTTCTCAACCTTCAGAACAATCAGTCTATGGGAGACCTGTCCACGTGGTTTGGGAAATTCTCAGGTCATTGATCACGGTATCATTTCTGGGGGGATTTCTAGGATGGAATGTACAGTCAATTTGTTTCAAAAACATTTGAAACAATTTTCAGTTTCCTTTTTGTTAAGTAGATTCATACTCTACGATGAAGAGAAAGTACTGCAATATAGTGGTAGCAATCAGAAGGCAAACTTGAAAGGAAAGGGAAAGGAAAAAGGCCAACAAAAGTCCAAATCCCACTTCAACAAGTCAAACTCCACAGCACGCCTAAAAGTGTTTGGCTCCAGGAGCGTTTTGTTTCCTTAGTACAGCTTGGAAAGAGGAGACTGACCGCCAACTAAGGCTCGAATATCTTTTGATTTTTTCCAAAAGTTTCGTGGATTTTATTTAATGACGATGCCAAATTTAACCATTAACAAATACAAGTAGTAGCAAGAATTTGGGTTCACAGCCTAGTCCTGCCACTTCCTACCTGTGGAACTGCAGACAAATTACTTCATTTCTTCGAAACTCAGATTGCCCATCTGTGAAATGGGGACAACTGGAACCTGCCTTCCAGAGTTCATGGGGAGACTAAAGGAGATGATGTAAGTCACGTATACCTAGCAGAACACCAGACATTGTATAGAAAGTGACATGTTTTTTAATAAAATTGCTAATTTAATTTTGCTTTGCTTATAAGTTATCTATAAAAGTTTTCCCCCTACTGTTAATGAATATGTATGCATAATAAACAGGACTTCCCCAGTTCCTTTTCTCTTTCTTTCTGCTAGAGTCCTAAAGCTTTAGTTTATAGAACTGACCAAACAATAACATGCATTGCTTAGCCATTATTAGTCTACACATAAAATCCATTAATAAAGTAAATGAAATCACAGTTTTTCTTTAGGGACTATGTGCATGTGATTGTTGACACAGGGACCTAAAATTCTGTGTGGAGGATTGATAACATGTGCTTCAGCTTCGGTAACTGTACACTTATTTTCACCAATTTTTGAATCAACACATTTTATTCTGCTATTACATGCTTTAAAAACATTTAAGGATACCTGCTTATAATGCAGTCTGCCTCATCCTTTTTAAGCATAAATTATTTTCCAGTTTTAAAAATGATAATCTCCTTCTCTCTCCCTCCCCCTACTTATTTACTGTTCTGTGTTTTTGAAAGAATTAACAAATCATGATCTCTTTGCTTCTACCTGCCACCTGGTGGGGAGGGAGATACTATTCTATCCTAGAAATGGGAAAACCAAGGCTCCGAAGGACTTATTCAATACTTGCTAAGGCTAGTAACAAAGATAATCCACACACAATTAATAATGCATTCATAATTTGATACTGTTTTTTAGCAAAGTGGAGGTTCTCCCAATAGTAAGTATTGCCATCAAAACCTGCTCCCAACGTAGGAATATAAAGGTCAAATATCACATCCCAGGGGGTCAGGAAAGGACTAGGAATTATAATATAACAGGAGGATGTAACCCAAAGCGTTAGAGCCCTCACTTACTTTCCACAGGGAGTTATATAACTCTTTCCACTGAATAGCTTTGTCCCAGCTGGGAGAAAAAGGACAAATATCAGAAGATGGTCCTCAGCAACCCTCCAACGGCAGTATCATATCATGGTCATGTCTTCCAGCCCTCAGCTCTTTTTCCATTTACTAACTCCCTGTGTGACTTTGGAAAAGTCCCTTCACCTGTTTTATACCAGGAGGTGAGACAATTATTACTAATATTATAAAGACAATAATAAAAAATAGCTAACTTTTTTATGATAATCACGACTAAGACTCTGATTTACTGATGAGGAATAGACACCGGAGAAATGAATCAACTTGCCCAGGTTCGCTCAATAGGAAATGGCTTTCAAACTTTCTTCTAGCCATGGAATCATTCATTTAAACGCAATATTACAGGAGCATAAACAGAACTTCTCTGGAAGTTATCCCCGAGGGTCTCCAGGACCCCTTAGGACAGCCCTTGGTCCTAGGAAGCACAGTCTGAAAGGCACTGGTCTAGATGAGCTCTGAGGACAATTCTGCAGAGCTTCCAGACAAGCCTAAATCCTGCTTACACATCACCAAGTTCTGTATGAAAAGGTGAAGCTTCAGAAAGGCACCTATGCCGAGCTATGCACCCCTGAGGTGATGGCCTTCTGTTTTCTGGGCATTGTTTAAGGGACAGACTCACCCAAAGTGATGGCAAAAGCCTCTTTCTCCTTCCCTTCCTTTCCCCCTCATTCTCTTCTTCCCAGAAAGGTAACATTTAGATTCCTCACCATTGGCAGGCAGAGGAAGGAAGAAACCCATTTTAAGCTAATTTTTTAATAAGATGTGAGACTTACATTGAGGTTTATTTATTTTTTTTACTTATGGATATCCAATTGCTCCAACACCGTTTGTTAAAAGCCTATCTTGCCTCCATTGAATTGCTTTACAATTTTGTAAAAAAACAAAATCAGTTGGGCATATTTGTGTAGGTCTTAATTCTGGGTTCTCAATTTTGTTCTATGGTTCTATGTGTTTCTCTCTGCCAATACCACACAGTTTTGGTTACAGAAGCTATAATTCTTAAAATTAGGTAGTCTGATACCTCCCACTTTTTCTTCTCCAAAACTGTTTTAAGCTATTCTAGTTTCTTTGCCTTTCCATGCACATTTTAGGATAATATTGTCTATATCTATAAAAGAATCTTGCTGGGATTTTACTAGAAATTGCATTAGACCTGTATATCAACTTGGGGAGAATTAATATTTTTACTATATTCAGTCTGCCAATCCATAAATGTAGCATGAATGTTTCTCCATTTATTTAGATTTTCTTTGATTTCATCAGCATTTTGTAGTTTTTAACATTTAACTCTTATACATGTTTTGTTAGATTTTAGTCTAAGCAGTTATCTTTTGAGTGATTATAAATGGTATTATATTTTTTCATTTTTAGTGTTCAAGTGTTCATTGGTAGTATATAGAAACACAATTTTTTTATGTTTATTTTGTATACTGTGACCTTGCTGAACTCATTTATCAGTTCTAGAAGGTTTTCTTTTTTTTTTTTTTGTAAATTCCTTGAGATACCCTACTTAGACAATCATGTCATCTGCAAATAATGACTGTTTCTTTCTTTCTTTTTGATCTGTATTCCTTTATTTCCTTTTCTTGCCTTATTGCACCCACTAGAACTTCCAGCACTACATTGAATAGGAGTGGTGAGAGTGGACATCCTTGCCTGGTTCCCAATCTTAGGGGGAAAGTATTCAGAGTTGCATCATTAAGTATCATGCAGACTTTTTGTAAATGTTCTTATCTAGTTTAGGAAGTTCCACTCTACTCTTATTTTTCTGAGAGTTTTTATCATGAATTGGTGTTGAATTTGTCAAACATTTTTCCTGCATTGATTGATATGGTTGTGTGATTTTTTTCTTCTTTAGCTTGTCAATATGGCGGATTTAATTGATTGATTTTTGAGTATTGAACCAACTTTACAATGAATATATAAATATATAAACCACACTTAGTCGTGGTATATAATTATTTTTCTATCTTGATGAAATCTATTTGCTAATATTTTGTTAAGGATTTTTATGACTATACTCATGAAGGATATTGATCTGCAGTTTTCTTCTTTTGTACTGTCATCTGGGTTAGGTATCAGGTTAATGCTAGCTTCCACTTCTATTTTTTGGAAGAGATTGTATAGAATTGGTATTAATTTTTCTTTAAACATTTGGCAGAATTCTCCACTGAAATTACCTAGACTTAGAGATCACTTTTTTATAAGTTTTAAAATTATGCATTCAATTTTCTTAATAATTACAGGGCTATTCAAATGATTTATATTGGGTGAGTTGTGTTTTTTGGGGCATTGTTCAATATTTATCTAAGTTGTCAAAATTTACATGTATACAGTTGTGCATAATATTCACTTATCCTTTTGACATCTGCAGGGTTTGTAATGATATCTTTGTTTTGCTCTTAATATTGTTAATTTGTGTCTTCTTTGTTTCTTTGTCAGTCTTACTAGAGGTTTGTTAATTGTATTGCTCTTTTCAAAGAACACGCTTTTGATTTCATTGATTTTCTCTATTGTTTTTCTGTTTTCAAGTTTATTTAAGTTTCTTTATTGCTTCTCCCTTTATACTTGCTTTGGATTTATTTTGCTCTTCTTTTACTATGTTCTTGAGGATTTTAGATTTGAGGCTTTTCCTATTTTTCATATAAGAATTTAGGGCTACAAATTTTCCTCTCAGCATTGCTTTAGCTATGTTCCACAATTTGGGGTATGTTGTATTTTCATTTTCATTTAGTTCAAATGTATGTTTTGATTTCCCTTGAGACTTTCTTTTTGATCCACATTTAGAAGTGTTGTTTTGTTTCTGAGTGTTTGGAGAATTTAGTGTTACCTTTCGGTTCTTGATTTCTAGTTTGATTATATTGTGGTCTGAAAACATACTCTGCATAATTTCAATTCTTTTAAATCTTTTAAGGTTTGTTTTATGGCCCAGAATATGGTCTATCTTGGAATATGTTTATGGGCTCTTGAAAAGCACGTGTATTCTGCTCTTGTGTGTTCTATTGATGTCAGTTAGATCCTACTGGTTGATAATGTTGTTGAATTCTACTGTATTCTTACTGATTTTTTGTCTAGGTGTTTTGTCAATTGTTGAGAGAGGAATATTAAAGTCTCAAACTATAATAGTCTATTTGTCTATTTCTTTTTTCAGTTTTTGCTTCACATATTTTGCAGCTCTGGAATTGCATGCGTATACATTTAGGATTGCTAAGTCTTGTTATTGCTCCCAACGCAGGCTTTGCTGATACCACAGGGAGAGGGTGGCTGCCTTTACTACTGGGTTTGTGAAAGTCCTGACTCTCCATAAGGTCTGCTCTGACACCAACCCAACAGGGAAGGGAAGGGATGCCTTGTTATTTCTGGGTGGAGGGCTGGAGTCCATGCTCCCCATATGGTCTTCACTGGCTGTCACCGTAAGCGGAGTTTTGTTACCCTGGCAGGGATGAAAGTCCCAGCTCTCTACTTGGCCTTCTCTGAAAACACCTCAGTGGAGGGGTTGGGGTGCATCATTGTAGCTTGATGAGGGTGGATGTCCAGGCTCCCCACTCAGCATTGGCTGGTGGTGGGGCCAGTTTTGTTCTGTTTTGTTTTCTGTTACATTTAGCTGGGGGAGAACAATTGTTGTCTAGAGGCTTTCTGTCTTTCTAGGCTTCCCTTTTCCTGGTCCTTTGGTCAGCAGGCTTCTGTTGGAGCTGTTTTGTCTGTGCCCATTGGTGTTTCTGGGTTGGCAGCTACTTCAGCTCCAAGTCTGGGATATATGAAGCAAGAAGAAAACCCAAGGAACTCATCACTTATCCTTGTTGGGTCCAGAGGTCCCTAGCTGGTCTACCTTCTTCTTTCTACCTTTTCAGAGTGTTCTAGCTTTCTTATGTTTGAATATAAAAAATACTATATATATATATATATATATATATATATATATATATATACACACACACACACACACATACATATAGTGTGTATATATAGAGTGTAAATATATGTATACACTATACATACATATATATATATTACTTTTATATAGAATATCCAGGGGTTTTAGCTGTACTTAGCAGGGGGACCAGGGAAAAGTACATCTGCTCCATCGTCTCAGAGCAGAGTTCACTTGACGTTAAATGTATTACCTTCTCAAACACACAGAACAATTACACAAAGGAGACATTATAACAATTTTGTAGATGAAGAAACTGAGGTTCATATATCATTCAACCAGTAAGTGTAAAGAGGATGAAATACATGGGAACAGTCAAACGAACAGGGACAAGTGGGGTCAAATAGTCCACTTCCTTCTCTTTTTTTCCTGTAGGGTAACTGTATCTTGGCTCTTTAGAGAGGGACAGAGAAAGGAGTGGGGGATATAACAGAATCTTTTTGATCCCAGGCTGCAGTTCCCCAGCTTCTTCAGCCCTGGCTGCCCTCTTCCTAACTCTCACAGGATGCCATTCTGGCCTGGGAAGCTCTCACCACCCTCACCCTTCTCTCACCCTACCACCTTCCTATTGCCCTCTGCTCGGTTACCTCTCAGTTGCATCAGTGGGTTATTTTCTGAGCCTTTTCTCTCTTCAGTCATAAACACTTAGCAGCACAGAGGGACACAAAGAATTCCTCAGTGGAAGACTGAAGAGAGGCCTGGGTTGGTGGTTCCTTCTTTGGGTATCTCAAATGATGTCCCCCACAGGACATCTGTAGCCTGGAGAGAACAAATGCAGGCCTCTGGTCCAGCTTCCTTCCTTCCTTCGTTTCAATCCTCAGCTTCACCCTACACGTGAGGGGCCTTGCATATGTCAACCCCATCCTCTCCTGCCCCCCATGAACAGATCTCTCTGCAGCCCAATGTGTCCTGAGGAAGAAGGACCTAGGGAAGAGACCCAAGCAGGATCTTAGAAAGCCACTTGTGGGAGGGCATTCTGGGGGTCTCCTGTAGTCCAGAGAGAAGGTGCAGGCTCTGACTGGAGAATCCCCTTGGCCCTGTGAGCTCTTAGCTTTGTAGAAAAACGCAGTTGGAATGTAGTCCAGACGGGGCCCACGACCCTTCTATTCAAAGTGTGGTCTGTGGACCAGCAGCATCAGGATCCCTAGGGCACTTGTTAGAAATGCAGAATCTCAGGCCCGACCCAGAGCTACGGAACCAGAATCGATGCTTTAACAAGGTCCCCAGGTGATTCATGCAAACACTATAATTTGAGGAGCCGTGCCCTTAAGGCAAGGGCCTGGACACCCCAAGTATGGAGCGGCACTGCCTTCTGGGTTGATGGGGACAGGAGTTCTGCTTCTTATGGTTAGTACTTTACAAGCCGAATGGGAGAATCTAGAGTTTGCCCAGTCTAGGAGAGAATTTTTTCCAGGAGTTCTTCAACCCCTTATTTCCCAGGGGAGGGGAGGGACATTTCAATGGGTTCTAACTGTTACCCGTGAACTTCCTAAGCCTGTGATCCCAGGCAAACGACTTCCTCTCCCAGAGCCCTGGGCTTCTTGTCTATGCAATAAAGAGGTTGTAGCAGAGGATCTCTCTCCAACTCTCCTTTCAGGGAAGTCAACATTCTTGACTGAGAAGCAGCATGAAATTGTGGAAAGAGCATGGATCTTAGAGGCAGTCTGAACCATTGCACATTACAGCCCTACCGTGTATTACTTGTGTGACCTTATGCAACTCAATCTCTCTGATCTTCAGTTTTCTGTCTCAAAAAGTGGGTTAATACAACCTCTATCTCAAAAGGGATGTACACGGAGGTTGTAACACAGAACTGTGGCCCGTAGTACAGGCTCCATAAATACTAGTGTTTATTCCAGCACTAATATTTATGCCTTTTGTAGAAAATTGGCTGATCCTATAGGCAGAGCAAAGACATAGAAACCTGTAGAAATGCTGTGAGTCCCTGCTTCTTCATCATCTTGCCTGAGGGGGTCTCTTTTTTCACTGAAAGTTCTGACCTTTGTTGGAAGACTTAACTCTGCACGAGTGGTCAGATCCTTTTAATGAATCCTCTGCTTCTATTCAGGCTAAACACAGGGACCTCATTCCCACAGTCTCTTATCTCCCTCTCCACACACTGAGTTACCAGGGGACTTCAAGACAGACACCACGAGAAAAGAGATGACGTTTCCATGGGAGGAGAAGGAAGAAAAATGAATCGCCATATCTTGATTTTCCCTCCCACGTATCTACAAAAGGCAAAGCATCTAAGCAGATTGGTGAAGGAGAGAATAGAAGAGGGTAGAGAGAAGCCAGCACTAGGGCTGGGAGATGGCCCTGATGCCCAACTGGGTTTATTTATATTTTTAAGAGACTAGACAAGGAAAAAATAAAAGGAAATGTGATAGTAAAGCAACATGGCTGTGAATTTTTAAACTTAGGGTTAGCTGGGGGGAAAATACCATTTTGGACACATTTTCATTCCATACAGGGTTACAATATTAATTGGCTTAGCAGACTTACAATCAGCAATCTCTTTTGTGGTGCACAGGTTAATGGAGTTGCTGGAGTGTCTCAGACAGGAAATTGTTGCCTCATAATTATGTGGTTCTTCAAATTCAGCACTGAGAAGTGTGGAGGAAAAAAGTTACTTAAAGCAAAACATTTTTTAAACATATTTTCAAACTTCGGGTATTTTTTTCCTCATTAGAGAAGTAATATAAGTAAGTCTGGTCCATATGGTGACCTAAACAGACATGGAAGGCATTCCACCCCCACTTTAAATACAGAGGAATTCTGGATGAAGTATAACGATGCAAAGAATTATAACAAGAACCCATAACTAACCTAGAAATCAATAAGGTAAAAATCCCCAGGTGCCAGACATAAAGAGGAAACTTACAATTAAAGATATCAGTGAGAATTGCAGCCAAGGTACTCCATGGGAAATTGGGATCAAAGAAAGATCTCACTGATTGAGTGGCTGGGGATTTAAGTTCAGTCTGAGCCACAGGCCTCATCTGAATGGGAAGCTGGAACTGAGCTAAAAGAATAAGGTCCAGGGTCACAAAATGCCATCCCATCTCTAAAACTAATTCTAAAAAATAACTGTGCACTCTCCCAGGGAGCAAACAGGGAAGTTTCCTATCTGACCAGGGCCACTGGAGCTCAAAGAGTCACCCACGAGAAGGCAGAAACTCTACAGCCCAGCACCGAGTAGGGGTTCTAGATGCATACGATCTGTGTATTTCTGAGACACAAAGCCAAAACTGCTACTTGAAATCCGCCCCCAACCTGCCTTGTAAAGGAAGTCTGAAATCGTTCTGTAAACATGCTCCCACACCCATGGCACCTATGGTTTCCAAAGGAAACAATTCCCACTCAAAACAAGTGTATAATGAAAAACTGCAAATCACACAAGGAGATGAACCACCATAGGTAGTCAGAAGATGTAACAAATGGTAGAATTAAATATTAGAATGATATGAAAGTGACATTAAAATTAGTATGTTTTAAGTGTTCAAAGAAATAACGTGAGGAATAAAAGCCATTAGGAAAAACAATAGAGTGTGAAAAAAATATAGATTTGGGGACAGGATAAGAGTTATGGAAATCATAAATATAGTTTTTTTAAATTGAGGTATAATTGATGTACAATATTACATAAGTTGCAGGTGTACAGCAGTGATTCACAATTTTTAAAGGTTATATTCCATTTATAGTTATGATAAAATATTGGCTATATTCCCTGTGTTGTACTATATATCCTCATAGCTTATTTATTTTATACACAGTAGTTTGTATCTCTTAATCCCCTACCCCTATTTTGCCCCTTTCCTCTTCTCTCTCTCCACTGGTGACCACTATTTTGTTCTCTATATCTGTGAATTTACTTCTTTTTTGTTATATTCACTAGTTTTATTTTTTAGATTCCACATGGAAGTGATTACATACAGTATTTGTCTTTCTCTGCCTGACTTATTTCACTTAGCATCATACCCTCCAAGTCCATCCATGTTATTGCAAATGGCAATATTTCATTAAATATAGTTTTTGAAATAAAAATGTAGAAGTTGAAAAGTAGACTAGACACAGCAGAAGAGAGAACTGGTGAATTAGTTAGACCTGAGGAAGTCACCTAGCATGTAGCACAGAGAGACTAAGAGATGGAAAGTATTAAAAGAGAGCTCACAGTAGGGAGGATAGAATGAGAAAGTCCGATCTATATATACGAGGGATTCTAAAAGGAGAAAAGAAAGAGGATGATGAAAAGGAGCCAATATTCAAATGATAATAGCTAAGACTTTAATATTGAAAAGGGAAATAAATCTATCTATTGAAGCAGCTTTAATAATAAATCCACAGGTACACAGTTTTTAATAAATCAGAATAAGTGAAAGAAAAAAATGTAAAAGTTGTGTGAGAGAAAAGACAGATTATCTACAAAGGAATAGCAGTCAGACTGGCAATGGTATTCTCATTAGCAACAACAGATGCTGGGGATTGTGGATATCTTAAGGCAATGAGCTAAGATAGCTGTCAATGTAAAATCCTCTCCAGATATACTATCATTCAAGGGCAAGAGAGAAACAGAGATGTTTTCAGAGTACAGATACGTGTACTTACTGCTCCCAGATCCTTGCTGAAAACATCAAATGAAACTGAACTAGTAATGAAATATCATATAAGAAACAACGGTGATCAAAGAAATTAATAAAGCTATTGGTAAATCTAAATAAATACTGACTGTAAAAAATAACTAATTTGTAGAAGTTTAAGAATAAAATAGACTTAAAATACTAAATAATAATATGGAAGGTTGTGAAAGAGGGCTATGGGAGTTATTCTCAGGTATCATTTAGGAGCAGGATAGAGATTTTGATTATCATTAGACTTGGTTAATTGTGGATGCCTTTAATTGCAATCACTAAAAAGAATAGAAATAGAATATTTAACTTCTCAACTGGTAGAAGGAAAATATTCAATGAGAAAGCTTAAATATTAAACAAGAAGGCAGAAAAGGAAAAAAATGCATGTAAGGGAATTGCATAGTAAATTTAAAATATAAAATATAATGGGAAAAAGTCCAAATCGATCAAGAATCACAATAAATGTACATAGATTAGTCTACTCCAATAAAAATGGAGAGATCTGACAGGACGTTGTAAAAATCTCGCTAATGCAGCTCAAAACCACCAGACAAACCAAAGCTCCCATATCAATGTATGGAGAAAGAGATACAAAACAAACTATTCAAAAGAAAGCTTAGGTAGGTATATTAATATTAGACCATACTTTAGCATGACTGATCAAGAAAATGAGAGAAGTTACTCACACGTGCATGCATACACACACATATACGCAAATCACAGATACGAAAGGGGACAAAACTAAAGTTAGTTTTAGATTTTCAGAAATCTAAGAAAATGTTAAGATCAGCTCTCTGCCAATAAATTTGAAAATTTAGGGAAATTCGGCAAATTAATAGGGAAATATAAAATTACCACAGTGACTGAAGAAGAACTAGAAAGACTGATAGGCCAATAAACCATCAAAGGGCTTGAATCAATAGTACACACACCGCCTCCACACTCAGGTCACCTCTCTCCTTTTCGTCTGCTAAGTAGTTTTATGATCAAGTTTTAGCAAAGTTTCAGGGGATAGAAAAACAGAAAAGCTACCCTACTCATTTTCAGAGGATAGTGTAACTTTGATATGAAAACCACAAAATGACCAAACAATAAAATAAAAATAAAGCCCAATTTCACTTAAGAAATTTTAGCCCAAACTCACTAAATACTAAATAAATGAATTAGTCAGTATTAAAATTAACTCAAGAATAACCAAAATTTATTCCAAGACTTCAATGATGGCTCAACATCAGAAAATCTATCTGATGCAAATTATTGCAATTAATCACATTGAAACAGTAAGAGAGGAAAAAAACCCAAATTATTTTAATAGATGCAAAAAAGCATTTCACATAGATAACTCTCTTAACTAGATTAAATACTAACAAATATCACACTTAATGGCGAAGTGTAATAAACTTCAGCCGATATCTAAACTCTGTTGGGAACTCCTGAAATAGGAAAAAAAAACAAATCCATAGAAAATTGGACAAAAGCATATGATAGACATCACAGAAGAGAAAAACGGAATAGTTTATAGAAGTAAATACGCAACCTTATAGTCAACAGGGAAATGGAGTGAAGACAATGAGAATTTGGTTCATATCCAACAATTCAGCAAGAATCCCCAAATTGGAAAATAACATCACATTTGGCAAGAACATGGAGAAACAGAAACTCTTTACACTGGTTTGAGAGTATGAATTGACACAGCCATTTTGGGAGACAATTTTTCAATATCTAGTAAAACTGAAGTTCCTTATTTACTATTGTTTAGCAACTCTACTTTAAGTAAATAACCTAGTGAAACTTGCTTATATTCACCTGGAAATACATGAGGATTACCATTGCAGTATCATTTGAAAAGGTGAAAATATAAAACAATCTAAATGTCCCTCAGTAAGAAAATACACAAATTGTGATACATTCATATGATGAAACATATATAATATGCAATTATAATGAATAAACTAGATGTACATGTATCATCATAGATAGACTACGAAAACAGCTTTGAAAAAATTCAAGTTTCGGAAGGATAAAATGAGATGCTGTTTATACAAAACTATAAAATACTGTATCTTTAACAGATATCTGAGTTTGTAGCTGAAGAATAAGAAATACCCTAAATGGATTCACTCCAACATTCACAGTTGGAGTTGCCTCTGGGAAGAAAGAATGAGAAATGGGACTAGGGAATGAAACAAAGGGGACTTCAACTGTATCCACAGCAAATGAAAAATCACTTCTTCACCCCAACTGTGGATAGGAGAGAGAGAGAAAAAAATCACCCATAATTCTCCCACCTTCACACTAGTGAGCTCTTTGCATTTTGGTATTCTTCCTGATTTTCCCCATATTCTTATAGTTGTTATAGACAATGAAAAGGTTGGAGTTCTCTCTTTACTTTTTTCCCTCTATTTATTTTATAAGCATATTCCACCAATTGTTTTCCCATCTATGTTTGACCACTTTGAATATTCCAGGGGTTTTTTTTCACAATCTCTGTAATATTTTAAAAGATGTATATGAGTAGTTCATTTTGCTGAAGAGGAAAAATATGAACTCTGATGCACCAGTAATTTCTCCCCTCATCATTTTGTTCCCCTCCCCCTCCATGAAATAATCCACAGAAACGTTCTTAAATTATAGACTATGCCATATATCTTATGCTCCAATGGCCTGACAATCTCAATGTGTCTATGGTAAATTAACTTTATTAATAAGAAACAATTTGCAGAAATATTGAAAGAAGATGTGTAATCAATTTCTTGGACTATTTTTGTCAGAAATGAATAAATATCTGACTTCAGATGATCGGAAAGAATTTCAAGAGAATGTAAAAAAAAAAAGTCATCTTTCAGATCAATTGTCTTTGTAGAGAGGCAGTCCCAGGATTAATGTTGAAAGGGAAAAAAGATATTGTACATGTATTTAAACTTCCCTTTTTGTTACCTGAGGATGTCTTTTATCTTTTTCCTGGTCCATTAAAACCAGATCTGAGATCTACCTTGATTTAATACAACATGGGTCAATATAATGAACTTGGATTGCTGGGAAGAAATAACTCTATAATTTAAATACATCTATGCTTCAATTTCATTGTTTCCACATTTATTAAAACATTCATGTCTCCAGGACTTCAGACGTTATTGGGAGGCAACACAGAATTACAGATAAACTCAGAGCTTGGGGTCAGACATTTGAATTTGAGTCCTATCTCTTCCATTTTCTAGTTTTAAAGTATTGAATAAATACCTTAAATCCCCAGTTTCCTACTCTATAAAACAGTAATAATAAAATCTACTTTAAAGGTATATTATAGATATTGAATGAAATATTTGCCCTCTGCATATAGGCACCCCACCAAAATTGGGCTAGTAATTTTATTATATTATAAAAATTATAGTATTTTTAAAAAGAAGCGCTGAGGTTTGCATTTTGGAAAGTTCTTTTTATTACTGGCATAGCATCAGTTTCTATCTTTTCTGACTTTCTTATAGAAAACCTCTAGTAATTTAAATATTACATAATAAAACATGAATGTTTCTTAATGATATCTTCAACAATATCTATGTTCCTGGAGAAACAAGAGCTCCATAAATGCAATGGAAATGTTAAAGATGATTTACAAAAGCAGGTATTTTCTAATTGTGTTTGGACGCTTGGAAACCTATCTTCGAAATAGATTTTTGAACAACTAGGGGTCTCTCTGGCTAAAACACAGACTTGTGACCTCCCCTTGTGGTTGTTTCCACTTGCCATGTCCACCCCTGGGCCTTCCTTTGGAGAGAATAATTCGTCAACCTCTGTATCAGACTGTACATGCTAGGGAAGCAGCTCACGCAGCTCACTCAAACATCTGTTCATTTGGGCAAACAGAGAAATTGTTCATGACAGGATTAGGTGCTATTTGTTGAGGGTTTACCACGTGTTGGGCACTGTACCTAGATTCATCCCATCCACCTCTCACTGGTCGTGTGCTCTCCAACAGCTCCTCAGAGCCTTCATTTCTTCATAGGGTCACTGGCGATTTGATGGGGGAATAACTGAGTTAACATGTGGGAAATGCCTGACGGGTACGTTTCCTTTCTCATCTTCTCCTGTGACACACTGCATGAGGGTGAATCGAAAAGTTTCACTGTGAGACAGTTCTGGAAAATCTAAAGAGCTTGCATTAAAGTAGAACGATTGAGACTTGAACAGCAAAACCAGTGAGGCTTTTGCATCTGTTTTATTAGGGGTGTGGACCTTGAAAAATCCAGCTTCTTCCACTTATGTCAATGGCCCACATGTTCTGGAAACAGGAAGAACAGTTGTAGCTTAGCCAGCAGCTGCTCTCTGTGACATTCCACAGGTTCCTGGTGACAAGGAAGGATGAGACTATCCGATTTCTCAATTACTCAAAGTCCCAAACTGGAAAAGTTCCTGTTTCCAACAAATACTTCTTGTAAGACTACTCTCCCCATAGGCTTTTCACTTAAGAAATTCTTGAATGAAAGAATTAACTCTTGGATCAAATAACTGATAATTAGACTTTTAAAAAATGGCATCCATTCTATCTAAAATTGATCTCAAAATGCATTCATGCCAGGTTCACAAAAATGCACGAGAAATTTTAAAGGATTTTTTTTTTCTCATAAGCTATTCCAACCTCTGTCTTCTACATATAAGATAGTGGTTAAAGACGAAGCAGTTGAGCAGAATGCTTATAAGGAGACACAGGCTATGGAAAGAGAGGTGTGGGGTTGAATCTCAGCTTTACCTGGCTGTGATCCTGGATGGGTAATTGGACCCAAGTCACTTCTTCCTTTAATCCTCTTTTTTATGAGGATGAGGTGATGTATATTATGCTGTGCTTAGTGCAGTGTTTGGCACAAAGAGCTCACTACTTCCACTTCCACTCCTATGTTTACTACCACTTCCACCTCTACACACATCGACCACTCGGACTTCAACTTCTACCACCTCTACCACCAGTTCTCCCACTTCTACCATTTTTACAGAACACACACACACCTCTACATACACATCTTTGCATATCATGCCTATATTTTATGAATCATATATATGTTTATGCATATACACATGTATACACGTGTTTGTATGCAGGCCTAATGCTACTATTGCATGTTTCATAACCTTACGGATTCTACTATGACGTCTACAACCAACAGCAACAACAAAAAACATATACAAGGCCTCCAATGTCATTCAGTCCTGGGCAGTAGGTATTTCTTTGTTTCTAATTCATGGATGGATAGCCCAATTCTTTCTATAAAGGGCCATAAAAGTACGACGACTGGGATGGTTAATTTTATGTGGCCACAGAGTGTCCTGATAAGTATTATTTCTGATGTGTCTGTAGGATGTTTCTGGAGGAAGTCAGCATTTGCATCAGTGGGCTCAGCAGAGCAGATTGCCCTCCCTAATGTGAGTAGGCATCATGCAGTCCACTGAGGGTCTGAATAGAACAAAAGCAGAAGGGAAGAAATCGCTCAATTTTTCCTGCCTCACTTATTGAGCTGGAACATGTCAACTCATCTTCTCCTGCCTTGGACTAGGATTTATACCATTGGCTCCCCTGGTTCTCAGGATGTTGGACTTGGAATTACACCACTGGCTTTCCTGCTTACAGATGGCAGATCATGGGACTTCTTAGCCTCAATAATTGTGTAAGCCATTTCCTTATCCTTTTTTTTTTTTTAATTTATTTATTTATTTATTTATTTTTGGCTGTGTTGGGTCTTCATTGCTGCGCACGGGCTTTCTCTAGTTGTGGCAAGTGGGGGCTACTCTTCGCTGCAGTGCACGGGCTTCTCATTGTGGTGGCTTCTCTTGTTGCGGAGCACAGGCTCTAGGCATGCGGGCTTCAGTAGTTGTGGCGCACGGGCTTAGTTGCTGCACAGCATGTGGGAACTTCCCGGACCAGGGCTCGAACCCGTGTCCCCTGCATTGGCAGGCGGATTCTTAACCACTGCGCCACCAGGGAAGTCCCTAATTCCTCATACTTAATGATTAAATAAATATTATATATGTAATATATACAATCTAATATGTAATATATAAGTATATAAAATATATGTGCTACTACTGGTTCTGTTTCTCTGGAGAACCCTGACTAATACAATGACCAAGTAAATGTTATTAAAGTGATCCCAGTTTCAGGAGTATTACTAACTCTGAAGCTACTTTGTCAAACCATTGATCTCATTCAAAAGGAGGGTGTGTCAACAATAATGATAGCTAATAATTATTACACACTTACTAGTGCCAGGCACTGTTTCAAGTATATGTATCAATTTATTTGATTCTCATTTGAACCTATGAAGATACTGTCATTCTTTCCATGTTCAGATGAGAAAACTGAGGCACAATCCATGGTCACAGAGTAGTAAGCGGCAGAGCAGAGATTAGAAGCCAGATATTTGAGTGCAGAATCTGGGGTCCTAACCACTCTGCTGGAGACCGTCTCAGAAAAAGGGAAGTGCCAGCTGAAGTCAAACAGAGCATAAGCAGCTCCACTGCAGTGGAAGTCATCACAGGAGGAGGTCGTTGGCACACACAGCAGAGAGGCCCCCAGAGGACAAAACAAACTATGAAGCAAAGCCATGATGAGAAACAATCACATGTGCTGAAGATGGGAAAGTACAGAAGATCTGAGATTTCTCATTCATTAACTCACACGCCCTCATTCCCTCTTTGACCAAACTCTATTCATGCTAATGTTATGTATGTTCTCTCCTTGAATCCTCTCAGTAGCACTATGAGGCATTTTACACATGTGGAAACTAAGGCTTGGAGATATTCAGGAACTTGCCCAAGATAGCACCATTGTGGGTCCAGAAACCAGACCTTCTAATTCCTCGTCCATGCTCTTTTCCTCCAAACTACTAGTCACTCTAGAACCAAGGAGAAACTAAAATGAAAATGATGAAGCCCAGGTTGATGGTGAAAGTCAAGGAGCTAACAAGTGGGTTTTGGATGATATTTTTCAAAATATCATTAGGCTGATCCAATGGTTTCACAGATCAATTCCTCTATATAATAGTCACTTATATTGGGAACATGTGACAGGGAAGTTACTATATTTCTCTATGCCTGACATTATCATCTATAAGAGAACAGTATTACTTAACCTGTATTTTGAGGTTAAGGCAGAATCTATGAAATCACTGTTGAACTTAGGAATGACTCTTTAAAAGCACCCTGACTTCTACTAATGCAACCATGAAGGCAATTTCTCAATAATCCAGCGGCAACTTCCACAGCATGGACAAAAGGTGACCTCAAGCCCTCATTTTCATTATTAAGGTCAAGCTTTAAAATATCTGAATTTCAAATTTCAGGGTGTCTGCTTTGAAGTGCGCCATCATGTCTGAGAGCATTTGTTTTAAGCAGTAGAAGGCAAGGTCACCCTCTGAGCTGCTGGCAGACTTTCCTAGGAGACCGGCCTCCTGACTCCCAGCTGCTTCCTGTAGCCCTAGACTTCGTTACAGACAAACCCTGCTACTCCAAACACACGACAAATTGCTACCATTTATCAAGTGTTTACAACATTGCCAGGTACTTTGTGGAATTATAGATATTTATCTCAATCCTCACAGCAACCCTAAAAGGTAGGATTTATTGATTTCTCCATTTTCCCATGTGAAGAAATAGGAGGCCCAGAGATATTAAATAACTCTTCTAAGATCACACAGAAAGTGTGGCGCTCAAAATATAAAGGCTATCTGACCTGACCCCAAAGTCTATGCTCTTAACCCCTTATAACACACTCCCTGGGTCTTCTCGTTTTCAAGTATTGCTATGTCATTCGATTTAAACAAATTTCATTTATGTAGCTGGTAAGAAAGAAGTATTTGATTCTCCCTCTGCTTGCAAAGAATTTATAATTTAGACAGGGAGGTGAACTACACCCAAAACAGACTGAATATAATAGAGTCGTAAGCTAAGAACCATCTAAGTCCATTCTATTATTCAGCCAGCATTTGTTGAACTGTTATTACATGCTACACTGCCCTGTATACACGCTACCACTATACATTCCAATTATGTCAAATTACCTGTGATTCCTGGACACACCAGGAGTTTTCCTGCCTCTGTGCTTTTGTATGTGTGGTTCCCCTGCTTGTAATGTCCTAACCTCCAGTGTCCTTTTCACAAACTCCCACTTATTCTTTAAAGCACTAAGTGTTATTTTCTCTGGTCCTTCTACAGTCTATTCTCCACACAGCAGCCAGGATGATCTTTTAGAAAGATAACTTACATCGACACATGAATGGATAAAGAAGATGTGGCACATATATACAATGGACTATTACTCAGCCATAAAAAGGAATGAAATTGAGTTACTTGTAGTGAGGTGGATGGACCTAGAGTCTGTCATACAGAGTGAAGTAAGTCAGAAAGAGAAAAACAAATACCGTATGCTAACACATATATATGGAATCTAAAAAAAATAAAAGGTTCTGATGAACCTAGGGGCAGGACAGGAATAAAGACGCAGATGTAGGGAATAGACTTGAGGACATGGGGAGGGGGAAGGGTAAGCTGGGAAGAAGTGAGAGAGTGGCATGGACATATATACGCTACCAAATGTAAAATAGATAGCTAGCGGGAAGCAGCCGCATAGCACAGGGAGATCAGCTCGGTGCTTTGTGACCACCTAGAGGGGTGGGATAGGGAGGGTGGGAGGGAGATGCAAGAGGGAGGGGATATGGGGATATATGTATACGTATAGCTGATTCACTTTGTTATACAACAGAAACTAACACACCATTGTAAAGCAATTATACTCCAATAAAGATGTTAAAAAAAAATTTTTTTTAAGATAACTTAGACCTTGTCACAATCCTGCTTACGATTCTCAATTAAAAACAACAACAAAACCATCAAACGCTTCACCTTTACGATCTCATTCCTAGCAACCTCTCCAAACCCCTGTCCTGCCACCCTCTCCCTCCCTCATTACACTCTAACCACACTGGCCTCCTTTGTTTTGCAAGGATACTATCCTCTCTCCTACCTCAAGGACTTTGCAAATGCTGTTCCTGCTTCCCGGAATGCTCCTGTATGGCCAGCTACCTCTCAACCACGAGGTCTCACCTTAGATGTGTGGACGAAGAAAGTCACCTGCCATATCAGTAAAAAAAGGATGTTGTGGCCATCAGGCCACTGCACCCCGCCCCCCTCCCCACTTCCTGACTGTGCACCCTGGGGGGATTAAAGATGGAGAAAACAGGATTCTGGCCTTAGGTAAGTTAAGGTGCATATCAAAGGAATGATTTCAATGAACCCAGGCTCTCTCACCTTCCCATACAGAAAAGCGCTAAATTCATTCACTTGAGATTTTTGTTTTTCCTTTAATTAGCAGAAATCTTTTGATATTCAACTACCTGATGTTTGCAAAGCTCCTCTATACCCTGGCTCTTCCCTTACCTCTTGGGAACAGTCTCTCAGAGCTATCTGAGAGGCTGTCACCCCGGCTTCAGTCCTCAACAAGTCCGCCAAATGAAACACAATTCTCAACTTTTAGGTTGTGCATTTTTTTTTCACTCGACAGACATCACCTTCAAGAAAGTCCTTCCCCTGCTACCTTTTCCCGAGAGCCCTCTTCCCCACCTGTTTCTATCTACCATAATTCTTTGCTTTATACCATTCTTAATAGTTGTTATAAATCTTTAAATTATTTCATTACTTTTATTAGTTTAATTCTGTCTCTTTTACTCTGGGGTCTTATACTGTATCACTCACCGCTGGGTCCCCAGTGACTAACACTACAGGCTCCCAGTGATCTGGGTCCTCCTCTGATGCTCACAGAAATACCGAAAACTCCTACTAGATGGACAGGTAGATGATGTCATCTCATTAATGTTTTCATTGAGCTCCTCCTCTGTGCCAGGCACTGTTCTAGAATATAAAGGCAGATGAGAGACAAGGTCCTTGAACTCAAGACTCTCATGGTCTCAAATAACACAGAAAATAAATAACTAGAATAAACATTATCATTGGAAGCATTAATAAATACTAACAGAAGAATAAAGCAGCCTTATATATGGAATAGATAGTATCTTGGGAGAGAAAACATGAGCTATAGTCAGGGAGGCTGACATTTCAGCATTTATCATTACCTTACATTATACCATCATTTGCTTATTTATTTTTCTTCCCAGCTAAAATGTATGCATCATGAGGGCAGAGACTTTTTTGTTTTCTGTTGGATTACCAGCATCTAAATGATGTCTGGCACATACTTGGGGTGCAAAAAAGATTCACTGAATGAATGAATGAATGAATGAACAAATGAACAAATCCTGCATGATGAGATGGAGTCATCAGGTGAAGATCTGAGAAAAGACCACTCTATACAAAGGAAAAAGCAAGTACTTCTGCCTGGTAAGAACATGCTTGTTGTATCTGCAGAGAAGCCAAAAGGCCAGTGGTCTGAAGACAGTGAACAAGGGAAAGAGGGGGTTAGGAGAGGAGCAAAGAGCAGCCAGAATGACAGGACCTTCTTGGCCCTTTTGTAAAGAGTCTGGGATTTTTAAATTTTATTCTAAATGTAAAATGGAGGTGAAGTCCTCAATGATTACTTTGATTAAATAAATATCAATATTGAATTCAGAGTGTAATGGGTCCACAGAAGAGGGGGAAGAGAGGAGACTGCCTTGAGGGCTAAAATAATAAGGACAAGCTTGTTGGCAGAGTGGCACTTGCTGGATGCTAGACTAAAAAGGAGAAGAGAAAAGAGAGGATTTCATGTGAATCCACATCTTCATAAGGCAGGAACCCTTACATGATACACAAGGGCAAATGAAGAGGTCAGATCATCCTCATTATTCGGCTTTGTTTAAATTAGAAGGATATGATATCGCATGTACAATCAATGCAAAATATACAGATAGAGTCTTGGAATGTTTAGTTATATCAAAGTCCATAGAGGGTAATTCATTCTATCTGTCCATCCTTCTCCCCATCAGTCTGTTTATCTGTCATTCCATTGGTCCATCACCTACTTAGTTAGTACATAATTAGTACATAATTATTACTTGCATGTCTACTTCCTGGGGAAACAAAGGTGAAAAAGACAGATGATCCATTCCCTCACTGAGTTTACAGTCTAACAGAAATGTCCCCAAATCCCTCATGTTGAAAAAATTTTGACACAGGACACTGTGGTTGAAAATATTTGTAAACACACAGTTCTGAGTTCACAACCTGGATAAGCTCTGTATTATCTTATACTTTAGGTCAAGTCATGAAATGTCTCTGAGCCTGTGGTTTCTCCTCTACAAAATGGGAATATTAGTTTTGCCCTCTTAAAATGGTTAGGGGGTTCAAATGAGTCTAATAGATATAAAGGGCTGAGCAATGCCCAGGATGTGCCCAGTAACCAAAGATTAGTTTTCACTCAACTTTTCTGAATATACCTATGTACCAAAAAAGGCTCCAAGTCTACAACTTGTGATTGTCTGATTTCTTCCTAAATCATGACCTTTTCCTTATCAACTGAATGCTACCAAAGAGAGAAGGCACCGCTTAACTCTAAGCACTTTCCACTGTAGCCAGCCTCCCTCACACAGATCTTTCTGCAAAGAGAAAATGAAATCCTAAGGCCACAAGTCTCTTTCTTTTATATATAATTTTATTTCTATTTTATTCACAAACTCATTTTTAATTAGAAAGAACTGGACAATAGGCAATGAGGACAGCGTAAGGGGTGAATCCACAGCTATGCCACACATGAGATGCTGTAAATATTTGTCAATTACCAAACAAAAAACAAGGAGGCCAGGAGTCTCTTTAACCTTGCCCTCTTTTGTCACAGGTAAGAGTCCCATGCGAATCCACAGTAAGGCGCCTGGGAGGCTGTGCTCTGGAGTTGGGCTGACCAGGTCAGACCCTGGCACTGCTGATGCAGTTACATCTTCCTGGATTGCTTAACCTGACTCTATGGTTAGAGAGTCCACTAACCACTTACTTCATGGGGTTTTTTTTTTTTTTTTTAATTATTATTTATTTATTTATTTATTTATTTGGCTGTGTTGGGTCTTCGTTTCTGTGCGAGGGCTTTCTCTAGTTGCGGCGAGCGGGGGCCACTCTTCATCACGGTGTGCGGGCCTCTCACTATCGTGGCCTCTCTTGTTGTGGAGCACAGGCTCCAGACGCGCAGGCTCAGTAGGCTCAGTAGCTCATGTCGCCTAGTTGCTCCGCGGCATGTGGGATCCTCCCAGACCAGGGCTCAAACCCGTGTCCCCTGCATTAGCAGGCAGATTCTCAACCACTGCGCCACCAGGGAAGCCCTTTCATGGGGTTTTAAAATGAAAGTGGGGACATAAACATAGGGCACAAGGCTTTGTCTATAAAAAGTGCTCAATAAGTAGAATCTTTAGGTGATTTTTTTTTAAAAGGAGGAAAACTTAAAACCATGAAAGAAGAGAAAGAGCCTAAGTAAATCCACTGTTCCCACCACCCTTGCCCTTGTGAAAGGCAGACGGAACAGCGCCCTTGGTATGTCCCTAAAGTCCAATTAAAAAGGGATAATAAGAAGTTATTGAAGTGGCTTGAGCTGAAGCCACCTGTATGTTCTGGATCTAAAAATTAATAAAGGCACAGTCTTAAAAAAAAAAAAAAAGTCCTTCTCTTTATTTTTGCCCCAAAGTGACTCAGTTTAACACACTGGCATCTTGGGGCCAACTTTCACGTTCCAGATATCATTATGAGAAGCCTACTTTGCTGTTGGTCATTGGGAGCAGATCTATACTAGTATTAACTACCTAAAATGCAGCCATTCATGGAACAGCACTGTAGTTGCAAACAATTTAAAAACTAGCCTTTAGAAGTTCTAGCGTTACATGCATACGGCACAACGACATGCTTGTTTTGTTAAATAGAAACCAATCCCCAATAGCTTTTAGGAAAGTTCCATCCTATGCTGAGCACTGATGACGTGCCAGGCGCGTTGTTAAATATCCACAGTGATGGAAACAGCACATCACCTACAAGTTCTAGATTCCGCTCTTTCCCTCCCATCTCACTCCCCACAGCTGATCCAGCAAGTGCTGGCTTTCCTTTAAAACATAACTTGAATCCATTCATTTCTTTATCTCCATTTCTACCCCCTTGTCCATGTCAAGTTATTTAACCTCTCTGTGACTCAGTTTCCTCATCTATAAAATATATAATAGCTTCATCTACTTCTTAAAGATTGTCACAAATGGAATCATTTATATACTTAGAACAGACACCATATCAGTGTTGATTGCTATTTTTAATGTTATTTTCATTGTTTCATTGTCACAATGGCTTCCTGGACTGTCTGCCTATTTCCACCTGCTTCTCCACTAAATTTAGTATTTATACAGCATCCAGATTGATCTTTACAAAATACATGTCAGCTCATGTCACTGCCTGGCTTAAAAACTCTCCTCTGGCTTCCCAATGCATTTAGAGGAAAATCCAAACTCATTCCACGGCTCCTAAGAATCACCACCTCCATTCCCCTAGAGCACTGTGCTTTAGCTGTGCTCCCCGCCTTTCTGGTTCTTGAAATGTGTAGAGGGTGGTTCTTGAGAATTCGCCCCAGCTGTTCCCTCTCCTGGAACATCTTCTAGGCCTTCCATAACTGGGTCCTCATCATTCAGGTCTCAGCCCAAATGTCACCACCTCAGGGAGGCTTTTCTTGATCATCCTACACCTCCTTTATTTCACTCCCAACCCCCTGTTATTATCCTAGTATGCTTTAAATTTTTTTCTTTATAGAAGCAGACTCACAGAGATAGAAAACAAACTAGTGCTTACCATTTGGGGGGGGCAATATATGGGTGGGGAAGTGGGAGGTACAAACTATAGGGTGTAAGATAAGCTACAAGAATGTATTGTACAAAAAAGGGAACATAGTCAATATTTTATAATAACTGTAAGTGGAGTGTAACCTTTAAAACTTGCATAAAAAATTGTTTTCTTTATAGCACTTACCACTATTCAAATAAGGACTACAGCTTCATCTTATTTGGCCACCATGTCATTTCTCTGTTATCATCATTATTTTACTTGAATGCTTTAGGAAAGGCATTTATTCCCCAGGTTCTATTCTTCCCGGTTGTCTAACACAGGTCCTAGACATAGTCACATAGTCTGCTCAGCCCTAGAAGATGCTTGTGTTTCCCACTCTGCATGTGGAAGAAATAGCAAAAACCAAACACAAAAGTATGTCCCAAAGTATTAGGTTGAAGGAGGCCATCCAGAAGATTGAAAATAGGCTTATATTATCTTTTAAAGACGATCATCAAAATGAAAATACAAAATTAAAAGTCCGGAAGAGAATATGGTGGAATCCTGAGATCCACGCACAGACCCTCGCGCGAGAAACAGTGTACTGTCTGAATCTTTTCTACTCCTGAAATAAATAGCCTCTCCCTGCCTTAGTGTCTAAATCAGAGATTCCCTGACTCAGGACTACCCTCTAACTCTTCTTAATAGGAGAAAACCCATATTGATAGCTAATGAATAAAATATTAGCCAACTCTGCTAAGTGCTGACATAGACCCAGGGCTGATTGCCGCCCTGGGACTACCCTGCTTTGCTCACAAACACAAATAGGAGCTGCTTATTCAAGAGGCATGCCAACCAGCTTGGTTTGCACGAAAGAGTGATGACAAAGGATAAACTCCAAAGAGTCATTTCATTAATGTGATATTAATATTCCAGAAATAAGAAGAAATGGAGAGGCCAAGGGTTGAAGAAACGAAGACTCATTGATCATCTTCTGTGTACTCCATGCTTTATATAATTTATCTCATTTAGTCTTTGTGACAATCAATGAAGTAAATGTTACTATGTTCACTTTACAGACGCGCATATCAAAACTCTGAGCTGTTGCATGACTTGTGTAAAATAGAGGAGTGGTTGAACCCATGCTAATCTGACTCCAGACCTGTACTTGCTCCATTACACAATGCTGCTTATATTTAATACACAACATAGAGAGGCCCAGAAATAAAAATGGCTATTCTAAATGCACTGAGTTCCTAACAAGAGGATTACAAAATATATCCACAGAAATACAGTGAAAACATAAAGACTCCCGTTTTATGAATAATGGTTGAAAACAATGACAGTTTGAGATTAGAGAAGAAAGCAGTCCTTAGACACTTTAAAAACTGTCATGTAAAGAAGGAGTAAAGACAACATCCATTGTACCAATAAATAGATCTTGGAGGGATGGTTGGGAATCTAGAATAAGGAAGTCATTTCTTTTTCCAGCCCAACTTGAAGGACTTTTGAATAAACAAACAAACAAATGTGTGTGTGGGTACATGTAAGATATTTTATACACTGCTGTATTCTCAATGTATATAAGAGGGCTTGGCATATAGTAGATGCTCAATAAATATAGGTTCAGTGGATAAAATCTGGCCCAACAAAGAAAAACACTGGACTCTCCAGGCAATGAGCTCCCCATCAAAGGATTTTTGAAGAGACTAAGGTTCTGAGCATGAATTCTTGCCTTTGGTGGGAGGTTGTATAACAGCCAAGCAAATGTTATTGAGCACTCTCTAGATGCTAGGTAATGCACTAAACGCTTTACAATCATTACTTCATTTAACCAACACCACAATTGCATGAGTTAGGAACTATCAATATCCCATTTTACATAAGTAGAAACTGAGGTTTGCAGAGGTTAAGGCATTTGTCCAGCACTACATAGGTGTTAAATAGTAAGGCTTAGATGAAAAGCCCAGATTTTTGTTAACATTATGCTGTACTAGCCTGGCTGCATTAGATAATTGCCAGGTCTCCTTCCAGTAATAAGTTCTGACATATTCTATTTCTAATCTAATATCTTTATTGAAAATTAATACCTGAACGTGGAAGATGTTCTTCCCAAACAAGCACCAGTTTCCACGGAAGTTGTATCTAAGGCTGCTTAGCATCATGGCATTTACTTGTTCAAACTAATTTCTCATCATTGACAAGATAAAGTTCAAAATCCTTAGCATGGCACTTAATGTATTTCAGGATCTAATGTCATCTCTTACTTTTCCACATCAGCATACTTCTTTTGTCTGTTTATATCCTCTTTTTTATTACTACCACCTTGCTTTCAATCATGTTCTAGCTCTATACTGAACATCCATTGCTCTGTCCTTTAGTCCATCCATCCGTCCATCCATTCATCCATCCATCTACCAACTACCAGTCAAGAATGTGGTTATTTCTGGGGACAAAACCCTGCCTTCACCTATCTTACAGCCACACAAAAGGGAACAAATAAGTAAGCCTACCTAATCCTGACCTGTCATACAGGATACATCTCAAGGTTTTTTTCCTTCTGTGAAGCCACGCCTAAGTATTTGGGTGCCTCTTCATCTCTTGTCTTTCACTCTTATAGCAGTATGGCCCATATCATAACCGAAGTATAGTGAGTCTCATTTTAGATGAGGTTAGGTTCTAAAGTCAGTGTGAAAGGACAGAATAGTGAAACTGTCCTTGTAAATCCCTTAGGAAGAAGGTGTCACATTAGAGGCTGACTACAGTTTCCCAATACTTGCCTATCACAGCAAGTTTGCCCCCCATGTTGAAATGGATGATTAAAGTGCCAGAGAAGGAGTCAGCTTAGTTTAGAGCCAAGCTGTAGGGAAAATGCATATCTAGCTGAACACTAGATTATGAGTGTGCTGAATCACACTCATAATCATACTGAGATGCTCACAGTATTTGAGGCAAGAGGGAATTAAGACTGACTCAGAGCACAGCAGAATTACATTGTCCCCTCAAACTGTGGTACTGAGGCCCATGTTCACTGAGTAAATAGTACAAATCATCTCCCAAGCCTTCTAAATTTTTTTCTCTCTTTCATATAAATACACATAGAAGGCGGCTCCACTGACCTACCTCATGCCATCCCTGAACTCTTTCAAATAGACAACTGAACCAGGAGTTCCTAGAGCACATGAATCTTTTCTAGCATCATTCAGTCTGTTCCTTGTTGAACAAGAGCGTCGTATCAAGTCCTTGGTGTACAAGATCCTGTCTCCCTCCCATTTCTTTCCATTCCTTACTATACTTTCTATACTCTAACTCAAGTAGTTCTAGTTTCCAAAAGAAGACTTGTTACTCCACACTTCCTGCCTCTGCCTATAGTATACCTTCCCATGTTTTCCAACAGATGTTTATCCTCAATACTTATTTCAAATGCTTCCTCTTCACTGTTAGGTTGATTGAATTAATGCCCCTATTCTTCACCCCTTCATGGATCCCTGCCCACTGCCATGTAAAACTTCAATGCCCTCTCACTCTGACTCAGTATCAGCAAAACTGTCTAGATAGTCTTCAACATGTGAGCCACACCAGCTGAGCCCAGCCCAGATCAGCCGAACCCACAGTTACTTTGTATACTGTTGATGTTCTGTTGGTATTATGCAGTATTACTGCAGCAACAGACAACTCATATGTTTTCTATAAAGACTTGCCTGACCCTCCCAAGGAAAAATGATCCCTCTGCATTTTTGCAACCTCTGAAACTTATACCTTTCTCTATTACAAAATGTAACACATTCTACTATTATAAACATTTAATGAATGAATAAGTAGTATGATTATTTATTTTTATGTTTAGTTCTCCTTCTAAGACTGACCTTCTTGAGAACAGGAGCATCTTTGTGAAGGAGTTTGTATAGTCAAAATAGTTTGGGCATACCTGTTAGTACAGCCACTATGGAAAACAGTATGGTGTTTCCTTGAAAACTTAAAAATTGAACTGCCATATGATCCAGAAATCCTATACCTTGGTATACACCTGAAGGAAGCAAAAACAGGATCTCAAAGAAATACCTGCACTCCCATGTTCATTGCAGCATTAGTCACAATAGCCAAGATATGGATGGACACCTAAGTGTCCACAGATGAATGGGTAGAGAAGATATGAGATATATACATATGTATATATAATCCACATATTATATATATATATAAATGTGTAAATGTGATAATGTTATAGATATATGAATGTAATATATTATAAATGTGATATATATATATATATGCACACATTTATATACAGAATATTATTAAGCCTTGAAAAAGAAGGCCATCTTGCCATCTGCAAAGACATGGATGAACCCTGAGGGCATTATGCTGAGTAAGATAAGTCAGACAGAGAAAGACAAATACTGCATGATATCACTTATATGTGGAATCTTAAAAAAAAAAAAAACAGAACTTGTAAAAGCAGAAAATAGAATGGTGGTTACCAAGGGCTGGGGAAAGGAGAAATCGGAGATGTCGTTTAAGAGTACAAACTTGCAACCTGTAGATAAATAAGTTCTGGAGATTCAATGCACAATATAGGGATTACAGTAAAAAAAAATAATGCTATATTATAAACTCAAAGCTGCTGAGAGACTAGATTTTTAACTGTTTGCAGCACAAAAAAAATAATTATGCAAGGTGATAAAGGTGTTAGCTAATACTACCGTAGTAATAATATTGTAATATATAAGTGTCTTGAACCAATACACTGTGCACCTCAAACTTATACAATGTTATATATCAATTATATCTCAGTTAAAAAAATAGTTTGGGCACACCTGGGTTGGAATCATGCCTCTGCAAGTGACAAACTTTCTGAGGTCAACTATCTTTAGCTGTAAAATGAGGACAGGGGCAGCAACTTTGCAGCTTTCTTGAGAAGAGGAAGTGAGAACATCTGTATACAGTAGCCAGCTGGATGCATGACACATCAGAGTGATTAATGGACTGACACTTCATGGCCAAAGTCTTACAATGAGCGCACCAAAACCAGAAGGTCCTTTGTCCCATTACCGATTCCTAACATCACACTGGCTGCCCACAGCACTCTGTGGCCTCTCATCTGATTTATTACCACAGAGGCCGATGTTTCAATTTACTGAACCCAACTGTATCATAAGTAAAAGGACCTCAGATGACCATCTTTGCAGCTTAACGCCAGCCTGGTTTTTAAATGCAGTTTATTTAATCTCTCATTTAATCAAAAGTTGCAGTTTGGTGCTTATAAATCTGCTCTTCCTGCAACTCTTCTGAGAAATACAGACACCTGGCGTGTGCTTATTGCCTGCTTTTGGGCAGGCTAAGCAGCCTCCTTGATGGGCTACGCTCCTACACAATTGAAAAACGGGTACTCACCTCTCTGGAGGCAGGTCGCCTTCCTCCCCAGCTGCTGCAAGATCAAGAGACAGGGTGAAAAAGAGGGGTTTCAGTGGCAGCCTGTTTAAGTGAATTGTTTGTGCAATGACCACACACCCCCGACCTCCTCCCCCCACCCCGAGACAAAACGTAGAAGGGCAGCTTACCTGTGCCCCAAGCCGCCCCTCGCCCCTGGCATCCGGGGACCTTTGGTCCTGCATGCAGTGTTCACCTACACTTTATGGTGCTTATTTATGAGTGCAATCTCCTGTATTAGACTTTGACCCCCTTGAGCCCTGGAACTCCTGTGGGCTTTACCTCTTAATCTCTTGTTTCTATCACAGAGCCTGGCAAAGAGAGTATAGCTGCTCAGTGTGTGCTTGAGTTAATGATAACAGTGCCTTTATCGAGCATTTACTGGTGTGCTGAGCACTGTTCAAAGTCTTCCCAGGCCTCATCTCATTTCTCCTCACAATCATCGAGTGTTATTATCATCCCCATTTTACAGATAAGGAAAATGAGGCTCAGTGAGTACCATGCCCAGACTTCTATAGCTAGTGAGGGGGGAGCTGGGATTTACAAAGCCCATTTTATTCCCCAAAACTTAGTCCTATGTTCTCTGTTCTCTGACAACCTTCTTCTCTTTCAGAGAGATGGTTTGAGGCCTGAATTATTTAATGTTTATAAAAGCCATACTGAGCCTTCTTTGACATGGAGGTGGCCATATTATCAAAGTATACTCAGAAGAGCTCGATTTCTCGTGATAGGATTTTCTTTGGGGATGAGACTTAAGATGATTTCCAGCAGTGGTTCTCAAAGTGTGGTCCCTGGGCCAGCAACATCAGCATCTCGCCGTGGACTTGCTAAAAAGGTAAACTCTCAGGCCCCAAACCAAGACCAACTGAATCAGAACTCTGGGGTTAAGCTGTGTTTTAACAAGTCCTCTAGCTGACTCTGATGCATGCTGAAGTTTGAGAATCACTGAGTTAAAGAAATTTCACCCTAAGTTTGCCCAAAGCAGTCTAATGAACAGTCAACAAACTAAGAATAAATGAACGAAGAATTAGCTCTTTTAGCGTACCATCCACAGGCATTCGTGGCCACAGTAAGACAAAGGCTAGCACAGCACTACACATCACCCCAAAGTGTATGTTCACCTTGTGTTTCACTAGAGCAAATGTAAGCAAAGGTGTTTACAGTGTCAACAGGATCGGGCTGCAGTGGGGGGTAAAAGGAGGGTGAGAAGGTTCCCTTTGCAAAGCAGAGGAAAACACACAAGAGCACAGAAGGATGGCTGCCAAGGATGCTGCAGGTCCCGGAAAGGACTAATGGGGGCAGGGGTGCGGGGCCCTTCAATTCATTCCTGAAGGCAGATCACAGAGGCCCAAGGGACGCCCAGCATGACCCCAGGTCAAGTGCACACTGACTTTCCTCTCTTCACTCCCTCCCCCCCTCCTACTGCCCTTGGTTGTGTTGACAACATGGGCTTTGTAGGAAAACAAAGACTCCCTGCCTCCCTCCTCAGCTACTTTTTGTTTTCTTCCTCTTGGACAGATTCCCAGTGATCAAATGCAGTGCTCTCAGGGGAAGCAGGCTGGCCCAGGAGCGATAAGGGGCCAATTCCCACAGATGTGTCATTTCACAGGCGAGCTGCCACAGCCTCTACGTGAGAATAAGCAGTGATGGATGTCCAGCCCCACAGAGAAGCAGTCCGGCACTGTCCCCTGGGAGTCGATGCAGAGGGGGAGGTGACGGGGATCCGGCCACGGGAGCCATGACTTCTGTTGGCTGGCTGTGCACGGGGCCCTGCACATTTCCTTACCTTCCCTGTGGGTCTTGGGAAGAGCAGGTGCCTGCCTCTGGAAGGCCTGGAGGTTCACGACCGGGGGCCTCGGTGGCTTTGCAGGAGGAGGACCCAGGGACTTGACGGAAGGCAGCGGCTTGGTATTGGGAAGTTGTGGATGACTGACATCCGGCTGGTTCTCTGAGCATAAATAGTCTAAAATGTAGGTTAATATTTCCATCTCATGGCTGGCCTCAGCCTCACTCCCCTCCCATCTATTCTCCACCCAGCAGCCAGAGCGTCCTGATCAAAATGCAAACCTGATCTTTCTTTGTTTTTTGTTTTTGTTTTTTAAATTTTTATTGAAGGGACTTCCCTGGTGGTCCAGTGGTGAAGAGTCCGCCTTACAACGCGGGGGACGCAGGTTCAATCCCTGGTCAGGGAACTAAGATCCCACACGTTGTGGGGCAGCTAGGCCCATGCGTCACAACTACTGAGCTTGCGCGCCCCAACGAGAGAGCCCACGTGCCGCCAACTACAGAGCCTGTGCGCCACAACTAGAGAGAGAAAAAACCTGCACACCACGACTAGAGAGAAACCCACGCACCGCAACTAGGGAGAAGCCCTTGTGCCGCAATGAATACCTGATACAGCCCCAAAAATAAAGAAAATAAATAAATAATTTTTTATTGAAGTATAGTTGATTTATAATCCATGTTGTGTTAGTTTCAAGTGTACAGCAAAGTGAATCAGTTATACATACACATACAGTCACTTTTTTTTAAGATTCTTTTTCCATATAGGCCATTACAGAGAACTGAGTAGGGTTCCCTGTTCAAACCCGATCTTGCCACCATCCAGCTGCCCAGAGGATGAAGCCCTGTTTCCTCAGCTGCCGTCCACTCACTCCATACTCTGGCGTTTAAACACCACACAGCCTCAATCTACATTTCTTTTCTTACCACACTTTACCACCCTCCTGCCCCAACCTTAAGCCCTAACATCTTTCGCTCACAACCACTGGCTTCTCAGTTTTCCAGATTTGATTTTTTTGTAGTTTCTATTTTTTTTTAATTTACTTTTTAAATTGAAGTACAGTTGATTTACAAAGTTGTGTTTATACAGCAAAATGAGCCAGATATATATATATATCTGGAACAGCATTCCAGATTTAACTTTAAAAGCCTTAAATAGCTCTCATGTATCCAAGATTTTGTTCATGCCATTCCTCCTGCTTCTGGAATGCTGTTCCCTCACTTCTCCCTTGGCGAACTTTGACTCATTCTTTAAGGCTCTGCTCCAATGACACCTCCTCTAGGAGGCCTTTCTTGATTTCTACCAGAAAACAAGCTCAGAATCAACCACTCTTTGTTCTGTATCCCCTAGCACATTGTTACCACTTCTGCATCAGTGTTGTGGCATATTAAAAGAGCTGGTCTATCTTCCCACTGAATGTAGGCTCCTCGAGGGCAGGGACTAGGCCCTAGTGACCTCCCCGCAGCACCAAGCACAGGGCCTGCATCAGGGGAAAGGGATAATGACTATTCCCTGAAAGGATTCTTCAAGCACTGATGACGGGCAACTAACATGGGAACCACGAAGAGCAGTAACAATTCGTCTCTGATTTCCGGGGCTCAATGCCTAGAACAGGCTTCAAGGCTGGCTTTGTGGTACCTGGGCACCTGTGGATTTTGCATCCTAGAATTTTCCAGGACAGTCCCAATTTCACGTATTTTGTCTTTCTGCACTGATAAGCCAACCAACAGAAATTTCAACATTATATATAAAAATTGTATCTGCCTCTTACACTGAAAATAGCACAAAATCTTATATAATTCAAGTGCCTTGATTTTTTGGTTTACATAATACAGTGGTTGACCACATGGCGAAACTAGAGAAGCTGACTAGTGTTTCACAAGTACCTCGGTGCAACCTCCTGAAAGCCCTGCTATCTTTTACAGGCAGGGAGTGGGGCTTCCTTCTAGCCCTACCAGCAGGGGTTACATAGTCAGGGCCAGAGTTCCATTCTTCTAAGGCTTGAATTATAAGCCGCAATGTCAGAGATTTTAGTCTTTATCAACTTAGAGAGAAGACAGTGAAAGTGAATGATCACTTACTAACTGAGCTCCTAATTTTTACCAGGCACTGTGCTAAGCAGTTTATGTAGGTTATCTCACTTAGTCCTCCCAACAGCTCTATCAGGTAGGTTATCTAGCCCTTTCTTGCCTTCCATCTCTCCTTCCTCCCATTCATCCCCTCTTCATTTCCATCCCTTCATCAATAACTATTTACTATATTCCAAGCATTGTTCTAGGGGCTGGGGCTAGAGTTAAGAGCAAGAACATATAGAGTTCTGCCCTCAGGAATTTTCATTCTAATAGGAGGAGGCTGATGAGAAACATGCAAACAAATAAACAGATAAGAAAATCACAGATGGGCGGTGGGAAGCGGGGGACAAATCAGGAGTTTGGGATTCATATACACACACCACTATACATAAAATAGATAACCAACAAGGACCTACTGTATAGCACGGGAACTATACTCAATAGTTTGTAATAACCTATAAGGGAAAAGAATCTAGAAAAGAATAGAAACACATATATTTGTACAACTGAATCACTCTGCTGTACACCTGAAACTAATACAACATTGTAAATCAACTATACTTCAATGAAAAAAAAAAAACCCAAAAAAGAAAATCACAGCAATCTATTAGTTCTATAAAGGAAATAATGATGATATGAAAGAATGTGAACTCTTGGTGATGAGGTAGTGGTCTTTAGATGGAGATCTCTGGCTAGAGAAGGCTTATCTGGGAAAGTGTCATTTGAACTTAGATCTAAAGGCAATTATGCAAAGATCAAAGAAAAGAGTTGTCTAGGAAGAGGGAACAGCAATTGCAAAGGTCCTGAGTCATAACAAAGTCTGTTCAAGGAACAGCAAGAAATCCAGGGTGTTATCTATGGGCTAGTGAACCAGGGAAGAGAGCAGGAGGTAAGTCAGAGACATAAGCAGGGACCCAAAGAAGCAGAGCTATGAAGTCAGTAAGTAGTTTAGATGCTATTCTGAGTGCAAAGAGAAACCATATAAGATTATAAGCAGGAGATCCATCCATCCATCCATCCATTCATTCAATCATTCAAAAAACACTTTCTTGAGGACCCACTGAAACTGGCCTTGTTCTTCTAGGTTCTGGGGATACAGTGGTAAAGAAGATAGTTTTTATCCTCATTTAACTTATATTTTACTCAGATAAACAAACAAATACATAATAATATACCAGATAGGGATAAGTGATACGAAGAAAACCAAAGCAGTGTAGGAAGATAAAGAATGCTGGCGGCGGGGTGGCTATTTTAGATAGAGCGATTTACAAGGTCCACTCACAGCAGGTGACATTGAGCTGAGACGCTGATGAAGTGAGGGAGTGAGACATCAAAGTCCTAGGGGAAACATGTTCCAGAAGAGGGATCTGCAGGTGCAAAGGTCCTGGGGTGGAAATAGTTTGGTGTATCTAAGGAATAGCAAGAAGGCCAATGTGGTGAGAGAGGAGAGGGTAAGAGAGGTAGTCAAGGAGCAAGTCATATGAGCCACTGTAATATGGCTGTGGTTGAAATGAGCTGGGGAGTGACACGATTGGATTTATGCTTTAGAGGATCATTGTGCCTGCAAGGAGGAGAGTACAATATAAGAGGGCAAGAGTGTGAAAGCAGGTCCAGGCAAGAGATGGTCCATGGTGGTGTAGACATGGGCAGAAGGCAGAAATGGAAGCAAGTAGAGGGATTCAGAACATACTCTGATGATAGAACCAAGAGCTTGCTGATGGATTAGTTGCAAAGAATGAGGGGGAGACAGGAATAGCGCATGACTCCTAGATTTTTGGCCTGAGCAACCAAGAGGATGGTTGCGCTATTTACCAAGACAAGGAAGATTGGTGATGGATCGATTGATAGGAGAGCAGACCAGGCTTTATGAAGTTAAGCAGATTGTCCAATTTCATGCACCTTGTAAGAAGTACAGCTAAGATTCAAATCCAAGGCTTCCCTGGTGGCGCAGTGGTTGAGAATCTGCCTGCCAATGCAGGGGACACAGGTTCGAGCCCTGGTCTGGGAAGATCCCATATGCCGTGGAGCAACTGGGCCCGTGAGCCACAACTACTGAGCCTGCGCGTCTGGAGCCTGTGCTCCGCAACAAGAGAGGCCCGCGCACCGCGATGAAGAGTGGCCCCCGCTTGCCACAACTAGAGAAAGCCCTCGCACAGAAACAAAGACCCAACACAGCCATAAATAAATGAATTAAAAAAAAAAAAAGATTCAAATCCAAGTTTGTCCCAACTGTGTCTCTGTATAATTCCAGGAGATTAATCCCTTTACCCAAACCTGGGTAAATTATAACCTAGCAAATGGGCCTAGAATACCTGTGCTGGAGTTTGAAGCAAACATTGCCCAGCTCACATATGTGACCATCCCAAGCCAGCAAGCTCTAAATTAGAAACACAGTGCCCCTTCCCCCCAGGCCTGTAGGGATTCGATTTCTCACCTGGGGCCTGGCTGGTGAACTCATCCTCATAGATAGGGTGGCAGGTGCTCCCTGCCAGGCTCCTCTCAGGACTGGGGTTTGCTCGGCTCCTCCTGCCATGTTGAGAAAGTCGAACAGTGGGATCTTCAGAGGTGGCACACAATCCTCTTTGGGCCATCAAGCGCCTCTGGGAAGGAAGGGTCTGGGCTCCTTTTCTTTCCAGCTTTTTCCTGGGCTCCTCTGGAGTAAGCCCCATGCTTTCCTGCTCTTCCAGATGGAAGGCCCTGCTTCCACAACTGGCAGGGATAAAGACTGATGACATCTCACTTTTCTGAGATAAAACCTCCCAGTTCCAGAGCTTGTTTCTGAAGCTGTTGTTCACCATTACTTTCTTCTTATTGGTTATCTCAGCATTTGACTGATTCACATCTAACAGCAGAGAAGCCTTCTGTGAATTTACTGAAGAAGCAGAACTCCCAGGAGGTTCCAGGGAATTAGAACATTTCTGAGTCTCGCTCTTCTGAGCCAACTTCACTTTCTGGGGTTTAAGAGGCTGGGAGTCACCACTGGCACAATCGGGTAGGGGCTCATTGTGGTTGGAAGAGGGGTGTTTCCCACTGGCCAAAGTCTTTGTGGACTGTCTGCTTCCAGTGTCACCCTTTTGAGAAACACCTTCTGGGAATTTAACAGGTCCTGGAAGAGATGGCGTATCAAGCTTTTGAAATTTGGCTCGAAGTTCCTTGAAGTTTCTTAACACTTCCTAGAGCATAAAAGAAAACAGTAATGTCTCGTTATTCTGGGAAGAAAGCAGCATGATTAACTGACTTCACTGTGCCTGCTAAGAGGCTGTAGGTGCTGATGTAATGCCATCACTTATCTGTTGAGTAATATCAGCCAGTAATGCTATTGTCGTTGTGAGGCAGAGTGAAAACAATTGTGTGCTCTTTGAAACACTTCGGGTATGTTTAATTTCTTCAGAACATATAAAGAACGCTTGTAAAAGAGATAGTACTAACAATTACCGATAAATCCCTTGATATAAACTTTTGGTGGCTCTCTGCTGCCTATGCAAATAAACCCCTTCGCGTGGCATTCAAGAACATTGGCAGAAGTTGTGGAATTATGATCTGAAAGAGGGCAGAATTATGATCTCCAGCCATAGGTCAACATAACTACACTTAAACCAAACAGGATAATTTACAGTTTTCCTAGAAACTTTATACTCTCCACCACCCTGACTTCGCTCATGTGTTCTTGCTTCCCCCAAGTGCATCCCCCGTATACTTGTCAACTGCTTTCTTTAACAGTAACGCCCACCTTCTCCATCAACATTCCCCCTGTGGCTGACACGTAGAGCTAACTCCTCCCTGACTCCACATTGCTTCCACAGCTCCTCATAACTTGGCTGTTGAACTTAACACCACAGGGTGGAGAAAAGAGCAATCTTTGGAACCTTTGGACAGGTCTGTGTTCAAATTCAGACTCTGCTCTTTATCATCTAGAAAAATACTTTGGGAAACTTGGTATCATCAGTGCAGTCTCGTCATAGAAATAACTTGCAAGTGGCAGAAGGATGAGGGGTGCTATATGTAAAGTGTCCATCACAGTGCCTGACACATAGTAAATAAAAGCTACTCATAAGAGACGAGATGACACTCTTGTATTTTTGACTCCCCTTGGGAGACTGTGTTCCACTTTCTAAATTCAGCTCAAATTCAGTATATGAAGATGGGGGTAGTAATAGCAGCGCAACGCTTTGGGCAGAGGAAGGGACATGCCTGGGATTATACAGTGAGTTGGTGGTCTACTACATAGGTAGGATTAGGCTTGACTCCTGCTCCTTGCTCTTCCCAGTTTCCCCCTTTCTCTCATGAGATTTAATTTACTTTTGTAAGTGCGTTTTGTCATTTTCTGTTGGAGGGGGAGGAGATAGAGCGTGGGAGGACATCTAATAGAGCCATTTCCAAAGTAAGAGCCACCATCTTCTCTTGATCATCTTAAAGGTCTTAATTTCATGTATACAGACAACCTCCATGCTACTGACTTCTGATTTTGCCTGCTGAAGGAATGACTGCTGGGGGACGTTTTCTCACTGTGTTTACAGTTGACTCACACTGTAGATTAGTTGACTCACACTGCACTCTGAAGATTTAGGAAGGGAGAAAAGTTGAACAGGAAATATGAAGCAGGTGTCTGGGAGCTTGCTTGCATGCTCTTCCCTCTTTCCTCCTCTCTCTCTCTCTCTCTCACACACACACACACACACACACACACACACACACACACACACACACCCCATACACACATTTATAGCTTTCCTCACAAATTGCCCAGGGTTAATTTCTTCCATTTCAACCAGCAGTCAAGTTGATTCCATTGACCTTCCTTTCCCCTGATGTGGTAGAAGCCAGCACTGGGCATGGAACTAGGAGATCTAAGTATGAGGCTCAGCTTTGCCATATTCTAGTCATGTGTCTTCGACAGTTCACTTTGCTTCTCTGAGCCTTATGTTCCTCACTATAAAATGCGACGATTCTACTAACAGTTCAGGGTTATTGCAAGGGTCACATGAGATGACAGATGTACATACCTCAGTGGTTAATATTTTTTAAATTGTGGTAAAATACATCTAACTTTAAATTTACCACCATAGCCATTTTTAAGTGTACAGTACAGTAGTGCTAAGTACACTCACATTATTGTGAATGTCCAGGACTCTTTCATCTTGCAAAACTGAAGCACTATATTCATTAAACAACAGCTTCCCATTCCCCCTCCCTCCAAACCCTGGCAACCATCATTCTACTTTCTGTATCTACGAACTTGACTACACCAGGTACCTCATATAAATGGAATCATATGTACTTGTCTTGTTGTGACTGATTTATTTCATTTAGCATATTGTCCTTAAGGTTCACCCATACTATAGCATACTGCAACATTTTCTCCAGACGCGCAGGCTCACTAGTTGTGGCTCACGGGCCCAGTGGCTCCGTGGCATGTGGGATCTTCCCAGACCAGGGCTCGAACCCGTGTCCCCTGCATTAGTAGGCAGTTTCTCAACCACTGCGCCACCAGGGAAGCCCCTGATCTTAATTCTTAAAAGCCCATGAGCCTGCCCCTTCTTCATGCCATTGCCACTGCCTTTGAGTCTTCCTTACTTATTGCTTAAAATGACTTCTTCTAGGCCCCTCTAATCTACCATTTACCCAGCTGTTAGACAAATCTGACTGAAAACATGAATCTGATCATGTATATCCCAGTTTAAAATCCTTCAATTTGGCTTCTTCAAAGCTTTCCAATACAGCTTAAACTCTTGCTTAGTACCTAAGGCCCCCCCGAATCCCAACTCTGTTAATTTTCTGACATCTTTTGGGCCCCTCCCTGACATGCTTTCTTCCTTCTGACTTCACTGAATTACTTACATTTTCCTAAACTTATTTTGCTCTTTCATGTCTCTATACCTTTGAATATGCTATTTTCTCTGCCTGGAATGCCCACCTTTCACCCAATTTCTTGAATTAGCAAATTCCTACTTGTTCAAAATTCAACTTGTGACACCTCAAAATATTCATTGGTTTCCTATTATGTGCTAGACAATAGGGTTACAAAGATGAATAAGACATTTCCTGAACCCTGATATCAAATCCAGACAAGGATGACACAAGAAAAGAAAATTGTAGGTCAATACTGATGAACATAGATGCAAAAATCCTCAACAAAATATTAGCAAACCAATTTTAACAGTCCATTAAAAGTATCATACACCATGATCAAAGTGGGATTTATTCCAGAGGTGCAAGGATGGTCAAACATCAGCAAATCCATCAATATGATACACCACATTAACAAAAGGAAGACAACAAAACATATTATCTCAATAGATGCAGGAAAAGCATTTGACAAAATTCATCATCTATTTATGATAAAAAAAAAATTCTCAACGAAATGGGTATAGAGGTTACATGCCTCAACATAATAAAGGCCATATATGGGAAGCCCACAGTTAACATCAAGCTGAATGATGAAAAGCTAAAAGCTTTTCCTCTAAGATCAGGAATCAGATAAGGATGCTCACTCTCAACACTTTTACACAACATAGAACTAGAAGTCCTAGCCAGAGCAATTAGGCAAGAAAAAGAAATAAAAGTAATCCAAATTGGCAAGGAAGAAGTAAAACTATCACTATTTGCAGATGACATGATACTACATATACAAACCCCTAAAGACTTCACCAAAAACTGATGAAATAAAATTTATATTTTAAGGCAAGACAAGAAAAAAACCAAACATAAAATTCTCTCTGTGTGTTTGTTTGGGCCTTCTCCCTCCCTAATATGCAGTGTGCATCTGCATTACACATTAACCAAAGCTGCTCAGAGATGGGAGTGCCTGCTCAACCATAAAGATCATTTATTCTTTCTCCTGATGCAAGCAGTGTAACTTCTTAAAAGAACAGTGTTCTTAGCCAACTCTGTAGGGGATCATGGTGACTTGCTGCTTACTTTGTACATGCTTACCTGGACTATGTATCCTTGGTGACCTTTCTGTAAAATATCAGTATGTCATTTTGATGTATGATCCTTTATCTCAAAAATGTATATGACTAAGCCTTTGACTTCTAAAAGGTGGAACAGTTTTCAGAGCTTTCTGAGAATCTGCTTTCTGGGTTATAATCTGCAGTTTGGCCCAAATAAAATTCCCTTCTTTCTTCTTAACTTTATAGTAATTAAATTTTTTTCAACAGAACTAATAAATTCAGTAAAGTTGCAGGATACAAAATAAATATACAAAATTCTGTCACATTTCTATGCACTAATAAGGAACTATCAGAAAGGGAAATTAAGAAACCATCCCCATTTCCAATTACATCAAAAAGAATAAAATACCGAGAAATAAATTTAACCAAGGAGGTGAAAGACCTGTACACTGAAACTATAAAACATTAATGAGATGAGGAGTCAAGATGGAGGAATAGGAAGACGTGGAGTTTGCCTCTCCCCACAAGTACATCAAGAATACATTTGAAAATGGAACAATTCTCACAAAGCACCTACTGAACACTAGCAGAGGACCTTGGACACTAAAAGGACAAGAAAAATCCCTGCCAAACCAGGTAGGACAAAAGAAAGAAAAAAAGAGAAAAGAGGAAATGGGATGGAAGCTGCACCTCTGCAGGGGCAGCTGAAGGAGAGGAGAGGTTCCTGCACTCAGAGAAGCCCCCTAACAGGTGGGGAGATCAGCTGGGACAGAGAGGGAGCTTCGGAAGCTTGGAGGAGAGCACAGTAACAAGTCTGTGGCAGGCAGGACAGAGTAAGACCTACATGGATGGTCCATGCTGCAGCCATGCATGGCCCAGCCTGAGTCACGTCTGCTGGCACAGAGTGGGGTTGGGTGCTGCAACATGGGGTTTGGAGAGCAGACCCAGGGAGAGGACAGCTGTTGGCTGCGAAGAGACAGCCTAAGGGGCAGGTGTAAGGAGCTCCACAACCGGGAATGTTTGTGGAAGAAGCCTGGGCCACCATAGAAGCCGGGCGCCATTGTTGAGTGGTGCACAAGGAGCTGGGCTGCCATTGCAGCCCCCTTTCCCTTGTGCCAGCCCCTGCCTCCATGGGCATTAGGAGGGGTGCCTGCCTGAGCAGGCTTGCTCACCCTCCCACCAATGCCTCCTCCAGCTCTGCCAGCCCCAGTGGGCTCACGTGCCCTGCCTGCCTCTGTCTCCACCCCTGCCTGCCTGGGCAGGTGCATGTGCTCTGGGGCAGCCTGGGGAGCAGACACCGGTGGGAGGAACACATGCAGAGGTCGGGCTGAAACCACAGCTGAGCCCCAGGGGCCATGCAGCTAAGAAAGAAGAACTGAATTCTCACCTCACGGCTGCAGAACTGTGGATTTACACTGCCGCTGCTGGCTTTGTAAACCCAGCACCTGAGGAACATCTGAATGGATGAGTGATCACGCAGCTGAGGTTGGTCTAGCTTTAGTAGGCACGTACATGCAGGGATTGGACCAGGCCAGAATCTGAGCTGCCTCCATAGCTCCCACAGGGGATCCATGTACATGATTACTACAGTCTTGGGACCTGACTTTGGTGGATCCGTGTTGGTGGCCTGGTGAAAACAACTCCTGAGAGACACTAGGGCCAATTGCTGGCATACCCACAGTTAAGGTGGGGCTGAGAGCAGTTCCAACAATAGTGTAATTTGTGAGCCAGCACAATGGGTGAAAAGTGACACAACAGAGTACACTCACAGGTGAACAGCTCCAGAGAAGGAAAACTCAGTGGCTTCTTTCCCAGTGGGAGTGCTCCAATCCCACCTACCTCACACTGCAGATCAGAAACATAGCCCAGAAACAGATCTGGGGGCCTCTACTCCAGCAACCAGGGAGCAGACCCTGCCTCTGATAGGGCAGTAACAACCACAGAGCATAGGGGAGGCCCTGCTGAATATCCGGTGCAGGCTCAGTTCACCACAACATCAGTCACACCGCCTATCAAGGGGATAATGGCCAGCATACACTGAGGAAAGAGGGGGCAGTCATCCATACTAAAAACAGCCCTTGCACCAAAAAATATTAAACACACACAGACTACATTGGGACGTTCTCACATAAAAATAGCCCTCCAAGACAGTCTGAGGGTCAGGCATCAGGAGGAAGAACCCCCCAGCGCATTTGGCTTTGAAGGCCAGTGGGGCCTGAATGCAAGAGCTCCAGAGGGCTGGGAGAAACAGAGACTCCACTCTTGGAGGGTGCACACAAGACCTCACATGTGCTGGGACCCAGCACAAAGCAATACTTACATAGGAACTGGGGTTAGATCTAACTAGGGGTCTGGTAGGGTCTCCTGGGGAGGCAGGGGTTGGCTGTAGTTCACTGTGTGGGCAAGGATACTGGTGGCAGAGGCCCCAAAAAATATTATTCAGTGTGAGCTCTCCCAGAGGTCCCCAACTGGGCACCAAGACCTGGCCCCACCCAACAGCCTACAGTCTCCAAAGCTGGAACTCCTCAGGCCAAACAACCAGAAAGGTAGGAACACAGCCCCACCCATCAGCAGACAGGCTGCCTAAGTCATAATGAGCTCACAGATACCTGAAAACATACTCCTTGACACGGCCCTGCCCATCAGAGTGACAAGACCCAGCTCCACCCATCAGAGAGCAGGCACCAGTCCCTCCCACCAGGAAGCCTGCACAAGCTCCTAGACTAACCTCATCCACGACAGGGCAGACACCAGAAGCAAGGGGAACTACAATCCTGCAGCCTGTGGAATGGAGACCACAAACACAGAAAGTTAGACAAAATGAGATGAAAAAGAAATATGTTGCAAACAAAGGAACATGATAAAAACTGACCAGAACAACTAAATGAAGAGGAGATAGGCAATCTACCTAAAAAAGAATTCAGAGTAGTGATAGTAAAGATGATCCAAAAACTCAGGAAGAGAATGGAGGCATGGATCGAGAAGATACAAGAAATGTTTAACAAGGAGCTAGAAGATTTAAAGGACAAACAGAGATGAATAATTAAATAACTGAAATGAAAAATATACTAGAAGGAATGAACAGCAGAATAACTGAGGCAGAAGAACAAATAAGTGACCTGGAAGACAGAGTGGTGGAAATCACTGCCACAGAACAGAATAAAGAAAAAAGAAAGAAAAGAAATGAGGACAGTCTCAGAGACATCTGGAACAACATTAAATGCAACAACATTTACATTATAGGGGTCCCAGAAGGAGAAGAGAAAGAAAAAGGGCCTGAGAAAATATTTGAAGATATTATAGCTGATAACTTCCCTAATATGAGAAAGGAAACACTCACTCAAGTCCAGGAAGTGCAGAGAGTCCCATATAGGATGAACCCAAGGAGGAACCCGGCAAGACACATATTACTCAAATTGACGAAAATTAAAGACAAAGAAAAAATATTAAAAGCAACAAGGGAAAAGCAACTAATAACATACAACGGAATCCTCATAAGGTTATCAGCTGCTTTTTCAGCAGAAACTCTGCAGGCCAGAGGGGAATGGCACAGTATATTTAAAGTGATGAAAGGGCAAACCTACAACCAAGAATAGTCTACCCAGCAAGGCTCTCATTCAGATTCAACGGAGAAATCAAAAGCTTTACAGACAAGCAAAAGCTAAGAGAATTCAGCACCACCAAACCAGCCTTACAAGAAATGCTAAAGGAACTTCTTTAGGGAGGAAAGAGAGCAGCAACTTAAAACAACCTTTTACATACATAGACTGCTATGTCAAAATTTCATGGGAACAGCAAACCAAAAAACTACAATAGATACAAACACAAAAAAGAAAAAGCAACCCAAACACAATACCAAAGATAGTCATAAAATCACGAGAGAAGAGAATGAAAGAGGAAGGGAAGAAAAAAGACCTACGAAAATAAATCCAGAACAGTTAAGAAGATGGCAATATAATTACCTTAAATATAAACGGTTTAAATGCTCCAACTAAAAGACACAGACTGGCTGAATGGATACAAAAACAAAACCCCTATATATGCTGTCTACAAGAGACCCACTTCAGATCTAGGGACACATACAGACTGAAAGTGAGGGGATTGAAAAAAAGATATTCCATGCAAATGGAAACCAAAAGAAACCTAGAGTAGCAATACTCATATCAGACAAAATAGACTTTAAACTAAAGACTGTTACAAGAGACAAGGAAGGACACTACATAATGATAAGGGATCAATCCAAGGAGAAGATAAAACAATTGTAAACATATACGCACCCAACATGGGAGCACCTCAATATATGAGCCAAATGCGAATAGCCATAAAAGGGGAAATCAGCAGTAGCACAACAACAGTGGGGGACTTTAACACCCCACTTAACACCAACAGACAGATCATCCAAACTGAAAGCCAATAAGGAAACACAGGCCTTAAATGACACATTAGATACAGATGGACGTAATTGATATTTGTAGAACATTCTATCCAAAGGCAGAAGAATACACTTTCTTCTCAAGTGCACATGGAACATTCTCCAGGATAAATCACATACTGGGCCACAAATCAAGCCTTGGTAATTTAAGAAAATTGAAATCATATCAAGCATCTTTTCCAACCACAACACTATAAGATTAGAAATCAACTAAAAGAAAAAAAAACACGTAAAAAACACAAACATGTAGAGACCAAACAATATATTACTAAACAACCAAGAGATCACCAAGGAAATCAAAGAGGAAATAAAAAAACACCTAGAGACAAATGACAATGAAAACACAATGACCCAACTGCTATGGGATGCAGCAAAAGCAGTTCTAAGAGGAAAGTTTAGAGCAATACAATCTTACCTCAGCAAATAAGAAAAATCTCAAACAAACAACCTAAACTTACAACTAAAGCAACTAGAGAAAGGAGAACAAACAAAATCCAAAGTCAGTAGAAGGAAAGAAACTATAAAAATCAGAGCAGAAATAAATGAAATAGAGATGAAGAAAACAATAGAAAAGATCAATAAAACAAAAAGCTGGTTCCTTGACAAGATAAACAAAATTGATAAACCATTAGCCGGACTCATCAAGAAAAAAGGGAGAGGGCTCAAATCAATAAACTTAGAAATGAAAAAAGAGAAGTTACAACTGACACCACAGAAATACAAAGGGTCAAAAGAGCCTACTACAAGCAACTATATGCCAATAAAATGGACAGCCTTGAAGAAATGGACAAATTCTTAGAAAGGTATAACCTTCCAAGACTGAACCAGGAAGAAATAGAAACTATGAACAGACAAATCTCAAGTAATGAAATTGAAACTGTGATTTAAAAACTTCCAACAAACAAAATTCTAGGACCAGATGGCTTCACAGGTGAATTCTATCAAAAATTTAGAGAAGAGCTAACACCCATCCTTCTCAAACTCTTCCAAAAAATTGCAGAGGGAGGAACACTCCCCAACTCATTCTAAGAGGCTATCATCACCCTGATACCAAAACCAGACAAAGATGTCACAAAGAAAAAAAAAGAAAGAAAGAAAATTACAGGTCAATATCACAGATGAACATAAATGCAGAAGTCCTCAACAAATTTCTAGCAAACTGAATCCAACAATACATTAAAAGGATCAAGTGGGATTCACACCATGATCAAGTGGGATTTATCCCAGGGATGCAAGGATTCTTCAATATACACAAATCTATGTGATACACCATATTAACAAATTGAAGAATAAAAACCATATGATCATCTCAATAGATGCAGAAAAAGCTTTCGACAAACTCAACACCCATTTATGATAAAAAATCTCCAGAAAGTGGGCAAAGAGGGAACCTATCTCAACATAATAAAGGCCATATATGAGAAGCCCACAGCAAACATCATTCTCAATGGTGAAAACTGAAAGCATTTCCTCTAAGATCAGGAACAAGATCAGGATGTCCACTCTCGCCACTTTTATTCAACATAGTTTTGGAAGTGCTAGCCATGACAATCAGAGAAGAAAAAGAAATAAAAGGAATCTAAATTGGAGAAGAAGAAGTAAAACTGTCACTGTTTGCAGATGACATGATACTATACATAGAAAATCCTAGAAATGCTACCAGAAAACTACTAGAGCTCATCAATGAATCTGGTAAACTTGCAGGATACAAAATTAATACACAGAAATCTCTTGCATTCATACGCACTAACAACAAATGATAAGAGAAATTAAGGAAACAATCCCATTCACCATTGCAAAAAAAGGAATAAAATACCTAGGAATAAACCTACCTAAGGAGACAAAAGACCTGTACTCAGAAAACTATGACACTGATGAAAGAAATCAAAGGTGACACAAACAGATGGAGAGATATACCATGTTCTTGAATTGGAAGAATCAATATTTTCAAAATGACTATACTACCCAAAGAAATCTACAGAGTCAATGCAATCCCTATCAAATTACCATGGCATTTTTTACAGAATTAGAACGAAAACATTCACAATTTGTATGGAAACACAAAAGACCCCAAATAGCCAAAGCAATCTCAAGAAAGAAAAACGGAACTGGAAGAATCAGGCTCCCTGACTTCAGACTATACTACAAAGCTACAGTAATCAAAACAGCATGGTACTGGCACAAAAAACAGAAATATAGATCAACGGAAGAGAAAGTCCAGAGATAAACCCATGCACCTATGGTCAACCAATCTATGATAAAGGAGGAAAGAATATGCAACGGAGAAAAGACATCCTGTTCAATAAGTGGTGCTGGGAAAACTGGACAGTTACATGTAAACTAATGAAATTAGTACACTTCCTAACACCATACACAAAAATAAACTCAAAATGGATTAAAGACCTAAATGTAAGGCCATATACTATAAAACTCTTAGAGGAAAACATAGGCAGAACTCTCTCTGACATAAATCAAAGCAAGATCTTTTTTGATCCACCTCCTAAAGTAATGAAAATTTTAAAAATATAAACAAATGGAACCTAATGCAACTTAAAAACTTCTGCACAGCAAAGGAAAGCATAAACAAAATGAAGAAACAACCCACAGAATGGGAGAAAATATTTGCAAACAAAGCAACGGACAAAGGAGTAATCTCCAAAATATACAAACAGTTCATGCAGCTCAATAAAAAACAAACAACCCGATCAAAAAATGGGCAGAAGATCTAAATAGACATTTCTCCAAAGAAGACATACAGATGGCGAAAAAGCACATGAAAACACACTCAACATCATTTCTCCAATTATTAGAGAAATGCAAATCAAAACTATAACGAGGTATCACTTCACACTGGTCAGAATGGCCATCGTCAAAAAATCTACAAACGGTAAATGCTGGAGAGGGTGTGGAGAAAAGGGAACCCTTCCACACTGTTGGTGGAAATGTAAATTGGTACAGCCACTATGAAGAACAGTATAGAGGTTCCTTAAAAAACTAAAAATAGAACTACTATATGATCCAGCAATCCCACTCCTGGGCATATACCTAGAGAAAACCATAATTTGAAAAGATACATGCACCCCAATGTTCATTGCAGCACTATTTACAATAGCCAGGACATGGAAGCAACATAAATGTCCATTGACAGAGGAATGGAAAAACAAGATGTGGCACATATATACAATGAAATATTACTCAGCCATAAAAAGAAACGAAATGGAGTTATTTGTAGTGAAGTGGATGGACCTAGAGTCTGTCATACAGAGTGAAGTAAGTCAGAAAGAGAAAAACAAATACCGTATGCTAACACATATATATGGAATCTAAAAAAAAAAAAAAAGTCATGAAGAACCTAGGGGCAAGACGGGAATAAAGACACAGACCTACTAGAGAATGGACTTGAGGATATGGGGAGGGGGAAGGGTAAGCTGTGACAAAGTGAGAGAGTGGCATGGACATATATACATTACCAAACGTAAAATAGATAGCTAGTGGGAAGCAGCCGCATAGCACAGGGAGATCAGCTCGGTGGTTTGTGACCACCTAGAGGGGTGGGATAGGGAGGGTGGGAGGGAGGGAGATGCAAGAGGGAAGAGATATGGGAACATATGAATATGTATAACTGATTCACTTTGTTATAAAGCAGAAACTAACAGACCATTGTAAAGCAATTATACTCCAATAAAGATGTTAAAAAAAAAAAAAGATGTGGCACATATATACAATGGAATATTACTCAACCATCAAAAAGAATGAAATAATGCCATTTACAGCAACACGGATGGACCTAGAGATTGTCATACTGAGTGAAGTAAGTCAGACAGAGAAGGACAAATATCGTATGATATCACGTCTATGTCGAATCTAAAAAAATGGTACAAATGAACTTATTTACAAAACAGAAATAGAGTCACAGATGTAGAAAAAAATCTTATGGTTACTAGCAGGGAAAAGGAGGGGAGGGGTGGGATAAATTGGGAGTTTGGGATTGACGTATACACACTACTATATATAACACACATAACTAATAAGGACCTACTCTATAGCACAGGGAACTCTACTGAATACTCTGTAATGACCTATATGGGAAAGGAATCTTAAGAAGCGTGTATATATGTATATGTATAACTGATTCACTTTGCTGTACAGCAGAAAGTAACAACATTGTAAATCAACTATACTCCAATAAAAAATTTTTATAAAAGAATCAAGTAAGAAAAAAAGACATTAGTGAAAGTAATTGAAGAAGACACAAATAAGTGGAAAGATATCCCACAGAAATCTATGAATTCAATGCAATTCCTATCTAAATTCCAAAATTCCAACAAACAATTCTGAAAATTTTATGGAACCACAAAATATCTCAAATAGCTAAAGCAATCTTGAGAAATAACAACAAAGCTGGAGTATCATATGTCCTGATTTTAGACTTTATTACAAAGTTATATTAATCAAAGCAGTATGGTATTGGTATGAGAACATACACATAGATGAACAGAATAGAACAGAGAGCCCAGAAATAAATCCACAAATATATGGTCAATTATTTTACAACAAAGGAGCCAAGAATATACAATGGGGATAATGGTCTCTTCAATAAATGGTGTTCAGAAGACTGGACAGCCACACGCAAAAGAATGAAATCAGACCACTATCTTACACCATACACAAAAATTAACTCAAAATGGATTAAAGACTTGAACATAAGACCTGAAACCATAAAACTCCTATAAGAAAACAGGTAGTAGGCTCCTTGACATTAGTCTTGGTGATGACTTTTTGGACCTGACTCCAAAAGCCAAGTCAACAAAAGTAAAAATAAACAAGTGGGGCTACATCAAACTAAAAAGTTTCTGCACATCAAAGGAAACCAACAACAACATGAAAAGGCAATGTACTGAATGGGAGAAAATATTTGCAAATCATATATTTGATAAGGGGTTAAAGTATATTTAAAAACTCATACAAATCAATAGTAATAAAACAAAGAATCCAATTTTAAAATGGGCAGAAGATCTGAATAGATCTTTTTCCAAAGAAGACATACAGATGGCCAACAGGTACATGAAAGTTTCTCAACATAATATATTAATAACCAGGGAAATGCAAATCAAAACCACAATGATATATTACCTCACAGCTGTTAGAACAGCTATTATGAGAAAGACAAGAACTAAGAAGTGGTGGCATGGATGTAGAGAAAAGGAAACTCTTGTGCACTGTTTGTGGGAATGTAAATTGGTGCAGCCACTGTGGAAAACAGTAAGGAGATTCCTCAAAAAATTAAAAATAGAACGGCTTCCCTGGTGGCGCAGTGGTTGAGAATCTGCCTGCTAATGCAGGGGACACGGGTTCGAGCCCTGGTCTGGGAAGATCCCACATGCCACGGAGCAGCTGGGCCCGTGAGCCACAATTGCTGAGCCTGCGCGTCTGGAGCCTGTGCCCCGCGACGGGAGGGGCCGCGATAGAGAAAGGCCCGCGCACCGCGATGAAGAGCGGTCCCCGCACCGCGATGAAGAGTGGCCCCCGCTTGCCGCAACTGGAGAAAGCCCTCGCACGAACCGAAGACCCAACACAGCCAAAAATAAATAAATAAATAAATAAGAAAATCCTTTAAAAAAAAAAAAAAAAAATAGAACTACCATATGATCTCCAGCAATTTCACTTCTGGTTATTTTTCTAAAGAAAAGGAAAACAGTACCTGAAAAACACATAAGAACCCCCATATTCACTGCAGCATTATTTACAATAGCCAATATATGGAGACAACCTAAATGTCCATTGACAGATGAATGGATAAAAGAAAATGATACACACACACACACGATGGAATATTATTAAGCCATAAAAGAAGGAAATCTTGTCATTTTTGACAACATGGAGGGACCTTAAGGGCATTATGCTAAGTGAAATAAGGCAGACAGAGAAAGAAAAATACTGTATGATTTCACTTATATTTGTAATCTAAAAAAACAAAACAAAAACCCCATCAAGCTCATAGATACAGGGAACAGACTGGTAGTTGCCAGAGGTGGGGGGTGGGAGATAGAAGAAATGGGTGAAGAGGGTCAAAAGGTAGAAACATCCAGTTATAGAATAAGTAAGTCATGAGGATGTAACATACAGCATGGTGACTGTAGTTCATAACACTGTGTTGCATGTTTGAAAGTTGCTATAGGAGAGCAAATCTTAAAAGTTCTCATCCCAAGAAAACAATTGTAACTACGCATATGGTGATGGATGTTTCCAGACTTATTGTAGTGATCAGTTTTCAATGTATACAATTATCAGATCATTATGCTATATACCTAAAACTAATATAATGTTTTATGTCAATTGTACTTCAAAAAAAAAAAAAAAAAAGAGGAAAAGCAGTCCCTGACCTGTCTGAGCTTGTGGAATGAGGGAGGCAGATGCAAATTGATCATTCTAGCATAAAACAGAAAGTTATTAGGTACACAGCACAAAGCCTGCTCTGAGAACATAGAGATCAGAAGAGATCATGATGCCAACACGGGGGAGGGTACAAAGCAGGGTTCCTAGAGATAACTCCTCAGATAAAACAGGCAGTCAAGCAAAGAACAGCAGGAAAGGCAGTTCAGATGAGAGAAGGGCATCAACAAAGGAGGCATGGCATGTGAAATAACAGGTCATATATGGGAAGAATAGGAATTCCATATTATTGGAGCCCCAGTGTTCAGTGTGTAAGGCTGAAGAAGGAAGTACAGATCAAGTCTCCTTAAAGTAGTTGAGCTTAATTTTCAGAGTGGATGGAGAGATACTGATGAGTTTTACATGGGGATATGACATGGTTTGATTTATATTTCATGCTGATTAGAGACCAGAAACCACTTAAAAGGCCACTACAATGGTCAAGTAAAAATGATGAGAGGCTGGACTTGGGCAATGTTGGTGGGAATGGAAGAAGGGGACAGATAAGAGAAATGTGCAGAGAGAGGTATGGACTGGACCTGGAGATTTACTGGGTCTGAAGGAAAGGGGAGGAAGGACTCCAGGACGATGCCCAGGTTTCTAAATTGGGTGAGAGATGAATGTTAGTACCTGAAACTGACACTAAGGACTGGAGATATAGATATTGGAGAAAGATGATGAGCCCAGTTTGGGAAGTGATGGGTTGCATTTTTAGGGAAGCCATCTAACAGGTAGTTATACATGTGAATCCTGTAAGGGTTAGAAATTTAGATTTGGCATTACAGTATTAGTTTATTGGTTAGCATGGAGCTTAAGAGCATGGACTCTGAAGTCCAACTAAGTTTAAATGCCAGCTCTGCTATTTATTAGCTTTATGACTCAGAGCAAATTATTTAACTATTCTGTATTTGTTGCCTTATCTGAGATAATAATTGCATTCCTCAAAGGGTGGATGTCATAAGTAAGATAATGGCACCTCAAAGATGTCCACGTCCTAGTCCCTGAAACCTGTGACTGTTACCTTGCATGGGAAAAAGGACTTTGCAGATGTGATTAAGGTAAGGATCTTCAGATGGGAAGCTTATCCTCTATTATCCGGAAGGGCCTAATGTAATCACAAGGGTCCTTATAAGAGGGAAGCAGGGGGCTTCCCTGGTGGCGCAGTGGTTGAGAATCTGCCTGCCAATGCAGGGGACACGAGTTCGAGCCCTGGTCTGGGAAGATCCCACATGCCGCGGAGCAACTGGGCCCGTGAGCCACAACTACTGAACCTGCGCGTCTGGAGCTTGTGCCCCGCAACGGGAGGGGCCGCGATAGTGAGAGGCCCGCGCACCGCGATGAAGAGTGGCCCCCGCTTGCCGCAACTAGAGAAAGCCCTTGCACAGAAACAAAGACCCAACACAGCCAAAAATAAATAAATAAATAAAAATTTTAAATAAATAAATAAATAAAGGAATTCCTTAAAAAAAAAAAAAAGAGGGAAGCAGGAGAGTCAGAAAAGGAGATGTGTCAATGCAAGTAGACATGAGGGAGGTAGGGGCTGAAGATGCTACGTGCTGGCCCTAAAGATGGAGGAAGGGTCCACGAGCCAGGGAAGGCAGGTAGCCTCCAGAAGGAATGACATTGGCAAACACCTTGATTTTAGGCATCTGACCTCCAGAACTGTAAGATAATAACTTTTTAATGCTATTGTAAACTACTAAACTGGTGGTAATTTGTTAAGGCCTCACTAAGAAACTAACACAGCTGTTATGAGGATTAAATTAATAAGTACACATAAAGCATTTAGAAGGTATAATAAGTGCTCATTAAATTTTAACGCTTGCTGTTATTATTAGAAATGGTTGTTGAGGCCATGAGACTGGATGGGATCATGGAAGGGAATGTGCGGTGAGATCAGAGTCATAGGACAATAGCAGAGGCCAAGAAGAAAGTCTAAGAAGAAGCAGAGAGGTATGAGGTTAGGAGAGAAAGAGAAGGAGTGGGCAGTATTAATGAGGAACGAGTGCCCACAGTGGCAAGTGCAGCAAAGAAGTTCTGTAAGATAAAGATGGAAAAGCGTCTGGTGGAATCTGTCAAGATGGAAACCGTTTCATGGACACTGCAAAAGAATGTCATGGCAGAAGCAAAGGTGCAGTGGCTTCCAGAGTGAATGGGAGGTGAGGGAGTAAAACATTGACTGTAACTTTTCTTTTAGGAAGCTGGCATGGCAAAGGAAGGACAGGGGAGTAATTAGAAGGGGATTCAACATCCACCAAAGGTTCTAAATTAATTTTTCTTTCCAGTGAGCCTTCCCCTAACACAGATCCTGGAAAGCTCAGAACTATATTTCCCAGGCAGTCTTTCAGCTGGAATTCTGCTGAGCACAGGTGTCTGTGGGGTGTGGGAAATGAGCACATGAGGGTGTAGCCACTCAGGGGGAGAGGGGATCCCCTGTGGAGCAGCTGTGACAGATGTTCCCATGCTGTGCACTGGGCGGTAGCATCGATGAGTTCCCACTGGAATGGTCCCACATTGGATGTTTCCCTTAGTTGTAGCATACAAGCTCATCCCCAGCCCTTCTGGAGGTTCCTAACATAACCTATTAAAAATCCTTTCTGCTCAAACTGGCAACTACAGATTTGGTTGTCTACAACAAAACCCATTGACCAGTACATCTTAGTTTACACTTCTTCACAGCATCTATCAACGCCCAATATACCATCTATCTCCCTCCGTCAGAATGTAAACTCCTTGAGGACAGGTACTTTGTCAGTATGTGTTCACCGCTATAGCACCAGTGCCCAAAAGCATATTTGGCCCATAGCAGGTGCTCAATAAAAATGAGGTGAATGAATGAATCCTTGATTTACAAGTCTTTCAACATCCTTTCAAGACAAGGATAGTGTCTCATTTATTTTGGTACCCCCAGTACTAGCCCTGGGGAGAACCAAATGTTTGTTGAATGAATGAATCAGTGAATGAACATTTAGAAAAATTAGCTGGTTCATATAATGTATACACTGTAACTGTACAGAATTTGAAACTATTTTTTCCCCACGGACAGCTTAGGATGCACATAGAAACAAGTTATCTACATGCTTCTGATCTGGACGAAACAAGACTCAAATACCTCATCAGGGAAGCAAAGACCAAAACAATTCCAGATACTGTAGGAACAACCTAAGATAAAAGACAGTGGTGTACTCTTAACAGAAGGGATTTATCTCTTTGATATGGAAATTAACAAAAGAGGTAGCAATCAGCCAAGAAAAACAAAGACATTGCTATTCTAGAAGAATAGGGAGACCAGTGTGAGAAGGTTACAAGTCTGAACTCCTATTCTCTAAATGTGGTATTATTATATCTACCTGAATATGTATAGCCAAACTAGGGGGAAAAGACTCCATCAAACAGACGTCTCTCATTCAGTATGTCTTTTTCAGGAATCTAAGGAATGATAATGATGATGATAATAATAATAATCAAGATAGGCATTAAATGCCTATTTGACATACACATGCCTTACATGACATCACTGTGGGCCAGGCACTGTTTAAACACTTAACTAAACAACAAAAAAACAACCTAATCGACAAATAGGCAGAAGACTTAAATAGACATTTCTCCAGAGAAGACATACAGATGGCCAATAGGCACATGAAAAGATGCTCAACATCGCTAATTATCAGAAAAATTCAAATCAAAACTACAATGAGGTACCACCTCACACCAGTCACAATGGCCATCATTAAAAAGTCTACAAATAACAAATGCTGGAGAGGGTGTGAAGAAAAGGGAACCCTCGTACACTGTTGGTGGGAATGTAAACTGGTGCAGCCACTATGGAAAACAATACAGAGGTTCCTCAAAAAACTAAAAATCAAGTTGCCATATGATAAAGCAATCCCACTGCTGGGACTATACCAAGACAAAACTATAATTCAAAAAGATATATGCACCCCTATTTTCATAGCAGCACTATTCACAATAGCCAAGACATGGAAACAACCTATGTCCATCAACAGATGAATGGATAAAAAAGATGTGGTATATTTATACAGTGGAATATTAGCCATAAAAAATAATGAAATAATGCCATTTGCAACAACATGGATGGACTTAGAGATTATCATACTAAGAGAAATAAGTCAGAAAGACAAATACCATATGATATCACTTATATGTGGAATCTAAAATACAATACAAATCAACATATCTACGAAACAAAACAGACTCACAGGTATAGAGAGCAGATTTGTGGTTGCCAAGGGGAAGGGTGGGTAGGGGAGGGAAGGAATGGGAATTGGGATTAGCAGAGGCAAACTATTATATGTAGTATGGATAAACAACAAGGTCCTACTGTATATATAGCACAGGGAACTATATTCAATATCCTGTGACAACCATAATGGAAAAGAATATGAAAAAGAAAATATATATATATATATATACACACACACATACATATATATCTGAGTCACTTTGCTGTACAGGAGAAATTAACACAACATTGTAAATCAACTATATTTCAATAAAATTTTAAAAAAAAACACTTAACTATATTACACCATGACCATGTATCTTGTATTTTCAAGGCAGTGGTTTAACGTAATTTAAAAGGTGATAAAAAAATGCAGAACCAGATAACAAAATACAAGTTAGTGTTGTTATACCCTTTCAAAATAGACCAGCAAATGAGAATAAATTCTGTGTCAAATCACATGTCCTGACTTCTGGTTTATAAGATATGGTACAGGGAGCTGCTCCACCTTCTCTGGAGTTTGCCCTGCTGTGGCAGGCTGCTTGGAAACCCCCTCCTGTGTCACAGCTCTCTGAGTTTATATCTACAATGACATAAATCCCGGCACAGTGAACGAGGACTACAGGTGCTCAGTGGATTCATAGTGACTCAGGAAGTGAAAGTTGCCATCAAAATATACATAAAATAAGTTCCCAAAGGAGAAGACACTGTTTTGATGCTGATTGAAAAAGAAAAGTGAATTCATTCCTGAATTTCTGCAGATCGCTGAATAGTGCCTTCCACAGGGAGAAACAATGACCAACATCAAATGGCAACAGTTTATAATGTTGAACATTCTTCTGGTAAGCAAATGTAAGACCCTTAAGGAGAATGCAAACTCAAAATCCAAGGCTTGGGGAAGGCAGTAGAAGTCAAGAAATTACAAGCCCAAGAAAAGAGCTGTCAAATCCTATCTAAGATGTAAAGAAATAAAAGTTGATTAATATTAGCATCTGAGTCAGCCTTTATGAATAAAAGGGCTTTGATTCAATCCTCAATACTACAAGAGCTGTAACAAGGGAAAAGTGGGTACCAATGATTGATTCCAAAGCCCCCAAGGAAGGGGTAGGAACAACAGAGCATAGAAGTGTTGTTTAAAATCCTCCCACCTGCCCTCTGAACAGACCTAGGATAGAAAGGTTAAAAGCTTCCATCATAAAGGTGCAAGAGCCAATAACCGCACATACCATCTCTCCATTACCCATCAGGTCAAGTCAGCACTTTTCATCCTTCACTTTAGATATGGGCAAGAAGCCCAGCTCTGCCAGATGCGTGATCTGGAGTAAGCTACTAAATTCTCTGCATGTATAAAATCGGGCTAATAATGCCCGAGACATGGTGTTATTGTAAGGTTTTAGTCAAATGGGTACAAAGCCTGGTAAGTGTCTAGCCCCAGGCCAGTGCTCTTGGTAAGACTGCTCCTCCTGTAGTTGCAACCACATATGCTGCACGCTAAATAGGAGGCATCTAGAGCTCCCCATGCTACTTGTAAAACCCCTCCTGCCCCAGCCATGACACTGCCCACTGCTGCCTTTAAAAGCAGCCCACAGAGTCCCACATGGTCCTAATAAGACGACCGTGTCGGGCTTCCCTGGTGGCGCAGTGGTTGAGAATCTGCCTGCCAATGCAGGGGACACGGGTTCGAGCCCTGGTCTGGGAAGATCCCACATGCCGCGGAGCAGCTGGGCCCGTGAGCCACTATTGCTGAGCCTGCGCGTCTGGAGCCTGTGCTCCGCAACAAGAGAGGCCGAGATAGTGAGAGGCCCGCGCACCACGATGAAGAGTGGCCCCCGCTTGCCGCAACTAGAGAAAGCCCTCGCACAGAAACGAAGACCCAACACAGACAAAAATAAAAATAAATAAATAAATAGATTAAAAAAAAAAAAAAGACTACTGTGTCTCCCTCGCGACAATATCCCCTGCATCACCATGAAAGCTGTAGTGGGCAATAGTTAGCCAATGACTCAGCGTCCCCTAAAACAACAGGCCATCATGCCTATATCCCTGTTTACCTTGGTCATTGTTGGAAAGCCAAGCTAGCCCATTAACACAGGGCTTTACCTCCCACAGACCTTTATAACATCCCCAGCTGAATCCCATTTCTCACCCTTCCCTCACCTCCCCAACCTTTCCATTGAGCAATCTGGAAATCACAGTCAGTGGTCAGGAAAATTCCTCAGATCTTCAGTCTTGTTTAGGAACATGCCCTCTGCCTCTTTACTGTAACTCAAACTGCTGTCTCCCCTGAAGACACAGCTTCCCCTGATGCTCTCCCAAGTGTGGCTTTTTTTCGGCCACGTTCCTCTACTCCTGGGCCAGGAGGTGGGTAAAGTGTTCTCTTAGCTCTTCACTGTTGCTTCCAAATCATTTCTTCTTCCTTAGAGATACCAGCTGCTACTAACAGGATACCAAACTAAACCCATTGCTCCCTATGGAAGTCATCTACAACATCCCTGGCCAATCCTCTTCTTTATTGACGATTTTAGCACCTGGCTCATTCCTCTCCCTTCCCTACAACACGCATAACAACAAGTAAATTCAGAATCCATATAGATAATCCTTCCAACACTCTGGCTTCATTTCTGATGACCCTGTCTTCACCCCGAACCTCAGCCACTGGTTTCCATGGATACACCTTAGACTTTGTCTTTACCAATAACTGGACCAGCTCCAACACATCAATTTCAAGTATCCTACTCCTGCATCACCACCTCCTACTTCAGCCTGCCTATTCTGGTACCTCAACTCCAGCAATGTTTTGCCCCCATCACATTAATCCTCAGGCCCCAATATTTCTTCCCTGTCTAGTCTCCCCTGCTGTCTTCATTTCCCCATATACCCAGATTAGATCCCATGCATGGGCACTATACTCACTCTCGTGTATATCAATTCTCTTGCCTCCCTCCCACTTCACATTACTTGTGCCTAAATGAAGGCACAAAATGTGCCTAGAATTCTATCCCTGTTTAAACTCTCTTCCTACTCTTTATCTGTACCTGTAGTGTACCCAGGGTAGCTCCTACCTTGCAGTGTATAAAAAGCTGGAATTATCTATTAGAGTAGGAGCATGCAGAAACTTGGACTCTTAGTTAAGGATTTAGGATTTTATTCTGTAGGTACTGGAAAGCATCCAAAGATTGTAAGCAGGAAAGAGACACAGTAGGTAACCCCTACACACTCAAGTCTCATTCAAGGCATTGTTTCCCAAGCCTCCTGTCCTCTCTCAGTTCTAGGCCAAGTGCCTCCCTCTGCTGACTTCTGTCTCAGTGCTTATCACACTCCAGCTTATCATAATGGTTTACTGACCTGTAGGATCTTTTTCCAGGGCAAAGACGATGTCATTACATCACTGTAACTTCAGTTGACTGCTAGGCTAGCTAAACAGACCAATTCAAAACTTTTGATCCCTGTTTAGTGAAGGCACTTATGTAAACAATTACCTAACAAAGTCTGTGTATGGGATCCATGAAAATACAGTGAGGTGAAAATTTAGTTTGGCCTGGCCCATTCAAGCAGTCTTTCACAAAGGAGGTAAGATTGAAGGATAAGTGGCTTTTCATTGGAGAGAGGCAGGGGCTCTGAATTCGAGGCTAAAGGAACAGCATAGGCAAAGGCAGGAGGCATGCGGGTCCACTGTATTTTCAGGCGAGTAGATAGAGTGAGTGAGTTGGAAGGAGAAAGGCATTATTCTTCCCTGAAGCCCTTCTCACTTAGGGCCTTCAAAGCTTTCACTCAAAGAAGTAATAAGAGGACCTCCCTGGTGGCGCAGTGGTTAAGAATGCGCTGGCCAATGCAGGGGACACGGGTTTGAGCCCTGGTGCGGGAAGATCCCACATGTTGTGGTGCAACTAAGCCAGTGCACCACAACTACTGAGCCTGAGCTCTAGAGCCCGCGAGCCACAACTACTGAGCCTGTGTGCCACAACTACTGAAGCCCACGCACCTAGAGCCCGTGCTCCACAACAAGAGAAGCCACCGCGATGAGAAGCCCATGCACCTCAACAAAGAGTAGTCTCTGCTCACCACAACTAGAGAAAAACCCGTGAGCAGCAGCAAAGATCCAACGCAGCCAAAATAAATAAATAAATAAAATAAAATAAAATAAAATAAAATTATATATATATATATATATATATATATATAAAAGAAACTTTCTGGAATTACACAACTATATTAAAAAAAGAAGAAGAAGTAATAAGATTTTTTTTAAAAAAGTAGTAAGAAATATTTTTTTAAAAAAGAAATAATAAGAAATTTTACTTGCCTTTGATGGACAATAAGAGAGAAAAGATGTTTTGGTGCAGAGAGCCTTTTGGTAGATTTAATATCCTATCACTTTGCTACTTTCTTATCTACATCTACCTTCGCCCTTCTCTTCATGAGGGCCTTTCTGCCTACCCATCACTAACTACAGACCATTAGAACTTTCATCCAAGAATCCCAATCGTATTTTGACACCAACATACATAATCACCTCCCTTGCATTCAACATGAAATCCTGTTAGCGCTACCTCTGTAAAGCCTCTTCCATCCATGTCTTCCCCTTCATAGGAGCTCAGGCCACATTTCTTCCTCTTTCCTTGGAAAATTACTTGGGTTCTCTAAGATTTAGTTTCAGCCTTTACAAAACAATGCTAATTTAGGTCTATAATCCCTTTACAAAACCCTTGGGCCAGATGTACTTCGGAATTCAGAAATTTTTCAATTTTTGAAAGGTTACAGATTACAAATTCTATATATGCAGTCTAAGGCAGCATGCTGTGATCAAATGTGGTACTATTTCTGTAGTAAGACATATTAACGTTCATCTAATGTAGCAAAAATAAAGACTATAATGTGGGTCATGTTGGTTCAGGTAGGCTTCTGAAAAAGCCTACCTTTTATGAAAAACTTGTGGTTTTTAGAACTTACTGGATTTTGGAATTATGGGTAAGAAATCATGGACTTGTTCCTATTCATTTCCTAGGGTTCTTTCAAGGCTTAAAGAAGGAGAATAAAGCAAAACAATTATCTTAACTCCAAGCATAGTAAATGGTAGCTGTTACTATAATTATCCCTTGTTCAGCTGGTCATCTTCCAATAAGATTTTTTTCAATCATTTTCTAACAGGTGATCTAGCCTCATTCAGACGTTTCTTCAGTGACCCAATGGCTCTAAAATACAGTTCTGGTTATGTCATTCCATTTTTTGAAAAATTAGTAATGTTTAATAATTATCTAGCAATTAAAGTATCAACTCCTTTGCCTCCTTGATCTGGTCCCAAACCACCATTACACCTCTTTATGTTACAGTCATTTACAACTCTTGGGGTTCTCCCAATGTGTGGTTTCTTTTCCTGCATCCCACCATAGCCTATGCACCTGCTACCTGGAATGGCCTTGCCAGACATCTGCTGTCCAAATTCTACTCATCTGTCTAGACACAGCTCAAATGCTTCCTACTCCATGAAGCCCTTCATCACCAGCCCCTTTAAAAATGTAACCTCTCCTTCCTCAGAGCTCTCTGGCAATGGTTCTCAAATCTGACTGTGCACTGGAATGTCCTGGGGACTCCTAAACCTGCCCCACTAAAACAGAATTTCTGGACAGCCTATGTATCATGAATCATCTTGAGGGCTTATTATGTAGCCTGCATCTGGTCCAAGGAATAGATTGAGAAACATGTCTCTAGAATTTTATCTGCATATCTCTTTTGGTCTCATGCCTCTTATCACTTTCCATGCCCTACTACTATTACTCAAATAGATGCCTCGTCTTCCCCAATAGTCTGTGAACTCCTTGGCAGCAGGTAGAAAAATAATATGTACCTCTGTAGAGCCCACAGGCTCAAGCATGATGCTTTACTCCTAGTAAGTACTCAATAAGTATTTGCCAAATGAATATTGAATGAAACAAATAAATGGGTTTCTGGGGTAATGACCTAGAGGGGATGCTCTTTTTTTTTTTTTTCTGTTTGGCTGCGCCAGGTATTAGTTGTGGCATGTGGTATGAAGGATCTTTTTAGTTGCGGCATGTGGGATCTAGTTCCTTGACCAGGGATTGAACCTGGGCCGCCTGCATTGGGAGCATGGAGCCTTAGCCAGTGGACCACCAGGGAAGTCCCAGGATGCTCTTTCAAAAGACTTTCTTAGAGACTTACAAATCAAGTTCATGCCAGTGATGCATCTAAAATGCAGTTCTGATTATGTCACTCCCTGTTAAAACCCTTCAGTGGTTCCCCATTACCCTGATGATAAATCATACCTTCCTCAGCCATACATATAAGAACCTCTGATATTTTCCTGCCTCTATCACCAGCTTCGTTTCCCAATTCCTGCCTCTAACTCACCCCTCCAGCAATCTCAACTTGCCCCAGTGCGTTTGTTCATGCTGTTCCCTCTGCCTGGAATGCCTTTCCCATACCTATTCACTTGGCTGAACGTATTCATCTTTTGAGATTTAGCCGAGTTATCAATCTCTCCCAGAAGCATCTTCCAGCTCTTAGGTTGGGCTAGGAGTACCTGATCCATATTTTGTAGCACCTTTGGCTTACCTCTACCTTCCCATTTGTTTAATTTTCTTAAAATCTTCTATATTTATGTCTGCTTACTCACATCCCATTCACACTGTGAGGTCCTCAGGGTCATGGACCAGACTATATTCTTTTCTACTTGTGCTTCTGTCACTATGCCTGGGCACACTGAACTTAGATGGACAGTATATGTTCTTCTGAATTGAACTGAGCTGATTAGAAAGCATCTGAATGTATTTATAGATGGAGGAAACTGAGGGAAAGTTAGGAATAATTCCAAATAAAAGAATATGAAAGGTGCATTGAATCCTTATTATGTTATTAGGCTTCTAGGCACCGTGCACACAACATGTATTTCCTCTCAATTACTTTAATCCTTATAATGGGCTTCTGAGCTGTACCCCTGAAGGTGAGGACAAAACCAAGGATCAAAGTTTTTTGTACCTTGCTCAGGTCACATAGTTAATGAGTGCCTAGCCAAGGGCGGAACCCAGTCCTGACATTAAAGCCTGTGATGTTTTATTATTATTATTTTTAATTTTATTGAAGTATAGTTGATTTACAATGTTGTATTAATTTCTGCTGTACAGCAAAGTGATTCAGTTATACATATATACATATTCTTTTTCATATTCTTTTCCATTATGGTTTATCACAGGATATTGAATATAGTTCCTTGTGCTATACAGTAGGACCTTGTTTATCCATCCTATATATATACTAGTTTGCATCTGCTAACCCCAGACTCCTACCCCATCCCTCCCCCCATCCTGGCCTTGGCAACCACAAGTCTATTCTCTATGTCTGTCAGTTTCTGTTTCATAGATATGTTCATTTGTGTCATATTTTAGATCCCACATATAAGCAATATCATATAATATTTGTGTTTATCTGTCTGACCTATTTCACTAAGTATGATAATCTCTGGGTCCGTCCATGTTGCTGCAAATGTCATTATTTCATTCTTTTTTATGGCTGAGTAACATTCCATTGTATATATATACTATATCTTATTTATCCATTCATCTGTCAATAGACATTTAAGTTGTGTCCATGTCTTGGCTATTGTAAATAGTTAAAGCCTGTGATGTTTTAAAATGAACTCTATGCTATAGCATGCCTTTTCTCTGTGACAGGCTTTCATTTGTCTTTCCCCAAATTCATTCAGCAATTGTGCATTGCGTTCCTACTATGGGTAACATAAATGATTGAAACACACACAGGCCTTGCCCTCATGGTGCTCACAGTCTTATGGAAAAGACGAACAAGTAAACAGATGATAACAGCACCCAGTGGTCACCGGGACCAGGCAGCACCAGGGCTAGCAGAGGGAAAACCTAACCAGGTTTGGGGAGTGCAAAGTCCTTCCTGGAGAAAACCAGATGTGAAGAACAAACAGGAGCTTGACCGTCAGAAGGGTGGGGGACATGCTAGGTAGAGGAGACATTTTTAAGACCTGAGACATTTATAAGACCTAAGTCTGGTATGTGTGGGTTTCCAAAGTGGAGAGTGTGGCTGAAATGTGAGATGGGGAGCGGTAAGAAATTGGGCCAAGCCTTCAACCTGAAAGGCCCTGCAAGCCATTAAAAACAAACTTCTCAACACATGTTTACATGTTTGCATTTTTATGGTTCTAAATACCTTCACAGGCTATACAGGGAAATGGTAAATTAGAAATCAATATTTTGCAACTTACCCTCATTCAAGTCATGGCAATATAGAAACCCTCAAGATGAGGAAAATGGAGAGAGCTATTCATTTCAAACAAATGAGGTTTATGATGCCTTTTAGGAAATCAGAAAAAAACAAAAACAAAAAACAAAAAAAACAACCTAAACCAAAACAGAAAAACCACAATGGTCTAGAGATTGCTTTAAGATACCAAAATGTTGCTTTTTAAGGGCATTTTGTGGTGGGGTGAAGGTCTCAGAGGAAATATTGGGCCATACATCCTCAGATGCCTAATTCAAACTGAAGGTCCCAGCAGAGGCGCTCAAGCATGACTGAGTTAATAGTCTGGGGATAAGGGCCTGAAGTCAGAATTTATGATCTCTGCCGGCAGGCCAGTCCTTAAACTACCCCATTACTGGCTTCCTCATTACGTTCTACATGCTTGTTTGGCATTGAAACTTGGGGCAAGAACAGGGAAATTTCCCTAGACTGGCTGCCAGCAAGTTGGAAAAATCGACCACAGAGTGTCCTTATTTGAAAATGCTTCCTGCTCTCCGTACCGCTCTCTTGTGCCCCAGACAGAACAGTCATTCAGTGTCCATTGGGTTTGTGACAGTTTTATTTAAAGCGCAATTTACTGAACACTGAAAAGAGAAGGGCTGAATAACTTCTTTGAGCCACTTTATTGCTTTGACCCTACAGCGTGTGATATAAACTCCTTAGCCAATGAGGCCATTTTAATTTCTTAGGTTTGCTTTTCAAATTAGAGTCCCAGCTGCATGAAGAAACAGTAAAAGAAATCAAAGACATCATTCTAAATGCAACAGGGAACAGATTTTACAGGTGTTTGATGTTTTTGTTTTGTTTTTGTTTTCTAAAGAAGAGAAAGCAGCTCCTATCTCCTTTTCTGTCTATTCAGTATCTTCTCTCTCCAATAATAGCCATAGAAGTCACCTTGAAGATTTGCAGTGCCAATAATCCCCATGGGTATCACCATCCCCTCCACCACCTCTACCACCATGGCCCCACCACCATACCACACACTAAGCTGTGTGGACGCCCGCAACAGGTGCTTTCCAGATATAACCTCCTACCAACCAGGCTGGGCAGGTGTTATTATCCCCATTTTAAAGATAAGAAAACTGAGGTTTGGAGAGAGACAACAGTTCAGCTTAGAGATTAAAAACCATGTTGTGATCGCTAATTATTAGAGAGATGCAAATCAAAACCACAGTGAGGTATCACCTCACACCAGTCAGAATGGCCATCATCAAAAAGTCTACAAATAAATGCTGGAGAGTGTGTGAAGAAAAGGGAACCCTCGTACACTGTTGGTGGGAAAGTAAATTGGTGCAGCCACTATGGAGAACAGTATGGAGTTTCCTTAAGAAACTAAAAATAGAGTTGCCATATGATCCTGCAGTCCCACTCCTGGGCATATATCCGGAATAGATGAAAACTCTAATTTGAAAAGATACATGCACCTCAGTGTTCATAGCAGCACTGTTTATAATGGTCAAGACATAGAAACTACCCAAGTGTCCATCAACATACAATTGGCTTAAGAAGATGTGGTACATATATACAATGGAATATTACTCAGCCACAAAAAAGAATGAGATATTGCCATTTGCAGCAACATGGATGGACCTAGAGATTATCACACTAAGTGAAGTAAGTCAGACAGAGAACAACAAATAGTATATCACTTATATGTGGAATCTAAAAAAAAATACAAATGAATCCATATTCAAAACATAAACAGGGCTTCCCTGGTGGCGCAGTGGTTGAGAATCTGCCTGCCAATGCAGGGGACACGGGTTCGAGCCCTGGTCTGGGAAGATCCCACATGCCGCGGAGCAACTGGGCCCGTGAGCCACAACTACTGAGCCTGCGCGTCTGGAGCCTGTGCTCCGCAACAGGAGAGGCCGCGATAGTGAGAGGCCCGTGCACCGCGATGAAGAGTGGCCCCCTCTTGCCACAACTAGAGAAAGCCCTCACACAGAAACGAAGACCCCACACAGCCAAAAATAAAATTAATTAATTAATTAATTAAAATATTTATTAAAAAAAAATAATAAACAAACTCACAGACATAGAAATACACTTATGATTACCAAAGGGGAGAGAGAGGAGTGAGGGATAAATTAGGAGTATGGGATTAATAGATACAAACTACTATACTTAAAATATACAAGCAACAAGGATTTACTGTATAGCACAGGGAATTATACCCAACATCTTATAATAACCTATCATGGAATACAGTTTGCATAAAAAAAAGAATCACTAAGCTGTATACCTGAAACTAACATAATATTGTAAATCAACTATACTTCAATTTAAAAAAGCCATGTTGTGGACTTCGTGTGTTTAGATCCTGCCCTTTCACTCTCAGCAAGGTGATGTCCAACTTTACCTTTATCACCTCAGTTCTCATGAGTAAAACGGAAACAATAATAGTGTTTACTCTACTGTTGCCTATTAATTTAGACAATCCTTGTTAAGTGTTTAGCATGGGGCCTGGTGCATAGCATGTTTTCTATAAATTCTAGCTATTATTATTATTGTTATTATTATTACTGGTGTTGTCGAAGTTTGCATCATTATTAAGAGGTAAATTTGAATTTAAAAATCACGTCTGATTCCAAAACTCAAGCTCTTTCATTCTACTGCATTGGGTTAGACCCTTTTCTTACACTGTATTGTTTACTCAACGCTGCCATGGAGAAGTGGTTAACTTCCTTTTACAGATGAAGAGACTAAACTGGAGGGACCAAGTTACTTGCCTAAGATCAAAGAGCTAAGAAATGGCCAACCCTAGACCTTGGGACCTCCATCCCCAGCTCTTTCTAAGACACTACTGCAGCCTTAATTTTTGTCTGAAAACAGTCAAGAAATGCAACTGAAGAGTGTCTGCCAGGCCCTTTATCTGGGACAAGATTACTTCATCCAAAACTGATGCTCAGCAATCTTTGTACTTTCTGAATACGTATCCTGCTAATCCACTCACTGAACCTCGGGATCTTTACTCAAAGAAGTAGTGAAGTCAAAGCCTCTTGTGAGAGGTTTGCAGCAGCAATTTTACTTACGCACTGATCCCTGACACAGGCTCCCGGCACCAGCTCTCAATTTCCTTCCCCTTGGGAGGGTGCCAGCTGTGTGGGACCAGGGACAAACTCTGCAACCCAGCCGTTTCCTAGGAAAGAGGCAACCTTGGCCCCTTGGAAGAAACCATGAACTGATGGATTTATGGAGAAACGGCTACTACTGTAGTAGAAAAGCATTGACTAGAGGAGGCCTGGGTTCCTCTTTTGGCTCTTCTCCCTAGATGTGTGTTTTGAGGGAGGCCCTTTATACCTCTTCCCCATCTGTGAAATAGACATGCTGATTTACAGCATGAGAGTTAACTAATGCCTCTTTCATGACTAAGAGGCTGAATAACACTAATCTCTGTTGAGCATTCCTTCCTGCCTTCTTCATTCGTTAGCTTATTCAATCAACAAACATGAATCCCCTGGAGCAGATGTGAACCCAAGTTTCCAAGCCGCACATCCCCAGGGGCACTTGTCACATTGTGATCACACAGACCATTCACACAGACTACCCTGTAGACAGTGTCCTCTGGAGACCTGCAACTCATTGGCTCCCCTGCAGATACAAGTGGTGATCGTGGTGAACAAATGTTCTCTGTCCTCGTGGGACTAATTATAAGCAAATGGATTGTGTTAAAGGTCAAGAGAGATAATTCATTCAGTCGTTCATTAACTAGTCAAATGCCTATTATGGAGTAGGTTGTGTTCTAGGCATGTGAAAAGGCACGATAAATCATAATACAGGATATTATCAACAGCTTGTTTTCCTCTCATTTCCCCCTCTAAATTCTTTTTGTTCTTGAAGCTTCCAGACTTATCTTCTCTAGGGCATCCATTGCACTGGATATATTTCTCACTTTCTTATTCACCCTTGGTTTTCCTAACATAGTGCCTGGAGCAGAGAAGACAGTAAATATTTAGTGAAGGAATGAATGCCCCCATACTTTCACACACACTTCACCCTCTGTCTAGAATGTTCTTCTCCTTTTTTCTTGTCTGAAATGTGTGCACTGCTTGACTCGGCTCAGTTGTAACTCCCTGAGGAAGCCATCCATCAAGTATGCAGTGAGAGGTACTGACTCCTCTCTGCTCCCGGAAACCCTGTGCTTCTCTCAGTTGCAGTGTTGATTACATAGTTATTGTCTTTTACATTTCCCCTTCCTTCCTAGACTAAGAGCTACTGTAAGTACAGCAATAGGATTAAGCATGTGGGCTTTGTTTGGAGTTGAAAGTCTTAGGTTAAAACCCTATTGATACAGCCACTAAGGAGAACAGTATGGAGGTTCCTTAAAAAACTACAGATAGAACTACCATACGACCCAGCAATCCCACTACTGGGCATATACCCTGAGAAAACCACAATTCAAAAAGAGTCATGTACCAAAATGTTCATTGCAGCTCTATTTACAATAGCCAGAACATGGAAGCAACCTAAGTGTCCATCAACAGATGAATGGATGAAGAAGATGTGGCACATATATACAATGGAATATTACTCAGCCATAAAACGAAACGAAATGGAGTTATCTGTAGTGAGGTGGATGGACCTAGAGTCTGTCATACAGAGCGAAGTAAGTCAGAAAGAGAAAAACAAATACCGTATGCTAACACATATATATGGAATCTAAGAAAGAAAAACAAAGGTCATGAAGAACCTAGGGGTAAGACGGGAATAAAGACACAGACCTACTAGAGAATGGACTTGAGGATATAGGGAGCGGGAAGGGTAAGCTGTGACAAAGTGAGAGAGTGGCATGGACATATATACACTACCAAACGTAAAACAGATAGCTAGTGGGAAGCAGCCGCATAGCACAGGGAGATCAGCTCTGTGCTTTGTGACCACCTAGAGGGGTGGGATAGGGAGGGTGGGAGGGAGGGATATGCAAGAGGGAAGGGATATGGGAACATATGTATATGTATAACTGATTCACTTTGTTATAAAGCAGAAACTAACACACCATTGTAAAGCAATTATACTCCAATAAAGATGTTAAAAAAAAAACACAAAACCCTATCTGTATGAATTCTGGCTCTGTCACCTTGAAAAAACTATTTCTGTTCTCTGTTCCCTATTTCCAGATTAGTAAATTGGAGATTCAACTATTCACATCATAGAACTGCCATGGACATCAACACTGGCCCAGTGCCTGGCACAAAGGAGGCCTCCAGTAATGACATTTTGATGAGAAGAGCTGTAATATGGATAAAAAGAATGATGATTATGAACAGGAGGAGGAGGAAGACGATGATGTTGATGATCATGATTATTGTGGTGATTTTGACAATGATGAAATGATTGTCCGTGTCAAAGAGCACATGCTTAGGCAATATGTACAGAATTAATTGGCCTGATGATTTCAGATGGAAAAATTGTATCCATTCTAATTGGTGGCATTTTGGTTTCCAATAACAGAAATGCTTCCATTTCGACCCCCCTCTTCTTCTGCATTCACTGACCTGAAGTATCCATGGATTTTACCCCTTGGTTCTACTCATTTTGTGAAACTTCTGTATCCTTCTCCATTCCCCACCTGTGCCCCAACCCAGCCAACAAAGCTAGTTCAGAATAATGGACGGCAACACGGGACCCACCTTTCAGACATTCAGTTTGGCTTTACTTAGGCTCAATCTACATTTGCACTCCCTCCTGAAGGCTTCTCTTGTTTACTGGAAGCTAAATCTAGAAATACCAAAGGGGCCCCAAGCAAGAAAAGAAAATGACAAGGCAACTAGACGGAGATGGCCTTGTACTGATCTCATGGGTGCTGGGTCAGACTTTGTCACTTAGCTCAGAGATACTAGCTTGAGGTAAACAGGCAAAATAATTGAAGGGCAAAATGAGGAGACTGTATGGCTTAGTGGTACATTAACTGAGATTTTTCTTTGTGTTAAGTGACCAGAGGAAATAATAAGGCTTTAATAACAGATGATGCTGGCAAACAAAAAATAACCATTGGCAATTGCCTAACTTCGAGAGAAGAAATGTGAGAATTAGGAGAGAAGTGATCTAACTGATTTTTAAGGTGTATCTCCTTGGGTCCTTGTGAAGAATGTGTAAGCTTTTGACTCATTGAGGCCAAATTGAATATAGAAATAATATTGGAATCAGCCCGGGGGTGAATATCTATGTCACTGTGTGATCTTTGAGAAGTCATTTAGTTTCTCAGAGCCTCAATTTGCTCATCTATAGAATAGGATACCTTGCTTTTGAAAGTTCGTGGTAAGGATTAGAAATCCCCGAGTCTAACTTGAGGCTGATCACACAGTAAACAGTTAATGAATTTATGTTGACTAAAGGAACATGCATACAAGAACTTTATTAACCACAACCTTATTCAACCATATAGAAATTATTTCTCACAGCACTTACCATGGCTTGAGGAAGTTAGCTAAAACACATACTGACCAATTGAAGATATAAAATCTCATTCTTTTTTTGTAATACTTAAAATGTAAATAATTGTATTTGTCCTGTCTACCTCACAAAGTCCTTATAAATATCAAATGCAATGAATTATGAGGACACTTTGAATAAAATAAAAAATATACGGAATGCAACACAGATTTAAGACATTATCTTTAAACATGTATAAATGCCATAGATCTGACACAAAAGGATTTTCCAGATAGAAAGAGCAGTTAACCCTTGGAATTGGCTTACCAAAGGGGAGAAGCAATTAGCTTGGTATTTCAGTGTTCAACAAGGCAGCTACCACGTGGTAGATACTCAAAAATACATACTAAATTAATGAATAGATGAATAAACCTCATGGAGGGGTGGGGTAAAAAGAGGGAGAATGGCTTAAAGCAGGACTCAATATAATGATTCTATGAAGCTCTATCTGAAACTTTGAAACTGAGCAGTTCCCTAACCACATACCCGCTGGCTCATAAGCAACTTGAGGAAGGGGAAAAGGACTTAGGTAATTCAGAATCTGTTCTATCCTTGCTGTCGGCCCACACACACACTCTTCACCCTAGTACTTGTCCATTGCTGTGTAGAGGATGCAGTCCTCAGCAGAGGCACACAAGTGCCCAAGTTTTCCTTATGCCACTGTCCCTTTGTACCCAAACACGCCATGCCATTTTCTGCCTCAGTTCCTGCGTATATGCTATTCCCTATGCCTGGAATGCCTTTCCCTTTCCCATCCCCCATTGCTTGGTGAGTGCTTTTCATCTTTTAAAACCCAAATCAGAAATTACCTCCCTTGGGAAAGGCTTTTCTACCTTACCCAGGTCTAGTTAAAAGATTCTCTCTCTCTGCTCCCTCAGTTACTTGAACATAGTGTCATTGTTCACATTGTTATAATTGTCACACTGTATTATAATTGTTATTTATATACATCTTCCCTATTAAACTCTGAGCAATTTGAGGAAGGTATAAATTGTGTTTGATTTTGTGGTCCCTCAGCACCTTGTCTGTTAAATGAAAGATCTCTGGGACAGATTTGCGTTCAACTCCTGGATCAACTTAACAGTTGTGTGGCTTTGGGGTCTAGTTACTTAAACTCACTGAGGCTTATTCTCCCCACCTGAAAACAGGAGCAGTAATGTTACTCTTCCTTGCCAGATCCCTGTGCAGATTGAATTATATTATTCAAAGGAAGAGCTAGACACAGTGCTTAGACTCCAAAACGCTATCTGTTGTCATTATTGTTGTTATTTAATCATTTAAACCATCAGGAGAGAGAACCGTGAACAAGAAGTAGGCACTGCCTCTTCCTAATGGAATTTACAATCTAGAGTGGGAGAAATTAAATGGATATTTACACTTAAAAAAAAAAGCTGTGACCCATGCTCTGAAAAAAAAAAAAAAAACACAACAACTTTGGGGTGAATATGGTCAGGATAGGCTAGGACTGTGGTAGGCTGAATAATGTCCCCTCCCAAAGATATCCATGCCCTAATCCTCAGAACCTGTGAATATGTCATCTTACATGGTAAAAGAGGACTTAGAAATGTGATTGAGTTAAAGATCTTGAGATGGGGAAATTATCCTGGATTATCCAGGTGGGCTTAATATAATTATAAGGGCCTTTATAAGAGGAAGGGAGGAAAGTCATAGAAGATATGAAGACGGAAGCAGAGGTCATAGAGAAGATACTCTGCTGCCGGTTTGAAGCGAAAGTGCCCATAGACCATGTGGGTAGTTTCTAGGCTGAAAAAGGCAAGGAAATAGACTCTTCCCGAGAGCCTCCAGAAGAAATGCAGCCCCGCAGACCCACTTTAAACCTATGACCTCCAGAACCGTAAGAGAATGAATTTGTGGTACTTTAAGCCACCAAGTTTGTGGTAATTTGTTACAGCAGCAACAGGAAACTACTATACATGCTCTGAAATAAAACTTAGGGGCATACAGTGGTTAGGATAGGAGAGGTTTTATTGTAACCAAGCAACTGCTCAATCTCAGTGGCTTAACCTAAAGGTCAGGCTCGCTCGCTCGCTCTCGCTCTCTTTCTCTCTCTCTCTCACACACACACACACACACACACACACATACACATACACACACACACACACACACACACACACACACACACACACTACATGTCCGATATGAGTTGGAAATGACTCTGCTCCTCAACCTCACTGAGGGACCTACCATCTAGTGATGTCACCCTCTCAACACATGGCTTGAAAGTCATGGAGCTAGAATTTGAACCAAATGTTTGACTTGAAGCTATTAGATGCTCAGTATTGACTACGATCCTACATTTGGAGATCATTAGCCAGAGAAGCAAAAAGAAACGTGGAGACGTTAATGTGTAAGTTGTTGTTTCATATTCTACTTGGTAAAACAGTGGGTTTACCAATGAATAAAATAACCATCACTAATCCTCTTAACCTCCCCACGAACCAGAAATTTTCCCTTGATGTTAGGTATAAAATCTTTGAATGTCAGCACTCAAAGTGGTAACTGAAGATTCTGATTCAACCTATTGTGTTATAGATGAAGATTCTGAAGACTTGCCCAAAGTCACATAGATTTCCTGCCAAGGCCAAGACTGTTTCTCAAAACAACACTTTTCTTAACATTTTGGGTGGGAGAATTGAAGCAGAGAAAGACATTCCATGTAAATCTTTGCACCATTTTAATAAGATAGATTCAGATATTATTCCAACATTTCAGGTTTTAAACACTGAGGTCCATGGAGTTAATGTCCCAAGGGGTACAGCTTAACCTTCAGCCTCTGGAACCCTGCCCAGGCTCCTAACCTGCACCACGCTGCCTCATCTGGGTGGACGCAGCCCTCTCTCCATCAGTGCTGGTAGCATGGAAAGGCAATAATGGGATTCCTTCTCATCCCTTACCGCCCCCAGGTCCACACTGCACTCCTGGGTTGGAGGAGAAAACAGGAAACATCCCGACAGTAAGTCTGAAAGTTGAATATTCTCTCCTAAATCAGTCTTGTGAAGCTAAAAGTCAATAGAAATCTCTCTTCAGCACTAGTAAAGATATGGGAGATTTATAGCCCGTGAGGCAAAGATGAATGCCTTCGCCTGTTGAAGGAGTTAATTGGAAAGTACTCAAAACAGTTACAGATATATTTGGAAACGACTTTTCAGATGAAGGGCGTTTACCAGGTTCTGTTTTTCTGCTGGGAGATTTCTTACTGTTTTTCATTGTGAATGCATGCTATGAAGAGATGTCTTCTGAAAGAGAGGCTTGAGGAACGGTAAGAATGTTTTGACTACGCCATTTTCCCTGGGGGTAGTATATGGTCAAAACTGCTTTTGTTTTTCCAAGCAGAGACTGAGGCTATTTGTGTCCTAGGGTTTCATGGCATTGGTGTGCTCGGATACCTCCTCTTTTTCAGCTAGCTCTGTACCTTTGACAGCCTGATACCACTATCCTAGAGTTTCTGGGAGAGAGGAACTCTTACAGAACATGTTCTTTAAAACTGCAGCTTCTGGGTTTGAATCCCAGTGCCACCACCAACTGGCTGTGTGACCTTCAGCAAACTGTTCAACCTCTCTGGGTCTCTCAAAGGGAGTGCCTACCTCCCTAATGACAGTACCTATCTTAGAGTGGCTGTGAGTTAATACATATCTAGCACTCAGAGTCATGACTGATGTACAGATGTGCTCACTGTTAGCTGCTATTGTTAATAATGACAATAGCAAAACCATGTAACCCCAAAGAACTTTTGTTTCCTCATCTGTAAAATGGGGATAATATTTCTCTCAGGTGATTGGTGACCTTGAATGAAATAATGCACTTAGTGCAGGGATTGGCACAGAGTGGGTCCTCCATCAATATTATCTTCCTTCCTTCCTGCAATATAGTTCAACACAGTAGTCACTAAGCAAGGCACATGGGTGGGCGCTAAGGGGAATTAAGAGCACAGAGCTGGTTAGAGCACACTTACTGTTAATTCATTTGTTTCTGAGAATTACAGAGCCAGGCATTAGGGTCCCTTGTCCATGACATGTAGATCAGAATGAGGCAGAAACATCTTAAATTCTTCCTAAGGTCTTACCACCCAGCTTAAAAGGACTAGCAGGTTAGACTAAGAGTGCATGGATATATTTGATGCTAGCTGCTTTTTTTCGAGATGTCACCTCATTCCTTTAATCCTTGTTAGTAAGTGAGGAAACTGAGGCCTCCCTGAGGTGAAACATTTGTCTCAGCGCACTCAGGCAGGAGCAGCAGAGACTAAATTCAGAAAGCGGTCCTCCGACTCCCAATTCAGTGTCCTTTCCTGGGTACCACAGCTTGGGGAAAAGCTCCAGAGCATGTACTCAGAAACAGCGCTGGGTGAAAAACAAAACACAGGAGACTTTGGGGTGATGTTTTTAAGGGCGTGGAAGGTGGCACTTCTGTCCTGATCCTTTAAACGTTTAAATGACAACGCTGCTTTGTTTTTGTATGTCAGCTTCAAATTGTTAAACACCTTTCCCAAGTGTGATTTCCTTTTTCTTACCGGAGATCATACACTGATCTTTGAGATGAGCTCTTGGCTGGCTCACAGAAAGTGGAGAGTGCAGGGCTCGGAAAGTGCTTTGAATTCTACTGTCTTCTCTGCTCAAATTTTGGTTGGGGAATTGTAATGATATCAACAATTCTGAATATTTGTATGGAATTTTATTATTTACAACAGTACCTTCACATACATTATCCTGTGTAATCCTCGCGGACAAACTATCAAATAGGTATCATTAGACACACAGATAAGAACACTGAGTCTCAGAGAAGTTAAGTGGTTCGTTCAAGGCCACATAACAAGTGGTTGGGATGGCAGACCTAGACTCAGATTCAGGCGTTCTGTTTGAAACATTTCTAAACACCTCTGTCCAATAAACCACTAACTGTGATCATTCTAAAACGGAACCAAACCAGGGATCAAGAATAGGGACCCTGAGTCAAATATGTCTGAGTTTGAGTCCTGATTCTGCCTTATCCGTAAAATGGGTAAGATGAAAACAGTAATAGAGTGACGGGTAAGGAGTAAAACTTGAACTTTTTCCAGTATTATGATTCAAAACTGTTCATTATTGCTGAAGCATGTTATCTGTAACTTGCCTGTATTCAGTATGTCCTAACAAAATATTAGTATTAATTTAAAAAAATCACCCCAAGAGCTTGCTATTTTAGAGTTTCACAGACGAGGAAAACCAAACCCAAGAGCCAGTGATCAGAAAGGAACACTGACCACTGGCCCTGAGAGCATGTCACTCTATTTCCAAAGCGGGGTACTAAGAAATACTTCTCAGATTTCTTCTCTGAGGAGCTAAGCACAGCTGTCTTTTTTTGAGAAGTCAGAACAACAACATGGTACAAAATCCTTCCCAGGTTGATGGAGGAAGGGCACTGCATTGGGTATTCACATAAATTTTCTTAATTTCCTGGTCAGGTCCATGTAAGAGTTTGCTAGGCCTGCCATAAAAAAGGTACCCCAGACTGTGCGACTCAAACAACAGTTCTGGAGGTTGGAAGTCCAAAATCAAGGTGTCAGCAGGGTTGGTTCCTTCTGAGGGCTGTGAGGGAAGGATCTGTTCCAGGCCTTTCTCCCTGGCCTGTAGATGGCCGTCTTCATGTTCACAAGATGTTCTCCTTTTATCTTCATGTTGTCCTCCCTCTGTGTGTATCTCCATATCCACATCCCTCCTTTTTATGAGGATACCAGTCATATTGGATTAGACCTGCCCTAATGACCTCACTTTAACTTCGTGACCTCTGTAAAGACCCTATTTCCAAATAAGGTCACCTTCTGAGGCAGTCGGGGGTTAAGACCTCAACATATGGATTTGCAGGGAGGGGACACAGTTCAACCCATAATGGTCCATTTATTATGACTGTACCGTATTGCTATTTTAGTTTTTAGAATTACCTGCCCTTTGAGCTCATTGAGCTGTCCTAAGCTCTTTATATAAAACTCAGTTGACTGCTGAGCGGTAGCTATTATGATCCCATTTACAAATGAGAACTGGGCACAGGGAGATTAGGTAACTTGCTCAAAGCTGAACAGCTAGTAAATGGTGGAGCCAGAAACTGAAACCAGATGGGCTGCCCCAGAGTCTGTGCTTTTAAGTGCCAGGCTGTGCTGCCTCTGGGATCTCACAGTCCAGACCTGGGGCTGTTCAAAGGGCTGGGTCTTGCAAGGTGGAGAAAGACCAATTGTGAGCCAGAGGCTAGGGAAGGCTTCTCAGGGAGGTGATACCTGAGCTGAGTATTAATGAAATGACAATCAGGATTCTGGAGAGAGGAGCGTGCATGGGGTAGAACAGGCTGGAGCACAAGGGGTGCAGGGCCAGGAGGCTGGCGTGGGAGCACCTTGGCCTCGTCAGCCAGGTGAAGGGGCTTGGGCTCTACCTGCACAGGCAACAGGGGACAACTGAAGGGGATTCAGCAGGGGCATGACATGATCAGATTAGCCTATTAGAACCACCTCTCCAGTGGAGAAATGTAGGTGCATAGTTTGGGGAAGGGAAAGCTTGACTCAATGTCAAGGTAACACTGGGTAAATCTGGGGTGCAAGCTGCTGGTTAAGACCGGACATCAGCCCTGCAGCTGTGCAGGCCACTTAATGTTTCACGGTCAAGGACAAAGCAACACAGTTCAAGAGGCCCCTGCAGCATATTTTCTCTGCAAAGACAGTGGTGAGGTGGCCAGTCTTTAGGAATCGTGAATAATTGGGTGATCTTTCCTTGTCCCCTTCTCAGATATTCTCTTGGAACTCCCAAGAAGCCTCACCCCGACGATCTGATCTGAATCCCCAGTGAACTCCACTCTCCCAATAACAAGCTCGTTGACAACAGACCATTTTTACGGCTACATCCTTCTCAGCGGGCCCATCCCCTTTTTCAGATGTTACCCTGTCTCATGACCTATTTATTAAAGATCAGAGAAAGACAAATATCATATGATATCACTTATATGTGGAATCTTAAAAAAGGGTACAAATGAACTTATCTACAAAACAGAAATAGAGTTATAGATGTAGAAAACAAACTTATGATTACCAGGGGATAAGGCATGGGGAGGGATAAATTGGGAGACTGGGACTGACATACACGCACGACTATATATAAAATAGATAACTAATAAGGACCTACTGTATAGCACAGGGAACTCTACTCAATACTCTGTAATGGCCTATATGGGAAAAGAATCTTAAAAAAAGTGGATATATGTATATGTATAACTGAATCACTTTGCTGTACAGCAGAAACTAACACAACATTATAAATCGACTATACTTCAATAAGTTTTTTTTAAAAATCAGAGTAGTCAGGAAAAAACCCTGAAATTGTTCTTGAGGGCTTGCTAAGTGGTCTCACAGGCATTTAGAACCCAGGTTCTAGACTAAATGCTGTCAAAAATAAGCCACATATGACCTTAAGAAAGTCCTGCAGTCCCAGGACATCAGAGCATGAGAAGACTGCAGGGGACGTTTAGTCCCATTTGGGAGGTGCAGTCCCTCAGTGGCTCCCTTGGCCTCCAGGATGAAGTACATCTGCATTCAGGGGCTTTCTGGTCCCTATTTACTTCTTGGGATTTGATTCTAGCTCCTTCCTTCCCGGATTCTCACCCCACCATGTTGCTCAGCTCTGCTCCTTTGTCCATGCTCTGCTTTCCTCCCCTCCTTTCCTCCTTCCCTGATGAAGTGCCACCTAGATCTCTGACGTGCAACTCAGATACCAACTCCTCCAATGCGCCCAGGATGGTTGCACTTTGGGTTAGGCCCCTATTCTCGGTGCTCCTGTTGAAACCTGAGCCTTTCTTCCTTATCCTACTTTTCATTGATACTGCAGTTGTCTGTTTTCTTGACACTCTCCCCTGCAAAACTGAACAACTAGAGGGCATCTATGATAGGCCCCCTCTCAGAAATTCTAAGCAAGGGCCTGATTCAGAGAAGATGTTTGGTGAATTTCTATCAAATAATGCAAGGGGAGAGTGTAGGCATCTGCTGCCCAGAGTTTACTCTCAGAATTAACAAGAACATTTAAGAGCATCCACTCTGTATGAGGCACAGTGGGCAAGTAGTTACAAAGTGTGGGTCCACTTTCCCCCGTGGGTCCCAAGTTTCCCATCTCTAAAATGGGAGTTGTTAGACTGGTTGGTCTTTGAGAAATCTCCCAAGTCCTACATTTTATTTTTCAATGGCTGGCTCAAATCACTTGACTATTAAGAGGCAGAAATGAACATAAATATGGATCTTTCAACTCCAACTCCAATGCTCATTCATCAAAAATTCAAGTACCATTTTCTAAGCTTACTAGCATTCCCAGCTCAAAAGTGCTGGGATTCTCTCTTGCCAAGACTCAGGGGCTACCCAGCTGAGGGAGTGCACTAGGGTAGAACTGCACTCTCAGATTTAGAAAAACAAAAGCTCATCAATCTCTCTTTGGGTAGCTAAACTACATAATAAACTATATTTTTATAGAAACCCCCTGGAGCCTTATGTCTATAGGGGTGAATGATATGTTTTTTTTATAACCAAAAAGAATGAAGGATACTTGTACCTACTGATGCAAAACAAACCACCTCAGAACTGAGTGGCCTGAAACAATAACCATTTTTCCATATCTCACAATTTTGTGGGATAGGAATTTGGGCAAGGCTCAGCTGGGTGACTCTTCTGTTCCACATCAACAGGGTGTTGATGAAATTGACCCAGTGGTATCTCACTGGTGGATGGGCTGGTCTGCAGAGCCCTGGTTCTTGTCTTGCAGGAATGCTGGAAGGCTAGGCTTAGGTGCTCAACCAGAGCACCTACCTGAGGTGTCGCCAAAGACCTCTTATGTGGAGGCTGAGGGCTACAAGAGTGAGGGTTCTCACAAACCAGATGGAAGCTGCATAGCCCTTTATGCCACAGCCTCTGAAGTCACATAATGTCACATGTGTTGCAGTCTATTGGCTAAAGCAGTCATGATTCTGCCCAGATTCAAGGGAAGGGAACACAAACTCCACTTCTTTATGGAGGAATGTCAGAGAATGTGTAGCCAAGTTTGAAAACCACCACGGTAACATATACTAAACACTACTATGCACCCAGTATTTGCTAAGCAATGAAAATCTACTCTCTTAATCATACTTACTGCCTGGGCCTCTACCTTGAGCTCTAAACCCAAATATCCAACTGCCTACTGAGCCCCTCAACCTACAACTTACTATGTCTAAAACTGACCCCTGATCTCCTTGCAAACCTGTTCTACCTTAAATTATCTCATTCAACCTCAACTCCATTCTTCCAGGGGCTCAGGCTTCACACCTTGGAGTCATTTTCTTTCACATTTTTTTGGTGCAATCCTTCAGTTAATCCTGTTGAATCTACCTTTAATATATATCCAGAATCTGACCATTTCTAGCCGCCTTTACTGCTAAGATTCTGGATTGAGCCACCGTGCTCTCTTGCTTGAATTAGGGCAAGAGCCTCCTAACTGGTCAGCCAACTTCTCATCCTGCTCTATCATCGAGTTTGTAAACAATAGCCAGGTGATCCTTTTAAAAAGTAAGTTGGATCATTCCCTTCTGCCACTCATGACACTCAGGTGCTCTCCGTCTCACTCAGAGGAAAACCTGGAATTCCTACAATGGCCTCCGGCACCCTACATGACCTGACCTCTACCTCTGACCACTCTCTCCTTTGATTTCTCTTCTCCAGCCATTTTACTGCCCCTTGAACACATCAGACAAGCTTCTGCCCCAGGGCCTTTGCATTCGCTGTTATCCCTCTGCAGAATACTCTTCCCTAAGAGATCCACAGGGCCATCTTCCTCACTTGCTTCAAAATTCTGCTCAAAGGCACCTTACGTTGATGCCTTTCTTGAAACTATCCCATTTAAAATAGCAGCCTCTCCTGCTTGGTGCCTCACCATCCTTAAACTCTTCCTTATGCTGTGGTTCTATGTTGAATTCACTGCCATTTGACCTAATATATATATATATATATATATATATATATATATATATATATATATATATATATATATACACTCTGTGTGTGTGTGTGTGTGTGTGTTTGTCTTCGCCACTAGAATATAAGTTGTATAAAGGCAGGCATTTTTGACTGGGTCACTGCAGCATCTGTAGCCCCTGAAACAGGCCTGACAACACAATGCAGGTGCTTAGTAATGCATATTGAATGGATATTTTATTGACTTAAGAAAAAAACCAAATCCTCCTTTTAAAATGAGAAGTAACCCATATTTCTCTTTTGATCTTTTTTTCCCTCTTTCTCTGAGCAGAAAAAGTTGCATAACCACATCAGCTTATCCCATAACTGCATTATCTTCTCCCATAAAAATGTTATGAGCTAACATGCCCTTTGGTACATTTTTCTCTTCAGTTGCCTAACATTCCACCTGTTTTCTTGTCATCCTTGCTAGTGATATCTCGCTTACAGCTGGCACTCAATATTTGTTATTGACAAATTGCAGCCTGTGCTACTTACTGTGTGATATTGAGCAACAGACAACATTCTGTTCTCCCCCTATAAGAGCTGGGGCAATTGGCATTGACCTCACTGCGTTGTCATGTAGGTAAACTGAAATAATGGATGCCAGTGCATATCCTGGCACACCAGAGAGAGCAAAATATAAGTCCGTTTCTTTTTCTCACAATCACACTAAATCTATTCAGCCTGCCATTTTTCCATCAAGGAGGAGCTTCTCAGAAGTTGCTAAACCGCAGGGTAGGGGGACAGAGAATTCAGAGGAGGGGAGACGGAAGCCATACCAGCGTGCCTTTGCTCTCTCTTTTCCAAAACTCAGCTAGTTAGACTGGAGGGTCTGCCACAGAGAGACACATGTCCGCTGCCCTGGGACAAAGGGGAGCTTCTCCTGATGGGTGACTGCTGAAGTGGGTCCTCTGTCCCAATGTACCTCTGGGAAGGAAGCCTCCTGATTCACAGGAGAAAACGACTTGACTCCAAATGTATAATAAAGAAGGTATGGAGGTGAAACGCATCCCTGCCCCGCCCCCTTGGAAAGAAACTGACTTATTGAAGGGGGGAAGGGAGGGGATGGAGAATTAGAGAAGGGAAAAGGAAACTATGGTCAGTCAGGCGGAGAAACTCCAACTAGGCAAACAGCACGTGGCCAGCCAAGGAGAAGAAAAGTCCACCTGCTCTGTGCTGGGCACGTCCCCACAGGTCATCTTTATTTTTTACAAGTAGCTCCAATCATCTCACAAACGATTTATTCTAGTAGTAATCCTATTCTACCAGCGAGGAACCAGACGCTTAGGAAGATGCACTTAACTGGCCCCAGGCCACACAGTTTATAAGACGCAGAGCCGGTAGGAAAGTCACAAGCCACCGAAGAGCCCCCGCGGCCCTGCCCTCTGACCAGGGAAGCCCACGAATCTCCGGAGGACCGGCACAGTCCCCAAGGGCAAGCAAACAAAGAGGCCAACACTCACTGACACCCAGGCTGGGGGCGGGGGAGGGGGGAGGAGGGGAGGTTGGAAGCCCAGCTCGCAGGGTTAGAGGTAGGGTCCCTCACGCCACCCCTCCTGAGCGCCTCTGTGCCCTCAGCCTCCAAGGTGGCGCAGGATGGGTACATGCCCCTCTTCCGTCCCCCCCACCCCACCCCCCCATCCCCCGCCAGGCCGGTGTGAGCTGGGCGGCACTGACACAACTAACACGTCCTGTTTATTCCTCTCCATGGGGAGGCGGGGCGCACAGGCAGTCTCTCCCCACGCTTTCTCCTAGGAGGAACTGGACCCGGCAAGAAAGGATCCACAGAAAGCCCACAGCTGAACCCGCACAACTTACCCCTTCCATGGCTTTCCACCGAGGCAGAGTCTGGGAGACAGAGTCTGGATCCCGGGGCCAAGAGTCCGTTTTGCTCCGCCCGCACCGGCCAGGAAGCAATCGCTTCCCCCGGCCGCCACGGACACACCTGAGCCCAGGCTCCCCACCTGCCCCACCTGGGCGGCAGCTCCTCCCTCTGCGGCGGCTGGAGCGCTCTTGCCCGCGGCGGGGGCGCGCGCCGGCCTCCGTCCGCCAAGTTTGCAGGGCCGGCGTCTGCCGGGGTCGAGAGGCAACTCTCCGACCAAAGATCTGCAGACTCTGGCCCTTCTCGGCAAGCGGCTCTCCCCACTGTTCTCCCCCAGGCTGGGCCGACAGTCACCCTGCAGGGAGTTCACACTGTGCCCGAGGCTCGGGGGAGCAGCCGGGGAACGGGGGGACGGCGGGTCTCCGGTTAGGGCAGCAGGCTCAGGCCCGACCATGTAATCTTCCTTAGTAACAGCCTCGGCCCACCCCGGCCGACCCTGCGGATGGCTACTCACCCTCACAGGAGGACAGGGAAGCCAAAGCCCAACGGGGGCAGGTAGTGCCCAAGCTCATAGAAGGATTTCAAGGAGGCCAGAAAGGGAGCTGCTATAATAGGGCATCTGTTTTGGGTCAGGCACTATCTAAGCATGATACATTATTCTACCCAAATCCTGCAATCGCCCTGGGAAGTGCTATAATCCCATTCAAAAGGGGGGGAATCTGAGGTGCAGAGAGACCCAGTAACCTGCCCCATAGGTAGTAAGTAGAAGGATCAGGGTTTCAACACGAGTCTGGCTGACTCTAAAGGGATTTTATTTTCCTAGGTTTGTGTGGGTTTGTGTGTGTGTGTGCACACTCTTTTTGTTTTTCTGACAGAGCTGGTGCTGGAAACCCAATTCCCAGTTCTTAAGAGCTCACAGCTGTCCTGGAGTTTGGGAGGCCAGCACAGCAGGCAGTCTGTGTGACTTTTCTTGCTTTGTTAGGGCCAAACTCATGAAGTGAAAAGCCTCTCCTGCCCTGTCCAGGGCAGAGGAGGGGGAGGGCAGGTGAGGAGAGCCCACCTGCCTGCCCGTTTCCTCTAACAGGTGGCTCCCATACCGCGCTGATCATCACAGCTGCCAGGGAATATGTTACAAATACAGGCTTCAAGGCCCCAGGGCAGACAGGAGCCCACTCTTCTGGTCTAGGGTCTGGGAATCTGGATTTCAATAAGCTTTTTTAGGTCAAGGTGTTTTTAATAATAAATGACTCACAGACCTATCTTTTACATCATGAGTCAGCACACACACTAAAATTAAAATTTCTCAAAACAATAATCACTCGTGCTGTGTGTGATCACAGTGATATTTTCTATTTTCGTCTAAGCCATGATGTGATATTTAATTAAAAAATCAATGGTCAACACACCCACTCCATTGATTTCATGACTCACAGTTTGATCCACACTGTTGTCATGGGAGCTCAGCCCACAATCAGATTAGGGGCCCACTCCTCCAAGCTACGTGGGGCACAAGCCCAAGGTTCTCTGTAACTTTCCCTCCCAGCCTGACCTTCACTCAGGTCAAAGGCAAGCATTTCTTGTATACATGTGTACAGGATACGGTGAGGAATCAAGAGCAGAAGCCCTCAGGAGAACTTGAGCCCTCCTCCCAATCCCAGTTGATAACTAGGCTGTCAAATTTCCTTTGCTCTTAATGCAAGGGCGCTCCCTGGTGGCTTCAGACCAGCCTACAAAGGCAGAGAGGGATGGACTAGGTCAGAAGGGCTCTCACCTCCCTGGACCTGCCAGGGCTGGCAGCTCTGTGCTTTTTGGTTTGGGTCAGGACAAGTTACAGTGGCAGGTCATAGGATGCAGTGGGTACTACTTATTGGTAGCTGTTAGGAGTCTTTTGCAAGTAGGCTTAAGAACCATGACTGTTAGAACCCTGTTATTACGTTATGATCCTCTAGATGCTAAACTCAGTTTTCCCACTAAATGTTGGCCTTGGGAATGTCAACAAACCCCTAGGATGTACGTTTCTCTTGTGTACAACTAGATAAGAGGGCTGGAGGTGTTAGCTTGAGGATTACTGTGCCAGGTGAAAATCTCTACAGTGCTTACCGTTAATAAGCAACAAAAATATTGGTTCCTCTCTTCCCTTATTTTCTCCTTCTCAATTCATGGTGGTTATGTCACTGTCAAAATGCACATGTTGCACTTGGATGTACTAGTGAAGGAGCATTGTTTTATTTCTGTATAATGATCCCATTTTGCTCATGAGCTCCCATGCCGTGAGTATGCAGGTCCTTGCATCCAGCTTGATACAAGGAGAACTCACATGGGCTTATGTGGGAGGGTGGAGGCAGGTACAAAGTGCAGGCATTGGGGAGGGGGGTGGGTTTTGATCTAAGTTTAGATCTCGTTACACTTTAGGAATAAGTAATTCAACTGAATAAAGAACTATGAGATCCTCCTATATCTACAAGGTGCTTTGGTGGCCCACTGTGAGCTTCAGTGATCTGCACTTAATTATGGACCAGGAAGTGACTGACTGAGGGTGTACTGCCCACTGGGAATGGTCTCCCAGACCTTAGAAACATCACCTTATTTCGTTCTTATTATGATTCTCATTTTCCAGTTGAGGAAACTGAGACACAGACCAGCTAAAGTCACCAATCCAGGACAACATAGTTAACACGTGGGAGAGCAGTCTTTGCAATCCAGGAAGTCCGGTTCCAGAGCCCACACTCACCACCACTCTGGTTGCTTCCATTTAAATCTTAGAGAAATGCAGAATAATAAACTCACAGAATCTGTGAGTTTGAAGGGTTCTTTGAACCCTCCTCTCATTCAGTGAGAAAGCTTAGCAGATACTTCGGCTGAAGTTAGGCTCGATATCTTCTAGACCTTTCTGTCTTTCGAGCCCCTAGCTTCAGTTTGCCCCCCTGGTAATGGGGATAATGGACTACACTCTCCAACAAGGTCCTGTCCATTCCTGGACATACTGAGCAGTAGATATCAGTATTTCCAGCACATTCCTCACTCTTCCAAACCTTACTTTCCGTCTCAGATACTGCTTGTAGACTTTTAGTGTTTCCATTCCTGTCTTTCATTTCTCAGCAAATGTATTGCTACAAATTGCACCATAAGTAATGGTTTGTAGCAGAATACTGTGATGCAGAAAAGGATTTAAACAATATCCCCAAATGGGAAATCATGTGCATTCACCTCTTTCTAGGGTAAACTTTGAGCACCATTTGTTATATGAGGACAAAGGTGGAGCAAGTAGATTGATTGTCAGAATCAGGACGGTGCTGCTAGAGCAACATATGATTAATATTAAAATTATTATTGGTTACAATAATCATTTCTGAGGATTTCCAGTGCAATGCATGATTTATTTATGTATAATTTATATCCTGACTACTTTTGAAACGGAGAGAAGGAAAGAGGAAGGGAACTTAAATTTATTGAGAGTCTATTGTGTAAGAAGCTACACGGTTTGCGTATGTTTTCTTCTATTCCTCAGGATGATGGTGAAATAAGAGATGTTATCCCTGGTTGACAAGTGAAGCACATGAGACTCAGCAAGGTCAAGGCAGGTACCCCGGCCTTGAAGAGTCCAAGTCTGACTCTCTGTTTGGATTCTACCCTGCCTCCACACACGGCTCCTTCCTCCCTTCCATGCTGCGACCAGAAGGACTTGAAGGATTGGGCAATACAAAGCCAAATAAAGTAGGATGGTTGAACAGGAAGGTAAATGCCATATAGAGGACAGGGTGCATGGGAAGGCAGAAGGGATGGATAAACAGTGCAGAAATATGGGATGGTTACTACAAGGTATGCAGTTATCTAAATGGAAATCATTTAAAGATAAAATACCTCAAATTATCTTAGGAGGTATGTGGGTTCAAAAAAGGGTTTGCTTCCTTTCTACTGGTTTGCAAAAACTGTATAAGCCAGCTGGTTTCTCTTTTGCCTGGAAGGAAGCTCACAGCTGAATTTTGTGCTTGTCTAAGGCATCAACTTAACACTATATCATAATTTAGTAAGAGCTTTTTTGAAGGATGCTAAAGAAACATGACCAAGGCAAGTTGCTTTCCCTTTAACAGCCTTTTACCAAGAATCTAAGCACCTAGTTTACGTCAAGTGTTGTGCTTGGAGCTGGAGACATAGCAGCCCTTTAGGCTCATCTTCCTCCACTAATGCCAGTTACATTATGTATGCATCACTCAGATGAATAATTAAGATGTTTTCTGATCTCCTTATCTTGTAGAGATCAAAGGAATACCACTCCTCTGCGGGAAGGAGATGGGGCTTGCCAGGAAGTAGGGAATTGTTCCCAGTATCAGCCATTCCCATATCCTATCATCCAGAAAAAGGGGCCCTCAGATGGACAATTCAAGCAGGAATCCCTCTCTCTCTCTTTGGTCATGTTTCCTTGGGTCTGGACTTCAAGGCACAGGAATACCACATGATTGCAACTTGGAGGTTCGGAGTACTAAGATATAGGAGTGGTACAGGTCAATTGGCATGTGACTCATGAATCATAATTTGGGTAGCTGATTTTATATATATTTGAAAGCTCTATCAAAGGATAAGAATTAGATTTGCTTTCCTTGCAAGGAGTTAGGGAGGCATAACTTCTCTCCTCCACCCATGTACACATCCCCCTCTCTTTCTAGCCACTCTCCTTCAAATGCCATGCTTATGCTTTGTGGACTTAAGACACCTGTGTAGCACTTCTGGATAGGAGGGATCAAATGGCCCCTGACCTGTGGCTGTGGGACAGGAGTGTGGCAGGCAGGTGGTCCTACAGAAGACTCAGTTGAAGATGCATAAAATCCATTTTTAAAAAGTAAATTAGCAACTGTAGCTTACTCTCTGTTTATTTTTTAAAATTTTTATTGGAGTATAGTTGCTTTACAATGCTGTGTTAGTTTCTACTGTACAGCAAAGTGAGTCAGCTATACGTATACATATATCCCCTATTTTTTGGATTTCCTTCCCATTGAGGTCACTGCAGAGCATTGAGTAGAGTTCCCTGTGCTATATACAGTAGGTTCTCATTAGTTACCTATTTTATACATAGTATCAATAGCGTATATATGTCAATCCCAATCTAGAGACGGTCATACAGTAAGTCAGAAAGAGGAAAAGAAATATCGTGCATTAACGCATATATGTGGAATCTGAAAAAACTGGTACAGATGATCTTATTTACAAAGCAGAAATAGAGACACAGATGTAGAGAAAAAATGTACGGATACCAAGGCGGGGTGGGTGGGATGAACTGGGAGATTGGGATTGACATATATACTCTCTGTTTAATTCCTCATATATCATCCCCCAATCTTTGGTAAAATCTAATATTGTTAGATATTTAACTTCAGCTCTGGCATAGTGAAAAAGGAAGCACCTTTGGTCCACATTTGGGATGGAATGTTAAATAAAGGGAGAGCAGTGTCCACTGAGGTCAGCGTGGGTGCAGTACTGATTAATGAGAGACTCAGTGCTGGTGAGCCTGGAGGACAGGGGATGGAAGACTCAGGGTTCTGAGATACAGCTACCTCTTCTCACTTGTTGGGGGCTATGGAGGTTATTTTGTTAAGGGAGGTAAGATGAGCAGAGAAAATGCTTTGTATTCACCAAATCCCCACTCCTTCTCCTTTTCTTGGGTATGTGAGAAGGCTGTATTTCCCAACCTCCCTTGCAATTAGATTTAGGTGTGCGACTAGGTTCTCATCAACGGGATGTGGGAAGAATTAGTGAATGTTACTTGTAGGCCTGCCTGCTCAATTGTCCACTTTCTCTCTTCTCCTTTTGCAGCAATCTCAGCAGCCATGTGCTGAAGATGGTGCAATCACAAAACAGAAGGAGCCTGGATCCCAAAGTCCCTTCTTCTAAGAGAGCTACTAAGGAGATATGTCCAATAGTCATCAGATTATGATATAAATAAATCTTTGCTATATAAAGCTATTAAAATTCGGGGGTTATTTGTTACTGCAGCATAAGAATCACGTGCAGTAGTTGACACCTAGTAGGCACTTGGTGAAGGCTGGATCGCTCCTCTCTTCTCTCTCCATAGAGACGGAGTTATCTATCTCTGCCCAGGAGGTGGAGAAAGGCTTCAGAGAGGAAACAAGGCTTGATCTTAGTGCTAGAGTAGTCAAGGAGGAGACAGTCCAGAGGGAGAAAGTGGCTTGTGCAAAGCCCTGCCTTTAACAATCAAGCCTCCCAAGCAGGCACTTTAGGGGGAGAAAAGTTTTAAAAAGCTTGGTCTCTGCTTTCAGGAGTTGCTGCTCCGGACCCTTCGTCATCCTGAAAGCAGCCCTGTGATGGCACATTCTTTTCTGCTCTAATGCTAGTTTCTTGCTCACTAGCTATGTTATCAGAGTGGCCAGCAGCTCAGGTCCCACATTACCAAGATCTGGTGCAACAGCTTGCCGGGAGGTGGGTTGCAGCCAGGCCCCCCACCCCAAGCCCTGTGTGAAAGACCCCAGTTAAGTCTGAATGAGGCTGTTGGACGGGACAGGCCATTCGGCCCCTGTTCAGGTTGCAAGACGAGAGCCTTTTGTTGTTGCAATGAAGGGCTTCCTGGGAAGAGGGGTGGCATGTGTCAAAGAGATCTTGTTTCCCACTCGTTCCCAGAGCAGAGGATGCTGCTTCAAGCCGGGTGGAACAGAGCATGGAGGTCAGTGTACTTATTCAAAGGCATTTCTCACCATGGCATTTAATCACCTATATAAGCATCTGGTGAATTGAATTACCTCATTTGATGTTCACAACCAGGGCACATAATAAATCCCCATTATACAGATGAGGGAAAAGCAGCTCAGAGAAGGACTTGAAAGGACTTGATCAGGATTAGATTTGGGGGGAGTAGCATGTGGAGAAAGAGGAGGGAATGGAGGAAGTTGGAAAAAAATGTTACAAACAAGTAACTCTGAACCTGGAAGCTCCAGTACACCAAGACCCATCCTTGCCCTTGGCTTGCATCTACATCCTGTCTGTGCCTACATCCATATCTCTAGCCCTTCATTCATTCAACTAGTATTGACCTAATCCTGACTCTAAGCTAGGTTAGGCCAAGACATCCAGTGAAGAACAAAACACACACTGTGCTCACTGCCATGGAACGTGCAGTCTAGTCAGGGAGTCAGGCATCCAACAAACAGGTGAATTGTCATCTGATGACTCATACCCATAATCTCTGTGAAGGAAAACAACAGGGAACAATATAACAAGGAGCCCCACTTTGTAGAAGGTGGTCAAGGAGTCTAGGTCATAACTGAATTCCAGACCCATTTACTCATTCATTCACCCCCACAAAGATTTATTTATTTGTTGAGCTAGGCATTGTTCTGTATAACAGTGATCCATTTATCCAACTACCTGATGGACTGCTCACCTGGGCGCTCCATAGACACCTCACATTCAACACAGTCATAACTGAGCCAATGACTTGATCCCCTAAACCCACTCAAATGGCATCAAGCTCATCCACTTTCCAAAGCAGAAAACTTGCCATTCCTTTTTTCAAACTTAATTTAATTTTTATTTTATATTGGAGTATAGTTGATTTACAATGTTGTGTTAGTTTCAGGTGTACAGCAAAGTGATTCAGTTTCATATATATATATATATATATTCTTTTTCAAATTCTTTTCCCATTTGAGTTATTACAGAATATTGAGTAGGGTTCCCTGTGCTATAACAGTAGGTCCTTGTTGATTATCTATTTTATATACAGTAGTGTATATATGTTAATGCCAACTTCCTAATTTATCCCTCCCCCCACCTTTCCCCTTTGGTAACCATAAGTTTGTTTTTGAAGTCTGTTTCTGATTTGTAAATAAGTTCATTAGTATCATTTTTTTAGATTCCCCATGTAAGTGATATCATATGATATTTGTCTCTTGCTGTCTGGCTTACTTCACTTAGTATGATAATCTCTAGGTCCATCCATGTTGCTGAAATGGCATTATTTCCTTCCTTTTTTATGGCTGAGTAATATTCCATTGTATATATGTACCACATCTTCTTTATCCATTCATCTGTCAATGGACATTTAGGTTGCTTCCATATCTTGGCTATTGTAAACAGTGCTGCAGTGAACATTGGGGTGCACATACCTTTTCGAAGTATGGTTTTCTCTGGATATATGCCCAGGAGTGGGATTGCTGGGTCATATGGTAGTTCTATTTTTAGTTTTTTAAGGAACCTCCATACTGTTCTCCATAGTGGCAGTACCAATTTACATTCCCACTAACAGTGTAGGAGGGTTCCCTTTTCTCCACACCCTTCCCAGCATTTATTGTTTGTAGATGTTTTGATTATGGCCATTCTGACCGGTGTGAGGTGATATCTCATTATAGTTTTGATTTGCGTTTCTCTAATAATTAGTGATGTTGAGTATCTTTTCATGGGCTTTTTTGGCCATCTGTATGTCTTCTTTGGAGAAATGTCTAGTTAGGTCTTCTTCCCATTTTTTGATTGGGTTGTTTGTTTTTTTGATATTGAGCTGCATGGGAGAAAATATTCGCAAACGAAGTGACCAAAAAAAGATTAATCTCCAAAATGTACAAACAGCTCATGAAATCTTGCCATTCCTGACTCCTATCAATCCTCACTTTTCAAGTGTGATTGACTGTGCCTCATTCAACAACATGCACAGATGTTTACTCAGTGCCCATTCCCGTGTTAGGCACTTGAGGTGTTCCAGCACGAAAGAGGTACCATCCTTGCCCTCAAGAGGCTTACAGTCTAGTTTCACCTCAGAAAATGACAAGACTACTCAAAAACATCTCTTCAACCAGTTTGCTTCCCTCCATCCCCTATATGGGGGGGTGTAGGCTTAGGCTGGTGGTCCCCCTGCTGTAAGCAGCTCTTTGCAGGAAACTGCCTTCAGCAGGAAGCCCATTTTCTTGTCACTTTTGCAAAGCTACATTGCAACTAACTTTTAAACCATGTGGGGTCAAAGTGATTTGAGAGATGCCTGGGGCAGGAAGGGTCAGGAAGTTGGGCGGCACCTCCCTCTTCATGGAGTAGAAGCATTAACCTCCAGCCACTCCCAGATCCCTTCCTAATGCCTCGTTTGTATTCACTTGGTCTCCAGACCGTGGCAATAAAATGACGCTCTGGGCAGCGCTGAGGAGACCATCCAGCCATGTGCTGGTCTCACGCACAGGGGAGCATTTTAGCAGCCAGGCTAATACTCGAATCTTCCACGGTGGCCACAAATGTGCATCTTCCCTTTATCTGCAAATTGCACTGGGCTCCGGGAATCACTGTAAATTGGCCTGGCTCTGGCTTAAGTCACAGACAGACCTGAAGAGCGGAGAGATTATGAATCCTCCACTGTCATCCTGTGGGTCCCGGCCAACAGCCTGGGTTTGCTGGACTCTGCAGCTGTTCTCATCTTGATGATCTCACTCCACACCCGATGTCTTCACCATCTGTCAGCAATGCAGAGGCCATGCCGGACTTGAGTGTGGGTAAACTTGAACAAGGGGTTTGGGGTTGGGGAATCCAGCTAGGAAAAGTGGATAGAGCTTGAAAACAAATATTAGGGGTAGCAGAAGGAAAAAAAGATTGATAGGAAGAGTCATAAAAGTGTCTTAGGAAATAGAAATATACAAATTATGTATGACAGGTAAACATGGTCGTCTGTTCATCCATTCACTGATGTCATTCATTTAACCAACCGTTCTCGACTGCTGGATGGGGGACATGAGCTGATGTATCAGTCAGGGTCCAGTTAGGAAAAATGAAATCACTCTAAATGTTTGAAAGAGAGGGGATTTAACACAAAGAATTGGTTACACCAGGGATGGAAGAGCTGGGACCGAAATGGGGACCACGAGGAAACCTAGAGATTCCCAACAGCTGGGAGCCACTAGGCTGAAGTGAAAAAGAAGAGGTGGTGTTATCAGGGCTCAGGAGCTGGAATCACGCAGAGGAGAGGAGAGAGAAATGGCCTCTGGCACACATACCTCCTGAGACTTCTATAGAAAGGATGCAATCAGCCTGGCTTCTCCCTTCCTCCCATCCTGTCTCCTGTCAGTGCCTCCCAATGGCCAAACCCAGGCAGATGCCAGTCAATGCAAGGGCCTGAGTCACGCAGCCTGCAGGGTCAGACACCCTGCCACCCAGGAGAGAGCAGGGTCGGGTGAGGATTGGATCTGTGGGCAATCTCACCCAGGTCAAGCACAGGGGATAAATACAAATATCACGAGAGAAAAAGTAAATGCTATAATAGACTTCTTTTCTAAAGTTGCAAGACCAAAAAAATATAGAGTAACAAAGTGCCTTTTTTGTGGAGGGGAAGGATTAGGAAAACTTCTTGGAGGAGATGACAGATGAGGTGGGTCTTGAGTGAGGCATGAGAGGATGAAGTGAAAGCGGGGAGAGGACATTTCAGGAGAGGCGATGGCATGCAGAGGACCACAGCTTCTGAAGAGGGGCTGGCATCCCCAGGGAGCAGAGAGAGCCTTAAGGAGGGCAGGGCACATGGGCAGGAAAGCAGCTCAGAGGAGGTAACAGCAGGATGCAGGGGCAGCCCGAGGCCTGAAGGGTCTGCTGAGTTCAGATTTAGCCCGGAGGCCTGGGGAATTCAGCTGTACGGTGACTGAAAGAGGGTGGTAAGCAGATCATCTTCATTGTACAGGAAGAGTTTAATACCCCAATATCCTGTCTTCTCCTACTAAACCAGTGGGAAATGCATGTGTCCCCCTGAATGCTCACTTTTAACATTTATTCAAAATAGGTTTGGAATTCTCTGATCTGACAACTGTCTTCAGATCTCAAGATAGGTTATCTGAAAAGGCGCAGCTTTGCTTTGGAGGACAGATTCACTTTTTTGAAAACCTCACAGGGGACTGGGAATCCAATCAGAGGAAGAGTGTGGTCAGACAAGCCACTGTGCTTTTGTGGCTAAAACTGAGGTGTAATTAATACAATCTGAGCTATGGCTACATCACTGGAATGTGAAGGTCACTTCTCTAGGCGGCTGCTCAGAAGAGCGGTACTCATTCTTATATCTAAGGAGCCTGTTTAAAAGTCAGTCTCATTATTTTATGATTGAGCATCGTTATGATTTAGTTTAAGCATGAAGAGCAGATGAAAAGGACAGCCCCTCCCATTGGTATAGCATCTTATGCTTTCTAAAACACCTGCACAATATCCAAGGAAAGTACAAAGAAATAAAGATAGGAAAAGGAGGCAGAAGGGCAAGAAACTAAATTATTCTTAAGAGACATTTTTTTAACACTGCACTGTCAAGAGAGACAGGAAGTCAATATCCACGTATATTTCAAGAAGTCACTATCTGAGGATACTTTAGGGAACTCATTGTCAGAGGTTTGGAAGTTGAAAACCAGAGCGTCCAGTTAACTTTCAGATTTCTGAAAGGTTGGATGATCACTCCGAGTGATCACAAAATAACATTTACTATCTACTACAACTTGTTTTTTTGCTTCAAGGAAAATAAACATACCAATTGCAGCACACACTTTTGGTAGCTAGCATTCATTTCCCCTGGTTCCCTCTCTCTCCTGCTTAAAAATATTCTTTCAAAAAAATGTATGTGCTCATTCTTCCCCCACAAGCCCATGTGATCTTGGGACAGCTGATCCCACCCCTAGTTCCAGGTATGGGTCTTGATTGACAGGTCCTCAGCACCTGCCTCCACCCCAACAAAATGATTGGGTCACTGGTGATCATGTGATCTAAGCCAATCCAATCAGAGGAGTTGGGGGATTCTTTCTTAGAATGAGATTTCTTCTTGTTCTCAAAGTACACTAGGAACATGTAGTAGTGAGGGCTGTTGACAGCCATCTTTGACCATCAGGAGAGTCAGGTTTAGAACATCTGAAACTAACACAACATTGTAAATTAACTATACTTCAATAAAAATTTAAAAAAATAAAAAGAATTAAGCTTACCAGACAGAAGAAAGAACATGGGTCCTCGAGCTGCTGGATAGATTAAACCAGCCCTAAGGCTTAATCTACACATGGAATTTCTAGCTCTGGGAGCCAATAAAGTCCCCATTTGGCTTGCCATTTGGAGTTGGGTCTTCTTTTTCTTGTGATAGAAACCTGGGTGATAACAATACAAAATTCTTTTGTAGAATGAAAATATTGCTTATGTGAGACACAATTGCTTTTTAACCAGCACTTATTGAGCCCTGAGTCTGTGCCAAATGTTTTCGTATACATTTTTTTATTGGATCTTCATACATTATCCCTATTTTTAGTTGAGGAAACTGTGGCTGAAACAGGTGACCTGACTTGCTTTTGCAGGATAATTAACACTGGATGCTGTAACAAATACCTCTCAATTAGTGGCTTAGCATATATAAGTTTATTTCTTGCTCACATCACAGTTTGAAGGTAATCAGGTGGTTCTCCTATGTGAGTGTCCTTAAGTGATAACTCACGGTTTTGGCTCACTTCCCTTGTGTGACCCTGACATCCTTGATTATTCTGTTCCCATCGGTGTGGATACAGAGACAGAGAGTGTGTGAAAAATCACTAGGGATGCTTTAGGGGTAAGGTCTGAAAGGGCTGCATCACTTTTGCCCACATCCCATTGGCCAGAACTCAGTCAATAGCTCCCAGTTGCAAGGTGGGCTGGGAAACAGAGTCTTCCTAAGTGCCCCAGGGAAGAGGGAGCATGTCTGTCTGTCTCCCTTGTGGAGGGCCATCTCAGGATGCCGCCTACCACCTTCTGTAAGCGGAGCCAGGATTCTAAGCTCAGCATTGTGTTTCCACAGCCGTCTGTTTCTCCGGTTTCTCCTTTTTCCTCCTCTAAACACCCCCTCCCCCCGGCCACCATACACATTCACATTTTTGTTAATTCCCTCAGTAAGCAGTTACATAAAGGTCAATTTGTATTTTTCTTTAGTATCTTCTGAAGCAAAGAAGAAACTCCCAGCTTCCCTGACATTTGGTAGAACCACAGAAGCTGTTACTACCTCAGAGAAGTGCTCACTGCATGATAATGTATATGAGGGATTGATCATTTACTTATCCTCAAAGCAGATGAACTTTATAAGGAGAAGTATTCTGTAATGCAGACATGACTGTGAAGAATAAATCAAATTTCTCTGTGTACTTAGGGGAGAAAGAATTATTCAAATGCCTTGTCGGCAGTTTTCGGTCCATTTACTGGACCCGCAATCCCACGTAACGGCCACCAGGGGGAGCGCTAGGCCCATCCCTGCACAGGCAGCTATTTTAGACGCTGCTCTTAGCCTCAAGGAAGAAGCCAAAGAAATAAAGGAGTATATTTTTTCCAAACCGGACCAACTTATAAATTATTTGTGAGTCCAATAAAAGGCAATTATCAACATTTCCTACTATTTCAAGAGTAATATATTCTATGTTAGAAAAAGATTCAATTATTTCCATGGCCATGATTGAGACAATGGAAATCGGAAGCAACCACAACCCAAAAAAAAAAAAAAAAAAAAGATTGTAATCCTGTGTAAATCTCTGTCTTTAAAACTCAAATCAGAGGATGTGAATTCTGGCCCCGGTGGACATGAGATATTTGCCCTGAAGGTAGTAGAATTTGATGGGCTTGGGGGAGGTGGCTGGAGAGGGTGTGTGTGTGTGTGTGTGTGTGTGTGTGTGTGTGTGTGTGCATGTGTGTGTGTGCATGTGTGTGTGTGTGTGTGTGCAATCACAGTGAATTTGACTCCATCTGACTCCTTATTCTTTCCCAGCACAAGGGAGGTAGGGCAGAATAATCTTGTCCAAACAACTGAATGATGAACATTATAGAATTATTTTAGGAAGTATAGTTTTGTTATTCCCAGCTCTATAGACATACAAAATAATGAGGCTCAGAAGATCTTGCTTGCATAAACCAGGTTGTTGCGTTAAGACAGGCCCTTCTGCCCTGTCCAGCTGATCCTCTGGCAGCACTCTTGCTAAGCAGCAGCCTGGGGGTAATGAGACAAGCGTGGTCCTTGGCTCCAGAGAGACAGAGCCGGAATCTTGCCTCTGTGGGCCAGTAAAAATGAGACTTTGAGCAAGGTACTTAACCTTTCTGATCTTCAGTTTCTGCAAAACCCATCTCACAGAATGAGCACAAAGATGAAACGAAGCGGGATACGTGAGTATCCATCACATCATGAGTGGTCAATGAATATCAGCTTTCTTCTTTGATAAGCCCCCTTGTTTTCCTAAAGAGGGCAGCAAGTAAGCTTGAACGGAGTCTGGTTCTGCATTTCCACACATTCTGAGTCTGTGGGCCTGGATTCATGAGGACTTACTTTGAAGGCACAGCGGGAGTTCTCTCCCCGAATCCCTTAGCTCTGGAACAGGCAGCCTGTTGGTTGGGGTGTGTGCTCTCCAGGGGACCCAGGCACTTAACTGAGCTAAGAAGTGCTTTCTCAAGGACAGGGACCCAGGAAGCAGAGAGTGGGAACTAGAACATGTAAACCCCACGTTCTCCATCAGCTGGCATGGTTACTCAGACACCGTTTTCCCCGATTGTGTGAAAAGCAAAACAACAGGAGCTGGTGAAGTTGAGAGCCTCAGCTAGCATCTGGGGAACTCAGACATGCCGGGCCTAGGGCTTGGAAGGAGGGTGGGTTGCAGGCATCCTGCGAGGGCCAGGACTCTGGGGGATCAGGTTAGCACCCCAGAACTGAGAGAAGAGTGATGATCCTAGGAGGAAGGTCCTCTGTGCCACAGGGACTGCCAGCAAGCCGCCTGGCGAGCCCAGAGCCAGCTCTCCATTCCCAGAACTGGTCCTGAACACTCACCTCTGTTCCCTCCCACTCCTCCCGGTCTGATCCCTGTTTGTGACCCCGTGTGCATCACGACTGCCTATTCTCAATTCCCCCTCCCCCACCCTCCGCCACTTCCCTCAGCCTTTCTCTGGGCCCTGGGAGGCTGACCTGCACAGACTGCATCACCTGGCCTTCCTCACTGTTTGGTTCAGGTTGTGAAGTGCCAGCGGGAACTCCTAAGGTGAGATGAGAAGGAGGTCGGGGCATTTGTCTCCTGGCCCCTCTCCCTGCTTGGAGTGGTGTCTCTGGCAGCACCTGTGTCCTCCCATCACTACAGCGCCACTGCCCTCCTCCTGGCCAGGTACCCACTGGGCTCTATTCACCACCTTTCCTCCAGCCATCTGGGTGGTAACGGCTTCCTGCTCTTGCTAATCTCTGGGTGCCTCAGCGCCCCTTGTCAGTTCCCTCAACTTCATCCACACCTGCCTGAAAGGCCCCATCATTCAAATCTCTCCTTCTGAATGACGCAACCTAAACTCTGATTCCCACCAGGGCCTTGATGGGTATAGCATCCCTTTATGAAGATTTATTTATTTGTATATTATCTTGTTTTAGAAAGGAGCCTATCAGGATACGTAAGATATGAAATCACCAACGTTAAAAGTGGAATTAAAAACCGTGGGTAGAAGGACATGCTTTGGAACCAAAGATAAAACTAAGAAAACTGCATGCATCGTAACCTCCCCCCTTGATCACTGGCAGACCACACACGCAGCCCCTTGCTTTCCACATGCCCACAAAGTCTCGCATCTATTAAGTTCTGAGTCTATAAAATACAAATAAGTCAGTTACCCTGCACAAACACAAGTGTTCGGAGATAGGAGTTTCAGCAGCCTTCCCTTAGCTGTAATGAAAACGTTAGCACAAGTTCGTGTGCCGGATGCACCGTGAGGCCAAAGTCACCGAAACGTCGTCGGAGTTTGGAGGAGAGAAAGGTTTATTGCAGGGCCATGCAAGGAGATGAGTGGCTCACACTCAAGCTCCCAGAAGGGTTTCGGCAAAGTATTTTTAAGAGCCAGGTGAGGGAGGGAGGTCGCAGGCTATGGGATTAGCTCTTGCACAATTCGCTGATTGGCTGACGGTGAGGTAGCAGGGTGGTGTCAGAGGGGTTAACAGTATCAACCCTTCGGCTCCAGGAGGCCTGGGGCTATGTGCTCAAGGTCATCAAGTAGTTAATATCTTCCATTAGGTGGTGAGGGGGGTGGTTCACATCTGTATAAAACAGCTCAGGAAATGTGCATCAAATACTGCTACCTAGGTTCTTCAGGGAGGAGCTAAGGCAGAGGATATGGGGGAAGGGCCTGTCCTGGGAAGGCCCCTTAGGGTCCTGCTGGGTTACAAAAAGAGGGTGGTGCAGACGGCACCAGAAAGGGAAGGAGGCGGGGAGGCTGTCACCATAATGATGGCCTCGGCAGTGACAGAGAGGAGGATACCCTGGGAATCTAAGAGCAGGGCCAGAGCGTGGCTGGGCCCCTCAGTCCTGGCCTGGATCCAGGGTCCCTGCAGAACCTCGAGGAAGGGATGGCTGGATCGCCATCCTATGTTCTGCCATTAGCACAGCAGAGCTCTGTCAAGGAGTGGCTTCTCTCTGCTTCTTTTTCTGCCAATGGTCCCTCACTTGTCTTTCTTTCGTCTTCCTTAGAGCCTCTAGTTACTCGGGTTTCCACATCGTCATGATTTTTGTTTGCACCTCACATCAGTTTATTCAGGGCCTCTGTTCTACCTGATAGCCTTTCTCTGGGCATCCAACCAGCCTTAGTTTCTGCTACTCATAACTGGATTTTCCTTATATCTTTCAATTCAGCTTCCCTAGAGTGAAAATCTGATTGGCCAGCTCACCTCTCTCTGAGCGGAGCTTTCCATGTTTGGCCACATGAGAGTCGGCCTTTGTCCACCCTTAGTGCAGTCACAGGCTCCCCGGGAGTCACATGCTAAATGTGGCAGCTCAGGGGCTGTGGTGGGGGTGGGGGGAGGGAGGTGGACGTGGGCAACGCTGTCAATCATTTGTGCTCTTCATAAAGAAATTGTGGATGATTTGTAAACATCTGTTGATTCAGTTCCCTTGCGGCCCCTGGGAGTCTCTATTACGGCTCCATCCTCTGCAAGGAATTCTGCTGATCTACTCCAGCCCTGAGAGCAGAATGCAATCAGCCGAGGAAATATAGCCTGGGCCAAAACAGTAGGCCTTGAGGTTTGGTGAGGTCATTGTCCCCAACATACCAGAGAGTGAGTTAGAGGCTGCAAGACGAATCCCAGACACTATCTGCTGGTGAGGACAGAGCAGGACTCTGGCCTGTTCCAAACTGACTCAGGACATGGAGAAGGTGAGCTATGGATGGAGATCCTGGGGGACTCCAGCTGAGCCTGGGGCAGGCAAGTGCTGTCACTTAGCCAGTCTCGATAGCAAGTTCCTCTTTAGTGTGGACAGCCATCAGAGGAGAACTTTCCCCAGAGACTTTTGCAGTGTCAGTGATGGCAGAATGGAAATCCCAACTCTGCCACGTATTAGCTGTGTGACCTTAAACAAATTACTTGATTATTGAACCTGTTTCTGCGTATGTAAAATACAGACAGTAAGTTCTACCTTTTGGAGCGGAAGCAAGAAATCCATGATAGGGTGGGTATTAAATCCTTAGAGACCAAGCTCTCAGAAATGGATAGTAATTTTTATGATTATGAGCACTAGTAGAGCCACTGACCTATCTTCTAATATTTGCTCCCAAATATTAGATTGGACTTGGGCTCCCAAAGACTTAGGAAGGAAATAATCTTTCCAACCAACGTGGGGCGTCGTGCCATCGATGACAAGGCAGACACAGTGTCTTGAATTACACGGGGCTGGCTGTGGGTTGAATAATCTATTGGCGAAGGTAAGCTTTGGAAACACACTTTTTAAAAAGGCAGCAGTACAAGAAAAGATAACAGTTCTCCCTAGAGGCACAGCAGGCTAGAAAGCACCTTCTTGCCCAGAGTCACAACGGTGGCTGGGCCCATCATAGCATCCCCCTGCCTCTGAAATCCAGGAGGTTGTGAGGGAAAGCGCAGGCAACCTTGACCTCGTACTCCAGACACCATCTCTCAAGACAGTCCTCTCCATCAGTATCAGAGATCCTTTGTTCAAGCGAGAAGGTGAGCCACGAGTCACTGAATTCCACCTGTGCTGTTTGGGGAGTACGACAGGAGGCAAGCGGCCTATGGCCTCTCTCCTTCTGCCTGCTGGGGGAAGGGACTGTTCCCTGGCAGCTCAGGGGGCCATTTCTCTACTGAGAAGGGAGGGAGCCCCTCAATCTTGCTGCTGGGGAGGGAGTGGGGGTCAGGCTGAATTATCTCGCAACAGCAACTGGCGTCTACCTTGGCTGAAGTCAGTGAGCTTGTAAAATCACTTCCCCGAGGCACTCCAGCACCCAATTTGGAGATGAGTGGGGATTTACATGATTCAATGGAATGTTTCTTTCCGGTATTGGGGCTCAGTCAGTCGTGAAGGAGGAATTTGTGAGCAAAGCTCACTGGCTGTGGCTTGTGCTTCCTTCTCGTCCAGAGGGGCTGCAGGAGTGCAGGCATAAAGAGCTCAGTCTTTGAGGTTCAAATAAATGATGCTCAGGGGTGGGATGCATCTGTTTCATTGTGACCCTAGGGAGTCTGTCTCTGGGGTAAGGAGAGATGAACAAAGAAAACCCTTCTGACTTTAAACCCTTAAGGTCAGGGTCACAAGATGTATTGAATGTTTATTTGGGGCCGGGTACTATGTGAAGTCATTTACCTAATATGCCCTCATTATATCCTGATAATAACTCTTATGAGATTGATGTTTTTGTCCTTATCTTATGGATGAGGAAACTGAGGCTCAGAGAAGTTAAGTGATGAGCCCAAGGTCACACAGAGAGAAAGTTGCTCAACTGACCCCCAAAACCAGGGGGCGCTCCCTGGAGGTGTGTCTGGAATTTAATCCCAAATAAGCATCATGCAATCTAAAAACAGTTGTCTGATAGATTGGGAGTTTGGAATGGACATGTACACATTGCTATATTTAAAATAAAATGCCTTTCCATGAAAAATAAAAATAAAAAATAAAAACAGTTGTCTGGTTCATTTGTTTTGCATTTACAGTCCATGCAGGATCTTGCTAGAAAAAGGTAACCGGTGGTCAGAGAGCTGGAGAGTGGTTGCCTCTGTTTCACCGCTCTGTGGTTTCGTGGATTGCAGGGGATTGGAGACCTTACCCAGACTGAATCCAAATCCATGCTGATCCACTTACTAGGTCTGGGATCTCAAGCAAGTCATCTATCCTTACTGAGCCTCAGTTTCTTCATCTGTTTCACTGGGTTTCTCTAAAAATTCAAAATAATCATCGCTGTAATGACCCTGTTGTATAGGAGAGGCTCCACAGACGTCAGGTTCACCTCTCTTCCAATTACCTCTTGCTTTGTACTAACCACCCCCAATCATCGTGGCGTAACACCACAATAATACTCTATTTTGCTCATGAATCTACAGTGTGGTCGGGGCTCTGCAGAGACAACTCAACCCATACAGCACTGACTGCTCCATACATACAGCACTGACTGCTCCATACATACAGCACTGACTGTTCCATACATACAGCACTGACTGCTCCATACATACAGCACTGACTGCTCCATACAGCACTGACTGCTCCACACATACAGCACTGACTGTTCCATACATACAGCACTGACTGTTCCATACATACAGCACTGACTGCTCCATATATACAGCACTGACTGCTCCATACATACAGCACTGACTGCTCCATACAGCACTGACTGCTCCACACATACAGCACTGACTGTTCCATATATACAGCACTGACTGTTCCATACATACAGCACTGACTGCTCCACACATACAGCACTGACTGCTCCATACAGCACTGACTGCTCCACACATACAGCACTGACTGTTCCATACATACAGCACTGACTGTTCCATACATACAGCACTGACTGCTCCATATATACAGCACTGACTGCTCCACACATACAGCACTGACTGCTCCATATATACAGCACTGACTGCTCCATACATACAGCACTGACTGCTCCATACAGCACTGACTGCTCCACACATACAGCACTGACTGCTCCATACATACAGCACTGACTGCTCCATACAGCACTAACTGCTCCATATATACAGCACTGACTGCTCCATACATACAGCACTGACTGTTCCACACATACAGCACTGACTGCTCCATACATACAGCACTGACTGCTCCATACCGCACTGACTGCTCCATACATACAGCACTGACTGCTCCATACATACAGCACTGACTGCTCCACACATACAGCACTGACTGCTCCACACATACAGCACTGACTGCTCCATACAGCACTGACTGCTCCATACATACAGCACTGACTGCTCCATACATACAGCACTGACTGTTCCATACATACAGCACTGACTGCTCCATACATACAGCACTGACTGCTCCACACATACAGCACTGACTGCTCCATACAGCACTGACTGCTCCATACATACAGCACTGACTGCTCCATACATACAGCACTGACTGCTCCATACATACAGCACTGACTGCTCCATACCGCACTGACTGCTCCATACATACAGCACTGACTGCTCCATACATACAGCACTGACTGCTCCATACATACAGCACTGACTGCTCCATACCGCACTGACTGCTCCATACATACAGCACTGACTGCTCCATACATACAGCACTGACTGCTCCATACAGCACTGACGACTGGGGTGGCTCAGCTGGGGACCCTCTTCCGGGACGGCTCACCCACGTGGCCGGTAAACCTGCTTGTCGATGTCTCCCATGCGGGTCTCTCTGCAGCATGGCTTCGGTCTCCTCACAATGTGATGGCTACGTGTGAAGAGTAGGTGTCTCAAGAGACAGGAAGCGAAAGTGGTCAATTTCCTAAGTCCTAAACCCGGAACTGGCACGGTGCCACTTCTGTCATATTCTGCTGACCAAGCCATTCCAGAGTCCAGATGCAGGGGGAAGGGACATAGAATCCCCTCTTAGTGGGAAGAGCATCAGTGGGTTTGGGGATGTTTTAAAACAGCCCCCCACCCCCAATCTGTCCTCTGGTCACTAATTATTTATATTTATTCCACGGACTAACTATACCCAGCACCTCCCAATATCCCCAGAAAGTCTCCTCCGGATAGGGTGCTGGGTTCAGGCTTTTGTCATCTAATCAGGTCGAGGTGTCAGTGAGGCTCCTTGGATACGTATGGGACCTGAGATAGAGCTCCTTCTTGATCAGACGTCCTGGCAGCTAAAGAGACTGGACGCCTGCCTCCTCATACAATGTTGGCACAGACCGTGGCCACCCGTCAGAGCATCAGCGCTCAGCAGAGGCGGGGCTGCCGTGTGGGAGCCTAGCGGGGAGGTTTCCTGCAGCAGCCTAGTGCCGTGGACCAAGCACAGGGGTGATCACGGTGACCAGGGTTCCAATGCAGACTCTAGCGTTGATCTGATGGGCGCTATTGACTATGTCACTCCATTGCTCAGAACCTTCATTCCCTTTTCTTCAAAATGGGGCTAATAAATCTCTACTTCATAGAGACTTTGCAAGATTTAAATGAGGTGTCGTCCTGGAAACAGCCCAGAAAAGTTCCTGACATATACTAGGTCTTCGATAAAGGAGAGTTGAATTTGGAATCCGAGACATGCAAATAAATTGGGCATAATGATATATATTTCACAGAGTGAGTGCACAGCTCAAAATATACGAAAGGGATTTGTGAGCTGTAACACCTTGCGAAAGAAAAACGTGTGTGTTTGTTTCTTTTGTTAACGCCCGTTGGCCGCTCCCCAGTCAAAGTCCCAGCATCAGCAGAGTGGGGTCCCCTCTGCCCTGGGGCTGGTGACAGTTTGATCTCTGAGGCAGAAGCTACAAAATGGAGCTGCTAGTTGGGCGTTAGCTAAAAGTCATTAGACTTTTCCTTTCCTTCTTTGCTTGCCTTGCACCCTGAAGTCAGCGGATTTCATCTACATGGGATTACACTCGAAGCCTGTAATCCAGTTTTTTTGGTGCTAGGGGAGATTTCTGGAGCGAATGAGCAGACCAATCTAGATTGGAGCGAAAAGGTCAGAGTCGCAGGATGGGTAACGTAGTCTCTGTTTCTGAGAGATAATTATGAAGCCGACTGAATATGGATTTAGAAGCAGGGAGATCAGGGTTCGAAGCCTGGCACTGCCTCTTCTTGCCTGTGTGCTGTGGGCAAGTCCCTCTCCTGTCAGGATTTCTAGCTTTCTCATCTGACAAATGGGGAAATAATCACTCCAGCTGACAGGGTTGTGTGAGAAGGTGGTGAGGCAATGCGTGTAAAAGGCTCACTTCAATACCTGGTGCCAAACAGATGTTGCTTTATTATTATTAGAAGAACATGGAATAATAATAACCACCTAATCAACTGGTAGGAGAATGGAATAAATTGCATGCAAAACACCTCCACGGAGCTAGGCGTGTAGAAAGTGCTCTGGAAATTGTAGTCACTGCTGCTGCTGCCATTAATAATTTTAATTTTAGCAATAACAGTGTTGATCACACTTGACTAAATTCCTAATATTCCTTGAAAGTTTCTGTAAGCTCGGAGACAAGGTTTAAATTATGTATACATTCGAATACCATTTGAAAGATTTCTCCTGCAAAAGCCAGGTATGTAAGTAACGTATTGGCACAAAGTGAGAAAATAAAACATAAACAGAAAGGGAGCCATATTGAGAGCAGTGCCCACAATTTCACCGATAGCTCGGGTGAGAGAGGACACAGTGAAATTTCCATGTTGAAGGTGACACTGTATTTTTGAGGCAGAGAGAAGTACCAAGTGGAACAGATTTATTGAATAATTACAGAGAGGGGTATAAACCAGATATAGTTTCACTTCTTTTCCAGTCATGGGCTTCAGCTAAGCTCTGTTTAAATCTGCTTTCTCATATTTTGTTTGTAAATCCATAGCATTTTGGTTGCTCTCTGCTATTAGGATAGACTCAATCCAGTATTTTAACTTCCTTGTCCCAACCATTCTACGCCTTGGTCCCTACTTAACCTTGCTTATGTGGGCTATGTCAGCAAGTCTCCGGTCTTCAGAAACCTGGAGAGAAGCAGACACAAGTCCTTATGTTTTCCTAAATTCCTAAACTCCAAGGGCACCTCTCTCAAGAACTTTCTTACTATATTCCCCTCCATTTCAGGATGGTGCTGGGCTGAGACCTCAGGTTCTACAGCTCAGTAGATAGCAGACTCTAGGGAGTAAGATACTATATGGGTTAGCTATTGTCACTTAATGCCGCATAACAACTATCCCCAAACTCAGTGGCCTAAATCACATTTTTTTCTTACCACAGATCTAGCTATGGCCAGCTAAGCAGCTCTGCTTTAGGGTGTGGCAGCTAGATTGAGTCTGGATCTGACTGAGCAAATCTACTTCAAGCTGAAGTTCTGCAGGCTTGCTGACTTGTTCTGTTTCATGTCTTTTTCCTCTGGGACTAGAGGGCTACCGAGAGCATATTCTTCTCATGGTGATAACAGAGGCATAAAAGGCATCTCTAGTTATCATGCCCTCATATGACTATGTCCAAAAGCAGGAAAGGAGATTCTCCTTGCATACCTTTTTCTTTTCATCAGTGTGGATAGTCTTCCTCAGAAGTTCTCAACAAATTTTTCTGTCATCTCATCTGCTGGAACTGGGTTCCCTGTCCAACTCCAAAAGAATCTCTGGAAAAGGGAAAGAGATACCACAATGGCCTTAGACAAATGCTTGTTGAGTGAATGGATTCTTACAGAAATGAGTGATCCTCCTGTAGGTTCCAACATCACATTTAGGAATAAGCAAAGAGCATACCCATGTTTAGGGAAACCATGTAAAAAGAAATGAGTAGAGGAAGAGGTGAAAGAAGGATTCAACTTCATATTTTGTTGCTGATGCAGCCCCTCAAACACAGTTTCAGCACTGCAGTGGGTTACTGTGCTCAGACTTCGAGGGATACACCAGAGTGTCCCTAGTGGGGGTTCTTATTTCATAGTCCAGAAAATAAAGGCAATTGCAGTGATTAACTTAGTTATAGTAATTATCTATTAATAATAATTAGCTATTACTAATACTGAAGTAGTAGAAACTAAGGGCCAGGCCCACTTCTAACTGCTTTACACACATACATTCATTATTATGTGCTGCTCATGAAGACTGATGGGACCAACGGGCCTCCATGAATGGCCTGAGATTCACACCCTCGTGTGGTCTCCTCCCACAGTGATCCTGGGTTTAGTCATGTGACTTGCTTTGCCAATGGGACATTAGCGAGCATGATAGAAGCAGAGCATTCTCTCTTGGAAGTCAGCTGCTTTGCTGGAAAGACGCCTAGGCTAGACTACTGCATGATGAGAGGACTTGTAGAGAAAAATCTGGAAGGCAGAGAGGCCATTGTGGGCGTTCCAGCTCTCAGCTGAATGTGGTCCCATGAGTGACCCTCCACAGAATCCTAAGAAATAATAAATCAACGTTGTTTCCAGCCACTGAATTTTGGGGTGGTTTGTTACACAGCTGTAGACACAGAAACAATTGGAACAACAAAGGTGTGTATTCCTTGGACAATTTCTGTGAAGGACTTTCTTTTCCTTTCTATTTGTGATCAGCCAGAAAAGCTAAGGGGATGACTGTGAGCCTCATGGGATTCATTCATTCATTCGACAAATACTTACTGAGTGCCTGCTCTGTCCCAGGCAGTGTTCTGTGTGCTGGGGACATCGTGATGAATACAGCCCCTGCCCTCATGACACTTACAGTTTATGACATGGCTTCATCCTCCTAGATGCCCTGGGAAAAGATTAGTGGTTCTCCACCAAATACATCCTTTGTTTTTTCATAACCTGCTATGTATCTGTCCCCTATCTAAATCTGACCTTCATCTGCTTGTAATTCCAAAGACAGGGAGTACAGATAGACTTTAAAGTCAGACTAAC